>NC_138897.1:19824510-21024510 GCF_965194825.1 Balaenoptera physalus
GATAAGCCCTTTTTCCTTCTAAATGATTTGAAATGTTCTTAATGTTCTTACTGTGTGTTTTAAATATAGATAAAATAGCCACAAGCATGTAGTCTTTTAGTATTATATTTGATCATGTCACTATGACTAAAAAGGGGGAAAATGAGCTTGGGCACCACTTCAGTGTCTCTTATCTAGTCTATTAACATTATGTTTTATTTAAAAGGACCACATTAAACGTGAAGCTCTAACTTTGGTGCATTTTTCAAAGGGAAGTGAAATCGCTGGAGAAACTAAAATAGTATCCAAAAGTTAAGAAGATCCCAGTAATGTTAGAAACGAAGAGGGAAAGATCATCCAAAGGAGCTGAAACAGGCAATCGTTTTTAGTCTTATAATTGAATCCATACATATAAGACCCAGTGAAGTTTTTATACTAGGCTTTAATTATAAACCACCTTTCTCTTGACTAACAGCCTAAAACATTCATTTGTAAGCCACTTGAAAGGAAAGCATGCAAACAAGAAAAAGAACTAGACTGTTTCTCATATTCACATCACCCCAGGATCATACATTTAAATTGCACTTGGGACCGTTAATGCTATGCCAGCCAGAAGATCTCATAGTCAACAAGCCATGCTCCTTCTTCAAACTAATTACAAGGCTACATGCTCACTGGTCATGGCTTGGTTGTAAAGAAGATAGCCAGTTTGGAAAGGACTAGAAAGGCAAGAAAAACCAAAGTCACCTTGGTATTCCTGAAGGATTCTTTACATTGAGAAGGTTTGCTGAACAAATGTGGCCTTAAGCTAAAATCCTCAAGTCTTCAGGAAAGGAAGACTCAAGGCCACAGCTGGGAGAAAACACTAGTTACAAGCATGAGTGCCTCAAGGTGCAGCCCTAGAAATGCAGTGGGTTCTATGGGTTCCAAACAGTCAAATCAGGCAGCCAGCCATTACTGTACCTAAATACAGCAAGTGTCATAGTTTAGGGGGTTTGCTATGGAAGATGTATCTCTAAAGCAGGGCTTCTTAGCATTTTTGGGTTGTGGACCCTTTGAAGAGAAACGAACCCACTCCATACAAAAAAAAGGACATATATGAAGGTCAAGATCACATACAACTTTCAGGAGCTGATAAACCTCTAGAGTCTAGGCGTAGACACTTGAGATGCTTGTTCATGGATCCTGGGTTAAGAATATCCAGTATACGGTAACTAAAGCTACAGGGCTTGAAAAACTAGAGCAAGCCCATTTACCTTGACCGAGATGGCTGAGCCAAACCAGAACTGGACTGGTGTCTGGCTTTTCTGGGTAAAAGAAAGACCCTTTGTGGAACACCAAAAATAATACAATCCTCATTCACATCTGTTACGCTATGTTTAGAAGTCAAATGGCTTTGGCGTTGGCATGAACAGTCTCGCAAGAGGAAGCAGAAACTTGCCAAGTGCAAAGTGAAAATACTCATGCAGAATCAGATCTGCCGGCTTGAGGTTTCCGATGGTAACCAGCCCACGGGTGAGGAACTCTCTTGTTCTTGAGCAAAAATGACCAAATTTTGAAGAATAGGACAACTTGATTTTTGTGAGGACGTCTTTTACTTTACATAATCTTGCTCTGTGAGTTGGGTGAGGCCATTTTCAAGGTGAGGAAGTGAAGGCCAAGTGACATGCTCCAGCCCTCAGAGCTAAAACAAATAGCCTGTATCCTGACAGTGCCCAGTAGTTCCTGTACTGGCCACCTCCCCCAGATGACAGGTCTGACTCCACATTTTAACGTGATCCTGCCCCCCTCCCTCCCTCCCTCCCCAGCTTCATCCAGTTCCATTTTTTGTTTGTTTTGCTTTTATCTTTGCTACTGCCTTTTCATGGATTTTTTTTTTTTTTTTTTTTTTTTTACAGGAGCATTTCTGAACTTCTCTGCAGTTCTAATTTTCAACCTTATTCTACAAATTGTTCAGCTATAACTAGTTGTGAGAATGTTCATGCAGTCAGAGACTGCTAGTCAAACTAAAATGTGCACCCTGGCCCACTTTTTCTAAAATAAACTTTCTATTCTGGAATAATTTTAGATCTACGGAACAGTTGCAAAGATAATACACAGCATTCCCATATACCCTTCACCAAGTTTCCCCTAAGGGTAACGTGTTGCATAACCATGGTACATTTGTCAAAACTAAGAAAGTAACATTGGTGCAGTCATCCCTGGATATCCGCTGGAGATTAGTTCCAGGAGCCCCTGTGGATACCCAAATCCGTGGATGCTCAAGTTCTTTATATGAAATGGCAGAGTACCGTCGGCCCTCTGTATCCACACGTTCGGCATCCAGGGATACAGAGGGGTGACTGTACTTTAATTGAATTTCACCAGTTTTCCACTCGTATCCTTTTTCTGTTCTGGAATCCAATCCAGGATCCTCTTTGTGCTGTAGTCTAGCGCACTTTGAGTGCTGGCACAGGCAGCATTATTGGAGTCTGTACAGCATCATATGGTCTGGGAATCTTATCGAAGTGAATCACTGCCCAACTGAACTACAGTAAAAAATCAACTGACGCGCCTTTTACAATTCTTCCCATTTATTGCCTTCTCTCAAAAACTCCTCCCTCTGTGAGGACAGGTATTGAACAGGAAAGAGAAGACAGGAAGGAACTGAAAGGGAATGAGGGGAGATCTACAGCTACAAATTGAATGGTCTAAATAGTGAATCATACATGGCTCACTCATCACTGAATTTATTGCTGAGTGCCGATTAGGTCAAAAGCACCGAGGGAGTTCGAAGGGAACCACCCCTACATTTAAGAAGTCCAGTTAGAAGATAACAGGGGCATCTGTCTGACCAACAGCAGTTGCCATGAGGCAGGAACAAAGCAAGATAGGGAGTGGTGGAGAGAGGCACTGGGGTGGGTGCCGGAGCAGACAGGACATTCGTAAAAGTGACCTTGAGGCAGGAGGTGCGTTTTGACCATCAGAACAGATAATGTACTTAAGATACTGGCAAATCTTTCTGCACAGTAAAGAAGTAGACGGGTAGGAGCAGTTTTGGTAGCTTCAACCATGAAAGTACATCTTTCAAACTGTCATCAACTTTCCATCTCCCAAACAATACCTGGAAACCCGTGGCTGACTTTTTGGTCTACAGAATTATTCCGGGTCCCCCTGTGCAGAGCCCTGTGGGTAAGGAGGAATGAAAGTAACCACAGCCTTCCATTTGACTACTCCAAGGACCTCAAAATGAATCTAGAATAACCTGCAGATTTTACAGAGAAGGAGAGTGAGGCCCTGAGCTCAGCTGTATTCTCACGGTTCACACAACTCTATAGTGTCCTGACTCCTACCCAGAGGATGCTTTGCAATATGCCATTCTGTCAACACAAGGACACTTTTGTCTTCCAGAAGCTCACAACCGAACGGCATGTGTAAGGGACTGAAACAGAACAAATGTAATTAATAGGGGAAGTGTAGGCCTAAAATGAAGACTGCTGGGGTATCATTGATGATTGGAAGGATGCTGGAGGATGGTACCCAGAGGGAGGGAGGGAAAGGATTCAGTATGGGAAGTCTTCATGAAGGAGGTGAAAAGCTGTAGAGGATGAAAAAGATGCAATTTGGTGTCTACACCATTCTAGCTGGTGAGAGGTACAGACCTCTGAGTCAAGAAAGTCTTAAAAATGGATACACAAAGTGTGGTAAATCAAGGATGTCTGGATGCCTGTGGACTGAGGCAACGCTGTCTTTCCTGTTTTATTCATTTCTACCAAGCCTTGTTCTAAAAGGCTTTTGAGGTTGCACTGACAATCATTAACAGCGATAAGGTGAGAAAAGCTTGCCTTTCCTTCCCATTGCCACAAGCATATGCTAACTGGTCAGGACCTTAACCTCATAATACTACTTATAAGGTACGTGCTATTGAACTAGCCACTTTTAACCTAACCCTAACCCTAACCCTAACCTGTGAAACAGGACTAATAGTACTTACGTCTTGGAGTAAATACTACAATGTACGTGGTGTGCTTCACCCAGTGTTGGCACATAGAAAATGTCAATGCACTACGTAGAGATTGTATGGCATGTAAATATTTATACATCCGTGCTCCAATCATAGTCTGCATTGGCCTCTGTTTGCAACTTCTTGCCCCCTCCCCCCAATTCTTCCCTCATAGGCAGGAAGAATCATCTGGTCATGCTGTGCATCTTTCCAGAATCTACTGTGACTTCCCATTTTCTCTTGCAATTAATGGAACTCCTACCTAAATAGTCTTAGAACAATCTGCAAACAGAAGGAGCTATACGATAAGGAATGTGTTCAAGCAGAGGCTCAACCTAATGACAGCTCTGGTTCCAAAATGACGGCACTTCCACAAACATTAATTTAGCCTCATGGCAAACCTAAGAAATCAGTGTTATCCATGTCTTAGAAAGAGAACAAGTGAAGCTCCAGGGGCTGTGGTCAGTGCAAGTAACCCAGGGCAATGTCATCAGAGGCAAATCCAGGTCTATTTGATGTCGAGGCCCATGGATTTTTCACCCTCCCACAGCTGTCTGGAGTTAGGAGGGATTCATTGGCTGGATTACAGGATGTCTGATGTCCTTTCTAATTCAAAATATGGGTCCACTTGTGGGATTGCAGGCCAGCCACGCCCTCCCTAATGATGTTCTTCTGCTGTACTCAGCTTCTGTAGACGTTCCCCCAGCCATACAACCTGGCATCCCAAGAGCTTGCTAACCCCTGAGGCTTCGCTCATCACAGGGGCCCTTCTCTTTAAGTCCAACACACATCATTTCCATTGTCTGGATTCTGCTTAAGATCATTCCATCAACTTAAAAACAAGCAAGCAAACAAACAAATAAAAAACAACAGTTTAATAACATCTGGGGATCATAGATCAAAACCACTGTGTTGGGTACTGGGAAGAAAGCAAACTTGTTACCGCAAGAACCTTAAAATCTCTTGCAGATATAAAGCATACAAACAAGCAGAAATGAAAAGAGAAACAACTGGAATTTTTGAGCACTTCTTTTAGACCATAACACACATCAAAAAGCATATATCTCAATGAACTAATGCATAAAAAATAATAAAAAGTAATATTTCTCTCCTCTAAAACCAGTTTGTGCTTTATTTTATTTAATCCACAGAATTCTGTTAGTTGTTATTATTATTGCCATATCACAGAGGAAAGAACTGAGGCTGAAAGGAGCTGTTGGGTAAATGGCAGAGGGGTGATATTGGAAGCTAGGCCATCTGACTTCCGATCCTGAAATCTGTCAAAATTTGCTATGTGATGTAGATGCTAGAATTAATAAGCAACTTATTTTCACAATAATTCAATGAGATTTCTTGAGAAACACAAGGCCCAGAGGCATTAGATCAACTTACTAAGATCATACTTCCAGTAATTGACCAAAATAAGATTTAAATGCAGAAATATCTGACACAAAATTCTGCATTTAGTGCCCTAAACCAAAGGAAAGAAATGGAAAGAATGAAGCAAAAGTAAATACAGGAGAGCAGAGATCACAGGCTCTGGCCAAAGAAGGGTATCATCTTTGTGAAAGGTGTTAACATGAAGAGTTAATCCTCGGAAGCACCCAGTGCGAGAAAGCATTTAATAAAGATGCGGTCATTTATCCCTTCTGCCAGCACTTAGAGCAATTTCCAGGTTCCTCTTTCTGAATTGCCTGAGGGCAGACAGCTAATGGCCCAGCCTGGAGGAAAACAAGTCTCCTCACAAGTTACCCAGGGAACTTTCCAAGAGAAATATTTAATTTGGTGCCCCATTATCATGTGATTTTAATAGGTCACTGCAGCCTGTAACTAGACAGATCAAATGTTTATATTTCTCAAACCTCTGAGTGCTGAGTGCGTGCTGGGTGTACAACAGTGATCAAGGTATAGCCTCCCCTAAGAAGGTGACAGTCTTGGGAGGAGAGATGCTGGGTGGGAGGGGAGAGACACAACTGGGGAAAGACTGCTGGGCTGGGAGGGTCACGATCTTGGGTGGAGGGGAGCAGGAGTGGGAAGAAGTGAAATGTATAATAGTGCAGATGTGGTTTAAGAGCCCGGAAGAGGTGTTGCAGGAAAGGGGACCCCTTCCAGGGCTCGAGAGTGGGCTCCTATCTAACATTAGGAAATGACTTTTCCGAGGAGACACACGTGCTGAAGAAACAAGAGACTATTGGGAAGGGGTGCCCGGGCGGAGAGCAGCAGGGTAAGGGAGCCCAGGAGAACTGCTCTGCCACGTGGCTCGCAGTGCCAGGTTTTAGGGTAATTGGGTTAGTTTCCGCGTTGTCTCTGTCCAATCGTTCTGACTCAGGGCTCTCCCTGGTGGCACACGCGTTGCTCAGCCAAGACGGATTCCAGCGAGAAGGATCCTGGGAGGTTGCTAGGACATGTGGACTGGTGTCTCCTCTCTCCTTTTGATCTTTCCTGATTCTTCCGGTTGGTGGTAGCTTGTTAGTTTCGAGTTCTTTACCAGGACCTCCTGCTGCAAGATAACTCATGCAAGTGGTTACTATCTTGCCTGACCAGGGCGGGCAGTTTTGGTCAGTGGTTTCCCCTAACAGAGGGACTGGGGACCAAGGAAGCAGAAGAATGTCGCTAGAAACAACTACACAATGAAAATAACAATTGAAATTAATACTGGATACCAAGAAAGAAATTTCCATACAGGATAAGTAGGGAAGAAAATTGAAGGTACAGTGTGATACTGCAAATCCTGTTCTTGGAACACCAAGCAATTCCGAACAACTTAACAGTAGGAACAGGGTGTAAATGGTGGGAGCACAGCAGGAGGTGGGTGAGGGTCTTGATACCAATAAAGAATTTGGACTGTCCTGTGGGCAATGGGGAGCCACTGAGGAATTTAAGTAGAGAAATGATTGGGTCAAGTTTGCATTCTAGAAGCCCTGCAGCCCCATAGTTTTGGTGTTGCATGAGGAAGGCGTCTAATGGCAGAATATTCACACCATTGAAGTTAGAGACAAGAGCTGCCATGGGTTCAGCCCACCTGCATCTCCAGCTCATGATGCAGATTCTAGCTGTTCTTGCTCTTCCCCTGGAAGATACCCGACATGTGGACTGAAAGCGTCATGGCTGTGAAGGCAATCTGGCTGCGACATCTGTCCTCCCACTGGTGGCCAGGATTGAACTAAAAGCATCAAATTCAAGAGCAGTGGGCTTACAGAGAACGGCTTAATCAGCTCCCCCTGAGAGTGTTCCAGAAAAACAGAATATGAATGATGAGTTCTATGAATTGGTTCTGCACTTTATGGAATTGATTCTCTGATCTGATTAGATTCAAAGGCTTTAATGACCCTGTTTCCAGCAAGAAGGGGCACTGGCAGTCCATAGCACACAATGGCAAAGCTGTTACTCAAACTATCACTTGTAGATACCCATAGCCAAGTATCAGTAGAAGGCAAGGCTCTAAATAACCAGGTAGTTGCCAGCATAGGACAGTTTAGTCAAAATACGGAATACACTGGGTTTGGTTGGTTGTTTCTAGCTGCACTACAGAACTTGGGAAAAAGAAAATAATGAACTAAAGGCTCTAAATTCCCAACTCAACGTGTACATAAGTGTTCTGAAAGCTTCTGCTGCTGCCCTGAAAGAAATTTTTCTCCTGTAGCTGAACAGTTTCATTTGAAAATAAATAGAAGTCTAATCTTGCAGGTGACCAAATTGCAAAGCAAACTGAATTCCAACCTATAGTCAGGTGTCTTCCTTTGTTAAGGTTAGGGCATTGATTGGGAAGGGATGGGATCATGAAAACTGGGGTGGGGACTTATGGGAATGGAGACCTTCTGATGAAGCTAGGGATTGTGAACTCCTAAATTCTGCCAAGCCCTCCAGGGCAGTAGAAGCTGTTCTTCCACCCCTGCCAGAGGAGGTTAGTCATCTCTTGCCTGAAGAACTTACAGTGGCCTCTCTTGAGGAAGTTGCCTTAAAGGCACTGCTCATCCTCAGAATCTAACTGTACCACTTCTTTTGCTTCTAGACCAGACTCAAATTCCAGGTGTCCTCAAAGGTACAAAGTGTGGCCCATTAGGAAGTATAATACACACCAAAAGAATCTGATGATTTTGTCAAACTATACTGATGGAAACCTGGAGAATACATGTGGGAATGCATCTTAAGGGTGTGGGATCAAAGAGGAAGGAATATATAATCAGGTCAAATGTATTGCTAGAGCCTCACTAAGCAGAGAATCCAAATTCAGTGTTTAAGCTCAGGAGGCTAGGAATAACTCCAACAGTTTGCTTGGTTGGTTGACTGAAACATGGACCTCAAGTTGACCTACTCTAAATGAAGTCAAATGGCAGAACTTCTTAGTATCCCACAGAGGAAGGTATCTAAAAGCTTAGGGAGGTTGGAATGATAGAGTGGATTTATCACATAAAATCTGTTTACCCACTCTTCGAGGGTCCAGCATTGAGAGATAAATTACTGGGACAAGCCCCCCACCCCCCAGCATCCCTATCAGAATGAACATGGTGGGAGACAGGGTGTCAGGAACCAGGTGTGGGCACTTAATTGCCACAGGCAAGATGGGTGTGGTCACCACCATAGACAACAGAGTCAAAGCAGTAATCAGAACAGTCTGACTCAGAGAGAGCTATGTTGTTGGCTAATTGATTAGGGTGTCCCCTGAAGAGAAATAGATAGGCTTTCTGCTAAATTTTTACTTGATCTGTGTAAGTGGAAGTCTGAGTTAAATCACCAAAAGTCACAGCCACTCAATTCCCAGATTGGAGCCAGTTCACAGACCCAGAGCCCTAGGAATGAAGGAGCGGCCAGAGCAAGGACCTGCCACACTGCCAAAATTTATACCATCGGTCTTCCTCCAAGCCCTCTCCAAAGGGACCTGTGGCCATTTAACAGAGTGACCATGCATTGAGGAAGGAGAAATAATCAGACTTTTGGGGGTTACAGGACACTGGCTCTGAACTGATGCTAATTCCTGAAGACCCAAAATAACATTGCAAAATAACACTGTGAAATTTTGGAAAATTTGTATCTATTGCTGTGAGCTTGACAACTGCCCAATACTTAAAGGTTTTTCTGAGGAATTCAGTGGTAATATTAACAAATGTGAACTTGGGGCTATGGTGTAATGAAATGTGTCAATACTGGGAAGATCTGCGTAGTTTAGAGAATCAATACCTCAAATGATCAATGCATGATGTTACATATTCATGCATGGGTAAAATATCTGTTCAGAGTGTAAGACAGAACTGTGGAGTTTAATGTAACAGGGTATGAAAGTTCCTTAATATGGTTTCAGAATCTACAGAGCACCTAACCCCTAAGATACTACTACTTGTCAAGTTTTGGTGTAGTATCAGAAAAGAATGTAATTTGAAAAGGCTATTAAATACTCTTCCCTTTTTCAATTACATATCTATGTGAGGCTAGATTTTCTTCAAATTTTCAACCAAAGCAACACACGGCAACAAATTGAAATCAGAAGCAGACATGAGAATCCAGCTGTCTTCTATTAAGTCAGATATTAAAGAGATTTGAAAAAATGTAAAATAATACCACTCTTCTTATTACTTTTCTTGTTTTGGATAATGTTATTTTTTCATTAAAAAAATTGGCTCAGTTTTAAGGATGTAATGGGTTTACTGTTTTTTTTTTTTAATGAATAAAGACTTTTTATATGTCTCAGTTTTAATCTCTAATATGGTAAGTCTTAAAGGCTATAATACACATGATGGAAAGCATTTTGGGGTCCTCGATAATCTTTGAAGCATATGAAAGGATTCTGCAGAAAACATGAGGACTTTTGCTCTAGTTCTTGATCAGTTGAACTAAGTATATAAAATAAACAAAGAAGACAAAGCGTAGGCTGGGGTAACACCTGAATTTAGGGTGTCTCCTTTCTGATTCCAAATATGTCCCTGTATTAGTTTGATTGTGCTGCTGTGATATTGTGATTCATAATAAGAAATATATATTTGGTCTTTGTCCCAGTTTCTGGCACAGAGTTCCTAAAACTATCGGAATTTCCTAGGTGATGGCAGCAAGAAAGATGTCTTTTGTTTTGTTAATGAGGTGACTTTTGGAAAGCACCTGGATCACCTAAGGATGGGGGCTGCTTGCCAGGAGAACTAACCATGTGATTGGAGGTTTGGAACTTTCAGTCCCGCCCTTGACCTCCAGGGAGTGGAGAGGGACTGGAGAATGAATTAATAGCCAATGGCCAATGATTTAATTAATCATGGCTGCGTAATGAAGCCTCCATAAAAACCTGAAAGGACAGGCTTTGGAGAGATTCCTGGTTGGTGAACATGTGGAGATTTGGGGAGAATGGTGCTCAGAGAAGGCACGGAAGTGCCGTGTCCCTTCCCGCTTATCTTGCCCTATGCATTTCTTCCATCTGGCTGTTCCTGATTTGTAACCTTTCATAATAAACCAGCAAACTAGTAAGTAAAATATTTCTCTGAGTTCTGTGAGCTGCCCTAGCAAATTAATTGAACCCAAGGAAGGAGTCGTTGGAACTTCCAATCTACAGCCCTATGGTCAAAAGCACAGGTGACAACTTGGGCTTGTAACTGGCATCTGAAGTGTGTGTGTGTGGCGGGGTGGGGGGAAGTAGCAGTCTTGTGAGACTGAGCCCCTAACCTGTGGGATCTGATCCCATCTCCAGGGAGAACATAGAATTGAGTTGAATTGTAGGTTACCCAGCTGGTGTCAGAGAATTGCTTGGTGATATGGGGAGAAAAGAACCCCACACTGTTGGAATTGGTGACCAGAACCCTTAGCTGTCCTGACAAAATACCAGACTGGTGGTGCAGGTGCTGCTAACCATTTAAGAAAGGCTTTCCTTGAAGATATTGAGTGGTTCTGAGGCTGGGCTGCCTGTTAGAAACTCCTGAGAAGATTTTTTTTAAAACCAATATCCAACCCCCTTCTTCCCTCCTCCTTCCTGATTTAATTTGTCTGGGATGGTACTGGGCAGTGGTTTGCGTTCAGAGCTCCCCGTTGATTCTAATCTGCAGCCAGGGTTGAGAACTCCTGCTCTAAAATGTGAGTGGCCAAAAGGCCTTCTCTGTGTCTATCACCACCCGACCAGGTGGCAGCGAACGAGGTTGGTGTTGGTGCCAGACTAAACAGGAAGTCAGGGGCATGAGCATACGGGTAGTTAATAACCACATTCCCAATCTGACATGGGTTGGAGGGAGGGGGATGGATGAAGGGCAACTCCTGCCTAAACAGCCCCAAAGGACTCATCCAGAGAGACTTGTTCCCATCAAAGGGAGGAGGGAGCTCTGTGGCAGCTAGCGGTTGGCTAGAGAAGATGGGTCTAACCGGAGTTTACTTGCCTACAAGTATCAGAGTCACAAAATAACAGTGGCTTAGGAAAAACTAAAGTGTATTTCTCCATCAAATTCACAGAGTCCAGAGTTGGGCAATCTAGGGCTGGTAGGATAAGGCCAGTATGTTGAGGACCCCACCTCTTCTGCTTTCATGCTCCACTGTGTCTGCTGTCCATTCCACAGGTCATCAAGTGGCCGCTGGAACTCAGCCCAGCAAGTCCACATTCCAGCCGGCAAGAAGGAGGAAGGGAGGAAGGATGAGAAGCAAAGGGCTGGCATCATCTCCCTGAAGGTTCCTTGAAGCAGCTGCATCAACTTCTGTTTACATAGCATTGCCCAGAACTCAGCCACAAGGCCCCCCATGACATCCAGGGAGGCTGGGAAATTTAGTCTTCATTTCTAAAGTCATGTGCCCCCCATACCTGTGGGTTCTATGGAAATGGGGTAAAGAGATATTGAGGGATAACTAGCAGTGTTTGCCAAAGGGAGCTTTTGTGAAACCACGCTTGGCTCTCTGAATTTAAGCTTAAGTCCCCTTTTGGGAAGAAATAGGAAGTTTTTTCCCCCATCACCGTCACAAAGCTTTCCTCCGTCCCTCCTCTTTTTCTATATTGGTAACTGTCTGCTGGTCCTGACAGTCGTTTCCTCCAAAGAACTGGTAGGGGCTGCTTGCATAGCTATTTGATTCCTTTAATCAGAACCTAAAGTCAACAGGATTCAGAGTCGTTTACAATTCTGGAATTTTGTATCATAATTTAAAATAGTTCAACAGCATAGAATTTCCGACATACTGGAAATATAGACATTTCAAAATAGAACAACTTCATCATTCTTTTAAATGTATCTAAAGGAATTAAAATGCTATAGCAATTTAATACACCACCATCCCTTTAGAAAATATTCAACAAGCCCTCATTTAACAGAAGGTAATTTTACATACTTCTTCTCCTTAAACTCATATTTCCCTTCAAACTTCTGCTACTTAACTTTTTCCAAATGTAACATATTTTTATACTTAAAAGTCTTTATCACTCTGTCAAACACATCTGCATCAAAAATGTGTATAAAATTGAAGTTTAATTTCCTGTCACCAGAATGCTCTAATAGTTTAATAAAATTATTCTGGATGGAGTTAGTATTACAGTTATTATTAGTGCACAACTAAGCAAAAACAATGTAAATACAGCACAAATATTGATAAATAATTATTAGACATAAAAAGTGAAAGATAAAATCCATGGGAAAATCATCTCTAATGAAACAGCTGGAAGTTTCTTTTCTCCTCCCAATTTTCTAGTGTCCACGAATGAATAATGCTTATTAATTTAATAGGTGAGTATCCAACAATGGTTCAATTCCTGCTTTTTTGTTTTACAGTAGAATACACTGAGAAATCTTAGTCACATAAATACTAGGTGGGAATGGAAGTTTTGTTAAAGCAGCAACCCCCAATTCTCTGAAATCCTTTGAAGTTATGTGGGGATCTATCTTCAAAAATTATGTCTAATGATCTCTCAGCTGACAATTCGATTAGGTCTCCTTCAGTGGTGATGAAAGCAGAGAATTAGAAACCACCTGATGTGTAAAAGGGTTTCTTACTCAGTCATTAGAGTCATTCACTTTTCTAGTTTCTGGGAAATACACCAAAAAGGCTTTACCAAGTCTTATGGAACAACTCTCAGTAATTATACCTGTTTCTCTGCCACTTATGTACCTTGTTTATTCTCCCAACAAGTTGAGAAAATGGAAATATTGTGAATTTCAATACACCTTTGCCAATATAATCTTGTTGATTTAAAAAATACTTTTATTTTTAAAAATAGCTTTAAGTATCTTTTCACCAAGACCCTGGAGCTCAAAAGTAAATAAATAAATAAATAAATAATTCACCAAGCAAGCTAATAAACTCTACCTTTATTGTAAAATCCCATCGTCCAAAGCAAACCAACTTTCAGGGAAAAAAAAAAAAATCTGATTTTATTTCTCAATTCAAGTGTCCCCATAACAATCATCTCTCTCTTGAATTTTTAATTCTAAAAAGAAAGACAAGGTGCAAAGTGTCACTATGAACCTTTAATATTTATTTCTGACACTCCCTTTGCTTTTTCTCATACAACTCTCTCTCTCAGGAGCACTGCATTCTCCATCTTCCTCTTCTTTGTTTCCTGCTCTGCGGGTTTTCACACTCTGGGGCTCTGCACCAAGGTAAGATCTGACATGGATGAAGGGTTCAACTTCCTTTTGTCAACTGTCAGAAGTGGAGGTGGGAAATGATTGCCAGCAGACCGGCTCAGGCTTGGGTGAGATGGGTACATAAGAAAGTTGAGGCTTTGGAAAATGTTCATGCACCTTAGTAAACTTGTAGAGTGAATCCAACACTCCTTGGTTCAAATAAGGAAAGGTAGACAAGCTTCCTTGTTTTCACTTTTCCTGGGGTTATATGGGGACACGAAGGAGAGGCCTCAAAAATCAGGGAAGACTGCCTGGAAGAGGCAACTGCTGAGCCGAATCCGGGAATGTAAGTTTTTAAAAAGCTCACAGATGATTCTTATTCTGAATTTTGAGATCTACTTCTATTGGAATTTGAAAACTACTGAAATTTGAGAGCTACTGTTACTGGATACAAGACCTTAAAATCAAGAGAGAACTCAGTTCTGCTGATCATTAAAGAAACATCCATATTTCAGGTGGCCCTGAATGGGGTACCTGCAAGTGACTTCCAGCCTGACTTGAAGGCAGAGGTCAGTACGATTCAATTTTAATGTTTCTTTCCTTCTGATACAAGCAAAGAAGACACCCGCCTTGACAGTGGGGTCCCCCCATCACACAATCCCTGGGTGCCGTGAGTGACAGCAGCATTTATAATCCTCACACCTGGCCACGTGCTACTTATAGTGACGAGTGGGTTGATCACCTGGAATTCTTGTCTGTCTTCCTGAACCAATTCCAAAAACCTGCGATCTCTGAAAACTTGAATGCAAAATCCCAGCCCCCAGAGAAGGGTATGAAAATGCCAAACTATTTACTTGCTGTTCTTCCCCCATGGTTCCCTGTTCCTGCCCACCTGGCTGCTTTTTCAATGTGTCCTAAGCAGACGCCTTGGAAATGGGGCCTCGGCTTCTCTGGGAAGATAGCTTCAAAGCCCCAGACCTAGACATCACACGTTTCCCCAATTAAAAGCTGTCCTCAAGAGCACCTCGCCAGAACCCCTACGATAACGAGCCCTTGCTTCGTTACAGCTCACACCCTCTCCTACAGGAGGAGATAAGGAGATGTGTTACTTGAGCCATATTTTTGGAAATTGCTAGTTAGTTGCAAAATCTTTCCTGAGGTAGAAAAAAAAAAGCACCAAGGACTGGAATTATTGGATTATTTCACTTTTGAGGCCAAGAAGCAGATGCTCCACTTTCAAGACTTGGACAAGTCTTGTCGCAAGATAACTCCTCTGCTTGCCACCCAAGCGTCCCGGTTCACTGGCTTCCCTGAAGAGGCCCGCTAGGAGATCAGTTGAACCACTGCCGAGGATATGGTTTGCAAGGCTCTTAAAAAAGCTGCCCCATACTGTAATCTGGTGCTAATCAGATTTCAGTGTGATGTCGCCAGGAAAAATCGATATGTATAATGCTAGACTAGAAAGGTTTAGGACCAAATTCCAAAGATGAAATTCTTTCTCCAAATTATATGTCTTAAAAAAAAAAACAAAACTTAGTTTGGGTAAAATAGAGAAATTATTCCATGTCTCTGCTTTCCTGCTCTGCCATGTTTTATCCCAGAACTGGAAAATGACTTTCCTGAAATGGAAGCTGGTCCTCATGTTGCAGGAGATGTAGGTAGTAGTGTGTTAAAATGTCCAGCATAGCTGGAAGTGATTAATTAAAAATAATTCATTGAATACATTTCCTTCCTTCTTTTAAAATACATGTAGGTGAGTGCCCAATATGTGCTTGTCTCCAGGAATTAACTTGAAAAGGACCCATTTTGTTGCTGTCTGCTTGGAATTGAATATCTATGGCGGTGGCCTAATGTTAAACAGTTCACGAAATATGGTGTCTTGGACCATTTGTGTTGCTCTAAGAAATATATCATAGTCTGGATGGCTTAAACAATAAATATTTATTTCTTATAGTGCTGGAATTTAGGAAGTCCAAGATCAAGGTGTTGGCAGATCCAGTGTCTGGTAAGACTCATTTCCTGGTTTGCAGATGGTCATCTCCTTGTATCCTTACATGGCGGAGAGCAGAGAAAGAGGAAGCAAGCTCTCTTGTGTCTCTTCTTGTAAGAGCACTATTTCCATCCATGAGGGTCCACTCTCATACCTAATTATCTCTCAAAGATCCCACCTCCAGATATTAGGGACTAGGTTTCATATTATGAATTTGGGGGGAGGGGGGACATAAACATTCAGTCCATAGCATGTGGTGTATGCTGCCGAGGTGGGGGGGATGTAGGTGAACGTGACAGTCTGGGTGTGGGTAGCTCTCAGGGAAGACTTCTTGGAAGATGTGATGCTTCGTTTGAAACCTGGAACTTTAGCAAGCATTAGCCAGGCAGATGGGCCAGCGTCAAAGGCAGAGGGAGGAGGTGGGGCATTTGATGATGGAGAACGCTCCAGTGGGGGAGGACCACACCATAGAGCGTGCAAGGTCCAAAGGCGACAGAATGCATGTTTGGGGAACTGTAATAAAAATGGAAATAGTAATCATTCATTCATTCATTTAAAGATGTATTTTAGTACCTATTATGTGCCAGACCTGATGCTAAACCAGAGAATAAACTCATGAACAAGGCAGAATTGTTCTAATTATTATTAATCATAACCAATTATTTTTACGACTACATTCCTTGAACACTTGCTGGGTGCCAGGCACTTGAAGTACTTCACCATCATTATCTCAATTCATTCTACAACAGTCATATAAAATGGGTACATTTTTAAGCATCACTGTATAGATGAGTAAACTGAGGCACAGGTGACCTCAGTGACTTGCCCAAGGTCACCCTGCTGGTCGGTTGAGGAGCCTGAACTCAGGCTGTCAGAATCTACAACTTCCTCTTGGTTCATAATCCTGGCTGGATTATGTGCAAAGGGATTCACTGTGAGAATGACCAACTGTCCTGGTTTGCCTGGGACCTGGGGGTTTTCTGAGATGCGGGACTTTAAGTGTTAAAACTGGTAGGCTTGTATGGTTGGTTATCACAGCTGAGCATTGAGTAGGGCCCCAACTTGTAGGACCTAATAAAACGTGCCAAAGAATTGGGATTTTATACCAAAGGCAATGGAGATCCTCATGTAAAAAGAATATACTCTGATAGTTCCAAACCTCAGTTGCACAAAATGAGACTTAGCTCCCCACCAAGTGACCCCCACTCATTCCTTGGAATTACAAAGCTGTGGGTACCATAAATTTACTAGCTGAAACAATGGTATGTATTCTATATCGGTCATCTGCTCTTTCCAGTGTAGAAAGCTGACTCCCTATTTATCACCAATACAACCTATTGATAAGACAAAGCTGAGTTTAGTGCTTACAACAAAGCAATAAAGGAGTAAGGAGAGTACTGCCTCAAGAAGCTTTGCTAGCATCTCAGAGGGGGAAGACAAGTTAGAATTGTATTGAGAATTGGAAGTTTGGTTTAAGGTGGGTCTTTCAACCAGGGGGCTCAATTAGCAAAGGGTAATGATCACAAAACAATGGTCCAGGATTTGGTGGGAACAGCAAGGTGGAAATTTTTAAGCGTGGGAGTCAAAGAATCTTAGGGTGTGAACAGTCGGTTGATACTTTCCACTGAAGGGTTGAAGGGTCTTTCAGGACCCGTTTGGGAAGTTTCTATAATGAACAAGCAAACCATTTGCCCAGACAGGAGACTCCTGGGAAGTTAAAGCTCTGGTAATGAAGACAGAGAGATAGAAAGTCATGTGAACATAGACAGTGAGGGGTGGTTTCTGTCCTGAGTCTACACAGAGAACCTTCACCATGGACAGTTCCCTCAAGAGGACCCCAGGACCGTTCTATGTGCTGGATGAAGGTGCTCCAAAAGGCTTCGAACGCTCAGAGCCCAGCACAGGTGATATAGGCAGGGCGTCCCACTCAAACCTCACCACACTCTGTCACCAGAGCCTGCAAAGCAGCTCTACCTCAAAAGCTCCCTCGAGGGCTCAAACCCAGCCCAAGAATCCTAGTGGGATACAAACGTCATCATGCCCTCAAGCTTCTCTTTTTCTCCTTCTCAGATCCTTCCTGCTGCAAAACTGTTCTCACTTCTCCCAGGTACAACAAAAGCAAGACTGCTCTGCATGTGACTGGACATCTGCTGACCCACTGATATTGGTGTGTCTGTGTTGTGCGTTGCTGTGTAGGTGGGAGGTTGACTATCGTCTACACTAGCAAGTACCCACCCAATGTACCCCGGGGTAATTATGATAGTCACTACTCTTGGAAAACCTCCCACTTCTCTCTAATTCTATCAACCTTTTCAATCCTTACCACTCTCCTCTTTCATGAGATCATCAATATTAACTCCAGTCTCTATTAATCTTGCCCCAACTGCATATCCATTATTCTATCTTTATTCCTTTTTATAATCCCTTTTGGCATTTCCTTATATTCAATTTGGTTTCCAATCATCTTCTGTCTTAAATCGTTCTCCCACCATGTTATTATACAATTTTTCAAACATATAGAAAGGTAAAAAGCATTACACAGGGAACACCCATGTACCCATCGCCTAGAAACAGGGGTCAGCAAACTTTTTCAGTAAAGGATTGGGTAGTAAATACTGTGGGCTTTGCAGGACATATGGTCTCTGACAACTACTCAGCTCTGCTGGTGTGGTGCAAAGGCAGCCACAGACAGTGTGTAAATGAAAATGAGTGAGCATGTCCGTGTTCCAATAAAACTTTATTTACAAAACAGGCATGTCCTGATCCCTGACCTTGACTCTACTATAAATATTTTCCTATACTTGCTTTATCACATGTGTAGCTGTCCCTCTATCCATCTCATTTCTGACACCTTTCAAATTAAGTTTCCCGCATCAGTACACATCAACCCAAAACACTGCGACTATCATTTTCATATGTAATGTGTCACACATATCTCTTTTTCCAAAAGACTGTAATTTCTTTCTTTTAAAAGAAAATTATGTAATTAATTTATTTATTTTGGCTGTGCCGGGTCTTCGTTACGGTGCATGGGCTTCTCTAGTTGCGGCACGGGCTCAGTTGCGGTATGTGGGATCTTAGTTCCCCAACCAGGGATCGAACCCGGTGTCCCCTGCATTGGGAGTGGAGAGGCTTAACCACTGGACCACCAGGGAAGTCCCAAGACTGTAGTTTCTTTAATGACAAAAAAATCACTAATTCAACTAACATTTACCTATCTACTGTTTTCCAAGCACAGCTCTAAATAGGATTCAAAAAGAATCCTATTGTCTAAAAGAAAACTGTTATGCAAATGAACAAATACAAGGCAGCTGATAATAGAAATGGGAACAAAGAATTGTTCACTTAAGGAGAAAGGACATGAAGCTCCACCCTGGGGGAACTGGGAGAGGCTTCTCAAGAAGTTCAAGGTGGGATTAAAAAGTGATCTGGTAACTAGTGGGAAGCAGCCGCATAGCACAGGGAGATCAGCTCGGTGCTTTGTGACCACCTAGAGGGATGGGATGGGGAGGGTGGGAGGGAGGGAGATGCAAGAGGGAAGAGAAATGGGAACATATTGTATATGTATAACTGATTCACTTTGTTATAAAGCAGAAGCTAACACACCATTGTAAGGCAATTATACTTCAATAAAGATGTTAAAAAAAAAAAAAAAAAAGTGATCTGGGCTTCCCGTAACACTGTTTATATTGCCCTTGTGCTTGCTCCCTCCAAAATTTGGGACTTGTTCTGCTTTAAGAACTGACCCCCACCCCCAGAGGTCACTGTTGGGGATAATACTTATCTCCCACTCCTTATTAACCCACCCTGATGTATCCCCACCAGAATATTCTGGCCTATGGCTCTACTTCTTACTCAAAGCCAGTGGTTCCTAAATTTGAGCACACAAGGGAATCACCCAGAGGGTTTTTAAAATACCAGTTACTAAGCCCAAACCCAGATATTTTGAATCAGTAGGTCTTCAGTGGAGCCCTAGAATTTGCATTTCTAACAAGTTCTCGGATGATGCTTATTCAGGGACCACACTTTGAGAACCACTGCACTAAGTAATATATTATAGTTCATCCTAGAATTATTCTTATCATTATTACATTTATAACATCTTTTATGAGATGTTTTCCAGAAAATTTTTACCAGCCTATATCCCTATTATGAATAAACCAATATTTTGATACTTACTTATCAATGAATATTAACATAAAATACTTTCTAATTCTATAGTTGGAAATGATACCCTGGTCTTTTAATTGATAGCTCTTTCAATTACTCATGAAATCAAAGATTTCCCTGTACCTTCCTCTTAATTTTCTCTCTAAAAAATAAAAAAGTATTTAAAAAAAGGAAAAAAAATTGTCGTTGACTTCCTTGAATGCCTTCCATTCAAGGCAACACAGGAAGTGATGATTTGATGTAACTTGTCAGCTCAAAACATATAATGATTATAAATAAAATATTAAATGTAAAGTCAAAACCAGCTCCCAGGGCTCAGAACAAGATAAATTCTCCATGGATCAAAAAAAGAACAAAAATGTTAAGAACAAAAATGTTAAGTGATGAGCAGGGCTCTGCTCTGGGTTCTAGAAGCAGATAGTAATAACAGGAAGTTTGACTTCTGAGGGCTAGTGGGGATGCAGGGGGCTCCAAATGAGGTGTGGGTTGAGATAATCTTGTTGCTTGAAGCAAGTTAGGACCAAATCATCCCAAGAAATATCATCAAGTCTAAGCTGGAATCTGAGCCTGGAGTCTGGGTGACAGCAACATAGAAGCAGAGAGAGAGCACAAGAGAGACACATAAATATACCTGTCACTCAAAATGATTCTGAAACCCAAATTATAAAGCAATAAAGAACTAAAATCAATTTGATTCAGAATTCACTCCAGATGAAATGAATTTAAGATAAGAATCTGCCAAAGACATTAAAATTATTATATTTAGAATGCTTTAAAAATGTAAGAGGTGTAACTCCCATTAAAATAGAAAAAGAAATTATGAAACGAAAACAAGTCCAATGAAACAAGAACAGGTGGATATGAAGAAGAGGGCTGTCATCAAGAACCAAATCTTCCAGCAATGTGATCTTGAATTTCCCAGCCTCTATAAGTGTGAGAAATAAACGTTCGTTCAGTAAATCACCCAGTCAATGATAATTTGTTATGGCAGGTAGAGCAGACTAAGACAAGAATGGTCATTGTATCATTGTTTGTAGTAACAAAATGCAAACAAATTAACAACCAAGAAAGATAGATAAACAAATTGTATTATAGTCATATAATAGAACATTATATAACAGCTAAAATGAAAGCACTAGTTACACTTCAAAATTATAATACTGAATGAATAACTCAAATTGCCCAATGATATACATTAGGACTCCATTTATATCAAATTTGGAAATATTCAAAACAATATTACATACTTTTGATTAATATGTATATATGTAGTAGTCTTATAAACATCACAAAGTGAGCAGTCTGAAACTCTAAGGATGGTGGGTCCATTGGGACAGGAGAAAGGAAGATGGAATAAAAGAAGAAAACAGAGTTTCATCTGTATCTGTAGCTAGCATCTTAATTCTTTTTGAAGAATCTGAAACAAACATAACAAAATATTAAGCTTTGAAAAAGCTGGTTAGAGGTGTTTCTCAAATCATTTTCTACACTTTCCTTATGTTTAAAATATTCTGTAAAAATTTTACAGAGGAGTCTGCTATGTTTATTTCTGCTGTGTTTGCTCGCTGCTCTTTACCTGTTACCCCAGTGCAATCTGGTTCTGTCTCCTAACAGTTTCTGGAAACTTCTCTCTCCTTAGGTCGCCTGTACTTCCGTGCTGCTGAAGCCCACAGGTGCATTTCCACTCTTGTCTTATTTGACTTATCTTTGGTATTTGACAGTTTTCCTCTTCATATTTACTCCTCCTCCTTCCCTCAGTTTTGGGGTTTCTTCCCAACTCTACCTACTTCTTCTCAATGCCCTTTGCAAGTGTCTGTTCTTCTCCTTGCCACTTAAATGCTGGTGTCCACCACGGCTCTGACCTCAGTCCTCCTTGATCCATGTATAACCTCATGCAATCGGAAAGCTTCTACTACACTTCTATGCTGATGACTCAGGAATTTCCACCCCCAGTGGAGAACTCCATTCTGAAGCTCAGCCTGATATTCAACCACAGACCAGGCATTTTCACTTGGATGCCCTTGGAGCACATCAAAACTTCAATACGTTCAAACTGAAATCATCTCCTCTGCCTTACACCCTCCCCTTCTAAACCCTATTGTGGTAGGCAGAATAATGACCTTCCAAACATGTCCACATCCTAATCTCTAGAACCCATGGATAGGTTACCTTACACAGCAAAAGGAACTTTGCAGATGAGGTTAAAAATCTTGAGATGGGACAATTATCTTGGATTCTCCATGTGGGTCCGATGTCATCCCAAGTCTTCTTTAATGTGATCTCAAGGGAAAAAGGGAGAGTGGCGAGTCAGAGTCAGTGAAGGAGATGTGAGAATGGAAACAAATAGGAGTGATGTGGGCCACAAACCAAGAAATCAGAGGAGCTTCTAGAAGCTATAGGCAAGGAAATGAATTCTCTTCTAGAGCCTCCAAAAAGAACACATCCCTCTAGATGCATTTTGGACTTTGAAACTCCAGAACTGTAAGATAATAAGTTTATGTTGTTTTGAGCCACTAGGTTTATTATAATTTGTCACAGCAGAAAGAGGGAAAGAGTGCTCCCACATCAACTGCTTCTTCTCCATTGTATTGTTACTGAGGACTTTCTAGATCCCGCTCTCACCACTTATATCCAAGTAGGTGACAAGTCCTGTCACTGCCACTTCTTTCTGGCTCTCATCACTACCTCCTACCTAGCCTACTGAAATAAACTCCTGGACCCCTGGACCCCTGCTTATGGCCAGCACCTCCTGGACCCCTGCTTATGGCCAGCACCTCCTGGACCCCTGCTTATGGCCAGCACCTTCTTCGCTTCCTTCCCCTTTAATCCTCAAACCTGCACCCATTCTTCCCCAGGTTGCCAAAGCAATCTTTTAAAACTGTGTACCTAAGCATACGATTTTTTAATTAGAAACCTTTTTTGCTTCTCCAATGCTTTCAGGATCAGGTCACCTTCCTTAGGGAGCATACAAAGCAATTGCTCAGGCTTTTCAACTCTCCTATCAGGCTCCTTCTGCAGCCACTTTTTTTGCTCCAACCAAAATTGCAACTTGCTAAAGCAGAAGTTCTTAGCAAGGGGTTTGCATTAGAATCACCTATCAAGCATGTGAAAAACTGGATAAGTATTGCCGCTGCTTTAGCAGATTCTTGCTCAGTAGTTTTGGGGACATTGAGGACAAACCGTCTACCTTCGATAAAACTCACAGGCTATTCGGTATACAATGGAATAGTACTCAGCCATAAAAAGGAATGAAATAATGCCATTTACAGCGACATGGATGGACCTAGAGATTATCATACTAAGTGAAGTAAGTCAGACAAAGACAAATATCATATGATGTCACTTATATGTGGAATTTTAAAATAATTATACAAATGAACTTATTTACAAAAGAGAAATAGACTCACAGACATAGAAAACAAACTTATGGTTACCAAAGGGGAAAGGGACAGGGGAGGGATAAATTAAGAGTTTGGGATTAACAGATATACACTACTGTATATAAAATAAACAACAAGGACCTACTGTATAGCACAGGGAACTATATTCAATATCTTGTAATAACCTATAATGGAAAATAATCTGAAAAAGAATTGTATATATATATATATATATATATATATATATATATATATTCTTTGCTGAACACGTGAAACTAACACAACATTGTAAATCAGCTATATTTCAACTTTTAAAAATGTTAAAAAAAAATCACTCTTGCCTGATGCATCTAGCTCTTTCGTAGCCTCCTGTTTCCCCTCTCGCTGTGCCATCTGCCTGGCATCTCCCCTTTGGTCTTGGTACTTATCCTTTTTTTTTTTTTTTTTTTTTATAATGAAACTCTCTAGGAGTTAAGCCAGCATTTTATTTATTTATTTATTTATTTTTGGCTGTGTTGGGTCCCCGTTTCTGTGTGAGGGCTTTCTCTAGTTGCAGCGAGTGGGGTCACTCTTCATCGTGGTGTGCGGGCCTTTCACCGTCGCGGCCTCTCTTGTTGCGGAGCACAGGCTCCAGACGCGCAGGCTCAGTAGTTGTGGCTCGCGGGCCCAGTCGCTCCGCGGCATGTGGGATCTTCCCAGACCAGGGCTCGAACCCGTGTCCCCTACATTGGCAGGCAGACTCTCAACCACTGCGCCACCAGGGAAGCCCCTACTTATCCTTTAAGTACATCTCTTCTTCCATAGAGCTTTCCAACCTGAACAGGTGCCCTTCTAAGTGCTTCCTTGGAAATCTGCACATTCTTTCTGATTCACCGATTGCTCAAACTATTGCTCTCCACTCCTCCTTTCCAACTTCTTACGAGCAGGACTCAGGCAACCGCCTAGTGCCTACAACAGTGCCTGGCACACGGTGAAAGGTCCAACAAATGCATCCGTTACTCCCTTCTCTCCCACCCTCTGCCTGAAGCACTTCCACATGGGTACACGTTGGGATTCTCATTTCTGGTCCCTTCTATCCTGTTCAGACCCACTGCCTACTCTTCCGGGGTGGCTTCTGACCTTCTCATGACACAGTACGTAACCTCAAGCCTGAGGTTCAGAGAAGGCCGAAAAAGGATTTAGTCAGATGAAATAAGTCAAAATGACTTGGCATTTGTTATTTTCTATTAGCCAGACAGGCTGTCATTGCCAGTAAGTTGGGTTGACCTTTTGGGAATAGGGCACTGGAGTAAGAATTTTCTGACTAGCCTAGTGGCTGGTCCACCCCTCCTGCTTTCTGAGAGATGGCCAGTGAATTTGCCAGTGGATAAGAACAAACGCTTTGCTATCTAGAGCAGGATAGATAGGGGGAAGGCTTAAGAGAAGGGCTGATCTCTAGACATTTCAGCCAATATGTTTTGTTTTGTTTTTTTCTCAAGTCGCCTCTGCACCAATCTGCAAGCCTTGGATCCTGTATAATATACTCCCACTGCCCCGTCCACAGATATTTTACTCAGGCTGCAAAATTAAAACACACATAAATTATTCAGCATAGTTTTATGATATCGGGTTAATTAGATAAAGCTTTCTCATGAAAACATTCGGCAAATAACACAGAATTCTTTCTATTATTATTTATTGAATGTGTAAAACACAAGCCTTCATTCAGCCTTGTAAGTCTGGACAGAGAAAGAGCATGCCAGGGCCATTCGATTTAGAAATCCAGACCCTGGGGTCATTTTGACCATGCATATAAGCAATCCTACAATAATAAAAACAGTCAGGCATTTAAGGGGAGAAAGCACATTGCAATGTGGAATAGTTTCCATTGCAAGTTGCCAGTTTGAAATAATCTTTCTCTGACACGATTTAATTTGAAAACTACTGAGGTCATTTCCTTTTAACTCAGTTCTACATAAGCAAAACTGCATTTACCAGTTAATTTAATTAAACAAATGGTTGAATTGATTTTTTTTTTAAAGAATGGAATTGACCAATTAATTTCAATTAACTGGTCTATTTTCTTCAAAGTGGCATGTAGGTAGAGCCCAATGCTAATGCTCCTTGTGGATGGATACAGAGGGCACTCAACAGAGTATCTAGCAAATTCTTTCTGTATCCTCCTCAGGGCCCTGGACACTATGCAAGATACAGAGATATAGGATATATACTGTTGTGCTAGGACTGAACTTGTGGTCACCTTGGAAAGACAAGCCACCAAATGATAAATAATGTGCAAGACAGGAAAGGGAGAAGGACAGGCGATTTATAATTTACAATGTTCTAAGAGAAGGCTAGTCTCTGGGAAGACTTTATGGAGAAATTAAGACTGAAGATAAAGTTTGGCTGGGCAGGGGAAGGTGTGGACAGAAGAGAAAAGTAAGGGCATTCCCAGGGGTAGGGGCTACAGGGTGGGCCAGTATTGGGCCAAATGGTGGAGAAATAGGATAAATGAAAAGACATTTAAGCAAAATGAAGGTGAAGCCAATCAATGTTACCTAATCCCAGGATTTGAATTGGCATCATTGAGAAAGAGTCTCATTTTCCTCTGAAAATATGAACCATAAGGATAACTTAAGTTAGAGCTGCTATGGGCCTCAATATATTACATTATTCTGAGAATAAAGGTAATAAATGCAGAGAGAGAGAGAGAGAGAGAGAGATTTGTGATACTGTTGGAGGTCTTTATAAATTACAGCAACCCCCTGGACTTTATATGAACCAATAAATTTTCTCTTTGCCTGAACCAATTAGAGATGCTTCCCTTACTTCCCTGGCAATTTAAAGAATACTGACTGTTGGAGAAAGACATTATGACCTCATTTGCAGAGAAAGAAACTGAAGGCTTGAGAGAGTAGACTTATTCCAAGCCAGATGTCTGGTTGCTGGAACCATTCAGTAGTGATGAGACCAACCACCTCAAAGTCTTCATACACAACATGGGCTCCTAAGTCAGCCCTTTCCCTCAGGGTGTGACTGGCCATTCCCAGGCCTTTCATCTCAGCAAGCTCCCTGCTGCTGTAACATCTCCAGCTGCAGACAAGACAAGACAATGCCCTAGATCTTCACTTTCCCATGCTTTGCATTTTCGGTTGTCCAGGAAACACTCTCAGCGTGCCTCACTTCCTCATACTCTTTAATCAGCTTCAGAAGTCCAAGCCTCCTATACGATGCATCATGGTAGATGAGTATCTCAGAATACTGATTTTTGATAACCCCGTGAATCTGACTCTACCTCCCAAGTACACCCTCCAGAACCCTAGATACCGTTCTGTGATGCACATTTCGTCAGGTGGTCTAGGTGGTCTCAACTCATCCTGTGACTCCACATTTCGATCTCCAGTCTGGCCTTCTTCCCTGAGCTTCAGCTGCCTGGTCAACATCTTAGCTTAAAGTCCACCTCTTCCAAATACAGACGTAATTGTCTCCTCTTCATTAGATAAGTCTCAACACAATGCCATTTCTTCAGTTAGGCCTTCCATGCCACGTTGACCAAATTATCCTTTTCCAGCCCCCCCATCACTCACTCTCCATTACTCCATTTTATTTATACTGTTTTTTAATTGTGTCCTCATATTTATCTTATTCTGGAATGTATATGATTTGTTAATTTGTCTACATGTTTATTGTATGTTTCCTTCTTGTATCAGTTAGATATACTGTGTAACAAATCACTCTAGTACTCAATGGTTTACAACAGTACATGTTTATTATTATGTATTTCTTGTTGCTCAAAAGTCTATATTTCAGTGGGTTAATTCTTCTGGTCTCAGCTGGGCTCACTCGTGTATCAGCCCCTAGGGGTTGGCTTGCTCTTCACTGGGGCACTTTGCTTCTCCTCTATTTCTTCTCTCATCCTCTGGCAGGCTAGCCTGGGCTTATTCACATGGCAGTGGCAGAGTTCTGAGAGAGAGTGTCGAAGTGTGCAAGGCCTCTTGTATCACTTCTGCCACAGCCTATTAGCCAAAACACATGACAAGGCCAAACCCAGAGTTAGTGTGAGAAGGTACTACCCAAAGGCATGGAGGTAAATATTGTGAACAATTGAGTCCACAAGTAATCTACCTCACCTCACACTTTATTGGAATCTAAGCTCTTTGAGAGCAAGTACCTTGTCTCCTTAGCTGTATCCTCAGCACTTAAAGTAGTGCTTGGCACAAAGTATATATGTGTGTGTGTATAAAATAATTCCTGACTGACTGATTAGAAACTTGCTTGGAGTCCAGTGCTCTCTCCCCACTCTGCATTGTCTATGAATGCATTCAATGTGGTTACTGTATATTTTTACAATAGACATATGATACACTCAATGCATATAGTCTTTTTTTTTTTTCCACATCCCATGGCATGTGGGATCTTAGCTCCCTGACTAGGAATCAAACCCATGCCCCCTGCAGTGGAAGCGTGGAGCCTTAACCACTGGACCACCAGGGAAGTCCCTGTGTAGTCTTTTTTTTTTTTTTTTTTTAAAACAGCTATTCCTCTAAAATGAAATTGATAGAGGTTTACCAGATCCCCACTGAGAAGGATTGGTACCTAACTAGAGAGAAGCATATGAGGGAGGATCATTTGGGGATGGAGGGTGGAGGGTGTGAAGAAGGTGGGGACAGTACAGCACTGCTAGAATGGAGGTGTCATAAGGACAAGGATGGTGTCTCCATGATTCATGGCTATGCCCATTGCCAAGCCCACTGCCTTGCACATTGAGTGGCCAATCAACTCATATTAATTGAAGGAGTAAATGAGGAAATTGTCTGTTCATATCTAGGAAGCCAAGGGAAGTTACTGGGGTTAATACATGTACCTCTGGGAAGTTACTCTGGGGAGGAAAGAGGTAACGTTGAAATACAGGAGTTCTGAACTTAGCCAAGGTGTGTGGAGTAGGAGATCTCATTTCCTGGAGATGTCTTGGAGGAGAAAGTGGAATTTCAGAAGCCTAAGAGAAAGGACCGGAAGACAGGGTGACATCTGAGGCTTAGGGTGAGACCGAACAGAAGGCTGGGGGTTGATAATCTGAGGAAGAGAGGCTTGCGCTGGTGTCTCAGGGAGAGCAGGGAGAGACGGAGTCAGAGAAATTTTGCTCAGATCCACGTCGTACCGACAAGAATCACATCAGTATGAGCTTTTCTTGTCCTCTCCCCTCAACCCTTCCAAAGATCTTATTGTCCTTAGACCATACTGAAACACTCTGAAATGAATTATTTGATGTCCTCTAATTTAAGATCTCTGCATGCAAATGCCAGTTCCAGGCTGGGCTAGGGCCACCCAAAGTTTGGGGTGCGGCTGGGGATATTTTGAAAATCTTTGCCCTTCAAGTTTACCATATGTACTTAATTAGGTTCGGCTATGGCCTCGATGCCATCCCCCACATGCCCTGAGTGGGGCTGAAGCTCCTATTGGTGTTTTTAAGCCCCAAGAGGCCTGTGGGTAGCACATGGGGGCCCATGAAGGTAAAACCAAGCTGGCTCTGGAATGGAGGATTATTATTCCCAGCCTCTGTCTCTTACGTATTAAGCAATTAATATCTGTGCCATCTTGCGAGGACACAGGAAAGCACGCACATCTCCACACATGGGTACCAGATGACTTGGATACAGAGCTGTCTCGGCTGGTCTTAGCTTCCCTTTAAAACACCAATGAAAGCAAGCATATGATGTAGTCCAAACATTTGCCACGTTCTATATGGGTTTAATAGAGAAGATCCTCACTTTTCTTTACCACAACACTAGACTTCCTTTCCTAAGTGGAGATCCAAAGATTGGAAGGAAATAGAAAGAACACAGTACTAAACTTCTTTAGACTAAGTGTCTATATCTGTAAAAACACGGATGGTTAAACCCATTCTACAGATACGTTGTGAGGATTAGAAATCATGTATGCAATGGTTTCCAATCACATGGTAGGTGTTCAATAACTAGGGAATGTTCTTCCAACTTCTGCTGCTGCTGTTATCATAATCATCGTCATGACCATCATCATCGTGATCATCATCACCATCATATACACAGAAAAACTTGACTCCAAGAAGCTGGATGACTTGTTAATCAAGATGGAGCAAGAGAAACTTGCAGTAGACAACTGGTGGAGTCACTTTGGTTTGCTGACCTACTCAGAAGCCTGCTGAAGCCTATCCTTTGTAATAACAATATATCATACTTTTGTATCACTTCTCCGTTTCCAAGAGTATTTCCGATCTTTGTTGCATCAGTCAGAATAGGCTATATCATGCTGCAATAATGAGCAATTTCAAAAATCTCTGTGACTTCAACAAACAAAGGTTTACTTCTCCTTCAAGTTATATATCTTTCATGGGTTGGCTGGGCTCCTTGATCATCAGATTTACTCAGGAATCTAGGGTGATGGACCCAGACTATGTCGGTTGTTGATCGCTGTAGAACTCTGGAAGGTCTAGAACTGGAAATTAAATGCCCTGGCTTGGAAGTGACATGTGTTACTTGTGCTCACAGCTCAAATATCTAATCACATGGCCTCACTCAACCACAGGGGGACAGAAGGACAATCTTACCATGTGCCTGGAAGGTGAAAAGAGCTAGCAAATCTTGGTGAACAGCATCGGTGACAGCCATATTTTGCTGTCACAACTCTCTTTGCGACGGGAAGAACCAATATTATCATTCAGGTATTACAGAAAAGGACAGTTAGACTCAAAGAGAAGACTGTCAATTACATGGATGGAAGGGAAACAGGGATATTTTTTGCCAACCAGAAATAGGGCTCCATATCCTTAGAAAGTGACATAAGAACCTTGATTTTTGGCACCCTCTTATCTCCCACAGATACGTCCTATTATTTCTGCCACAAACTTCTGTTCTATTCAAACTAATTTGTTACCCTCTACTTGCTTACTTTTTTTAAAAAATAAATTTTATTTATTTATTTATTTTTGTCTGTGTTGGGTCTTCGTTGCTGTGCGTGGGCTTTCTCTAGTTGCGGCGAGCTGGGGCTACTCTTTGTTGCGGTGCACGGGCTTCTCATCGTGGTGGCTTCTCTTGTTGCGGACCATGGGCTCTAGAGCGCAGGCTCAGTAGTTGTGGTGCATGGGCTTAGTTGTTCCGCGGTATGTCAGATTTTCCCGGACCAGAGCTCGAACCCGTGTCCCCTGCATTGGCCAGCGGATTCTTAACCACTGTGCCACCAGGGAAACCCCTACTTGCTTACTTCTTTAACCAAGCTTTTGTAAACTTTTATCTTGTGGAATTTTGTAAAAGCAGAAAAACATAAAGTTATCAGAGACACTAGAAACCAGTGGATTGTCTATTACTTTGGAGTACACTACTTCAAAGGTTAGTGGTTAAAAACAAGTCTTTTGTTTTACTCACAGGTGTCAGTCAGAAATTCAGAATGGATTTGGAGATTCATCTATAACCCACCTGACATCAGTTGGGACTGGAGGAGCCACTTCAAAACTGGCTTCTTCCCTCAAGTATCTAGAGCCTTGGTGTTCCTTGGCTTTTTTCTTTCTCCCTATGTTATTTTGTATCCTCCAGGACCTCTCAATGGAACTTGGCTTCATACAGCATGGTGGCCTCTGAGTAGTTCTACTTGTAACATGACAGCTCAGGGCTGCAAGACTGAGTGTTCCAATGACCTAACTTCAGGAGTTTCACCAAGTCATTTCCACTGCATTCACTTGGTCAAGTACGTCACTAAGGGGGCCCAGATTCAAAGGTAGGGGATTAGACGCCTTATCCTGTTGGAAGATATCCCAGCTGCCATGTTACCAAAGGTTTAGAAATGCTGAATGGCTTGCCAAAGTTGAACAGGTCACTGGATTCCCACCCAGTTTCCTGCCATTGACCAAATTTCCTCTTTCTTTCTTACAAACTACAGCCTTTCTCTGGGCCTGAGATTCTTTACTCATAAACATATGAACCTGGAAAGATGATCTCTAGGGTTGTTTTCTCTGTAACGTATATTTAGCAAGTCCTCTAATTTGCATCTCTCCTTCAAATGTTGTTCAAAATCCATCCCCCGCCCCCCACCATGAAAGCTCTTCTGGTGAATAAAATCTGGCTTTCATCACACACTCCCCATTAATGAATTTCCTCAGCACACATGTGGGTAGCTTTTGCACTAAGATCAAGTTCTGTACTTGTTTTAATGTGTCACAAGCCCCAATTCCCAGCGACTTCATCTGACATTGATCTCTTCCTTCCAAAAATTCCTATTACATTTTTAGTTCAAACCACAGAGTTTGGCATTTGAGAACATGGTGTCTTGCATTGCTTTTAAATCGTTTCATGTGTACAAGTTATGTCTTGCCAACTAGACTTTAAACTTCATGGGCATTATTCATACTTCATACTTTTAAGAAGTTATCATAGTAAGGGGTGCAAGGAGTGTGTAGTAAATTCCTAGTGATGATGATTGAGTTTCTTCTTACGTTCTTATACTTACACGTTACCATTTGATTTGTTGGCTCACTTTTTGGTTAGTTTATCAAGAGCAGAAGCTTTCTTTTATTTCATTGGTAACCCTCCAAAGAATTAGATACTCTATGGTGTATCATTCATGACACACACAGTAAATTTTCCTAAGTAGCTTCTTTCTTCTGATTTGCTAATCCAAGTATTGTACCTATACCAAGGAACTTTTTCTAAAACTTTCCCCTGATTCTTTACCTGTAGATGCTTCAATATTTTTTTACAAAGCAACAATTTCATTATCAAACCAAGAAATTGAACATTATTGTAATAATGTTATTTAATATGCAGCCCATAATCCAACTTATCTATTTTTTTCTATAATTTTTTCTTTATGTGAGGTTTTGTTTTTTACCCAATCTATGATCATATATCGCATTTAGTTGTCATGTCTCTTTAAACTCCTGAAGTCTTCATGAAATTGATATATTTGAAGAGTCCGGGCCAAGTACTTTGTAGAATATCTCCAAACCTGGATGACTGAATATAGGTCAAACATTTTGGACAGGAGAACCATATGGGAGATGTTGTATAATTCCCAATGCCTCTTTAAGAAGGCACATAATTCTGTTTGTTCGATTATCAGTGATGTTAAATTTGAGTACTTTTCATGGTGGTGTTACCAGATTTCTCCATTGTAAGGGTACATCTTTCCCTTTATAATTAACTAAACTCTGGGGTGATATTTTGAGATTATCTATACAACCTATTCTCTCAAAACTTTCTAGTGGATGCTTTCAGCATCCACTGATGATCCTTGGCAGGGTAAATTACTACATTGATGATGTTATATTTTTAGTTAGTATGTCAATCCCTGTTTTCAGTTATCAATATAAATCTGTGAATTTTTTGTCTATTCAGAGGATTATAACTCTTTACCACAATTGTTTTTTTTTTTTTTTGATGCTCAGATTTTTTACATTTGGCCAGTGAGAGCTTCTTCAACCTGAGTCCGGGCCTTTTGGACAGGTCTCATCAGTCTTTGAGATATTCCTTGATTTCTAACATAAGATTTCTAGGCTTACCTTGTACTTTTCCTGCCACAGACCTATGTGCAGCCATATTTCCACTGAGCCATTATTAGCTTTAGGAGAAAATGGCGATGAGAAACCAAAATCCGCCTTTTAGGTATTCTCACTGCTACTGAGGTGCAGCTAATTTTAATTGAATTTTATAAAAGATACATGTACGAAAGTGAAAATTCCTTTTTGAGGAAGGCTCATGTGTTATTGAATTTTTAAAAGCTTTGCTGGTTCCTTTTCATTTGAATGAATACAAGCTGGTTTGATATTCTTAGGTCAGTCTTGCCCCAAGAACTTTATATCATTGTTTTCTGGTATTAGCGCACAAGTTTTAGCTCAGCCTGATAATTTCCCCTTGCTTTTCCTATATGAATGACTGAAGAAATCATCCTTTATCCTTGATTTTTAGTAACATAAGTAGGATATGTCTTAGTGATGAATGTTGTTTATTAGATTTTCTGGTAACACGATGTGCCCTTTCTGCTTTCTGTCAAGTTAATTTCCTTACATTGTATCTATGAATATATCTTCTTTTTCATTTGTTGGCTTTTATGCTTTAGGGATACTAATTATTTCTATATAAATACATCATTAATTTTGCAATCTAGTATGTTTATCTTTTCATTTTTTTCTCAGCCTGAGTTCACTGTGGTGATCTGCTCCTTTTATACATTGTTGATAGATTTTTTCAGATTTTGTTTCCTATTTCTTGTATCTGTTATGGTTTTTTTGATCCTCAATTTGTTTCCTTATCTCTGTCATCTCTCTTTTCGTCTCATTTGGCTGTTTAACCTCTTAACTTTGAGATATTGTTTTGCTGAATTTGTTTAAATGTTCTTAGTTGCTGTGAAGACATTGTGAATATATTCCTGACTTTTCTTGACTTCCTCTTCTTCTGGGTTGTCTTACTCATATTTTGCATCCTGTGTCCTTTTTGTAACTTTTATGCTGGATGTAGTGACATCATTACAATGCTGTTTCTCTCTCTTCTGTTCATGCTTGCGTAGCTCCCTCTCAAACTTCCATTTACTCTGATCCTGTATGAGTGACTTCTTAACAATGTTTTTTCTCTCTCTCATTGCTTCTTCTTCCTTCTAAGGTAGAGGCTGAGGGCTGGGTATTTCTTACTTTTCCCACTTTTGTGTAATTTGAGCAAATGGCAGGGTCAGGCCCGGCAAAATAATTTTTTTAGGATACCTGGATTTGCTTTCTACTCTGAGATCACTTAAAAGTCTCATACAAATGTGCATTCACCTAAACTTGGCATTCATCCCACTCACATGGGGAATAGTCTCAGGTCTTAAGTCCAGTTCAACATGAGTCCTAGGAGATTTCACTTCCTACAGTGAGAGATAGGTCCTTTTCTCTAGTTACTTTCTTTCCTTTTCTCTAATTTTTAGTTTCTTTATTTCTTTTCACCAGTCAGAAATGAAGGAAGATTATGCTATATTTCAATCTCCCTCTCTATTATTATTGTTTAATCAGGGAAGCTATTAGCAAGAATTTTCAAGGTTTTTCAACCTCATATGATATAACTTTGGGGAGGGGGTTACATTAGGAACCAAACTTCCTTCACCTCTTCTCTCGAATATACTGTTTCTTTCACTTTCTTCTTCTTTTTTTATTGAAATGTACTCGATTTACAAAATTATATTAACTTCAGGTGCACTATACTGTTTCTTTCTTAGGCCATCACTTTCAAAGTTTAAGATATTAGGTTAGTTCTTTCCTTGCTTGGTGGCAGTTGATAGATTTTTCCGGGGTTTTTTTTTTTTTGGATATTTTTGTTCATTTGATTAGATATTAAGGGAGTGAAATAATGTGTGATGCAGTTTCAGTTATCATAACACGGAATTCTCCTTTCATTCCGCCAATCCCCACCCCTGGTTATAAAATTAATTCATGCTCATTGTAGAAAATTTAGAAAACACACGGAAAAGAAAGAGGAAGGAAGGAAAGAAGGAAGGAAGGAAAAGCTCACTCATAATTCCAGATAATATGTATTATAATTTTGACACGTTATAGCTTTTTCTACATATACATGTTTAAAATTGAAACTTGGATTATAGTGTGTTTAAAATTTTGAGAATTGTTTTTTTTAAAAGTTTGATTTATTTTACCAAGTCATTACTCTTCTCCAAAAATACAACTTAAAGGTCACAAAATATTCCATATATGGATTTCCCAGAATTTTGTCAATTATTACTTTTGTTATTGTTTTAAGTTATCGCTATTTTTCAATATTCTAAATGATGCTGTAGTGAGTATTTTTATTCCTAAACATTTACCTTCAATTATTTTATTTCTGTAGGATACACTGCTAAAATTGAAATTATTGTATCTAAAAATTAGAACTAATGCACTTGCCAATTCCTTTTTTTTTTCCAGAACTGCTTACCTCAACAATATTATTATTACTTCATATTGTTGATGATTCAACAATATGAAGTAAAAATGTCCACCTTGCCTTGCCCTCCTCACTTCACCTTTATCTTGCTATTGAAGTGTTTACTTCTGTTTACCCTTCCAGCCTAGAACAGGGATTTGCACACAGTAGGTGCTCAGTGACTGCTTTCATGACCCACGGATTATTCACACTCCTCTTAGCATTATAATTTATTGGCTTAGCCTAATAGCCCTCTTAGCAGACGGTTGAAGACAACTACCTAGGAGATGACGTGGGCAGCTTGAGAGGTGCTCTCCCTGCTCTGTTCCGTTATTAGCTTCACTTAGAGCATGTCTGGTCATCTTTGGTCATTTACCATTCAGGGACAGTGGAGAAGCAAGGCAGGAAGCTGAGAGCCTGGGGCCACTGCAAAATGGATTCCTCCTCACCCTGGTTGCTGGAAGGACACTAGGAAACCAGGATGCAGCCTTAGTCTAGGGGAGAAAGTTTATGGCGATAGACCTGTCTCTTGGCTTGGTCCTGATGGACAGGTATTTTCCAATGAGTTCTTCTGGTTCCCTTACTCCCTAGTCGATGCCATTGATGTTGACTGCACAAAGCATCCCAAGAAACACCAGCACTGTGATGGTCATTGCCCTTCTCAGCAGCCAGGTCTTAGGCTACCTACAAAGCAGCTTGCACTTAAGCTGCTGCATCTCCAATCTGGTTTACATGTTGATAATGCCCTTTCATTCAACACTTACTAAACAAAACTGCATTGTGGTTGTGTGCGCAGTTATACGCAACCTCATGTGTGCGAAGCAATCTGCCAGCTCCTGAAGTCACAGTGAGGAGCAAGGCACAGTCTCTCCCCTTAACTGGCAGGAAATTCCACTTTCCTCAAAGGTATGATAGAAAAATGAGTAGGACCCTGTGACGGCTTACGGTAAGCAAGGCAAGAAGTGATGTAGGTGCATGGGTGAGGGACAAATAGCCAGACATCCCTGGCAGCACAGGGCAAAGGCTATCCCAGGAGAGCAATGAACTCAGTGTTCTTACCCCTGTCTCCTGCCAACCAAAGACTCTTATGTACCTACAGATAGATTGTGATGAAACCTTGCAGGAGAAATTTGTCATGGAGGGGAGGGTGGAGAGGTGTGCCGATGGGGAGGGGGGACGTGATGGGCTGATTTCAGCTTCTGCTGAGCTCAGGGCTTAGCATGACTTGGCAGAGCGCACCTCCTCTCTCTTAGAGACCCGCCTTCCAGAAACACTGGCGGGGGAGGCGGTTCATTTCTGAAACTTCCTTTTCATTTATTTGCTTTTCCCTGCCTCTCCTTCTAAATTGTTCCTGAGCCCTGTCGGTATTTCTTTTTTTCATTTCTCAGAGTTGCTTAGCCATCTACCCTCTGAGGTTTTCTAAATATAATTTATGTTTTTCTTTTGTCACTTCTATTATTTTCTTAGTGTTTTTTAGCTTGTATTGAAATATTAGGTTGTGGTTTTTCTGTTTCATGGCCGTATGTTTTTGGCATGTCTCCACTTTCTGTAGATTTGTAAATTTGAGTTATCCAATTTTTTCTTCTGTGGTTGGCAGAATAAAGACCCCTCAGAATTGTCAACATCCTAATCCCTAGAATCTGTGTATACATTAATTTACATGGCAAAGGGGAATTACATTTGCAGATAGAGGGACTTCCCTGGTGGCGCAGTGGTTAAGAATCTGCCTGCCAATGCAGGGGACACGGGTTTAAGCCCTGGTCCAGGAATATCCCACATGCTGCAGAGCAACTAAGCCCGTGTGCCACAACTACTGAGCCTGTGCTCTAGACCCTGCAAGCCACAACTACTGAGCTCGCGTGCCACAACTGTTGAAGCCTGCATGCCTAGAGCCTGTGCTCCACAACAAGAGAAGCCACTGAAATGAGAAGCCTGCGCACCGCAACGAAGACTAGACCCCTCTCAATGCAACTAGAAAGCGCCCGTGCGCAGCAATGAAGACCCAATGCAGCCAAAAATAAATAAATAAGTAAATTTATTTAAAAAAAAAAGTTTGCAGATAGAATTAAGTTTGCTTTTCAGCTGGCCTCAAGATTATTCTCTATTATCTGGTGGGTCCAATGTAATCACTAGGGTCCTTTAAAGAAAATGAAGGAGGCAGAACAGGTGCCAGGATTAGAGAGAGATTTGAAGATGCTATATTGCTGGCTTTGAAGACAGAGGAAGGGGCCACGAGCCAAAGAATGCAGGTGGCCTCTAGAAATTGGAAAAGACCAGGAAACAGATTCTTCCCTAGAGACTCCAGAAGGAATGCAGCCCTGCTGACATCTTGATTTTAATCCAGTGAGCCCCATTTTGGACTTCTGATTTCTATAACCGAAAGATAATAAATTTGTACTGTTTTAAGCCACTAAGTTTGTAGTAATTTGTTAAAACAGCCATGGGAAACTGATATGCTCTCTTACAATATCTTTGCATGAGGTTCAAATGCAATTATGTTCTGATACCTGTTTGAAGTGAGCTCTACCTTCCTGCTTCAGTGAGGAGAAGCTGCAAGGTTTGCTCTGGCGTTTCCAATCCCTGGAAAGCTACACCCTGGAGGGGACAAGCCTTTCCCTGTGCATGGGGTTCCGATATACGCTTCTGAAATGGAGTCGAAAAAGCAGAATTCTATGATTTTTATCTTTAACTTTCCAGAAAGTATTTTACCCTGCCCAGACTTTGACCTGGGGATAAAATGGAAATTGGAGAATTTCCTGTTTCTTTTTCAGTTCTTTTTTATTCTTTTCTATCTTTGTCAACTGGGCTAGCCCCTTCTGATTTTTGGGGAGTGGGGTGGGGAAAGAGAGGAAGAAAAGCAGGAGAAAGAAGCTTGGTGAGTGGGAGAAAGGCAAGACAAAGGAAATCATGAGAAGAGTGGTACTATGTTCATCAGCTTAGGCGTGGAATGAAGGTCAAGTTCTCTACAACTCTGACTGAATGCCTCCCCCACACTCTCTTGACTTTCACTTTCTTAGTCCGTGTGTGGCCACAAAGTTCTGGAAATCATTCAGATTCCTGCATTTTGACAGAATTTTCAAACAAGCAGTTCTTATGTTGAAAGACTCAAATCAGAGCATTGATACCATATGTGCCACCTGCCATACACACACACACACACACACAAACACACACACGCACACACCTATGAGTTACACGGACAAGCTGAAGTTAAAACTGTTATCGACTGATGAGCCTGGTGGAATATATAAAGAGTGTTTCATTATTCACCTCCTATGCTGGAGAAATGCAAATGAATTCAAGGAAAAAGACACGTTCCAAGGAGCCGTACCAAGGCGTCGGGGTGCAGCTTGCTTATTACATTCACTTGCCTGTTGTTCATGCCATCCCCAATTTGCACCTGCAATTACCTCTTCACACCTGGGAGTGCACAGGTTTTGTTGATTCCATTTCAGGAATGCTCAACCTACGTGTTTCCCAGAATAAAGAGCCTTCTAGAGCTCTGAATTCTGATACCAAGGTGACAATTACTTGTGTTCTTGAATTTTTAAAAAAGAAAGTAGGAAAAGGGGGGAAAAGCCAAAGAAACAAAAGAATAAGTGGGAAAAGTCTCATACCCACCATCAAAGGAGCTAAATTCACAAGTCTGGGAACTTTCAGCCTTTGTTGCTTTTAAGTGTCAGTGAAATCAACCCCCTCTAACAAGATACAGTCATTCCAGGACCCGCTCAACAGCTAGCAGCACAGACTGTGTCATTTTCTACAAAGGCGGCTGGAAATCATTTACACTGCAAGATGCTCTGTGGTGATAACAAGGTATTCAAAATGAGAACGAGTCTGAGATAATCTTCAAAAGGTTCCCAAGTGAAATCTGCCCCCACTCTCTAGAAGATTCCTCTGGAAGAAAGCAGATGCAAACATATCACTTGAAGTTGTTGAGACTGATAGGATTTTCTGCACCTGTGCTTGAAGTTGGCTGTCTTTTTCTGGATGAGGTGAATTACATGAGATGAGGCTGAAATTCACCAGACATTGGAGGTCAAATAGTCTGATCATTTGCCAGCCAAGAGTGAAGGAACCATACCTTTCAATAAGGCAGCAAATATTTCTTCATTCTGGCTTTCTTTACACATAGTTGAGTGTATTTTAGACCCGGGAAGACCAACAGAAGCTCCAAATTGCGAAGATAAATGATAAACATAGAAAGTGCTTTCCTGTGGCCTCTGATTATATTGCCAATCTAAGAAGCAGCAGTGCAGTTCCAAGTTACAGAGTACTAGATTAAGACAATCAATGAGGGTGAGCCTTTATGAATAATAAAAATCATTACAGATATTTAAAATGCATTTTTATTCATAAGAACAGTGGTACAGAGGTACAGACTTAATCATACTGAATATGTGCTAAGCCCTCAACATGCAATTGCCCAGTGCAATGTTCTCCAAAATTCTATGAGGTGGTGACTATCGGTATCAATATTTCACAGATTAGGACACTGAGGCCTGAAGTACCCAAGTTCCTTTCCCAAGGACTCACTAGCATTAATGGTCAGAAAAAGTATCTGAATTCAGTCGGGTTAACTCCAGAAAACAAGCTCTTAGACCTACCGGCAACCTGTAAATATTATTCATGGAGAGAAGGGTAGTCTTAATAAGCTTTTCATCTTAGATCCAATATTTGATATTGACCTAATACCATCTTTAAGACACCCGGATGTTGCAATGAGAAAAGTTAATTGAGAGAGGACCATTGAGAGAGATTCATTTTCATAACATGCTGTTATTTTCAAAATGTACTTTCTGAGTACTTGGTGTGTATAGAAGCATCCTTGATATTCCCCAAGCAATCTGAAGACTAGGTAATAATGTAATAAATTTATGCATGGGAATCTTAGCGGTTTCTCCATGGACCCGTGGAGAAGGAAGACTCCAGCTAAAAATTTCCTGCATTTCACTCCGCTGAAAGATCAAGGAATGTGGAGTGACTCCAGGAAATCAGACATCAGTTGACAAGCTCTATTTTCATATGGTTGTCTTTCAGAAGGAAGACATCAGGGTGAAACAAGGTATACCCAGAATTATTCCACTTCAGACTGGGCACCTCAATGGAAACTATTTCTCCAGGGCACATTTGTGCTGTGTCAGTTTTTCAGTTGAAGAAATATAGTTTCTGCTTTCCCTATTTACTTTCCCTATTTGCTGAAAGAGACTGTAAATTCACAGTAGCAGATGGCACCTTCTTAGAAACACGGTTATGCAGACCTGTAGAGCACAGAGGGACAGACGTAGGGAGGCAAGACAAAATCAGTACGAAAATTCCATTTTAAAGGGACAGGTACAAATTTAGCACCAGTGTCTAGTTCTTCAAGTCTATAAGCATTTATTGAGTATCTACTTAGCAAAAGCACTGTGCTCTTGTTCGCTGCTGGTACAAAGGAAGAATTAAAAGATGAGGACGAGGAATTATTCTTTTCTGCAAGAAACACTTCTACATGTAAGATGGATGTATTGATCACTAACTCTCATATAAATGTAGTTGCTAAATAGTGGTACAACTATTGGTCAAGAAATAAGAGGGCACCATCTTGTCTGGTGGTTGCTGATAACAGTGGCAGTAGAGAGAAAAACAAGGAGTTGCACAGGGTTGATGTTTGTGTGGTTAAAGCACAAGATGTTGTCAGTGATTAAATGTGGAGGGGTTAGTTCAATTCGAGTGAGTTTGGTGATCTTGATGCTGGAGTTAATGTGGAGGAGTCATGTTCCAAATGCAAGTCACCGGCCTCAAAGGAAAACAGAAGAGGTATGGAGGACACATTGCAAGTTCATCATAAGAACGATGGGGGCCATGAGCACTCTTTTCACACATGAAGCTCAGCACAAATATTATTCCACCCCAACATGATATTTGCTTACAATTGGAAAGTCAGAAATTAAAACATGAGCTGAAAAGACTTGCTGAAGTGCAAAGAATGAAGAGGCTTTAAGTCTTACTTTATATTTGATTGATTGATTGATTTATTCAACATTTCCTGCATGGCTGTGACCAGATATGGTGTTGGACACTCGAGCTACAGAGAGAAGTAGCCCTAGTCTCACATTTCTTTACTCACTATTATAAAATAAGAGATAAGCAAATGTCTTCTATTGAGGACCTGCTAGGATGCAGGGTAATGGAGTTCAGCACTTTTGTTCTTGTTTCCCAAGGTCCTAAGAACTGAAGAGGAGCTAAACTTTGTACATAACACCTAGAACATCTATTTGACAATTCCCCCAATTTAGAAGCCAACTTGGGTCTTTTGGCCCATTCCTTTCCCAACCATTTAAAATTCCATTTTTCTACCTTTCTTCCAAACCTTCCATCTGTAATGTAAGTTTGGGCTTTTCTCTTTTAAACCAGCTGGTTGGTTCTCACTTGGACTGGTTTAAAAAAGAAGTTTATCTTAAAAATTGGGGCTTCAAAATAGAACGTTGTCATGATAAATGGAGCACATGAAAATGTGTGCACGAAGGAGGGGGTGATCAAACCTCAAGTATTGCAAGGGGCACCTGGTGAAGACTTGGCTTTCACATCTTCTGTGATTCGGTATCTCCAAGTGCTCTGCATCCCCGCCCCCAACGTCTTCTGTTGCTCATCATAGCAGCTCTGTTTTCTATTTGGTGCATATTGATTTTTCAATAATAAGCAAGATTATTGGTTTAGCAACGTCCTGTGTCTCCCGTCTCTCAATGAGACTACGTGGAGATTGTGCCCAGCTCTGCAAGGGCACTCGGACTGAGCACGGTATTCTTTGTATATGATCAAAGGAGGAGGGAGAATAATTTGTACTCTCCAAAGGGTGGTAACATACATGGTCCTCCCTTTCATGGGAACAGGGGCGTACACAGCGGAATGTCCTGGGAAGGCCAAGTTTGGCAGGCTCCCTGCCTGCTGACAGCAAAGGCATTTATGGCAGAACATCTTAGAAAGTTGGAACCTTGTGAAAAATGACTTCAGGAAGTCGTTTCAGGGAAATAGAAAGTCTTTGCTGACTCAACTTAGCAAATCCCAGATGGAGCACATCTCTTAAGCCAAAGTGTCAGGGATCTGGTAGCTGATAGTTTGAGCATATTCTTTTATCTCTAACAAACTGGAAACCGGATACCATTGCCTTTCCTCAAACCTGGTTTGAGGTTTCTTGTTTGGTCAGTAGCTATAATTGATTAATATCACTGTCATGTCCCTTCGTGGTGTGAACAGAGAGGATTTGGGATAACAGAATGTGCGAGGCAGAGGGGACCTAGAGATAATGCAGTTCCAATTCCTTACCTGGTAGATGGGTAAATAAGGCCAGACATATGCAATAACTTCCTGAAGGGCACAGTTAGTCAGGGACAGTGTGAGGATGAGAGGGCAGTCTTCCCATGTCCCAAGCAATGTGCCATCTGCAACATGACAAATCTCTACATAGCGTGGCCCCTGGGATGCCCCTCAAGCCTGGGTTACTTCTCAGCTACCAAAGTGCGCTTAGTAAACCCATGGCTTCAGATCCTAAATTAACTGACTTCCAATAAATGAGTGAAACCTCCAAATTAGATTGATTTAATACCAGGTTAGATTATACTTCTAGAACAGCGTTATCCAATAGAAATAGAACGTGAGCCATATCTGTTATTTTACAATTTTTAATTGACCACATTTAAAAAAAGCGAAGAGAGATAAGTGAAATTAACTTAATACTATATTTGTAAAAAGCTTAGTATATTCCAAACATTATGATTTCAACAATATAATCAATATAAACCATTATTGATGAAATACTGTACATTTTAAAGAATACTAAGTCTTTGGAATCTGGTGTGTATTTTATTTCAATAGCCACATGTGCCTAGTGGCTACCATATTGGACAACTTAGCTCTAGAGTCAATCCAATCCTCTTTTTGTGGTCTTCACTGAATTAAGCTTAGAGCGGAACTTCGAATGGTTTAATCTCTGAAGAAGATATTTTCTAAATCACAACCAAAAAATTCATGTGCTGTTTCCAAGAATGAGAAGCAGCCCAGAAGATGCAATTTAGAAACCAACATATTCAAATTTCTGGTACATTTTAATGGTTCTTTGGAACGAGGGGATAGCATATTGAAATTGGTACTTGAAAAATCTAAAGCAAACAGAAACTGTAGATGAGCCACCCTACAGAATTTATAGTGATTTTGGAACAAGCTGCTGCACTGCTTCTGAGTTGATGGCTATGATTCTTTCCCTCTGCTGAAATCGTCTCATGTTTTTGCTCTTTTCCTATTAGCCAGCTGACATGGTTCCAATCACCCTATTAACCTCCTCTAAGGCCGTGATGTTATAAATTCCTTGAGAGCATTGTCTGTAACATGATTTTTCTTCTCTAGGCAATATTCTACTTTCAAACGTAATAAATTTTTTTGATGGTAGAATTTCCCAAAGTTGAACAATAGATTTATATGTTACTGGTGGAGGGAAGGAGGGAAAGTTCATTCTCATTATAAAATTCCTGAAGATATTTCCTGAAGGTACCAGATTATGAGACCAAGAACTTTTAAGGCTGGTGGAATGTCAGGGTAGGGGATAGGTAGGGCAGCTTTTAGTGCAGGCAGCTAAATAGCCTTGGTCAACCAGAGACTCTAAGCTCTTAAGGAGGCAGAAGCTACTCCATTGGTTCATGTGTGTATCTGTAGGACGTGGCACAATATTTGGTCATTTAGTAGCTTCCTAAAAGGTTGATCATTAGATGAATAAAGGATTAAGGAAATCATGCTTCACATTTTCCTTTCCTTGCATCCTCTTGCCTCTTCTTGGTCTTCCTGTAGCGTTCAAGGAAGACAGGTTGGTAGACCCCTGAACCTTTAAAAGTTCACATGGGCATTTCAGGGGGTAGAGAAGGGTCTTTCTTTCTTCACTCCCTTATCAGGAACTGAAAGGTACTTTGGCTGCTACCTCTGGCTTAAAGGGGACTCCTGCTCCAGAGGTGCCTGCCTCTCTACTCCCCCCGCCCCACCCCTCCCTTATCCCACCTGCCCCCAAGAGATGGGAAGGAAGGAAGTGACATAAGTTGGTGGTTGGTCTGTACATCCCAAGCCCCTTGGACACTGAAAGCTGGGACATTGTGTGTGTGTGTGTGTGTGCGTGTGTGTGTGTGTGTTTATGGGGTGTTGGAAAGTGGAAGAGAAGATGCTTTGATTCTCTCCTGTCACAAACACCTGCTGGCAATTAGGCCCTTTCCTCCCTGGAGGCTTAGCTCTCCCCCCTGAACTCCCCTCCTTCCCATGCTACAGGGACTCTCCAGAAGGGTCATGGTGGTGAGCTAAAGTCTCCTATGTCAACTGACTTGGCAAGGCCAAATTGGCTAGAGAGAGGAGGCTTGGGCTTATCAATATTTAGTGCTCAAAATGTAGATCGTAAGAAAGTTGAAGATATCCCTATAGTTTTGGGGTGGGAAATAGATTGGATACCTCCTCCAGAGATTCTTTGACCACTAGTATAATGTCCTCATGAAACACTGAGGTGTTTGGGTTCACTTGTTGGCGGGGGTGCTGGTCAGGGAGGAAGGGAGACAAGTTTAATTTTCATAACATTTGTTGAATGATTCAACAAATTTTGACAACTTATTCAGAGCCAGGGTGAGGTCCTTTTGAGAAGTGATTCAGGTCGGACAGAGATTAGACTAAGAGAGAAGATGGTCAGAATTGGTACCAGGGACCACCTGCTTTTGACCCTACTCCACCCTACATCACATCACATCACACACACACATACACACACTGAATCAGGGCAAAGAGGGAGCTCTGGAGGACAGGGGAGTTTTTCCCTAAAGGACATAATAAAGTCCTGTCTTTTATAAGCCTCTGAGGCAGGCCTTGCTCAGTATTGTGGAGGCAACAAGGAAATACCCAGGTATTTGGCATCCAGAGCGGATGCCCAAACGTTAGATCAACTGCAAACAAATGAAAGCTAACTTCCTCCTAATGTTCGTCTCTGGAAAAAGGAGGTGAACTTCCTGCCAGAGGAGCTTTATGAACCTACCAGGCTGGCAGGCCTAGGCCAGCTCTCACTGTTATCTGGAATTCTTGCCTCCTTCCCAGGCCTAGAAAATACACCTGACCCCAGTGCAGACTGACCACAACCAAGCCCCCTTGTGAGGAGAACTCTAGCTCCAATCACATGGTTTATTTGACCCCAATGCTTTGACATCCTTGTCTCTGGCCCCACTGATGCCAGGGCACTTGCATCCACTTGCTTTCAGGGGCTCTGGAGGTCACTCACAGGCTGGACCAGGAAATCCCTATGCCAAGGTCCATCATGGGCAGTCCACCGCCTCTCAAGGAAGCTGCATGTAGTGGGCTGCCCTCCTGATGAGCTCTGTGCCTCCGAGTTCCTCCTACATGCTTCTCCCTGGGTCAGTAATTGCTGCTATCAGAAGCTTCCTCAGCTCTGGTCAGTTTCCTGGACATCAGTGTGGGCCAATCAGACCCCAAACCAGAAGACCACATTAGGAAGTACTATTAGATCTTTCTCAAGAACACTTCCTTCTAGATTTCTTTCTTCCCTGGGTATGGAGTAGTGCTTTCCTACCTGCATAGTGACTGGAAATCATTGATCGTAGCTTTGCTCTTCTAGCCTTGCCCAGAAGACCACCCCATAGATTTTCCCTGGGTTGTCAGCTCACCAAGTCTGTCCTTAGTTCGCTCCCAAGAGGCATTAAGACACCTTAAATATACAAATGCAATACACTTGCTACAAGAAACAAAGAGCAGGGTCAAGTCCATTAGGTCAGATCCCTGACTCATTTTATTTTACTCATGTGAATGAATCAGTCCTGCTAAACTTCTGTGGGGCTGGAAAACGTAGCTGTTGAAAATTGTAGAGTGGGTAGGAGTACTTAAGCAGTGGTGGGTAAGATGTGGGTGGAAGTTCAGAGGCAGCCTCCATCTGGATTCTCCGATTGACCTGCATGTTCATTATCTATCCACAGACTACTCAAATGACCAAGCAATAATAGCCCTGGAACCATGATTAAAGAGTGCATGAAATCGACTACAAAAAGAAAAAAAAGAAGAAGAAGAAGAATGGCAAAGCGTTAAAGTGCTCAGCCTGGGTCATTTATAGCAGAAGGCATGAGTCGTGTGGTGGCAGCCAGTCTCTGGTGGGTGTCTATTATTTTATTCATGCATTTTTTTGGCAATTAAAGTCACATTCAATATGAAGATAACTGCTGACTAAGGAACTTACGACAAACTTTAAAAATTTTACGAACTGCTTCAGCATTCTCTTTCAGAAAACTCTTAGAAGTTCTGTAAGGAGAGATGCATACATTAGTGTAAGTTTAAACCTGTCTCCAGCCTGTAAGTTAGGCTAAAAACATAGACGTTCATGACTGTTTTCCCTCTGTTCACCAAAAAATTCACTTGTCAAAACAAGACAAAGATCTGAATTTATCATTGTACTAAATGTAAAACGAACTGGAAGCCACAACTCAGCATATGTCTATCTCTCTCGGAAAATAGTCGTGGATCTTTAAAGCAAGATGGATGTTTGCTTTTTTAAAAAAAGAATAGATGCCTAGACAGATTAACAAATGAGTTCTAATTAGTCCCTGGTGATAGACTTATTTCCCACAAGGGCTGGTCAGTACCTCTTTCTTGGGCAGCCACAGGTGGCACCCCCAAAGTTCAGCTGCCCATCCTGCAATGCACACAGCTCCTGCCCAGCTTCAGGCAGGTTGAGAAGCAGATCCACCTCCTCTTCTAGCTGAATATCTCCTAACTTCCATTCTACCCATGGCATCACCTTTACACTGCAAAGATGGTACCTTTGTTTCCTACAAAATAACCAGGCATTCTACTTATCCCTAAGCTCCCAGTAATCTTATTTGAAAGTTTACTGGATGGGAGATATTGCTGGGAAAATACTGCATCTCCTACGCCATGTGATTTTCACGTTCATGTTTGACATTGTCAAGCAGGAAACAATTTTAACGTGCCACTGTTAAAGTGACGACGTGGCTAAGGTCTCGGAGATGACAACAATGTAGAGGGAAGACTGTAAACCACATCTGCTCTAAACCACATCTGTGCTATACTTCTCACTACAGGTGGAGTTTGAGTGTGAAAAATCTTGTTTACTGTACTGGCTATGACCACTACAGCATCATTAAAGTCAAAGAATTCATCTGAGTATTCACCTTTTGAGGAATGTGTATGTTTCTCATGGATTTACAAATTAGACGCTTTATTTCATTTTAGGCTAATAGTAACTGGTACAAATATAGCCTTCATTTATTGACCTTCTGTATAACATTTTGCAAATAAAACATAACTCCATTTTTTGACTTATCCTAGTGGGTTTATTGCCAAAGGTATTAGGAAGGACTTTTCTATAATTTTTTCATGCATTTTGGACTCAAGGAGGAACATTTTATTAGGGTTCTAAGGCTGTCTGCATACTACAAAGCCTCGGCAACTTGAAGAGCTCCGTTTTAATCCCCCAAGCCCCCTCTTTGACGAGCCCCATCTAGCCTCCGACTTTTGGGAGAAGAGAGATTGCCCACTGAAAGTTTTCCTGAATGCTGGAACAGAGGAAAACTTCTCCCACCCCACTCCATCTCGAAAACAGGACACGAGTAGCTTTTCATCTCTATGGCTTCTTCCTCCTAACAGAAATAGAAACTCTTTAATTCAATAGAAACTCTTTAATTAAATCTTGGAGAGGTGTGACACCTGAGTGTCACCACATACCACGTCATCGATTTTGGAGAGAAGTATTTAGAGGAGGTTGAGAGGGAAAGAAAGAAGCCCCGAACTGCTTTTTTTCCCCCTGATTTAATAAAGTCTCTCAGCCTCCTGAGCCCACTGTGGTTTTCTTGAATTGCACAGCTGTTGCACAGCTGGCAACAACCTAGATCAATGCTGATCTTTGGCCAAAATGTAATGAAGGACTCAGTAGAGTGGAAAGTTAGTGCAGAGTCACTGGTGCCGTCTGGGGTGTATTCTTCCCCGTGGAAGGCGAGAAACCCAAAGAAGATGTACGGGAACTTAAAAGGAAAAAAAAAATCTTCAAACAATTGGCTTTGGAAACGGACACATAACAAAATTCACCAGAAGCTACTGTGTTTCTCATCTTTCATCCAACAGCACGGAGATAGATTCCCTTTGGAGGATTTTGGGTTGGAAGCACATGTTGGGGCTCTAAGGGGCAGAGTAGGACCTGCGTTATTTTGCAGCTCCCACCTCGCCCCACCTGGACTGATGCTGGAGGGCAGAGGGTAGGGAAGAGGGAAGGGGGAGAGGGCTTAGAGAATTCTAGTCTGTCTTTTAGCATTTTCATTCCTTTTGCTTGTTGGAAACAGCAAAATCTCCTCCAAACCCTCAGGTTCCTTTCTTTCCTTTATCTTTTATCAGGGGCTGAAAAGGATCGTTAAAGTTGATAGGAAGCAAATACATATTGGACTGATTTCAGCAGCGACGGTTGATGAACAGAGTACCACCCCACTGTCCCCCAGCTCCCTCTTCCACGTCTGAATTGTTCTAGTCTTTTTATTTTTTAATATAATATGGGGCTCTATCTAGCAAAAATGGAAATAAGTGACAAATTATTAAACGTTTTAGTTTCTTAGTGAAAGTTTACGTACAGACTCATTATTAAGTAGTTGTTATTACCTACCACAGTATATATGGATGAGATATATTTGACAAATTATGGGCCACATTGCATGTTTTATGAAAAGCTCTGAATTCACCTACTTCAGGCAAAGACATCAAGTCAATCTACCTGGGAAATAAGAGGCTGTCATTCTGGACCTGTTGTAGCTGCCAACCCACTGCTTGTGACCTTTCCAAAGTGACTTGATGACTTGCTGCTGTGGTTTGCCCAGTAGAAAGAAACGCGCGGCCCTGCCTTCCTTTCCCACCCCCATCAGAGGGTAGGAGGTGCAGGAAACTGAGCTGGTACGTTTCCTCCTCAGCCAGCCATTCCAGCCAAGAATCCCTCCATGGCTCTTCCCCCTGTTTCAGGCCAGCCCATCCTCCACACAGCAGCTCCCCATTTTAAGGGCCTCAGATTAACTGAACAGGTATCTCTGGGGATGGAATCAAGACATCTGTATTAAACAAAAAAATTCCTCCAGATGATTCTAATGAATAGTCAGCTCAAGTAACTATTACTTCAACTGAATCTTATGAACTTGACTTATTTCATGCTCTGGCTAATAGATTCTGACTGCTTTCTCTGCCTTTACTAAATTTTCTGCCCGTGATTTCTGACCTTCTTTTTTTCCCTTTCTACCGGAACAGATTTTTGGTCTTAGGCCCTGCTGTCGATCCTGTTCTGTTGACTCCTGCACTAGGCAATTTTGGTTGCCTGCTTCCCAAGCATCCATCTCCTTCTCCCACCAACAACCTCTGGCTTCTCTTTGGGGAATTCACCCACCCCCTCTTGCCTTTGAGTTTGGTTGAAATTGTCCCCACCTCTAGTTCTAGAGGTGGTACCTGACGGGCTTAAAGCCATAAGCTTTTTATTTCCTCCTTGGGCATAGTAATTAGCTCAGGAATGGGCATAGCAGAGACAGAGACAGGGGGAGGGATTTCTCAGGTGTTAGGGACACCTGTGAGAGAAAAGTTTGTCCTTATTTTATTGGAGATACTGGAAGGCATGCTTTTTTTTCCTGGTAGATGTGACAAAGAAGGAAGCACCCCAAGACCTGCTGGCCACCATCTTGCAACTATAAAGGAGGGGTCTACCAAGAACGAATTCAACACTGAGGAAGCAAGGCTGACAAGGACAGAGAAAGGAACTGTGTCCTAGTTACATTGTTGGAGCTGCTGTTCAGTGAAGAGAGTGTTGAAATAGTTCAAACTAACAGACGATGAAGCTCCAAACTAAAGCAGTAGCAGTGAGAGAGATTAAAGGGGTAGACATTACGGGATGTGAACGTGAGAAAGAGAGTCATCGACGATGCAGGGGGAAAAGATCAGTTCTTGGAGTAAGGTGTCTAACATGGTAGAAGTGAATGGGGTCCCAGGTATGGGTAGAAGGCTAAATCTTGGGCAAGGAAAGATGTATTTTTTTGCTGGAAAGGTATACTGCTACTAAAATGAGAGAGGAAAGGAAAGAATGGGCACCTAGGTACATTCACAACTAGTTTTATTATGCTTGAACTCCAAACTTGTTGGTTCATACAATCATTCATTCATTTACTCATTTGACCAATACTTATTGCCAGGTATTGAGCTACGTGCTTGGCATACAGCACGGTCCCTTTATCACCCTTCCACACAACTGCCCATGTCAAGCTGAAATTCCCATGAAGATTTGGAACCTACCAGAAGGTATACTTGCACATTGTTGCCCATTTCCTGAATTCTGAATCACCCACTAAGCTAGTTATACTGGAATTTGGTACATCCTCCCCAGAGACACATTTAAATTCCCTCGAAGCCTTAGATTCTGTGAACCCAATGCTTTGAGTATAGATTTTGAACCTGGACCATATTGCCTCTTTTTGTAACATAATGTGACACCCACCTCTTAGAAAGGGGGCTCCATGCCCCCTGGCTAAGATCTTCTCCCCAGGTAGCAAACCCTCAATTCCTTCAAATGCTGCTTTAGTTAACTTTGCCAGAATTCTGAGGGCCTGTATTTAGCCAGCTCCTTCTGGAAATCACATGGTTTTAGACAGTGTCGAGCTCCGATGGGTGGAGAAGCAAGAATGCTTTCAGTGGTCTCGTTTGCAAGCCTTTGATGTTCCTTCTCAGTCATATTGTGTCAGTGGAAACGTTGGTCTGAGCACTCTGGCAATTCTTTCAAAATGCACAAATGTTGGGTGTGTGTTTTCAATGGCTTTAAGCAATTAAAACAATTTAGAAATCATTAGAAGTAGTGGCTCACTAAGCCAAGAAGGCTGAGGGCCTGGATGGCCGCTGGCTTGTTGCTGTGCCTGGGACAGAGTTGTGAAAGGAAGGCTTACTTAGGTCAATGGTGGTTTCTGTTGAGAATATTTGGGCGTAATCTAAATCAGCTGCTGCCTCTACCCATGCAGATGCCCCTGAAAATGGGTTATTAGAAATTAACTGGGGGGAAATGTGGTCCCTTAGGAAAATGACAATTAAATACAAATGCAGGAGTGAGCACATTAAATATATAAACACATACGCAACCAAAAATTTAAAAAAAAGAATAAGGTGATTTCTTCAAACTAGAAACTTAAAGAAATTGAAGCCAAGCCTCCAAAACGTTTAGTCCAAGCAAATTCTCCAAGGGCACACAGGGAGGGTAGGGAGCTGGTAGAGAAGGGGAGATTTCAGAAATCGTGTAGGCAATGGTCACCCAAAGATAGAAAGAGATGGATTAGGTTATCCGTAAACACATTAAGATGATAAAAATTCCAGCATCAGAAGGAATAAAACAGTCGAAAGATCATTAACATGAATCAGAGATTAATCGACATAAAACTTAAGAAGGCTGAGCCCGGGTTATCAACTATCAATGGGACTTGTTTTAGCAGGGAATTTCAGAGGATTTATCACCAGATAATATGGATAAAGAGTTGCTCTTGAGTCTTTAAAGAGATATAACCAAATGAAGTAATCCTGCAAGATGAACTTCCTTTTACAACGACCCATATTCAAGACCAAAAAAAAAAAAAAAACCCCACAAGAACACTGTGTCTTTTGCAAACCCATATGCAAAATGTATCATCTCTGTGGTTCATTATTCTATGACTCCAAAGAAAAATCAGTTTGGGTCTCTTTCTTTGAGAGAACTAAATTTGAATTTGAGCGGCACTTCTCACCAAATGAATTCATCTTTCAATTACGTTAGAAGTTAGAAGGACACACAGAGAGAGGGAAAAAAAAATTCAAATCCTTTTTCTGCTTGTTCCAATCAATTTAGATCCTTTCCATTTTAAGAGAGCAGCGAAAACTTGGATATTCAGAAAGTCAACTTCACCAGAAACTTGAGTTTCTGAATTCACAACAATGATTATAGACAAATTACAGCCTTTATCTTTTTCCATTAATAGTGAGGAATAGCCAATTTAAACAAAAACAAAAACTCTTATATGGCTTTCTTCTTTCCTCTTTGTGGAATTGGCTACCATGTTCTTTTGCTTTTAACTCATTTGGTACTTTTATCAGAAGACAGACAATGAACTAGGATTATACTTTTGCCTACTTTTGGCTTCTTCTTTTTCTTGTTTTCTCAGATTTTAGTAATATTTATGGTGTGTTTCTGCTCCATGTCTTTCCTGAGAATGGAGTCCACACACCTGTGTGCTTTCATTTTCCTTAGTTAACTGTCAGGGTTCTGGCCCCCAAGGCCCCTGTCCAGACCTCACAGGCACCAGGAAGCAGAACTAGGGCTGACGTGTCATACGGTGTGACAGTCTCATTTGGTACCTTGCTGACCTTCTGGAAAGGTGCTCTGCAAAGAGAAGGCTAGTTCAGACCCAGACGAGGCCCTGCAGATCAGAGATCATGACCAGGTGGGGCTGGGTGGGGTGGGACGCATCAGTGGCCCCAACTTCAAAAGGAAAACAACTTTCATGTAATTAGAGAGATGCTCTGGCCAGGAGTTCCCTGCTGTTTGCCCTGTACCCCGACAGGCTCTCGAGGGGCCTGAAGTATTGACAGTTGGGTCCCAGCCCTTGATACACCCCAGACTCAGGAGGCAGCATAACATAGCGGTGAAGGGCCCAGGCGTTGGAATCAAGCAGGCCTGAGAACAAGCTATTCCAAAAAGGGTTCTTGAAACTCATGGAAGAGACAATGGCCTTGAGAGCCAAGGCTCCTAATTTCCATGAGTTGGGTGTTTTGGAAAACAAAACACTTAAGGGCATATGAGCCTTCAATTTATGACATAAAAAATGTCCTGGAAAGAAAATCGGTAAAGAGCTCAACTAGCTTGTCCACATAGACCAGATAAAGGTAGTCGGAGCTGGTACAAGAGGCGCTATGGAGAGAGAAAAGATGGCTTTTTCTCTGAGAAGTGGTGCTGTTCCTTGCCTGCTATGCTGGGGTGGCGGTGACTGGACAGTGGAAATCCCACACAGGTAAGCAGGTGCCTCCCTGCCTGGATGCCTGGAGGGGTACTGGGCTTGAAGAGAAGCCCTCCGTGTCAGCAAGGGGTGCAGACTTAGAACTGACAGAAGGCCAGTTCTAAGCAGGAAAGGCAAAGAGCAAGGTTGTGGAATCAGCTGAGAACAGAGGGGAGGGGGGCATCTCATCAGTACCACGGATGATAGAGGTTGCCTGTGGGAAATCATAAAGCATCTGAATTTACTACCTGGCTCTAACTAGATCAAGTATTTTGCCAGTAGGTTAAATGGGGCTTAAAAGATAATTTAAGTTCATTTATAGAAAAATAATCAAGTCAAAGTTTTTATGTACCCAAGTGTGTAGCTTGCAAATTTTGTACCTGGTAAAGGACTTAGTACCCTGTCTTTTTTAGTGGAGAGCCATTTATGGTTTTTAAGTCTTTGATGGCTAGAACTAAAATTTTGTCGTAGAAAGAAAGGAAGCGAGCTTGGAGGTTGGGTGACTAGTTAATGGTGAGGATGATATTCGGTGAGAAGAAATGAGGTTTTGATTTTAAGACACATCCTAGATATTGAAGATTCAGAAATGAATTCAATGTAGAGTGAAAAGTGAAGGGACAGTTGAAATATTGGAAAAGCGCGAGGAACTGGAACAGAGACGGTACCATCAGGGAAGTGGAGAACAGCAAGTGACAACGTGAAAGGTGATAAGTTTGTCTTTCAAGTAATTTATTAAGAGCTTTTACATTAATCAAAATAGCCATGTGAGGAAAGCAATAGAATATTGTAGATGCAAAAATGGATGTGCAGACCTGTACATGAATGCTCACAGCAGCAGTATATACATAATAGACAAAATGTGGAAACCACCCAAATGTGGTCTGTCCATACAATGGAATATTATTCAGCCATGAAAAGGAACGAAGTACTGATACACACTACAACAGATAAACTTCAAAACACCAAGCCAAGTGGAAGAAGTTAGCCACAGAAAGTCACATGTTATCTGATTCCATTTATATGAAATGTCAAGCACAGGGAAATCTACAGAAACAGAAAGTAGCTGCCAGGGGCTGGGAAGGGTTGTATGTGGAAACAGCGAGTGACAGCAAATGTGTACAGGATTTTTTTAGAGGGGACAAAAATACCTAAAATTAATTGTGGTGATGGTTGCACACCCTGGGGATATGCTAAAATATGTCAAATGTACACTTTATTTTTAAAAATATTTATTTATTTATTTTTGAAATATACACTTTAAATGGGTGAATTGTATGATATAAAAATTATATGGTAATTATATATATATATATATTTTTTTCAATGGATGTGTAGAGAACATTGGCAACTTGTCCGGTATGATTCAGTTAGTAAGGGAGCAGAGTGTGAGTCCTAGATTTGCCCAGAGCTGAGCACAGAGAGGCTCAAAAGCAATTTCAGGTCTACCTCAAACTGTGTCCTTTTGGAGACAGATCAGGTAGGCATTCTGAATTGTCTTCCTTTTAATGCAGACTCAGCCGACGTTGGTATCCAAATCTAAATTTAAGTCTACAATTGCATAGACTTGTTTCTTGAGAATATAAGAACGTCACAAACTCAGTCTCCATGGGGGTTATCAGATATGAAACTGGGGTAAGGATGCTTTGATAAAATCTATTGAATAATTAGATTTCTAATGGTCGGGGAAAAAAAGAAGTTGTAACTGTTTGGTTGTCTGCCGAATAGCATGCCACAGAGAGTAGGATGTCAACACCAGGTTGGATGGTGTGGATGGAGCTCCAAATCTCTCTTGTTGCAAATGATAGGTCTGACGCAGGCTGTGGTTGAGTGACTTGTCTAAAGTCACCTGGGCCACTTGAGCTGATGTTAGAAACAAGGGCTAAAGACCTTTTTAATGTTATGGTGCTTTGACTCCATGTTATTTGGGAACATTTCAGAGTTTTTCTGAATTGCTGACAACAGGTTTTTTATTTCTCATCAGAAAACAGCACTCTGATTCAGAATTTGACAAAACAATAACAACAACAAAAAAATGTGGTTAAAACAATTGTATTATTTGAAAAGGCAAATGATATTCTGGTCCTATAGATGCTGGAGATCATCGATTCCCTATATCCCATAGTTGTTTCTATTTGGCTTTATAGTAAAATCATCTTGAAACATTAAACCCTAAACATAGCCTGTACATGACAGCAAAGAAGCTTTTAGAAAAAGAATAAATTGCCGAATGCAAGTGTGGACTGTAATTTCTTGACATGGGATGGAAGCAGATGCACCCAACTTAACATGTCGTTATTAAATTCACTTCCAACTGGCGTTTCTTCTCCTTTGGTGGGATGGAGAGGGTGTTGGCACAAAGCTCTCTTTTCTGTTCATCAAGCAACCCTATTTTGGTGTATGCCATGAGAAGTTACTCTTGGGTCATACATTAACTTGGAATAAAGGTTTAAGCTATAGCCCTAAGTTCTGTATTTTGTCACTGCTACACCTGCTTTTAAGAGTAGGCTGTTAAGTTGAGTGGCCCGTTCAAAAGCAGTAGGATGTAATAGCTTGCTGTATCTTTAGCATCCTTCAGCACCACTTATTAAAGTATAGCATAAACTTGCAAAAAGCAAGCAGCTGACACGTATCGAGTCTTTACTATGGGCTGAACACAGGGCTGGGGACATTGGATCCATCACGGCTAATCACTGTAAGAGCAAAGCAAGATAGGCATTTTCTCCACTGTGATGGGGCCGTGGAACTGTAGCTCTGAGAGGTTAAGGCTCTTGCCTGTGGTCACGATTTAGAAACAGCCAAGCTAGCGTTGCGAAGCTCTGACAGTGAAGCATGAGTGCTCTTCACTAGCATGGAAACATGGAGACCATCTCACATACACCTTTGTTTCCCAGTAGAAGAATGGTAGTGAGGGAAGTTAAGGGACCACCAGCATCACACACTTGGCCACGACAGGAGCTGAGGTTGCCTGGGGTGGAGGTGGGGAGAGATCTCCATGTGGTATGACCTGGAAGATGATGGCAGAGAGGCAAGAACTTAGAAATGGCCCAGAATGTAATTTATTAGATGAAACGAAGATGCTGGAAGTCCATGCTTGTGCATATGTTTTGAGGTCTATTTCTAGGATATGGAAAGAAACTCCCAGGCTCCTTCACATCCTATTCTAAGGTGCCCATCAGGAGAAGAAGCGTGGCATTCAATGATTCGGGCCAACCTCCAAGGAGCTGTGAATGTCCAATCTTACTGGCCCAGGGAAACATTAATTTAGATAATCCATGAATCTTACTCTTATCTTCTTACATAGAACCTTCTGTGGTAGGGGTGAGAACACTAGACTTGTCTTCAGAATGCCTAGTTTGGATTTGGTGCTTGCAGTATACTACCTCTATCTCTTCTGGGAGGTGACCTCTCTTCTCTCTGACTCAGTTTCTTCGTCTGTAAAGCAGTACACTCACCTACCTCTTAGGGATGTTCCTGTATACCAGGTCTGGCCACAACTCGTATTTCTACCATGGAGAAAATTTGAACTGCTCCATCCCAGGTCCCTGAAGTGCTTTTCCCTCTTGTGATTGTGATCATGTGCTTGTGAGGCTGGTGGGCTGGGAGGATGTCCACTGCTGGAGAACTTTGAGCAAAACTCCGGTGGAGGTGAACACACCAGATCTGCTTTTATATGGATCCTTCGAACACAATACTCTAATATTCTGAGCTGCATATTAAATACAGGCCAATGGGACTTGGGCCTAAAATGGTGATATACGAACACTTAGAAATATACAATTCACTCAAAGGAATGGTTCAAATGGCTAATAAATTTGGAACGGATACAAAGAAATACTTTTCCATGCAGAGTGCAGTGGACCTGTGGAATTCACAGCTGCAAGAGGTAATTGAGTCAAATGCCGTGGGTGGATTTCATAAAGAGCTGGTGTGGCAGACAGCTGCCCGGGCAATGCAAATTGTGCTGTTAAAATTATGCGCTGGTTAGGCATTCACCATTGTCACAAGGGGACAGAAGTCTCTAGGACTTGAGACATAAGTCGGGGTAGCAGCTATTTTTACTAGAGAGCCCTTTATTTTTCCACAGTACTTTCTCACATCATTCCTCTGAAGTAGGAAACAAAACAAAACAAAACAAAACAGGAAAGGGGTGTAATGTTAACTTCTCTCTTTGAGTGTGTGTCGAAAGAGGCACTGGGAATGTTTGTCGTTTTTTTCCTCAAAAAGAAAAAAATGATGCAAAGTTTCCTTTTATCTCAGGTAAGTCAAGTTCTCATGTAATTGCATGTTTTCCAGCTAAACTTTCCAAAGTGAAGTTTCTTCACAGCGACCCAATCCATTTTTCCCAGACAATTCTGTGAAAATGGAAGCACAATGCTCTTTTGCCTTTAAGTAATTCTGATGGTTCGTTTGGCCCTGCATCTGATGACTGAAAGTGTCTTCAGAGGATCCTGGTCCTCCAAGCCCGCCTAGAACCTTCCTGAATCTTCCAGAAGCTCTCTGGGATTGCTCTAGCCCTTGAACCATGCATATTCAGATAAAGGAAACAGGAAAGTAGAGCAAGTGTCTAGAGTGTTTAAAGCATTTTCCTTTGGGACCAAATTGGATGGACGCATCAAAATGAGAGATGCTGACATTCTGCTTTGTAGATGAAGCCTTAGTATTCATAAGGTCACAACCATTCTTCATTCTGTCTGCGTATTCTTGGCTTTTATTCCCTTATTCTGAAATCCTGGCATCAGCAACCCTTCAGAGGCAGTGGTCCAGCTTGTTGACCCCTGTTTTTCTGGCATGTTGTGTGTTTGGCTCGAAAGATAAGGAATTGTAAGGATGACGAGGTGACTCTGCAGAGGACTTTGAAAAGCTTGGGGTAAAGGCTTCGGGGTGGCTCCCAGCTTGGGGGCTGCAGAAAGGCAGCCTGGCTGCTGACGTTGGCACCGGGTCCAGGTTGTGCAGCCCTGTACAGACTTGTATTTTACAGAATAAACACTTATCCTTTTCACTGGTCCAAGGGGAGTCTGCACTGCCAACCCCCATGAAATAGGGCTCTTTTGCTCCAGGGAAAGATAGAACTCACAACGCATGGTTTTGGTGTTTCCTCTTTGTGAGTCTTCACTAACGGAAATCTCCACTCCTTGGGTACGAAACCAGAGAAGGCTTGTGAAGGACTACAGACCCTCAAAGACAGATGATGGACAAACCTGCCATCATTTGGGGTCTGTCAAAAGCTTCAGCTCATTCCCATGTTTCTGAGTCAGTAAAACCAAAAACATATTTTTCCAAACACATTTCCATCCTCCCATCATTTTAAAAATCCTGTGTAATTTAAGGGAAATTCAATCCATATGCTTTTGATTTGTTTACACTTGTATCATCAAAATATGTTTTTAAAGAGCTTTCGGAGATCCCAGAAGACTCCTCAGCCTTTTAAATGAGCCTTTTAAAAGCTTTTTTTCCCCTCTTAGTAAACAGGAGGTTGCATGTTGCCAAGGGTAAATGAACTTGAAAATGAAGAGGTTTGTGCTGGGCTCAGAATTTTAAATCTACCACTTCTGCTTGGGGTTTGAATTCTAAAATCAGCTCCTGGAGACTTGTCTCTGCATTGTTACAGGTCATGAGGCCAACAAGGGATTTGTTCTGTAATAACTGTATCTCCAGAGCAAGGGGTCAGGACCTTCTTCAGAAAACAGTGAGAAGAAAAGACAAGGGTAAGGTACCCACGTCCCTTCTCCTTTCACAAGAAAGGAAGAGAAAAAGAAAGAAAGGAAGGAAGAAAGATGGAAAGAAGGGAGGAAAGAAGGGAGGAAGAAAGGAAGGAAGGAAGAAACAAAGAAATAAAAACACCTCTAAAACCCCAAATATCTCATCCTTCCCAAGTCCTATAAATGACCCTATAAATTTAACCCAAGAAAATAACTGACCTTGACATTTGCGTGTATCTTTGGGACCATTAATGGTTCTTCTTCACAAAGTCCGCTGTGCTGCATGGTATCATTGACTCATATGATTGAAAGTGTTTCCCATTTTACAGATGGGGTGACTGAGGCCCAATTGACACAGTGAGTGAGGGACAACACTGGGAATAGAGCTGTTTCTGGATTCGTGCTCATTCTACTTCCCTCACTGCTGTGTTCTCACCTCCATGCCGATTTTATAAATGAGGAAATGTAAGTGATGAGTAGAGTCATACCTCATGATGAGGAGGGACTACCTCCTCTTTATTCTACCTTCATGGAACCCCCTCACTGTTTAGCAGTTAGCACAGAGGAGGAGTCAATAATTATCTGCTGAGAGAAGGGACAGTTAGATCCATGTGTACTAGAAAAAGAAACTCAGAGCTAAATATGCACACACACACGCACACACACATTCATTCTTACAGGCATCAGGAATCTGGTTTTGCTTGAATTATTCGAGTCTCTTGTTTCTCTCTGATTTTCCTGCCCAGCCTGTTGCTTGGCTTTGTCAGATATTTCAGGCCAAGACATTTCCAGAATGATGTCATCAGCCAGATCTTCTTTCATATCAGAAATCAATGTCTTTAATCCTGCATCTCAAAGAAAGGGAAGGAACGGCAAAGCAAAGCTTATAGATTATCCCACCGTCACTATTAAATGGGTCCTATCTGTCTAGCCTTCTCATGGAGGGAAAGGGTGGGAATGGAGCCACCAGCCAGAGCCTCAGTCTGGAGCTTCTACATTGGCAAAACTCAAACTAATTAGTTAGTCACAAACCTGTGACCTGGATGTGTTCACAGACTCGTGCCTGCGCTGACATTTCTGATTTTAATCCAGCGTTTAACTGAAGGCTTTCATTTATCCTTGTTAGCAGTATTTGGTCTATCAGAAATAGCATATTTAAACACTAACAATTCATCTTGGAAACAAGAGGAAAGACAAGTGTTTGGTTGGCCAAAAAAGTTGGTTCGCGGTTTTTCCGTAAGATGTTACTTTTTGGCCAACCCAATACAATTTTTGCTTTTCTTGTTTCAACAATAACAGCAAACCCCCCCCAAACCTATTTAATATGCCAGGCAAAATTTGGTGGTAATGTATGTGTTTGTCTCTCTACTGAGATAGAAATGTATAAATACATGTTCTTTCCACATGTTCATATACACCCCAAATTTGCAAGCAGGAAAATCATTCTATAATAGGCCATGGCCTGCAGGTAACTGGAAGTTTCTATGAATTTTAGGAGTCTTCCACATATATAATTGGGAGGGATTTTCCTCAGAAGACCAGAAGAAGCTGGTCAGATCAGCGGGCAAAGAATTTTGATCACAGCAATAGAGCTCGGTAAGAGATTTCATCCTGTAGAAGCAAGAACCTTGGATACATTGGTGTTTGTGTTGCCGCATCTTCTTTGATTTCACTTTACTTTAAATGTTCTCGTAGTTGGAGGGTAAGATTAGAGCTCATCTGGTCCAGTGTTTCTGCAAGTTTTCTGAAGATAAGACCCAGTGGAGGTCTGGGCCTCTGTCCATACCAACTAAGTCAGCATCTCCAGGGCAGACTCCTGACTATGAGCATATTTAAGAAGCCCTCCAGGTCATCTGTATCATTAGGGAGGAAATACTGACCCAGTACCTGTGAATACATGCAGCTAGTTAGTGGTGGAACTGGGCGGACACTGAGGCCCCCTCACTCTAAACCAGGCTTTCTCTACTTTACCCACCTGTGTCTTTGATGAGCAAAATTGGACTTTCTAGAAAGATCCATGTGCAGGATTTAGGAGACTGAAGTTCTGGACCTGTGTGTCCTTGTGGAAGTGTCTTCAATTCTCTCAGTCTTGAATCCCCATCTATATAAGTCAGAGCTAAGATAAGATCTCGGAGGCTTTTTCCAGCTTTCTCCTCCTAAGAGACAATTGGAATTGCTGTTGGACATCCCCCAAAGCAGCGGCTGCTTCTTATTGATCTCTGATTCCCTAGCACCCAGCATTGAAACTCAATAAATGTTTGTAGAAATAAAATTAAATATGAATGTAGCATATTGAATCATGTGGTCCTCAATACAAAACTTTTTCATGTTCTTGTCTTTTCCAGGCTTTTATGTGTAACAGTGATTTTTATAATAGTAAACCTATAGTAACAGAGCAGTACTGTTGTGAAGGTTTATTACATATGTGGGCATTTTGTTTCTCTGGCACATCCTTGAAAACTCTATCTTTGGATCTGAGTCATTTAAAAATGAGTCACTATCTTTAAGAACTCCTAGGGAAGGAATCTCTTACCTTTTCTCCAATGTCTAACCTGAAAAATGAGGCATTTAAGTCACAGCCTCTGTTTTCTTTAAAAAAGAAAAACAGACAAAATTGTTGTTTTCCATTTAGCGTATTCACATGTCCTGGGGAACAGGCCATTTCCAGGGAAGTATATTATGATTTAAAGCCTTACAACTTCCAAATTCATTTAAGAAACCCGGGAGGTCAGCCCATCCTCTTCGAGGCTGCTATTAATTTAAACCTCCTGTGTGGGTACAATACAGGTGCAAGGTTTTAAAGGTGTCAGGAAATGAGGCAATGGGAGCAATTGGGCACTGGCCTGAAACATGACTTCATGACTCACAAGATGGCCCGAGCAGGAGCGGGACCAGAGGAGAGTCACATGTGGATAGAATTCTTCAGGTAAAGCTAGCAGGTCGGTAGGAATTCTTTTTCTCCATCTGGTCCGTTTGATGGCTTCACAGGATGATGGGGGGAGCTGGAGAGGATGAGGGAAGTGGTGAGGAGGAAGAGCTAGCATCTAACCAGCATGGAAGGCTGTGAAGTCCTAATTCAAGCTCTCCACTGGCTTCATCTTGATCATGTTAAAAGGAGATGAAACTTCCCAATGCTGCAGCCTCTGGCACATTCTTTATCCATATTTTGAGAAAGAAAGGCAGTCAACAAAACAAGGAATGCCAAATGTGTGATACTCTGCAGACCTGGGGAGGGAACCTTTTTTTTTAGTATGTAGTTAAATGCTGTGATCATTTGGTCTTTTTTCAAGATTTTAAGTAAACTGTTTGAAATGAAATTGTTAGCACCAGGGTTGTGTCAGAAAGCAAAATTCGTGACTTGTCGCTGGGTTTCTTATGCAAACCTGTAGGGGTGTTATTTGTGAACTGACACCGTCAAGAACATTCTCAGGAAAGATCGGTACACACGTGAGACTTCCCAGAGACCACCGGTTCATTACAGATATAACCTTTCATAGGCAGCGATGCAAAGAAAGATTCGGCTAACTCGGCGACTTGAGTTCCAGAAGATGCTAGAATAGGGCCTTTAGAAGAACATCTGAAGGGTACCACCTGCCCCCTCCCCGCCCAAAGCCACCTTTTCTCCATTTTCAATCTCTCTCCTGTTTCCCCACATGGTGCTGACCTCTCTCCAATCCAGCTCCCATTTCCAAAGACTGGAATTTTTGTCTTTGCCTACATACATTTCTAGTGGTTGCATTCTATTGATAATTCTCTTTTTCAATTAGAATACAAATCCCTGAAAGGAAAGAAACGTGCTTATCCTTTCATTTGTACCCTTTTTATTTGTGCTACCTCACAAAATGTCCTATATGAGCTCAAAAGCGATTTCTAACTTGACCGATAAGATAACCTTGTCTCGTTGGAGAGTCTGCCTGATTTGGGCACACTTTTCAGACTTTGTCACATCACCACACTTGTACAAATGTCCTGAATGGATCATGAGTTGCAAATCTGTTGACAAATCTTCCAGAACAAAATGAGAGAAAAGTTAAAGCTGAGAAGAGGGATTAGGTTGAAGACCCCCAAATATAAGGGGCTCTTCTAGTTGTTTGCATGTTTTGCCTATAAATATGATGGTGGAGATTGTATCTCTTTCATCTGTAAAATAATTGGTATAATGCTTTCTGTGAAATGGGCAGCATAAACATTTGTAGGATAGAACTGGGAAAATATTTGAATCACTTCCATTTCTGTTATAGCTACCATCGCCTTCATTCTTTCTGGCTGAGAAACTGATGAAGATTAGACTGAACCTCCAATTGTCCAGTTCAACACCTGTGTCTGAGCCAGGTGGGAAGAACCACAGACCTTGGTGAAGCTGATACCTGGGAACCTGAGTGTGCCCGCCTAATCTGCATAGTAATTTCATTCATACACATCTTCACTTTCCCTTGGCAGGGGGGATTTTGGTGATGGCAGTCTCCAAACAACCCACTTACATGAATTCACTGACAAGCAGAGTTGAATAAAAATGTAAAGTGTACCCTCCCAGCCAAACGGACCAGAAGAACAATTATAGCCAACATAAGAGAATTCATATTCTAGTTCTTTGGACACCCAGACTCCTAAGTCTTTCATAAAAGTCAGAAGAAAGATCTCCAAGAATAGAAAAGAGTGGAGTAAGAGGCTCTTCAGACCAGCTGAGAAAGTCAGCAAGATTTGCCATGGATCAGACTAACGTGTATTTGGGAAGTATTTATGCCAAGGAGACCACTTGTACACTAAAATTCTGGTCTTTGTAATAAAAAAGTTTTGCTTTTTGGAAAGATTAATAACATCCACAGATGAATCAATGCTCCAGGTGCCTTCTGTCTAAATGGCTTACAAGGCTGGGGTGGCAGAAAAAGAATGGAGATGGTGAGCCATGCTTTGCACACATGAAAATCCCACGTGTTACTTCTGTTTTCTGGGTCTAGCCTTCTCTTCTTTGGGGGGTTTTAGTCACTGGAGACACATGAATTAGTTGCAAAGCTAAATTCTGCTTAGTCTTAATAGAAGAATGCAGGGCATAAGGGAAATTCCAGGGTGAAGACACCTCCCTAGGGACCAGATGCAGATGGGCACACTCACTGCCTCCACGACCGCCACCCTGATCCAAGCCACCGTCATCTTCCATCTGGGTGACTGTGCTGGCCCTCCCATAGGTCTCCCTGCTTCTCAACCTTCCTTCCCACCCTTGTTTTTAATACCAGAGCCAGAGGAAGTCTTTTACAATGAAAATAAGGGAATGTCAAGTTTCTGAACTCCCACGATTGCTTAAAATATGGGATGCCCGGTTAAATTTGAATTTCAGATAAATAATGAACAATTTTTAGCATAACTGTCTCTAAAGTTTCATGGGACATATTTACACTAAAAAATTATTTCTTTGCGTTGCTTTCCTATTGCTATAACTGTTTGTATTACTTTCCTATTGCTATAACAAAGTTGCACAAATTTAGCGGCTTAAAACCCCACAAACTTATTATCTTACAGTTCTGGAGATCAGAAGCTAAAAATCAAGGTGTTGACAAGGTTGAGTTCCTTCTGGAGGCTCTCGGAGAATATCTGCTTCCTTGCCTTTTCTAGGTTATTGAGGCAGCTTGAACTCCTTGGCCTGTGATGCGTTCCTTCATCTTCAAGGGCAACCATCACATCACTCTAACCTCAACTTGGCCCATCACATCCGCTCCTCCAACTTGTCTGCCTCCTTCTTCTGTTTCTCAAGGGTCCTTGTCATGACATTGGGCTCACCTCACTAATCCCAGATAATATTCCCATCTCTAGACCTTTAACGTAATTACATCTGCAAAGTCCCTTTCGGCATATACGGTAAGAGTTTCCATATAAAGTAATAAGTTCTTGGCATGAAGATGTGGACATTTGGGGGGAGTCATTGTTCTTTCTATCACAGTGTTTATCAGAAATTAAAATTTCACTGGTATCCTGTGTTTTTATTTGATAAATCTGCCCCCCTCCCCGCCCATGGCTTCCATCTTACTCAGAGGAAAAGACCATTCCCCTCCACTGGCCTGCAGAGCTCCCCATGATGTGACCCCTCATTCACTCCATTCTAGCCACACTGCCTTCTTTCTGTGCCTTGAATGCTTTCAGGCATGCTCCTTCTTAGAATTTTTTCTTGGCGTTCTCTCCCCTCCACCCCACCCATGCCATCTCTGCATGTCCCACTGCCTCATTGCCTTCACATCCTTGGAAGTGTCACCTTTTCCATGAAGCTTTCCCTCAATTCTCTCTCTACCAACCACTGGCGCTCCCTAAACTCCCTCACTTTATTTTTCTTCATAACGGTAACCACTATCTGAAGGGCTGTCTATTTTGCTTTTGTATTTTGTTGATTGCCTCTATTTTCATCTACTCTTTGGCCACCACTAGAATATATGTTCCAGGAGGAGTTTATGCCTTCATATATCTCCCATGCTTAAAGAGTCCCTAACACATCAGAGGAACTCAATAAGTATTTGTTGGATGAATGAATGAACGAATGAATGAATGAACAAATGACATATTTCTGGAGTGGATGAAGTTATGGCCTATCTTTTCTTGCCAGATCTAAGAAGTATTTTGTTGCTCATATTTTGTGCATTGAAGTGAAACCTAAACAAACAATCTTAATAAGCTCATCTAAAAATAGGAGTGATTCCTGCCTTGTGATTTATAGGAATCTATTAATGATTACATAAGATTGGGAGGCAAGCAGTTATTATTGCTTTGGCAACAGCTGCCCTTCCCCTGCTCTGATACTCTAATGCAGTTCCAAGGCATAACTGTCACATTTCTCATTTTAGTGGCTAGGCTTGGTTCCAGCGAATTAAAATTTTCATGTGGTCTTTGTGATTAAACTAATAACAAACAAGCTTCAAGAAGCCACTTTCAAAGTCTTCTAACTCATTTTTTTCTTAAATGTGGAGTACTTCTTTATTAAATCTTCCAACTATGCAATTTTTATAGATTTGAATGGTACCATTCTGGAGAATTTACATGAACCTTTTTCTTAGGGTCAAGGGCCTTAAGGAGAATTGATGGAGATTAGGAAGAGAGAGGATGGAGGCTTTCCTTCAATATAACCCTTTCTAAGAATATATCACCATGAGTCTGGATTCCATATTTGGCAGTTCATACAAGAGTCATGTGGAAGTCTTGCTGACTTATGTTTCTGAACCAACATTTCTAACAATCTGACAATAGGGCTTCCAAGAAAGAAAGCAGATTTCAAAACACTCCTAAAGAAAGAAAATAAGGACAAAAGATTATAATGGAAGTTTCTGGAATACTTAAGTCTCTCAATAAATATTCGAGTGAATGAACGAATAATTAAATGAACACATCCATGAATAAAAGACCTCAACAGCGACATTTCTGGTTACCCCAGAAAGTCCAGCGTCTGTGACTCTCCACATGTATTGTGTCTTGTCTGTTATTATTTCTAACATAGATATTGCCTTTTATCTCAGGATATAACCAGATGGAAGCCCTCTGGCTCAGACAGTTTTTAGAATGCAGACAGTAAACGTTTATGTAGGCAAGGATGCCCCACTCTCTGAACTGCTCCATGGTTTATCTTAGAATCCCAAGCATTTGAAATGAATACATTCCTCTTTCTCCTGCTGACATGGGAGGCAAGTGAAAGATCTGCTGCCTAATATTAGACAGAAAAACAGAGTTCTGTCAAAGTCATGTGCCTTTCTCGCTTCCTCCAATGCGCCAGATCATTCTCTTCTCCAAATTCTGTAGCATTTAACAGGTGGAATTTGGCATTTTGACCCTTCACTACCTCCTATTATATATTTTCCCAAAGTATAAGTCTTGGGTAACCAACAAGATTGGACAGTATAGCATTGTGGAAAGATTTAAGGCTTTGGAGAGTGAAGACCAGTAGGCAAATCCTGAATTGTGCTATCAGTAGATGCAGGTTAGTTATTTTTCTCCATTCTATTACATTGCATTTCTACCTATAAAATGGGAATAATAATCCATGCTTCATGTAGCAAGAACGACACGAGACAATGTGTGTTGAAAGGATTAGCAGTGAACCACAACATAATATGTGCTCAATACGTATTTATTTTTCTCTCTAAAGCACAAAAGCTGTGACTCACATCACCCACAGCTTAGGGAGAAGCAGGGAGGAAGTGCTCATAAGTAAGGATGGATTGTTTGATTATAATTTGATTATTGAGCTTGGGAAGCATTTCAAATTTTTCATTCTCTGTCCTTAGTCAGAAGTAAACTAGAGTTTTACCTTTTATCAAGGGTCAGCCCATGAACTGTAAATAGGATGGCACTTTTCTCACACCAGGAAGTCCCTCTAACAAGTAAGAGAGGATTTTAGAAAAGACGGTTTTCTGGAGGCTATACGTGGAAGATATTTCCACCACCAAGCAGCCTTAAAAGGATGCACTTCTTGCAGCACAGAGTACTGATTTCTTCTTCAGGAAGATAACATCTTTTCACCTTTCAAAGCACCTGGACAAACCAGGTGATAGGTGTAAACATACCTGGGTTTTCATTTATTGAAACTATCAGAAAAGAACTTGCCAAAATTGAAATAATGCTTTCCCACCAAAAAGGAACATTGTGTGCTTAAAATAAAATATTTTCCTGTCTTGCTAATACCCATATCTAAACCTGCTGTGCCTCTGCATTTTTCTAGGTACTTCAGAGACACAGGCTACAGGGGATGAGGAACATTTGTGTGAAATGTGGGTGGCATGCAAAGGTGTCACCAAAGTTCAGCCTTTGCTCTCTTTAACCATTGGGTTGGAAGATGCAGCTCTGCCCTTCTGTGGATTCAGAAGTAGGGTAATGTGTGGGTGTGCCACTCATGACAGCAAATTTCCCCAGTGTATCTGCCTCTTTTTCAAATCACTTGGTTATGGGCCATTGAGATTGACATTTATTACCACCTAGGGCTTTTCCAATGCCTGCACGCTTACACACCCACACTTACTATTTAAAAGTCAGATCATGTTTCTGTTTTAAAACAATATAAATTCAGCCCGGTGGCCTGCCTTATTCACACAGTCAGCTCTAAATGCCTTTTTGGTTTAAAAAGTAAAGATTTATCATCACTGATGATGTTTAGAAAGGATACAATACAGGCTCATCATCATCACCATCATCACTATATACACTTATATAAGCTGCTACTGTGTGACAAGCATCATATTTATTGAATTAAATTAAATTAATTAATTTATACTATTATTGTACTATTTCATTTCCATGCCAACTTTGTGAAGCAGGTATTGGCATTATTCCCATTTTACAGATGAGGCTACTGAGTGCTAGACAGGTTAGGAAACTTGTCCAGAGGTCACACAGCTAGTTCTTGGTAAAACTGAGAAAGAAATCGTATTCGTTTTCTAAGGCTGCCATAATGAAGTACCACAAACGGGGAGGCTTAAAACAGCAACTGTTATTGTCTCACAGTTCTGGAGGCTAGAAGTCTGAAATCAAGGTGTCAGCAGGACCATCCTCTCTGTGAAGCCTTATGAAAGTATTCTTTCTTGCCTCTTCCAGCTTCTGGTGGCCCCAGGGGTTCCCTGGCCGGCAGCTGCGTAACTCCAATCTCCACTTCCACCTTCACTCGGCCTTCTTCCATCTGTGCCTATGTGATTCTGTGTCTGTAAACAGCATTCTCCCTGTGCGTCTGTGTCTGTGTCCAAATTTCCCTCTTCTTATTAAGGACACCACTCATATTGGATTAAACCAACCCTAATGACTTCATCTTAACTTGATTACATCTGCAAAGACTATTTCCAAGTAAGGGGGTATCTCATCCACAGGTTCTGGGGGTTAGGACTGCTCAATATCCTATTTTTTGGTGGAGGGGGATAGGGACACTATACCACCCAAAACAAAAATCCAGTCTGGGGTTTCCCTGGTGGCGCAGTGGTTGAGAGTCTGCCTGCCAATGCAGGGGACACGGGTTCGAGCCCTGGTCTGGGAAGATCCCACATGCCGCGGAGCAACTGGGCCCGTGAGCCACAACTACTGAGCCTGCGCGTCTGGAGCCTGTGCTCCGCAACAAGAGAGGCCGCGATAGTGAGAGGCCCGCGCACCGCGATGAAGAGTGGCCCCCGCTTGCCACAACTAGAGAAAGCCCTCGCACAGAAACGAAGACCCAACGCAGCCAAAAATAAATAAATTAAAAAAAAAAAAATCCAGTCCGTCTGGTTGTAGAATCCATTTTTTCGTGGATTCTTCGCTGGAGGCAAATTCCTAAAAGGTTTTGCTCAGTGGGGGTGGACAGACTCTGGAGGGATGCTCTCTGCAGAAAAGGGTGCTTATTGAGGTGCAGGATTTCCGAGCTGTTTATCCATCACCTGACTCTACAGAGACCATTCAAACCCACCAACAGACCAAGACTCTACTAAACAAAGAAAGTAAGTCTGTACCAAATTCTGACTTGGGGCTCCTTTTACTCCCCAACTTTCACCAAAACTCCTTTGCTCCTAGTGGTCCGCAACAAGAGAAAGCAGGGGCTTCCTCTAGGGACTTGTTGCCCAGAGACCGCGTGGGTGGGGCGGTTGCTAGAGAGCCACGTGTCTGCTTTTTGCGGGGCAGGGGGCGAAGCTGCTGAATCGACAGGGTCTGGGCGCTGCAGCCTGGGAGAGCTTCACCTGTCTCAACTCCTCTAGGCACAGATTCCTGCCACTAGACTGCTGGGGTAGCCAGACTGGAATCTTTTTAAAGGTTAGCAACTTTGCCTGATGCCATCTGTCTTTCTCTCTCTCTCTCTCTGTCTCTGTGTGTGCTTGCTCCTGATTCTGTACAATGTGCAAATTTAGAGCTTCCTTGGAACAATGCCGAGGGAACAAACCTCAGCTCTGGCTTTCAGTCACCCCCAACTCTTTGTGGCAGCAGGGAATGGTTGGAGAATACAATGACATGAGTAACTGGGACAAAATTTTACAAACTGCTAAGGGACCCTTAATTTTTCTGTTGGGGAAATTGAGGACCACAGAATTTAGTGCACGACCAAGGTCACACAGCTAGTGAGAGGCAAAACTGACACTAAGCCTTAGGTCTCTCTGATTCCCAATCTAGAGATCTCTTCAATAAATTAATGAATCGGTGCATTTTATAAACCTTTTCCTTTTCAAAGGGCTTTCAAAAAGCATTTCATCTTTTCCTCCCCACCACATAGTAATAAGAGAACTGATTCGAATCCATTAAGAGTAGCTCAGCACCTGGCATATGCCCTTCGTACAAACCAATCTGGATTCAATTCTGCAAATGTTCTCTCTCAAGTCTCACATATTTTTGTTTATTCCTCTGTACCTTTGTATTCTGTTCAGGGTTAGCAAAGTTCAGAATTTGTTTTCCACACAATGAATGGTTTGGTTCCTGATAAGGGTTCCATGCTCTCCAATGCATGTGGCTCTGTCACTAACTGAGCACGTGACATCTGTGTTCCCACAGGTACAAGATATACCAAAACAACAGAAGGTACGCAACCTTTCTTAAAAAGGTGTGACGGTTAACAGGATAACAAAGGTTGAGTGCCTGGCACATAGTAGGTATTCAATAAATAATAGCTCCCCTCTAAGAAACCACATGGGAAGGTTGTGCTGAAGGTCCATGCTCCTTTGCCTCGGCTAATGTTTGAGGTTATTCAGATTATGAAGCGATAGAGGCACATGTTGTATCAGCATTTAGAGGAGCGGTTTTGACACTGCCTGAAGGAGATGTATGGGTGGGGCAAAAGCATAGCAAAAATCCCAGCAAGACTGCATGATGTCTGAGGACCCTTCCAGCTCTGATACCATATGATGCTAGCAGTTGCTTGTGAACACTTTTTAGAAGAACCTGAAAGAGATTAGGACAGTAAGAGAGAGAGCTGGGGACAGTTGGAAAACTATGTATCATTGACTAAAAGAAAGAAAGTTGAATTTGTTGCACGTCAGACATATGCCAGGTACTTCTTGCTTTGTGTTTTCACAAATGTTATCCCATTTAGTGTTCGGAAGAACCTATAAGGTATGAATTATTATCCCATTTTTCAGATGACGAAATCTAGGCTCAACTTGTCCTAGTAGCTCATCTAAGTTGTGCAGCTCGTTCATGATGCAGAGAAATGTGAATTCAGGTTTCACATTCCATGGTGTCTCTTAGGAAGGCTGAGCCGAGCAACGTGCTGGCGGGGCTCAGGCTGAAGGTTTGGAGAAAAGGGTTCAGGCAAAGCTGGGGAGCCCCAGTCACTGCTCCCTTTACCTGACTGCAGTAGCAGATGGTTTCACCGGAATAGGGACACCTGCACCCCTCTTTGGGCATTTTTTTGAGACGATAAATGACATTTTTGGGCGAAGGGATTGCAATCGATAAGACCAGGTGTCCTTGTTGGAGGGCATGGCCAGGTGATGCTCAGAGTAAATATTCCTGAGGTCCCATGAGATTCTCCTCCCTGGCCATCAGGACAAGCCCTGCGAGTGAATGCAGAGTAGATAGGCGCTCATATTTGCAGTCCGTTATAGCTTATAAGCAGCCCCAACTTATTTCCAGGGGGTGAATTAGACAAAATGGCAATGACCATTGGAAATGAGAGAAATTGATTATGTACAAGAGTTATTCCTTCTTCAAAATGATTTGATCTTCCTTACCATCCATGTAATTTATTTCTTTGAAGTTTGGTCTGTTTTTCTTCACAAAAGACCTATAAGACATAAGTATTTATATTTAAATGTCTTGAAAGAAAAACAAACATCCTCGCAGGGTTATCTGCTGTACAAAAATCAAATCCTTATAGGTAGCTTTGGAAAAGTCATAGTCTAACTTGGTATTTTTACTTCTCAAGTGACCCATTAGAATATTTTTCTGATGCACTTGAAATTGGTAATTTTATTTATTAAAGGTCTTTGAGTCTATAAATGCTGACTTAAAAAAATCGAAATTACCGTAACTGTGGATGTCTTTCTCCTTGAACTTGGTGATCAAGGTCGGGGGCAAATACTGGGATGAGTCTTGTTACCCCCAAACCACTCACCTAAACCATTGCCAATTTCCTTCCAGCCCAAACTAGTAATAACTTACACCTGAGTTAAGGAAATCTTCGCCCTTGGTTTGTAGAGCTTGGCTGAAGACCAAAGAGTGAGTGGCCTGAACCTCTGGGTCCAGTGGGTGTCACTTCTAGATGAACCATATTTCTTGAGCTTTTTCATTAGCCTTGGGTGGGCGGGTTCATATTTTTCTCTACCAAGGGAAAAACTGTTTCAAGAACCAAAGTAGAAAACATCTATTTTTCTTTGCTCTTTCTTTTGTTTCCCTTTTATCAAATACCATCTGGAAAACATGGAGAGATGATATATTGTGATATATGAATGTGTTCAGCACCATCGCTGGAATAAAGAGAGAGTTTAAAGCACAGTAAAGGGAAAATTATAGGATGAGCTGGTGGATTTTAACAGGCTAATGAGAGGATCATCAGCCAGTTCCAAGAAGTCCCTAAAACTATATGTGCATCTAGCTGTTTTTGCTTTATTATTTGTTGAATTTCAGGATTTATGTATGTATCTTATTGAAAACACAGAAAGATACCCTAGTAATTAAAGTTAGGCTGGCTTTTATCATTTCAATAGAATTTAGACAGCAAGTGACTATATTACAGGCAGTTGGCCTAGAGATTAACTTATGCTAGTTCCATATACATGAGTGCCTCCAAGTTTATATTATTTTAACCCAAGTCACTCCCGGGGATTGGAAGGAAAACAAATGGTTGTTTGCTGATACCCCCATGCTATATTATCATGGCATTTGTCCTCAGCTAGTGAGATCTCTTCTTTTCCCAAAGTACCTCTAATGGGTTTGATAATAAATGCCAACGAATTTCTTGGAGACTGCCTGTTTTATAATCGTGACAGTTTGGGGATTACAGGACAACCGATATCTAGTCCCTATGGCGTGCATTCACTTAGAAGGGCTTGGACCTCTGCAAAACTCTTTGAAAGATCACATCCTTCTTGGGCTTTGAGTGTTTGTGTCCTGGGGTGTTTCAGGGTTGACCCTGGACAGCACTCGTGGTTATTAGTTCATTGTGTTCTTGGGAGGCGTTTGAAGTCAGCTGGAGCCCTGCTGATAGAGCTGCTGAGTGCAGCGTCGCATCGACATAATTTCATGATGTGTTTGCATCGAGGGCTCCGGTGCCCTTTCTGAGTGAGGTAAGCACTTTTGGAGCCAGCGTTGACAAAAGTTATCTGCTTGTTACCCACTTTGCAGGAGGCTTTCTGTTCTCCTGCTTCCCGGATTTTTTCCCTCTTAGTTTCTCCACCAGTGATACCTTCTGATGTGCATTATTGGTGCTTATTGTTCAATGGTTTAGAAGTTGAAATGTAGCCAGAGATTTTGTTTCCATACACCATTAATGATGTAAACCAGAGAGCTTCCTGCAAAGAAGATATGAAGTATTCTTTACTAAAATGGTGGAGTTTTTTCGTTTCATTAAACTAGTTTATTTATTTCATTCATCTAGGGACACTCTAGATTTCTGCGGCACCCAGGAGTTGGGGATGTTCTACAAACCCATCGCCCCCGCCCCCAGCAGCACCCCTGGGCCCGGCACCCCGGTCCCTACAGCCGGAAGTGTGCCAGAGCCGCTGCCCCTTTCAGACCACTGTTTAACGACTGTGGACCGCCCTCCATGGGCTACGTGCAGGCAGTGAAACCACCTGGCGCCCAGGGCTCCCAGAGCACTTACACCGACCTGCTGTCGGTCATAGAGGAGCTGGGCAAAGAGATCCGGCCCGTCTGACCTATGCTGGCAGCACGAGCGCCATGGAGCACCTGAAGAGAGGCATCGTCCGTGCCCGGGCCCTAGGCAGAGAGTGCCTGGCAGAGACAGAGCGGCACGCCCGCACGCAACAGGGCTCGACTCTGCCTCAGCATCTGGCCCTTTCCGGGCCACTGCAGAGCACCTGCTTCTCCCTGGCCTTCACCCCGCGTTGCACTTCCCATCCTGGGCTTCCTGTCCTGTGTCCCTTGGTGGGTGCCCTCCAGGAACCAGTGGGCGGCTCTCACTCCAGTCGGCAGCACTAACTGGAAAATCCCAAAGGAGTTAGCAGCGAGGTCACTGCAAATACCACCCACGACCTGCCAAGAGTGTTGATCCAACTGGAGCTTTCCCCTTTCTGGGGCCCCCGCCACTCAGCACTTACCCAGGACTTCTCACCGCTTTTCCCAGACCCCTTCTCCCCAGCAGGGCCTCAGAAGGCCTGTCGCCTCCCAGCCCTGTCTCCTGGGCCACGGCGACTCTTTTCTCAGTGCGTCTTTTGCTAAATATGCCCTTTTTGTCTAAATAAAAGATAATTTGGAAAAAAAAATTTGATATTCATTAAATAAAAATAATACAGTTTTCCCTACATTTATTTGAAGAACTGCTCCTTTGATTAAAATCCTGAAAATGTGTAACCATAGTGGGGGAAACAGTTTCACTTTGACAGCAGTGATCGCACTGGCCTGAGGGTGATTCCGCTCCCACTACTAGAGGCTGATTCTGTCCCAGAAACACTGGGCTCCGTGGAGGAGTCACTGCTTTGCTTTGCCACGTGAGAGAGAGCTGTCTTTCCTCCAGCCTTCATCTCTCTGATAGCAGATCTAGTGTTGTGGGCGCCCGTGAAGTCAGAATCCCAGTTCTACCACATCCCGTGTCCCTAGGGGCAAGTTTCAAATTGCTTTGGGCCTTGGCTTTTTCTGTCTGTAGAAGGTTAGTTCCTTTCTCTCCAGCTGAGAGGAGGATTAGGTGAGGATATGAATGGAGAAGGTGTGGCACAGTTGCCAGCCCTCTGGTGGCACGCCATCCAAGTCAGTTTCCTTTTTCCTCTGGGCAACAGTCCCCATGACTGTGCTTGAGGACCATCAAGAAGCAGCCTCCGCCAGGGGAGCCCCCTCCACCCCGGACCCACCCAGCAGGTGCACTCAGAGGTTGTCTCATTATCCACCACGGAGTTTGAAATTCTGTATTGGTGGTCTGTCCTTTGGTTGATGGGCTAAGATGATATCACAGTTCAGCAATAGCCATTTCTTCTCCCTGGGGCGTGACGAAACTCCAGTGTTCCGCTGAGGTCAGGCGTGGCCACGTTAGCAGGTTTGGCCAATGACATGGGAAGGAAAGCCATGTCACTGTCACTTCCGGACAGAGCCTGGTGGGCCAGTCTGCGCTTTGCCACACCCTTTCCCTCTGCCACATTCACGGGTCAGATTCTAGTTGCTGCCAACTGGGTTCCCCCCTGCAGTTCACCTCAATCAGCAGGTTTTCCTTTCCGCCACTGATTCACGCTGGACATCCGGTGGGAGCGGTTATAACCCTTCATGGCTGTAAACCCCTGAGATTAGGGGGTTGTTTGTCAGTGTAATATAACCGAGGTATCCTGACCGATGCAGATGATAATGATGGTTGTTAGGTCTTTAAGATATTGCATTAAAATTCAAGTTGTCTTGGAAAGAGTAGCAATTTCAGCCTTTACCACCTGAAATCTTAGAGTGGGAGGGGATTAAAAGATCCAGGGAACAACAGTTGGTGTGACTGTGACACAGATAGAAATGTAAAGGATAGAAGTGCTGAAAGGAACTAGGAGACGCTGTCAAAAACAGACTCTGCACACTTCTTCCAGTGGCCCTTTGCCAACACTGCCTGTGACCTGGAAGGGCAGAGGCTGCGGTGAGCACCTAAAGCAGAGCGATCTAATCGGGACCAGGAAGCACGGATTTCAAAAAGCCTCTGGAGGTGCTAAGTAAATAGGTCGTGTGTTTAACTTTTAGTTTCAATAAAAACCAGGTCTTAGCCCAGTGGTTCTCAAACATGAGACTCGTCATCACCGGGAAGGGTTGTTAAAACACAGGTGACTGGGTACCAACTCCAGGGTTTCCAGTTCAGGAGGTCTGAGGTGGGGCTCAATAATTTACATTTCTAACAGGTTCTCAGGTGATATTGATGCTGCTGGTACAGGGACCAGCCTTTGAGAATCACTGCCTTAGTCCCACAAGGGAAATCAGGGATCCCCTCCTAGAAGTGAGAAAGGGAGACAGCTGAGAGGGAGTGGCCACCTTGCTCAGCACAAGCTTGTTCTCCAGGTGACTCCTGGATGAGTTGGCCCAGGCCGGCCCCCTGTGCTTCCTGCCCAGGATGCTACAGAGGGCGTTCCCAAGTGTCTCTCCACATTGTTTGAGGATGTGTCTAAGTATCACCTTCAGAAGTGTAATGAAAGGGAGGAATAGGTGACTGGCTCAAGCTTAGGAATTTTAAGCACAATAATTCAAACTGAGAGCTGAGGAAGAGGGAGTGTTTTCTTCAATTCATGGGCCACAAGACCTGTGGAGTCCCCGAAAGAGGAGGGCTTGAAAAGCCATATTTTTATGGAGCCCTGTGGGTATTAGGAATACTGAATACCAAGAAATATGTGTAAACAGAGAAGATATTAAATGAATTCTACATTCCGGAAGGGTAAAAATGCCATGAAACGTTCTCTCCCAGTTCATCAAAAAAAGAAATCACAGAATCTGTGAAAATATTTAGGTAGCTTACGTGGCCCTTGCAGGATTGCAGTTTTTCCCATTTGTGGTTTGGGGACCAGAGAGGAAAAGTAATCCAAGCTCTCACATAATCATTAAGAGACACATGGAAACAGGAAATGAACTATCTATTAAAAAATAAAGAATTATGTCAAAATAATTTTAAAATTGCAAAGCTAATTCATAGTTTCACAAGACAAATGAACTTTGGAATATACTCTATGCAGTGATCTAAAAACTTGCACAGCTTCTTTAAAAAAGGATGGAATAACGAAATATATATATATGGTGACTAAGCATATTTATTCTTGTGGGAAGGACAAGACTATGCCAGATAAGGAAAGTTCTTTTAAACTGAATCTAATTATCTTGAAAGGTGAAAGATAGTTTTGCCTCACTTTTTCAAATGGTAACTTCCATTTTTATGTCTCCTCTGAGTCTCATGTTGTTCTGCCAGCATTAGATTTCTGTAAACCTAAGAGCACTGACAATGTGATTGCGTCCTCCATGTAAACAAAATGTAAAGAGGACTTCTATGTAAATAAAATGAGGAAACACTCTGCCTGGAAAATAGCATAAACTCTTGCAGGAAAGAGTCTTCCACTGCTCTTGGTAAAGGCCTAAAGTAATTCTCCACATAACTGTGTTGTATTAGCAACTCATGGTCATGAGTTGATGATGAACACCTCAGAGTAATAGACCAATCGTGGGATGATATTCATTAAAAATTGTGTCTCCTAGATAGAGGAAAACATCCAAGTGCGCTAGGGTAGAGCAGGCTAACGAATGCAGGGAGAAATGCCCCAGTGTTTGAGGTACCCACTTTCCAGAGAGGTTAGATGAAACTCTCACCAGTTAACTCCCTGTTCTTTTAAGGATGAAATTAAAATTTCATAAATCTCCATGGCTTACAGAAGTGAAAAAAACAGGACCAATAATCAGTTTTCTAGGGTTCTAGCTTCATTAGTTAGGATTATGCAAGTTTGCATTATGGCTTTTGTGACCCTAGGCCCTTTTACCTTCAAGGGCTACATCATCTATGAAAAAATGATTCAAAATGATATTTTATAACTGTGTTGGTATAAGACAAAAATACTAATGGACTCATTATTGAATATTTATTTTTATCATATTCATTTTTTTCTTCTGATTTTAAAGTAAAATGAAAATAATTTTGTGGACTCCTGAAAGTGCTGTGGGCCCTAGGTATAGTACATGCTCTGCCTAATCAGGCCCACTCCCAGACTGTGTTTGGCTGCAAATTAAAACTAAAAAACAAACAACAACAACAAAAAACTTCACTAACATCTGGCTTATTAGCACAGAGTCTTCATGTAGGAGAATGAGAGCTACGTGAAGCAGAACCCCAGCCAACTCACAGATACATCCATGAGCCCAGGCATACCTGGCCGATATCAGCAAAATCCCATTGACACAACAGAAATTGTTGCTATTTTATGCCACTAAGTTTGGGGTAATTTGTTATGCAGCAATAGCTAACTGACATATAATGCTTTAGCAGCTATTACATTGAGTTGGGATTTTTTTTTTCCCCCAGAATGCAATGTAACGTCACTGGAAGGTTTTAAAAGGGGAGTGCCTGCTCTGATTTACTTTTGACAAAGTTCACTCTGCCTGTGGAGAAGAGATTGGAGGCAACCTAGAGTGGAGGACAGGAAACCAGTAGGTGGCTACTGCAATAATCCAGATGTGGAACAATGACATGATGGTGGTTAGGCCTGGGGGGAGGGGTGGAAATGGAGATGCAGAGAAATGGATAGGAATGCATAATATACATATTCAAATTCTATTCTAGGTCCTTTGGAGGATGTGAAAAGGCACAAGGAATTATAAGACCATGCTGTGCCTTAATTGAAAGGATGAGAGGTAGATTGTCTCTGAAGCCAGGAATGCTGAGTTAATTAGTGGCTTTTCTGATCCCATCCAGAAAATCCTGCTAAATGTTCCTAAACTCACTGAGGGCCAGATTCAACTTTTGAAATCTGTTTGTGGGAATCAAAGATAATGGCAGAAGCAGATGGCTGTGAAGGATGCTATGGTGTAACATTTTGTGGGTTATATTTTAACAGGATGGTAACTGAGCTTTCTGAGCTTGGCTGGTCTATTGCCCTCCTCAGAATTCTCCATCCATCTCTCTGTCTTCTCTCTATTTCTATAATTTGCAACAATTTGATTTTCTCTTGAGGAAATCTACTTTCAGAAAAGTGAGAGATTGTGAAGGGGCTGCTTGTTTATCTTTAATTCAACCAAAGAAATGCTCCAACATAACCACACCCTGATTTCACTTTGGGGTATCACGCAATTATAACATGCCATTTCTTTATGAAATTCAAAGAAACATCTCACAAATGGATTCTTAATTCATTTCCTAGAGGCATGCAGGGTTTGCTGTGGTTATGAACAGTTTTCTTGTTCTGAGGAGTGAACTGAGGTATAGCGATAAAGCAGCTTCCTAAACACATTTGAGGCAAAATTGAAAGAGCTTTCAAACCTCTTCAAACCACTCCTCCCACCCCAGATCATGCAAATATGGCAGGAATATACATTTTAAATCTACAAGCTTTTCAATAAATGGGAAAATATTGATCTATCCTGGGTGATTTCTCTTTCCTTGTCCATTAACATTGATATGAAATATTAAAAATAAAGCCAAAAACTGCATTTCATTTGTACTGGAATCATTTGAACAAAATGATTTCCTTGCAAAAGTTTTCTTTTATAGGACATTAGTCATTCATTGTTAAAAGAAAATTAAACTGTCCAGAATAATATGTAAGAGGGAAATCTAAGTATGGTTGAGGCAGAAAAATAAAGTTTCTGAAGAAAATCAGTGACATTCTCTTAACAATAAATATAATGTAATGTTATTTCTAGTTTTATTATATTTATATTTTGGTATGTCTTGAACTTGTCTTTATATTCAGAATTATTTATATTTCAGTATAATGTTAATGTTAGTTTGAGATTATTTGAGTGATATTTACATTCATCTGTTGATACAAATGGGAATAGATGTATTTATTTTGAGTGGGGCCTGAAAAATTGGCCAACTCATTTCTGCTTTTTTTTTTTCTCACAGTTTTAGTCTTGAAACTTTCATGTGTTTTGGCATCATTCAACTCTCCACTGTGCTTTTTTCCTTATTAAGAAACTCATCCCTTAATTAGCTTGCTGTCCCTTCATTTGAAACTCGGTCCTTTTGATAACTCTTTGTTGCTTCTAGAACGGTTGGTGCAGGCTTGTGTGGGCTTCCATAACACAAAAGCCAGATGGACTTTTTAAAACAGACAAATTTAGTCTTGAATAGAGAACTGTGAAAATTAAAAAAAAAAAAAAAAGAAAAGAGACATGAAAAGAACCACAAAACAAAACAAAACAAAAAAAATCTTGGTACTGATAAAAACCAGTGAGAAATCACAGATTCTCAAATTAGGGGAAAAGCAAAACTTTTCCCATCTCCTTCCCCTCCTCCTCAGCCCCTACTTTTTAATTTGTTTTGGGCTCAAGCATTGAAAAGTTCTGTTCCCAATTAGAAGTGGATCACATTTGGGTCTGAGAGGGAGTCAGCTGCCTCATGATATGAGTAGAAGACAGAAGGCTGTAGATAGATTCAGAGTCCCTTTGATAACCAACACCACTCTCTCTGTGTGCTAATTTGCAGAACGGGGAAAATATTGGCATGTTGCCTTCAGAATCCCTTAGAAGAAAAGCATTAGAAATAAGAAAACATTAAAATTCTGTCCAAAGTGTTTATCTTATGGAACAAATTTATTAGGGCGTCTCAACATGTTCTGGGTATACAAATGAAACTGTTTTATACGTATCCAATAACAGCCCCTTCAACTAGGCTATGTTGACCCACCTTTCCTGCTGAGAAGTAATTCCCTTAACAGCAACTTGGCCAGCTCCTCTAACTTTCCTGTCCCTTTTGGTTATGAGAACAGTCCATTTTGTTATTTAAGACTCAGTCCTATTTATTTTGATACTTCAGTCTCAAATCAGACTCAAATCTTGTATCCTACCCCACCCCAACCCTCTCCCCCCACACACTGTTGTGTCTTCCACTTGATGGCTTGGAGGTTGGCAGTCCGCTCTTCACGTACTTGCCTCCTGCCTCCTCTCTTTGGACTCCTTTCTTTAGACACCAGAAGCCTCCATTGTGGCATGGTCAGCAGGGAGGGAACAGATGTACTGGAGCATGTGGTACAGGAAGGGGTCCTGGTCTAGCCCTCCTTCAGTCTGGTCCTTTCTGATGTTGGTGCTCTCAGTTCATGGGTCAGCCTGCGTGCAGGAGGTGTATGTGTGAACATGTGTGTGTGTGTTCATGTGTGTTCAACTTCTCCCTGGCCCCTTCTATCACTGAGAACGCCTCCCTCCACCCAGAAGGCAGTCGTATCTTGGGCTTGAGCATTAATAAACATCTCCAACCCCTTGTTCATGTTGGGCTTCTCATCACTTGGTCCAGTGGTTATCTTGAATGGCTCCGTGGCCCCTGTCCTTCTAACTTCCATGTTGTTTCACATGGAACTGTGAGAGTTCTCTACTGCTGGAGTCCTCTTCCACAGAGACTTCCTCAAGTCCACAGAGACTTGAGATGGGGTAGGGCTGCAGCATCTAATTTCCAGGCATACGGCAGCCCTGCTGACTGGAGCTCTGGACCTAGACAAACTGCCTTCAGAAACCTCTAAGTGAACACTAGACTCTGTACTCAAATATGCCTCCCCCGGCGCCCCCCCCCCCCACCCCCGCCAAGACTCCAGGTCATATGCATCAAGTCAACACTCTTTTCTCCTCTTGCCTTTGCAGGCATTAGAACATAGAAAGGAAAGCATGCCATACTTCTTGTTTCCTAGCACGTTCTCTCAATAGCTTTCAAGGCCCCATTCCTGTGGCTGCACCAGAGGAGAACTTGAGGTCTGCAGCCCAGCATGTACCCCACCAGTCTCCCTTTCTCAGAGCCACCATCAGTATTTACTCACGATTCTCTTGGAGACTGCCTTACTTGGCTTTGGGGAGAGGGAGGCACCCTCCATGGCCACAGAGACATGAGGGAAGAGACTTTCATCATGAACACGGACTTCACCAAAGACTAGTTACTACCCATCCATCCTCAACCCAGTTCATTTCTTAATTTGACTGGGGACAGTTCGGAGATGGAGCCCTCTGGGAAAGTGCTTATCACCAACAGTTTCAAGCTCAGCTTTGGACCTTGGCCATGTTTCTGGGACAACAGGAAACATCCCTCTCTACATCCTATTATATCAGTGTCATACTTTGTAATTTATCTTCTTCACTTGAACTCACCAAACTCTTCCTGGTGTTCTTCTCCTCATCCCATGCTGGTTCAGACTGGGGTTGTGAATGGAGCTAGCAGTTTCCCAGGATTAAAGACTGGACCTCTAACCCTGGCCAGTTACCCACAAAATATATCCACAGGCCTTAACCAGTACATCATGGTGTGAGGGAAAGTACAGTCATAACATAGTTCTGAACCTTGGCTGTAGATCCAGGGCTGACCGTCTGTGACCATGATCTCTCTAGTCCTCTAGGAATCTTCATTCTTCATTATCCTTCATTTCTAGAACAAAAGTTTGGAATAGATTAATGATTATCAAACTTCTTTTGAGTAACAGAAGCCATTTTTCAAATTGGCTATTGAAATCTAGATCCTCCTTAATTCCCAGATGCAATAGTCCTTAAGGTATCTACATGAAGCACGAGGACTCCATGGTACAAAATTTGAGACCTACTGAAGTAGAATCTCATATTGTTCTCCTTTCAACTTTAAAATTATTTTGAGTGTGGCTATCTCTGCAAAGACAGAGCCCACTGTTAACATACAACTTCTTGTTTATGTCTGACTTTTTTTTTTTTTAACATCTTTATTGGAGTATAATTGCTTTACAATGGTGTGTTAGTTTCTGCTTTATAACAAAGTGAATCAGTTATACATATACATATGTTCCCATATCTCTTCCCTCTTGCATCTCCCTCCCTCCTATGTCTGACTTTCTTAATGTCAATTTCATATTGGGCTCACGATCAGTAAGGCCATCTCTCTGCATATTTTCAAATTGTTACAGATGCTTTTAGAAATCAAAGGTTGTTGATGTTTATGTCTACCCCATTTTATTTGCAAAGTTAATACTTTGAAAACTGCTGCTTTCATAGTTCTAGAGTAGCATTTCCCCATGGGCTGGACACTAGTCTCTTGAGAGGCGATCTGAAACAAGGAGCTTCCTGGTCAAAAAAGTTTAAAAAATGCAGTATTCCATGTCCTCCTCTTAGAGATTTATGAAGGGCTCAGAGAAGTTCGGTGGAAAGCAACATGTTTAACTTTGTTTAACTCAGTATTTCCTAAACATTTGACCGCAGAACCCATTGGTTTCCCATATAACATTAATTAACATCCCATAGAGACATTGTTCCTTCTAATACATTCTGCAAATAATTGCCTTTGAGGAGAGATCAACACACTTCTTCTGTAAAGGGCTAGATGATAAATATTTTAGGCTTTGTGGATTTCATTGACTGTTGCAACTACTCACCTCCGCCATTGCAGCGCAAAAGCAGCCATAGCCAATATCTAAACAAATGGGCGTGGCTGTGTTCCAATAAAACCTTATTTATAAAAACAGGCAGTGGTACAGGTTTGGCCTGTGGGCTGTGGTTTGCTGCCCCAGTTCCTCCATTAAACAAGTGAGATTTATTCTGACTAGGGAAGGTATTATCACAAATAGTGAAATAATAGCTTAGTTCTTTTCTAAGCTATTCAAATTTTGCTGAACTTCAGAGACTAAGCCATTAAGGATACCAGACTTCCCTGAACTTCTTGAAATTTGGAGCTGGCTAAGTGACTCATTTCGTGCTGCCTCTTTTACCAGATATTTATCTAGCTGTAAAATCCTTGCCCAGCTCATGATCTATATTGCTAAGCATCAGCTGGTTTCACCATGATGAAAGGCAGGCAGCAAATAGGAGATGTAGCAACCACCTTAGTGTCAACTCAATCATTGTATCTGAAATGAACCATCCATATTTTTCAAGCTCTCAGAAGGAAAATGTTGTAAATATAATCAGAGGCATTCAGGCAATCTTGGCCATCTCCCGAATGGTTTACCATAATTAAATACCGTATTAGTTGTTTATAGCCGCCTAACAAATAATACTAAAAACTTGGTGGCTTAAAACAGCAAACATTTATAATTTCACAGTGAGTATGACTTAATCTCGGCAGCTTAGCTCAGTTCCCTGGCTCAGGATCTCTCCCAAGGCTGCCATTAAGGTGTTGGCAGGGCTGCAGTCTCATCTTAAGGTTCAACTGGGGGAGGATCTGCTTCCAAACTCATTCACATGGCAGGTCTTGGGCCCTTGAGACATCAGTTTCCATGTGGGCCTCTTTGTAGGGCTGTTCACAGCCCACCACCGGATTCCTTCCAAGGGAAGGCTGAGAGAGAGAGAGAGAGAGAGAGAGAGAGAGAGAGAGAAGTGCATGGGACAGAAATCAGAGGGTTTTTTTGCAACGTAATTTGAAAAGTGACAAACCATCACTTTTGTATATTCTACTCATTAGAAACATGTCACTAGGTCCACGCTGTGTTCAAGGGAGGGGACTCTACACACCTATGAATACTGGGAGGCAGCAGAGATCCTTGGAGGTTGTCTTAGAGGCTGTCTACCACATACACTAAATTTATCTAAGGTAATATTGTAATTTTTAAATTTCTATCTACAATGAAGTTTCAAAGTACCTGGACTTGGGGAGCAGAGGAAGATGCCTCAGTCAGAGTGGAAGCATTAGACTGTGTCTCCATGAGGGCTTGAGATGAGAGGAAAGGAGAAGGAATATGAGTGTGTGTGTGTTGCCAGGTGGCTGGAGGAGAAGAGAAAGATAAGGCAAGAGGTTATGGGAGTATTTTTCTAGAGTAATATGTGCTCACTTGGAAGAGAAGGAGCAGAAAGGAAGCTGTCTGGAGGAGATCTGGCCAGTGGACTCCTTCACAAATGCCTTCTTATCCTGCTATACCTCAAGCATGGTTCCCCTTTTCCCGCTCATTCCTCAGTGCTTTGGTTTAAAACACACCTCAAGGACGAAAGGACCACATTCTCCCAACACCCACACATGTTTATCACCCACTAACTACGATCTGTTATTGCCAAAGTAATTTGATAAAGTTTTATCCTTTTGATTGTCTAATTGGCCAATAAATAAATCACAAAGAAAAAGAAAAATCTGCAACTCAGCCCCATACAAGGGACTAAAGGGAATACAATTATATGCTATATCTCCTGCTTTCGATGATCTTATATTCCAATTATGGCAACGAGGGAAACATATGGAAACAGTTATATTAAAATTAAAGATTTAAATAACAGTTCAGGGTAACAATGGAAGGAATATCATAAGGCTGCGTATGATTAATTACCAGCTGAATTATATAGAATTCATCATGATTGGAATTCAGGGGCGGGAGAAGGATAGTTGTGAGGGAGGTGATCAGGGAACATGTTGTGAAGCACATGAAAAGGATCTGGAGGGGGAGAGGGAAAGTAAGGGCATTCCAGGTGGATGGAATGGCACGAGGAAAAATAAGAAGGCGAGACAGGTGTTTGGGGAAAACAGTGAGTTAACCAGTTTGGAGAGTGGGTTTTCGGAGCTGAGGAGTCTGAGACAAGGTAAACGGTAAGTCAGACAGCCATGCAGGAACAGGTTGAGTTTAATTATCTAACCTGTGCTGGGTCCCCGAGGCAGATGGCTTGCCAACAAACTTGCATGAATTACCCTCTATTAAAATTTTTAAAAAGGGGTAAGTTCCAGGTTGATTCACTGAACATCTTGGGCTCACAAGCCGTGCCTGTCTTTTAATAGCAAGTGTGGCAAATGGAAACGGTACCTGGGCTTTGTCTCCATAGCAGCGACTCAGAAAAGCCTTGATGACATCCAGCTGAAAGAGACCGAACCGTCGTCCCCCACGACCCTCCCCCCACCCCCCGGAAGATGAGGAGGCAATAAAGAGAGGAAGCATGGGGGTCCTGAGAACCAGGAGATCCTGGCTGATGGAGAGTTGGGAAGAGGACACAGTGTAACATCACTGTCAAGTCAGACTCAAATTTAGAGCAACAGCAAATGGGGACACTGGGCCCCTTACTTCACACTCTGCCAGCTCAAAGCCAAAGAGAACTTGGCACTGGGGAGAAGCCTCCCAGAACCTTCACAAAAGTTCTTTAAAAAATTCCTAAGTGAATGTGAGATCTAATTCAGTCCCCCCAAGACTTCCTACCTGTTACTTAACTTCTCTAGATTCTGTCTGCTCATCTTTAAAAGAGGGATAACAGTATAACCTACATCATCCATAGGGTTGCTTTGAGAATCCAGTGAGCCCATGCATGTAAAAGGTTTCCAGAGTGACTTGTAAAAAGTCCTCAGTAACTGTTAGGTACCATTAATGTAACTGTTGTTATTCTATCCTTCCCAGCCTCTCCAGATCTCTGTCACAAGAGCATGGAGCAAAGAAGTAGGTGTTTTCTCTTAGATTTAGATTACTTTGAAAGGCTTGGAATGACCCAAAGAGGGCTTAACCCTTGAATGTCTCTGGGTTTTAGAATATCAGAAAACATCACCACCGCCCTTCCTTCTTCTTTCCTTCCTTCAGAAAACTGCATTCTGAGTGCGATCTCTGTGCCAAGCACTTGGCTAAACATTTCTAGAATTTCTCAGCTCTGGACATGCAGACTCCAAGAAGGCCAATATTGAAGTCCTGGTTTCTGAGGCATCAGTGATCCTGTTTAGGTGTGAGTTCAGAGAAAATGAATTAACAGGGTCTCTCAATAGGGAGGAAAAAATGATTTCACTTTAAGAAAGAAGACAAAAATATGTGGCCTACGTATGCAGTTGGGAAGTTAATTCCAGTTGTGTGTCTGCAGCGGTGAGTGTCCAGAGGTGGTGGGCCAGCAGGCAGGCAGCGCAGGGCCTGGGACCAAGGCCTCCTGATGCAGGGCGGATGTGCACACAGCAAGCAGCACCTCCACCCACAGCCTGGGGCTCATTTCTGCACCTGGCCCGACCTCCCAACCCCATCGGTTGTTAACTTGCTGGGAGGAGAGTGCCATGAAGGTGACAGGACCCAACTTCTTCTAATGATTTTTCTATGGCATTATGGTCATGACTACCATTTAATATCTTCTGACTGGCAACCATGTGTGAAGTGTTCCGCAGACCACAGAATTAAGCGTGGCCGTTGGCTCTTATGCAACAGGCTGAAACCTTAATTCTACATACACAAGATTCCCCAGAGAGGGAAGGGAAGGCTCTGAAGAGTGAACAGCAGGGGGCACCTCCTCAATCCCTGATTTGGTGGCCTTGACCACAGGTTCCATCCAGAGGACCCTCTCTCTGGTTGCCCCAAAGGACACTGATTTCTGACACCTCAAGAATGTCTTTTCAAAATAAGTGAGCGTTCAGAAAGTACCTGAAAGAGTTTAAGGATTTCAGTTGTTTCAGATATTCAGAACAGTCAGGCAGACTGCAGTGAGGAGGGACCCCCCAACAAATTAGGACCGATAATAGCTGGAAATATTACATTTCCCATTTTGCTAATAAGCAAGTAACTAGGAGACTAACAGTCGACAAGAGTTCAGTCCAGACCTTGCCCAGCATTTATGGCATCCCAAATTAGCAACAAGTATCATCAAGCATATGGAGAGGGAGGAATTCCAGAGGAACCAAATCATTGCTCTCCAAATAGGTGGACAGAGGATGTAGTGAGGGGTCAGAAGTGGAGAGGACAGGCACAGGAAACCTTTGTGGTGTCATTTCTGTCCCAGAACAGGATGCCGGAAGGAGAGGAGTCAAAGCAAAGGGAAGTCTAGCATCATAGTACAAAACGTTATCAGGACTGATTGGATTTTAATTGTTTCATTTTTTAGGGCAAGGGCTGCGTGATCACTGAGCCACTGAATCACTATTGTATTACATTTTTTTAAAGTTTATTTTTAAGTTAAAGTCAATAAATGAAAGGTTGAACAAACAAAGGTAGAGGCGGGGGTGAAGTCAAAGAGGAGCTTGTAAAAAAACACAACCACTGAGGGACTTTTCTGTAGGACTTTCTCAAGCTACTTCTTCCACTGGACATCTGGGTCATAATTCAGAGCCCCAGTTCTGGCTTTGGCCCCTGTCAGATTCTCTGGGTGTCCAGTCTTACCAGGTCATCTTCCCCAGAGGAGCTTAGCTGATAAACTCTATTCACCCAGAGAGTAGGAACTTCCAGCATCCCCTGGACTATGTGAGGTTCCCCTCCGCCATACAATTCTGATGCTTAGCACTAAAGAACAATTGATAGTGTCACCTCCCGCCCCAATTTATGAAGAACCCATGGAAAGACATATCCCTTTACAAATGAATCTCCCATGGAAGATCCCAGTCTATATCCACTAGAGAGAAAGAGCTCAGGGCTTATGTAACTCCACCCAGAGTCACATGTCCCCAAGGGCAAGAGAGTTGGGGGTTGGAGAAAAGAGTTCACAAACATGCCCTTGGAATATGGAAAGTTTTCAGCATCTGAAAGCGTTCTCTCAAGTTGATGCACGATTGTGTTCCAAGTTCTTCCAGTAGCTCCCAAACTCAATCTGAGGTCTTTGGAACAACTTGCATGGTGCTCAGGGGGTACCCATCTGCTATTGTCCTGACTATTTGCATTTTAATCACTGGACTCTAGTCCAGAGAACCTGCTTTAAACCACCCTCCATTCCCTGGTGGAGTACAGGAAACTCTACATTGGGACTTTCCTATTCTTATGTTCTCCCATCTCTTCCGGATGGCACTAAACCTGGGACAACGAAAAGCTGAGTGTAGGCATGACACATGATGGGAAATAATGGGCTCCATGGGACGGATGGTACCCCCAACCCCTCCCACAGGAAAGCAGGTCTAGCTACTCAGCTCCAGCACTAGAGCTGGGCCATTTTCTGAATATAAGAAATGTAAGGGATACCTAGACTTTCTTTAGACAATTCAGCCATTATACTCTCAACTCTCAGATCAAGTTGATGGCAAAGATTTGGGAAGGGAAAACATCATTCATTTTGTTTTCATTCATTCAACAGATACCTATTGGATACCTACTCTGGGCCAAGCACTGTGTTGGATGCTGGGAATAAAAGAGTCAGCAGACCAGCCATTTGTCTGCTCTTATGGATAAAACACAATAAATGAATAAGATGATTTCAAATTATGATAAGTGCTATGAAGGTAAGCAGCAAGGGACTGAAGTAGAGGAGGTGGAATACTTGAGATGGGTGGTCAAGTCCTGCTGAAAGAGGTGGTATTTAACCTCAAAAGGATGAGAAAGAGTTTTGTAAGCAAAAACTGGGGAGGAGAGGGAGAGAGCTTTTAACCAGCAAGGGACTGAAGTAGAGGAGGTGGAATACTTGAGATGGGTGGTCAAGTCCTTAAAGAGGTGGTATTTAACCTCAAAAGGATGAGAAAGAGTTTTGTAAGCAAAAACTGGGGAGGAGAGGGAGAGAGTTTTGCGGGGAAAGCAAATAGCATGGGCATAGCCTTAAGGGGAGAAAGCCTGTGTGTTCCAGACATTGAATGAAGGAAGTCCAGTAGAGGGTTATGACCCCAGGAGTTGGAGCCAATACTGGAAAGAGAAGCAGGGGCCAGATCAAGGATGGCCTTAAAATCTAGAGTGGGAAGTGGGGATTTTATTCTTCCCACTGTGATGGATGGAAATCTGTTGAAGAGATGTGATTGAGGCTTATTAAATGAATGAAGGGGAGTGAAGTGATACAATTAATATCCCTTTATTTGTGTGTCTTTGTTGAGAATAGATTGGAGGAGTGAGAAGAGAAGCAGAGAGACTGGCTGGGAGCTGTTGCCATAATCCAGGTGAGGGGGAGGGTGGCCTGGACCAGTGCTTGGCAGTGGAGGTGGAGAGAAGTGATATAATTGATTTAAATCAACCAGGTGCTTGATCCAAATAATGCCAAATGTGTGCAGTGTCCTCTCTTCATGTTTTACATTCCAATCATTTCTGCATAAAACCAAATGGAAAAATAAGAGGACAAACACAATTAAGGGGTAAAATGTTAATATAAAAACAGTAAAATTCTCCAAAGTTGATTTCTAAATATCTTCCTGAGATCCATCAAGATTCTTTTTCAAAGTGATTCTTATAAGTAGGCACATCTTCTCTGGACTGAAATGACCAGTATTAATTTTTGGAGAGGTGCTGATTCAGTCAGAATGGCCAACAGGCTATGAAAGAATCTGAGGTCTAAGTCAACCAAATGTGGAGAAAATCTGGAGCCCTGGAATGAATATTTTTCCAAAAGGTTACAAGATTAATCACAAACTGATTCACAAATGACACTGTCTGGTATGGTAGTTTGAAAGAACCATCATTTTAAAACAAATTTTAAATGGTATTTTTCATGAAATTATAAAGACAATTTGATCCATGATCATGAAATTTTCCAACTGACATATCTTATGGACAACCATTGGCCCACACCTGACCTTGGATCCTGTGCTCTTTGCCCCTCTTTTTTTTTTTTTTTTTTCCTTTTGCCCCTTTTAACCTCACTCTCTTACCTAGTTTGGTTTCTCCAAGTCTCCTCACTAAGTTATTCAAATCACTATTACAAAATGTTTACACAGATCCTTTGGTTCTCTTGATAATGTTACTGGCAATATTAAAGACTTTTTTAAAAAACTTATTTAAAAATTTTATTTTATTTTATTTTTATTTATTTTTGGTTGCATTGGGTCTTTCTTGCTGTGCACAGGCTTTCTCTAGTTACGGCGAGCGGGGGCTACTCTTCTTTGTGGTGCGCGGGCTTCTCATTGTGGTGGCTTCTCTTGTTGCGGAGCATGGGCTCTAGGTCCACGGGCTTCAGTAGTTGTGGCACGTGGGCTCTGTTGCTCCGTGGCATGTGGGATCTTCCTGGACCAGGGCTCACACCCGTGTCCCCTGCATTGGCAGGTGGATTCTTAACCACTGGCTTTTAGAGATATCTTATGGTGTGTATTTTGCCTGGACAGGAAAGATGTCTTTGATTAAAGTTTGAAAACCTTTATAACATGAAATACCACACAGGTCACACTTTTCTAAATTAGAAAATTTAAGACCTAAGGATATCTACTGGTTCATATTTCTAGATTTTTTTAATGTTATTCTTTCTTTAGTTTGTTGAGATATCCAGACCAAAGCTTAAAGGTAATGCATTTCAATTTCATGGCTTTATATATATATATATTTTTTTGTAGTTTTGTTTTGTTTTCTTTTTTGGCCACACTGGGCAGCTTGCAGGATCTTAGTTCCCCAACCAGGGACTGAACCCGGGGCCATGACAGTGAAAGCACCAAGTCCTAACCACTGGACCACCAGGGAATTCCTCCATGGCTTTATGTTTTTTATGAACATGTTGTTTATGTTTTTAAGTTTCTACTCATATCACCACCATTATAGACCGTGAATTAATGACTCAATTTTCTTCACTTTTACCATAGAATAGTATTGGAGTTTGTGTAATATGCAAAGTACGAATTATAACACTTGTTAGTCACTAATTGGTTCTTTCCCCGAAGTAGAATCTAATTGGTTCTGTTCATCTTCATCTTTTTTGGTTAAAGCTTTCATTCCAGGTCTCTTCATAGGATGCTGACAAGCCCATGTGTTGTTTGCCTTTGGTCAGGTACCCACTCTTTGCTCCAATCAGCTGAGGGCAGAAAGTAGTAGAGAACCATGGCCAAAGAACAAGGAAGGAAGTTCCCAGGGCAGCCTTGCTCAGCAGCAACTATGGACAGGAGTCCTTGGAAGGGTTTGTGGTTGTGATAGGTACTGGAAGTCTTGACTCATGCTGTGGATCATCTAAGAATAGTTTATTGTGAGAGTACCTGTTGTAAATAACCTCTGATACATGCCTTTTCATTGGCGTGAATATTGAAGATAGCAGTACAGTGAAGCTCCAGGGACTGAAAAGATCCCATGAGTTGGAAACAAAATATTCAAATTAAAAACTTATATCACGGTCTTACAAATAACTTTGGGCAAAGTAGGCTTGAAATAAGTTCTACTGATTAACAGAAGAAATAGTTAAATATTGTTTCATGGAAAGATCACTGGTTTAGGAATCAGGAAACATGGATAGTCCTGGTTCTGAGACTTCATGGGATCGTGGGATCCCAAGATCCCATGAAGTAGAAACCTACTTCAGTTTTCTGGCCTCTAGCGTCTTCCCTAGTCTATAGAATTAGTGTCGTAATGGATTACTTCCACCTCTAAGCCCTTCTAGACCTGAAATTTGAGAAACAAAATTGAGAATCAAAGTGAGATAGAAGCAGATGAGTTGTTAAGAAAAAAAAGTTCAGAGTGAAATCAACAGTTATTTATGAATCATCTACTGCGATATTCCATATGTTTTATATATATATTGACTTTTTATTCTCATCAAATCACTATGGATTTATCTCCATTTTACAAAAAGTAGGGAAGATAAGATACCTTGTCCCCAGACATATAAATTGTAAACAATGGGGAGGAGCCAAATTGATCAGCTCTCCTCCCCCAAAATGTTTTTTCATCATAGAAATTCTTCCTTAAATACAGGGAGAAACAAATGCTTACAAAAAGATAAAGACAGGTAAAAAAATTAATGTTTTACAGAGAAGTAACGTTAGCATTTTCACTATAATGATGTGGAGCTTGGATTGAAATTTCTGAAGTGTGACTCAGAATTTGAACCTTTGCACTGATCGTTTTCACTCAGATTTTATAAAATCCGTAGGTGTGTGAGTTAACGGTGCTGGCCATGCATAAACATCTATGTGCAAAGCAGCAAGGAATGCTCTGTTTATCACAGCTGCAGTCAAGCCAACGCAACTGTTTCTACCATTGAGGATGAAATTTGTAACACTCTGTCTCCCAAATAAAATAACATAAAATAAAATAAACCTCCTGTGAGATTGCCATTCCTTGGGGTTACCTGCTCAAATGCCATGTTCCTATCAGGTTTCCTTTGAAGTCTCTCAAAGGATTGGGGTACTAAAGGAGAGTCAGGTTCAAGGTTCAAGGTTTTAAGTGTAAAGTTGCTTTAAACAACCAATCAGCCAACCAACCAACCAAACAAAAACACCAGATTAAAGCAACACAAGAAGTCTTTTCCTCCTGTTTATAATCTGTACCTTTTTGTTAACACAAGGCAGGTAAGTATGCTAAGTGTAATGGAAATCAAAGAACTAAAATCTTATATTTACATAGATGAGTGTTACACAACTTTTCAAAATCCTATCGCTTTTGGAAAAAAAAATCTAAATATTTGTCACGGCCCTATCTGCCTATGAGGAGCTGCCACCAGGTGAGAATCAACACAGAAGGTTTTATTGAGTGTTGCTTTCTAAATAAAATTGTAGTTTCAGTGCTTTTTCACTATGCCTAGAAATGTGGATATATTCTTTCCAGGAGAGACTGCCCCTCTGCGTTAACAATTGCTGGCATATGAGGTTCTTTAACCAAGTTATCACATTGACTCTCTCACCAACCGTGTGAGGTTGGTAAGTAGAGCAGATGTTGTTAAATTCATTTAAACACAAGGAGACTGAGGCTCAAAGAGTACAGTTACTTGCCCAAATTCCAGTTAATAAGCAGTGAAGCCAGAACTTACTCATAGGAAAGTTCTTTCCATTATGCTCTTATGACTATGGCATTGTTAACCGAAGCAAGACTAGAATGAGGATGGCATTCATTTGGTGAATGGGAATTTGTAGATAACTGTGCTAAGAAATCTACTCTTTTGGAGAACAACTGTCCACATCTGCTTCCTTTCACTCTTGGAAAGAATAAAAACCCACCACTATTTACAATAGCCAAGCCATGGAAGCAACCTAAATGATGTCCATCAACAGAAGAATGGATAAAGAAAATGTGATACACACACACACACACACACACACACACACACACACACACACACACACACAGTGGAATATTACTCAGCCATAAAAAAGAATGAAACAATGCCATTTGCAGCAACATGGATGGACCTAGAGATTATCATTACTTACTAAGTGAAGTAAGTCAGACAGAGAAAGACAAATATCATATGATATCACTTGTATGTGGAATCTAAAAGAAAAATGATCAAATGAACTTATTTACAAAACAGAAATTGACTCACAGACATAGAAAACAAACTTATGGTTACCAAAGGGGAAAGGCGGGGGAAAGATAAATTAGGAATTTGGTATTAACAGATACACACTACTGTATATCAAATAGATAAACAACAAGGACCTACTGTATAGCACAGAGAACTATATTCAATGCCTTGTAATAACCTACAATAAAAAATAATCTGAAAAAGAATATATATAAGTATATATACGTATGTATGTATAACTGAATCACTTTGCTGTACAGCTGAAACATTGTAAATCAACTATACTTCAATTTTTAAAAATCAAAAAAAAAAAATCAGAAATCTCAAAACGTACAAACAAACAAACCCATTGCAAAGACAACTGGGTAGTTCTCAGAACTGCTTCTGGAATAGTCTATCTAGCATTGATCTCTGGTATTCTGAGACCAGATTCACATGTGACTAAGTAAAGCTGAAGGTTGAAGGTTCACAGTGACCTAAGACAGAGCTGGCACAGGTAGATGGTATCAAGTTTCTCTCTCTCTCTCTCAAGTATTTTGAACACAAGCAGAGATGATAGCTATCCACTTGGGGTGATTTCAGGGTATTGGGACGTGCTCATTTTTTCTGCCCTTTTCATACTCAGATCTCTACTGGTCAAATGAGCTGCACCTGTACAACCAAGATCTATTTCCATTCTGTTTCTAGTCCTGAGCAGGGCAAAAATTAAAGTCTCAGTCTCACAACCGGTAGGGCTTGGAATTAAAAACCTTTCCCAAAAGGTTTGATTTGCAGTGAGCCATGGCAGCCCAATTGCTTTTGTTGCTGTAGGTCAACCTTAAAGTTTGAACACTGCATCTTCCTGTGTCTGTGCTACCATTGCTCCAGTCCATGGGATACCTTACTATCTCCCCTTCAGGTGGGATCTGGCCTGTAGAAGTGTTTGCTTTGGTCTATATAGTGTTTATTATTGATTTGAGCCCTTCTTTCAACTGTAGCCCTTCCGACTGGGGCAAGACACCCTTTCCTTCTTTTCTTCCTTCCTTACCTGAATTGTTAGAATTTTCCTACCTTATCACATCTGCTGGAAGGCATCCAGGAGAATGGATACACCTCAGAATCACGTGGCTCCAGCTTGACTATCCCCTGACCTCCACACCCTCTGACTCTCAAACTCCTACTTGCCAAATGGGCTGCCCTGGCCATGGATGATCACCTGAGCCACATCTGAGCTTGGACCCTGTGTGGTGTCCTGCCATGATGCTCTCACCAGGGTCAGCTTCTGCATCTGCTCTGGTTTACCTAGTCCCCATCTCAGTGGGCTCCCAACAAGCCTAGATTGAGAGGGTCTGGCCTGTCTTAGGGCAACCAAAAGGCTCCTATATTATCACCTCCCAAAACAAAATGAAACAAAACAAAACACCTCTTTCACTCTTAAGCTTTACCTGCAATTCTACCTATCATACTTTTTAACCTTTAAAGGAGAGATGGCAAACTGCCAGGATCTGGCCTGTAGAAGTGTTTGATTTGGCCTACATAGTGTTTGTATGTATTTAGAAAGTTGGTTTTCAACATTTACAAGTCAATTATGGATTTTTGATTCCCTTGAAAATCAAAAGTTCTGGCATGGCTGAGCCAACGTGCTCCAGCCACAATTGGCTGGAGCAGAGTAAAATTGACCCCTTCAGGGGGGACCATTAGGGAAGTCCATGAGCTCTCTGATTCCCAGGGGGCCCCACTTCCCTATTGTCTGTCTGCCAGGTTGGCCTTCCTGTGGGCATTGGATTTGCTCCTCCTGCTTTAAGTACCTGCTGTCTTTTAAACAGTGTAATTTTCTCCTTCTTCCTTCCTCAGCCCCCCCAAATAGACATAATTCACCAATGTCAGCCATTTTCACCTTATTTTAAATGTAAATCTCTATATCAGTGTAGATCGTGGAATATGGAGCTGAAGGAGGAAAGGGAGGTGACAGAAAGAGGACACAGTGACAGAGGTGCTGAAGATAGAAAAATGACATCCCTGTTCTAAAGTGTCTGTGCATAGTTTTTCATCTTCTTCGGGGCATATTCCACAAGCCAAATACTACAGCTCTTTGTGTAAGTCATTAGTCAGGATGATAACACATCAGGCAAGCACAGACAGCAGAGTCTTGAGGAAAGGATGGAAAGTGTTTCTTACTGTAGTCTTATCTACCCACGGCCAGGATTCCTTTAGATGTAAGATAATACTTTCCAGGACCTAGTTTTGTTGACTCATCTTGTTTAAATAATCATTACTGATAATCCCTAGAAGGTTAGAATTTAGAGATCATCTAGATCAGTAGTCTTCAAGCCTCGTTACCTGTCAGTACTAATCTGGGGAGCTTTAAAAAAAATTCTGGTTGCCCAGCCTGCATACGAAAGGAGTTAAATCAGGAAATATGAGGGGAGTCGGGCACCAATATTTTTTAAAAAAATGCTTCTTGGATGATTCCAAAGCCTAGGCGAATGTAAGAATTACTGATCTAGATCTTAGATCTTGCCTGAAAAGGCTTGATTTTATGAGTAAGGAATCTCAGGTCAGTGATTTACCTGTGATTTACCCAAGACTCCAGGGCCTAAGAATGGAAGAACTGGGTCAAGAATCCTGGTTTCCTGACTCTCCATCCAGGATTCTATACTTGACAAAACTCTGCCACGCAGTGTGCAGAACTCTAATACTCCTCCACAAACCCTGTGAAGTAGCAGGGAACCGTTTTGTTACTCATTGAAAAAACAGGCACAGCATTGGGTAACCACTGGCCCAAGACCACAAGGGAAAGAAAGGAAGAGGTGGCATTAGATGGGGAAGCTTCTGCGGGCTATGGTCAGCACCAAATGGAAGGGGAGATTCCACACGCATCAGTGATTAAGTGGTAAGATTCTCTATTTTATTCGTAGGATGATTTGGTACTCTGAGATCTGAAGAAAATAAAAGCTGATTGGCAATCTTCATGGTTATTAACAGAGAAATTAACAACTTGACAAGGAAACATACTATCAGTCCGTTTTGTCTAGAATGGGAGACTATAGCAGGATTATTTTAATAAGAAATCTGTTTCTTTAAAAAAAAAACTTTATTTTCATCCAATTTTAGACTTAGAGAAAAGTTGCAAAAATAATAGAGTTCCCTGTATACCTCTAACCGAGCTTCCCCTCATGTTAATGAAACTATGGCATAATTGTTAAAACCAGCCCAATAGTATTGGTCTAGTACTATTAACTAAACTACAGACTTTATTGGGATTTCATCAGTTTTCCCACTAATGATCTTTTTTCTGTTTGAGGATCTAATCCAGGATCCCACATGGCATTTATTTGTTATTTCTCCTTCATCTTCTCCAATCAGTGACAGTTCCTCAGGCTTTGTCTTCTGTGATCTTCACATTTTTGAGAAGTACTGGTTCATATTGCAGAATGCTCCTCAATTTGGGTTCATCTGATATTTTCTCATGGTTACAATGAGGTTATGCATTTTTGGTAAGAGTATTACAGAAATGATGTTGTATCCTCAGGGCCTCATTTCAAGGGGTTCGTAGGCTCAATGTCACTTGGTTAAAGTAAAATCTCTTTATTTCTGAGGATCCAACTGAACAAATGAGTTAGCAAACTTGGCACAAGGGAAACCCCTAAGTAGAACCTTATGCTTTGGTGAAAAAAAAAAAAAAAAAAAAAAGACTATGTGGTATGGTTTCAAGGGGGCTGAAATTGCTCTAATCTCTCTCTTCTTCTCCTCCAAGAACAAAATCCTTTTCCTTGCATGGGCTGTTGCTTGAAATTCTACCATTAGAACTTCATCCATTTAGCCAGGGCTTTGATCCCTATTAAGATACAGATGCTGAGAGAGGAATTCCACGAAATGCATTCAGTTGTCCCTGGGAGCACCTTTGGAGAGAAGGTAAAGCAGTAAAGCCTTTTCTGTTTCTGTTTGCATATGGAAGCAGTGAGGTTCCTAAAAGGGTCCCGAAAACATTTGTTATGTAAGTGCCAATGCGGTCTCTTTGATGTGCCTGATCTCTCTGGCATTTGGCTCAGATCTTTCATGGACTTTTCATTTTCCTCCAGATGAGCCTCTTTCTACTGTATGACTCCAGCTTCACTTCATCTTTTCCACCCTTGCTCTCTCCAATCCAGCGATCCAGAACTTCTTTCAGTTCCCATCCTCTGAATTGTGACATGTGCCATTCCCTTGCCTTGAAACGGCTTCCCCAATTCCCTTCTCCAGTTTGACTCTTACCAACCCAGCAGGTCTTAACTTAGTTATTACTTGCCCCAGAAGGCCTTGCATTAACCCTCCAGTGAGGCCAGTTGCCCTTCTCTGAGCTCACTCAGTCCTCTGTATTTCCTCTTCATTGCAGTTATCACTTTGGTTTGTAATTTTCTCTAAACTTAAAGGTGTCTCCCTCTAGACTAGGAGTTACCAGCTATAGGCGATGGGCCAAATTTGGGCCCCCTCCTGTGTTTTTAAATAAAGTTGGATTGGATCACAGCTATGCTCATTTCTTTATGTATCGCATATGGCTTCTTCCATGCTATAAGGCAGAATCTAGAACATAGTGATTGTATGGCCTACAAAGCCTGAAATACTTACTACGTGGGCATTTACAGAAAAAGTTTGCCAACCTCTGCTCTAGCTTATGCATTAGTCTGGAGCCCCTGTTCTAATGCACCTTGATAAATAGTTGCATTAATCTTGTCTGCTCTTGAATTCATAGCTGTCTTCATCCCAGGATCTAGCCCAGAGTAGATCTTCAATAACTATTTTTTGAACAAAGACAAACCTCACAATTTCACTCCAGCCCAGTCTTGTCCACGTGTTAGAGCCAAGTAGAGTGACTAATTAAATGGAAAAAAGAAAAGAGTCTGTCATATTTTCTATTTATTTCTGAGGAAGAATTTACCAAAGGAAGTATGTCTATAGCCTATTCTCAGCCTTTATGTCACATTTCTCATCCTGAAATAAAAAAGAGGAATGGTTTTCAGTTCAATGAAGCCCACAAACCTCATTAACAAGATGATATTATATTCACATAGTCTGGCCACAGGTTAGACTGATACTGACCCGTTTTACTGATATTATTGGGATTTTTGAGGACTCAGGAAGCACATCCTGGCCCAGGGCAAATTAAAAAAAAAACAAACTTGGGATTCGCAGAGAGTTTCCTGGTGAAAATGCCAAGTTTAACCAGATTAACTACCATTCAATAAGGTCATGGAGGAATTAAAAAGATTTCCCATAAGTGAGTAGCTAAAATTAAATTAACAAAATTAAGAGTTAGATGGAAAGAAATGTTTATTCTGTTTGCTCTGATGACTTGGAAACATACTTGGTCTTCACCCTAGGGGGCCCTACTTACACCTGCCTCTAGTGTGGGTTTGTGGATTTCATTTCCCCTCCAAATATGAAAAAATATAGACTGAGTTTTCAGACTCTTGACTTCCTCTGGGAGAGGGTTTAAGATCAAAGCAACTATTTCGACAAACATTTTAAACATCTTTTCTCTTCCTGCTTTCCTTCCCCCTACTGCTTTGCTTTTGAAAACACTAAACACACCAAGTTTTCCAGACTCTGATGGCCCCAGAATACTTTTCCTTAGCAAGGACCACATTACTGCCATGATTTATGGCTGGTGAATAATTAGGAACCTGTTGCTATGGTCTGGGGTTGAGATCAAAAGAACCATGTGTCAAAGTGAAGGGAGGGGTGGCTGGAGCAGAGGCAAAGGGTGGTGGTGTTTGTTTGTAATCCTAACCAGAGAGAAGCTGGGCCATCGCTTAATTGGGAAAAGGCGCAGCATCTGAAGAAAGTCATGAAAGAAGAGCCTGTCCTATGAAAAGAATCTGTGTGTTTTGCAAATCAACACTATTTAGTGATAGGTGAACCCCTAGGGAACCTGGAGGCTGGACGGTTTGAATTAGTACTCAAAGGTTTGGAGAAAAATGTGAAATATATGAATACTGAGTATAAAAAAAAAATGCCCAAAAGGGCTGGCTTATGAGATTTCTGGTATTTCCTTCTTCTGGTCAAAAGGAAATGCCAAAGAAGAACTGCAGTATTTCAGTACTTCTGTATCTGTCATCCAAGTTCCCAATGAATATTGATTCTCTGCTTTCTCTTTGTCCCTCCACCTTCCTGCTCATGAAGAGAAGGCTCCTGGGGGCAGAGAGATGGGGTGTCCAGGCTGGGCTGGCCTGAGGGGTCCAGAGCTGCCGGGGGGCGTGGTGGGCAGCCGTGGGAAGGGGGGCTCTGAGGTTCCATCTGCTGTGTGTTTATGACTCTCTATAAATCACACAGGGAGTGATGGAAAAGGCCCTGTACAGGGTGTCAGGAAACCAGTTTTCCAGTTGTGGCATGGCTTCTAACAATCTGTGTGGCCTTGGACAAAGCTAGATTTCTGGGTCTCAGTTTCCTTACCTGTCAAACGAGATTGACTGGCTTTGATGGACCCTCAGCTCTAAAATGCTGTGAGCAGATTCCTCTCCCCAAGCCTTGGAAACTGTAGGGTGAGAGGTCCTGCTCTGAGCAGAGGTCCTATTCAAGTTTGACTTTTCCTCTTGAGACAGAAATATTGAACCCGGCTGTGACTGGAAGTCATTTTTAAATGAAATAGTTCTGCCTGGGAAGCGTTCAAACACACCCAGTGTACAAGGTTGCAGGAATTGAACGGAAAGGACCTTGTGGGTGCTCACAAAGTGAACATAAAGCAACGGCAGACCTTGTTCACATTATAAAACCACAGGCATCAGAGGATGAGATTAGGATCGGGGGCTGCACAGAGTAGAAGTCCTTTAATCATGTTTGAAGAAATCCTAGGGTGAAGTTTCCAGCACGGAGACCCACGTTGCCAGGTAAAGTACAGTCACAGATGACACTTGAGAAGCTGGGACCCTTTAGAAGTCGCGCGTGTGTGTAGGGGTGTGTGTGTGTGTGTGTTCTGTGATTGAGCCTTGTGGGCTCTGGCTGCTGGGGCCTCAGCTCTCCCCACATGACCAGTATACCATGCTGCCACCTAGTGTGGGCTCAGGAACCTCTTGGTGTGCTCCCAAGATACTGAGGAACAAAAAGAAATGAAGCCAGGAGTTCCCACAGGCTCACAGACAGAGGCACCATTCATGCTAAGCGGTGGGACTACTGAGGCCTCCTTTCTCCTTGTGATAACCCCACTTCTAGTTATGGACATGTGCGCTTCTCTCGCTAGCTTTCTTACCACTTAGGACAGAATCTTGAATTCTACACGGAAAAGGTTCCAGCTTTAGGGCACCAACCATTGGTAATCCACACATTCTCTCTCTGAATAAAATGTTGAAATTGAAGGTGATTAAAAAAGGAAAAGCCTTTAGTGGGAAGCCAGAGGAAGAATAAATAGATTGTCACTTGCTATCAACATTCCCATGCTCATCAACAGGGAAAGGTGTGAAATTTGAAAAGTTTCCTTTGCAAATTATGCAAAGGGATTTTATCCCAAAGTTTGCCATTCATGTCAGTTAAAGGGGGGTATCTCAGCATTGACATGATACCGTGAAAATATACCCCTGAATGTCTCTTCCAAACACGTGCCCACCATGGAAACGTGTTCTTGATAAGGCATGGAATGGGTGGAATTATGCTAATCAAGGAAAACCTTACAGGGTGAGTAATTTAGTGACCTCTTTCTAAGTGTAAGAGCCTAATTTAAAGTTCTAAATGGCACCATAAATGTAGTCAGGCATATACTTCCATAGTGATACTGGATAGTAAACACAGTCGGAGTCTAAAGTACCTTGAGGGACACCCTGTTGGGCTTATTATCCTGTACTTCCCTCCTAATCACTAGAGCCTAAACTTTAATACTCAGGGCTTTAATACTCTGTTTACCTAACACTCCGTCAAGCCCAATACATTTTAGTTCTCTTACCTTTCCTGGCAAGGTAGCCACAAGCATGAACAGTTGTTGTTTTTCTCCTCAGCACCAACTTGAGATCTTTTGTTATAGGCTAAGTCCATATTTTTAAAATGGAGGTGTTGGGGAGGATTGGATTGGGAGTTTGGGATTAGCAGATGCACAGTATTGTATGTAGAATGGATGAACAACAAGGTCCTACTGTATAGCACAGGGAACTATATTCAATATCCTATGATAAACCATAATGGAAAAGAATAGGAAAAAGAATGTAATACATATATATATATATCTGAATCACTTTGCTGTCCAGCAAAAATCAACACAATATTGTAAATCAACTACACTTCAATAAAATAAATTTTTTTTTAAAGTTAAAAAAATGGAGGTGTTTTTCAAAACTTTAGAAAACACTGTATTAGAATCCCATGGATGCTGAGGCTGAACTAAGTCTTAAATTACCACACAGAAGCTTCACTAAAAAACTGAAAATATTTACGCTTCTAGAAATACTTTCATGGCCCCTTTGATGGAATTTGTAAGGAACCAATGTTATAGTTGTAAAATTTTGAAATGATAAATTTATATTGCTAAACTACTGCTTTATGCCTTTATAGGTCCTGGCGTTTTCCCAAAGATTCATTTCCTCAAAAGCATTCAGTGCTGAGCAGTTTCAAGTCCACTCCATGGTCTCTGTTCCTTCATCTCTGCAATGATTTCTTTTTTTTTTTTCACAGGAATGCTGACGGACTCTATCTTAGCCAATCTCATTCTGCAGATCTTATTGCTAGTGACCTCTCTTACTTTGTGTGTGTGTTTTTAAACATTTTTAATACATTTACCAAACTGCCTTCCAGAAAAGACTTGCCCTAATTACGTTCTTTTTAAAAATTGTAAGATATTTAAGACGTACATCTAGGTGATTTGATGTGTATACATTGTGAGATAATCACTACACTCAAACTAATGATCATATCCTTTACTTCACACAGTTACCTTTTTTTTTTTTTTTTTTGGTGGGGAGAGCACACTTAGGATCTACCTTCTTAGCAAATTTCAAGTATACAGCACAGTATTGTTACCTACCGTCACATTAGATCTCCAGAACTGAGTCATCTTGCAGAGTTGAAAGTTTGTATCCCTTGACATACATCCTCTCTTTCCCCCTCCCCCCAGCCCCTGGGAGCCACCATTCTACTCTCTGCTTCTACGAGTTTGACTAATTTATATTCCATATGTAAGTGTGATCTCCCCTACTTTAACCCTCTGAGAAAAGGGGAGCATTGGGAGAGAGAAGTAATGGGAAAACTCTCTGTGAACAGTGACCAAATGTTCAATCTGATGCTTGTGTAGGGAATGGGCTAGATCCAAATTTCAACTTTTCTGGACGAGAACTAAAATTTCTGGCGACATCCAAGTGCATGAGTAGAGGAGAGGGAGGAGAGGAAGAGACAGAGACCGTAGGATGGGGACCATAATCCACTCCATACCCCAGTCTCATGGTCTTATCACTTCCCACATGGGAGAGAAGTGTGCACCAATTCATGACATTTTAGTGGGTATGGTCCCTAAACTCACATGCAGGAGGTCTTTATGGTTCAAGTGGAGAGAAGAATGTTTTCCTCCTGCAGTGAGGCAGCAGCTGTATGTGGAGCAGATTTCAGGTGGCAGACTGTATGTTACATGGGGACAGAGGCAGAGGTGAGAAAAATCTCCATAACCGTGAACCCAGGGAAGGCAGACAACTGAATTGAGTGCTCAGGTGCACAGACTATGCACTGGGACCGTGTGGTTTTGAACCCCAGCTTTACCACGTACGAATCATGTGACCTTGTGTAAGTTGTTTCACTGTGCTCTGCCTCTAGTTGCTCATTTAAAAAAATAGCGATACCAGTATGTACTCATGGGATTGTTGTAATGATTAAATGAATTGCGGGTATAGAATGCGTAGAACAATCTCGCACGTGGTAACTGTTCAAAGCATGTTAGCAATGATGATGTCCTTGTTGAAATTAATGGAAAAATTGGATCTGGAAACTCTTAGAGTAACAAAAAGGAAGGCAAGGAGTTCAACTTTTGACCATCTTCATAGTCAGAGGTTGGCAGGTCATCTGAGTTACACACCAATCAGCTATACTTTGGGCCAAGTGGGAGATAAAAGGCCCAGGACTGGCTGTGTAATGTATGGGACCCAGTGCAAAATAAAACTGTGGTGCTTTGCTCAGAAATTATTAAGAATTTCAAGATCAAGAGAGAAGAGCATTAAATGGAGCTTGGGGTCCTTCTAAGCAGGCGGCCCTGTACCACTGCACAAGTCGCATGCCTATGAGGCTGGCCCCGCAAAGGCTGCGTGATATAAGTACGTGGTCTCTGGACCCACAGAGCTTGCCCTGTAGCTTTCAGATTCTATGTGATCTTTTCCCCTTCACTCATTTCTTATTGCTTTGCACTTTCATGGTAGTGTTCTTGTTTGAATTTATGGTTCAAAATGCAAGCTTCTTGGAAATCATCTGAGGGCATTTGAACCCTTTGTCTCTATTTCCCCACATTTCCTGCACTCTTCACTTCACTGCAATCTGGCTCTCACCTCCAGCACCCGTACCCCACTCAACTGCCACTATCATTTGCTCTGAATTTTTATGGGTGGGTACCAATGTTTTCTTAATTTCGTCTTTACAGTACCTGTACCTGTCCCACTTAAACTGTATTTATCATTTACAGTTTGACATTGATGACATGACCCTAAAACTCTCCTTTCTGACTTCAGTAAGGCCACTCCAGGGTCCCTTGTGTCTCTCCTCTCCTTTTCTGTTTTTTTCACTGCCTATATATCTTTGTTCCTCAACATTTGATAGTCCTTATGGATTTATTTATGATTTTTGGTCCTGGTTCTGATTATTTTTCTGCACATATTTCTTGAGGATCTCATTCACTCTAAAGGCTTCAACCGTCACCAAATAATGCCAACTCTGAAGTAAACACATTCACCCTCTTCTCCGCTGATTTAGACCTATACTTCCAGTGCACATCTAGACAACTCTGTCTCGACATTCCTAAGGGGCCACACCCTCAACACATCTTAAACCAACTCACGTTTTCCTCATTCCTTTCTTCTATGGTCCACTTTTATTGCAATACAATTTAGGAATCTCAGCTAGAATCTTTAGTGATCCTTTAACTTCACTCTTTGCCTCACCACTCATTACACAATTTTTCCCCATCTTCCATTTATCTTATTGTCTAAATATCTCTTGAATCTATCCCCTCCTTTCAATTTTCATTACAAGTTTCACGCCCATCACCAAACTAGCCTATTAGTCTATATCTTTACTGTTCTATCTTTGCATTGGATTCTGTCTCCAGGTTTTCTACCTTCTAGTTATATTCTATACATACCCTAAAAATGTTTTCCAAGATATAAAATTGTTCAAGGTACACCTTTGCTTAGGGAGCCCTATTGCCTGATGCTTAAAGTTAAACTTGTTTGAAAATGGACAAAGATGTTTGTTTTTCTGTTTCATCCCGATTTATCTGAGATTAATCTTCCTTCTCCAGTCTTCCTAATCACATACCTTAGGTCAAGCAACTCCAAACTGTTGACATTTCCTTGACTGTGTTGCCCTCTTTTAGAGCTCTATGTTCTTGCCCATGATGTCTCTTATGTCCAGAAATGCCTTCCCCTAAATTCTTTACCCCCAGATTCCTAATTGTCTTTTAAGAGGCAGCTTATCTGAGACTTCTTCCGAGAAATCTCTTCTACTCTCTGTGACCCCATAACACTTTGCACATAATTACATTGATTGCGATTATTTATTTGCCTTCTCCACAATTAACCATGAACTATAGTATTATGCTATATCCTTCTTCATGTCCTCAATGGCTACCGTGATCCCTAGATCAGAGTAGAAACTGAAACGCTTCATGACTATCCTAAGTACAAAGTCAAGGGTTTACCAGAACTTATTTTTTCTGTTTAGTTAGGGCTAATTGTGTTTTTCTGTTTAGTTACAAATGATAAAACTTGGACCAAGGAGAAAACCAAAAAACTTTATAACAAACATCCCGTGCTGCCTCTGGAAGTGCTCAAACAGAGGTTACTTTCCTCCCATGGGGGGGAATCCACATTGGGATTGAATGCTATCTTAACTTTCTTATAGTAATTCCTTTGGTGGATAGGATACAGCAAAATTATCTCACAAATAATAGAACCTGTGATATGACTACAGCACCAGCAGTCCCTGTTCTTTTTATCTCCACTTACTCCTTTGCCCCCACTTATTCAATATTTTCTAAATGAATTTATGTCTACTACTGAGTGGTTATTACACTTCTACATTTAAGAACTTTTGTGAAAGAAAGCCAGAAATACCAGACATTTCTTATTTTTGATCATTAAACTTGTGTGTCAGGCTGGTAATGCCATTTGTTTAAGTTCCTTCTGGTCACAGTGGTCAAAGTTACAGAGTCAATCCTCATATAGATCAGTTATGTTCCCAAAGAGAATTATCACCTCCTGCATTCTGAGACAGCATGCCTTTCTCTTACTAGGTGAGGAAAAGTAGGTGCCTTTGAAGAACATCTCCATTATAGGAAATACACCTCCAGCTAGATGGCAAATCAATAGTATTTGTGTGTGTCTATGTATTTTTACTAATATTCGTGAAATTGCAAGCATCTCTAGCACCAGAGCTAATTTTATAAGGACAAAATTCAGCATAGTTGTTTCTTATGTATTTATCTTTGGCATCAAGAGAGTCAGACCAGGCTAACAATGGTAAACAATGCAATGGTGAATTACTTTTCATACTACATTTGTATTCTTCTACAATGTTTGAAGCAAATTTTGGTTGCTTTCTTTTACCATATTTAAAGCTGCTATGAGCCATGCTTTATTACCCAATTATATATGGTAATAGATGTCATCAAGTTTTCTAGTGAAAACCACAGGTCAGCTCCCAAGCTTAAATTTCTTCATTTGTCAACTGGGAACAAGGCTCTTCAATGGTGCTGTGTACAACCATCATTCTGTAAAGTTCTATAAAAGAAGTATACCAAGTTTTTGAGGCAACAAATTCAAATATATATTAGAACTAAGTTTGTTTAGAAATGGAAATGCTTTTGGATAGGCCTAGTTTGGGGGTCAGTAAGAGAATTCGTGGAGAAGAATTGTCCACAACAGAAAATAAAAGTAATTTACATAGCATTGTAAACATTGGTGGCTCTAGGCAGTTCTGTATATATAATGTAACAAAGGACCTAGTCTCTGACCCTGAACAATTTTCAATTTATCACTACAAATGCCCTAAGAATTCAGAACAACGCAGCACAGACTAAGGGCACGTTAACTATCAGGAATTGTCACTGAAATCTTCCTCCGGGACAAACTTTCCAAGAGGGTTTTAAAGCGAGGAATGTTGGCTGATATTAAATTGGCAGATGAGTCTAGGTCGAAAGAAAAGATTTCATGAACAAATAAAGCATGACCCTAGAATGAACTGAAAGAAGAGTGGGGACATTAATGAGGTCAAAGATGTTGATTAGATGTGAAGCCAAAAGTCCAAGGAAAAATAAGAGAAACCAGTATATATTGCAATGAAAAGACAGTGAATATAGATCTAAATGTGTAGAACAGGGCTGGCAAACTTTTTCTGCAAAGGACCAGATGGTAAGTATTTTTGGCTTTGCGGGCCATATAGTCCCAATCACAACCCTTCAACTCTCTTATAGTTGTAGGAAAGCAGCCATAGACAATTCATAAGGAAATAGTGTGGCTGTGTTCCAATAAAACTTTATTGACTAAAACAGGAAGTAGACTGATTTGGCCCACAGACCAAAGGTATAAAAGAACAAGGGAGGAAATAATCAAGCCATATTGATTTACCATACTTCTAGCACTTTTGGGCATGGCATGATATCATGGCCCAATAACTCTGTGGCTGTCATTGAAATCAGAGCCTTATACAGGATTCCTGGGTAGTTAAGTAAATGATACCACTGGTCTTGTTCAGGGATGACCTAAAATTGTGCAGTAGGCAAACTGCCTACTTTCTCTTTATTTGTGCTCTCTTTCCGTGGGTACTTCCCACAATCCCCCGTCCTGAATACTACTTACATGCATATTCCAAGAGACCAACAACTTATTCCCCACCATTGCTGGGCTTGTGAACGTTAGATTCTGTATTTTTGACTTCCATAGAAATTAGTTTGAACAAAATTGTGAATGACTCTTTAAACATGATAATAATAGGTATCTAGCAATATAAAATGGAAAAAAAAAGTTACTTCAATTAACTCTAAAACTGTCATTATAAAGACTTTAGGAATCTATTTCATACCTGGAGACTTAGGCTTAATCACAGAAATTATTTATAATTAGGGGCAGAGAATTACTAGAACCCAGGTCAGTAGATTCCTAAATTAGAGCTCTTTTGTCCCATTTGATGCTATTCTATTTATGTTGCTACTTTTCAAAGCCTTGAAAGTAGTTTTAAATAAATGCAAAACTTTTAGTGAACCCATAAGTTCCAGACGCAGTCTCTATTCCTTCTGTGTTGTGGATAAGCAGTAGGAGAGATTCCGTCTTGCGTAATATCAGGGACATTGACCAAGTAATCTCTTTTTCCATTCAAATATTACACTAGCTTCATGAAAAGTAGGTTGTACTCTGGCCCAAGAGTTCTCCACTTGTGAAGATAGACACGCACCAATTCATCCACCATTCCTCCCTCCCTTGTCATCAGCAACTACATTTGTGCAATGACTGGTGAGGCAGGGGATACAGGACACCACAGTCAAAGACAGCCCTCCCAGGTGGTTTCAACCTCTCTATCACCAGCGCTAGCCAGCCACCGACGTGAAAAGCTAGCACAACACATGTGTTTCTAAGAGGAGAATCATCCTTTTCACAAGTGGTCAACACCTCACGGACTGCTTTTGCTAGATGTCATTTGCTAGATGTCATTTGGCCAAACCCTAACGCTGCTAGTTTAGCTGACGAAATTTAAAGCATTCGAATCAAATAAATTGGATTACTACTCTTGGATTAAGAGAAATCATATCTCCAATTTTGGGTCTGTTTGCTTTGGCTGAGCTTGAATCCTGCAAACTCTGCTTTTGATAACCACACTAAAGCGGCAGGGAGTGAGCTAGCAGCAGGAGATGTGAGAAAGATTGAAATAGAAAATACATCATCAACAAATAACTTTTTAGATTTTTTTTTCCCCTGGATGTTTTAGAACCTGGAATCCTTCTGTAATTGCATTCACTATCCTTGACCCAGGAACTCCATCCCAAAGAAAATAGAATTGGAGATTAGTGATAGATTTGTGAAGAAGGGAAGATATTACCGGTAATTCCTCTGTCTGTCCTTCACAAATTCAGTTAGGGTTTTCCATGAGGTGGGGAGGATCATAAGGTATATGTGCTTCTAACCTGACCAATGTGGGTGTACTCTGTCCCCATTCAGCTTCCCTGCTTAGAGGACAAACTCCAGTCTGGTACTGCCCAGGAAGCTGCAAGGCTACTTGGGGCTTTGACTCTGGGGTCTCTGTGATTTGCTTTTAGAATCCGTATGTTGTAGTCACTCAAGTATTGCAAATTAGCCACAAACAAAACCTAAGTTCTTCAGTTGCTTTCAAACTCTGCACTTATCATCATTGGAATCATAGCCTTATGCAGGTTTCCTGGTAGTTAAATGGTTTTATTCAGGGGTGAACTAAAATTGTGCAGTAGGCAAATTGCCTACTTTCTCCCCTTTTTTTTTTTTTGGCTATGCCATGTGGCATGTGAGATCCTAGTTCCTCGACCAGGGATCGAACCTGTGCCCCCTGCAGTGAAAGCATGGAGTCCTAACCACTGGACCGTCAGGGAAGTCGCGCCTACTTTCTCCTTATCTGTATTTCTCCTTTTGTAGGTATCTCTCACCAGCCCCATCCCGAACACCACTTAAATGCATCTTCCAAGAGACCAACAGTCTACTCCCCGCCATTGCTGGGGCAATGCTTTGTGGATGACTCTTTGTCTTTCCAATGTCCAATTTTCTCCAATGCCCTGGATTAATTCACATTAAGTTATTAATGACTGAAAATGGTTGAATCCCCCCGAGCGTAGTTGCACTTATGAAATTGATTTCTGCAAAGAAAGAAAACTCTGTTCATACAAGTTGGGGCTGACTTATAAAGGAAATCATTTGGGGTGTGGAGGGGGTTTCCATTATCCCTCGACTCGTGTCACTTTTGACTAGTCTCCACTCCCTACTTAATTGTCTCCTGGAGTTCGTGGCTAATTTCAAGGCTGCTGAGGTCAGGAAACCATTTGGATAGCATATTGCCATATTGGCTTTTATGGGGTCCTTGTTTAAATTGGGTAAAATATCATGTTCTTTAACTCTGGGAATATAGGCAAACCTACCCTTGGAAAGTTTAATGGAGGGGGTCCCAGAAGGAAATGGAAGTAAAAGGTGCTCAGTGCTGTTGCAGAACAGCTGATCTGGGTGCTTTCAACTCCCCTTCATGTTCTAAACCAAAAAAACACAGGCACAGAGCCATGAATAGCCATGACAAGAGTTAGGAGGGTTTTTTTTTTTCTCCCTAGGAAAAATAAAACTCTTGAAAATCTTTTTTGCTCTGGAAAAAAATATAGGCTAAAGAATTTAATAAGATGGAGCCTTTATTTAGAAACAACATGCCTTCCTGTGGACACAGATCTCACTCGGAAAGAAGCTAAGAATGGACCTGTACAATTATTTTCTGGCAAAGAACCAATCACATTTGGAGACCTCAGCAGCTGAACACAGAGTGACAGCTGAAAGCTAAAACATGTTACAAAGATCAGAGACATTGCTGAATGCTCCATTTTGAAGTTTGATCCAAAGACCCAATTTATGTCATGTTGATTTTATTGAAGAGAGAAGGTTTATTCCAAAGGCTCTTTTAAGCCCTAACTCCCTTCTTTTGCTCTTTTGGCCCTTCAGCCTCACAGGATTTCCAACATCCCTGGAAGGTATTTGCTCTTCAGAAATGAGTCCAGCAGTGCTTAGGAAGGCATTAGGTGCTTCTCCAAGCCTGCTTCCCCGCAACTCCCCTCCGCCAAGAACCATAGTTACAAGCCGGCAGTTTCCCATATTCTAATAAGAGAATATATTTCTCATTCTGCCTGAGGGCTGCTTGTTCTGGGTTCTTTTGAAATATCTATGGCTTGTCCAATATGAAAGAGAGCCAGGACAAAGTAGATGTTTTTTACTACTATCTAGATTTAAAAAATACTTATTAAATACATGGTATAATAAAATATACAATAAAATAAGGAGTAGTTATGGGTTAGGGTCTTGGGCTCTGGAGACCGACAGCTGGGGTCTGGGTAGTACCTGTTTTGTGACCATGGACCAGTCATTTCTTGAAGCCTCTGTTCCTCATCTATTAAAAAAAAGTATAATAATCTCTACCTTATAGGGCCATTAGAATTAAATAAGTTTTAAATGCCTTATGTGTGAAAGCTTTCAATACATATGATGTAATAATATGAAAAGTAAGCTGGCATGGTTCAAAGTATAAATGCTAAAATAGGAGATCAGAGGGGTTCAAAGAACACAGAATGGGGTGATGCAGTTAAGGGTGGATTAAGCTGAGGTGTAGAGTTTGTGTTTTTCTCCATAGCCTTGTCCGGAACTAATGTGTGAATTTGCTGCCATCTCTAAGGAACTAACAGTTTTCTTTTCCCACTCAATAGTCTAAGTTTAATTATTTTACATATATACTTTCAGAGCCTTTTGAAACCCAAATGAGTATTTTTGGTGCAAGTAGAGCTTCACCCTCTTTTCCTCATTCCCAGCTTCCTCGTAGTTGATCGATTATGTTTCCCATTGTATGTGTGGACCCCTGGCCAAATTTCTGCTTCCGTGGCTGGCCTCCATCTGACCCAGTTCAATCCAATTCTTCAAACCACGTTTCAGGAAACCACTTTAGTTTCGAGTGTTTTATTAAATTCAGATGCATTGTGTTTATTGAGTTTCCTATTCCAATTCTAGGATTCAGTTTAAAAGACCCCACTGGTACACCATGACACACTCACGCAGTTTGAAAATAGCCCAGAAAATTTAGTGGAACCCTTTAATTAACAAGACTGCACCACCGTTACAGTCTCTAACAATTGACTCCTTTCCTCCCTTGCTTCTTATATTTTCTCTGCACTTCCTTTGCCCCACAATTTGTAGCCTATGCGTCCCTGGAATTTACATCCTTTCTGAAGTCAGGTTGGATGAATATCTTTCCTTTGCTGTGACGCTGAACCTGAAGAGCATAACTGCTTTCTATCTCCCATAGAGGACACAAGCTCCATTCTTACTCAGGAATTCCACTGGCCAACATGAAGGCTCCATCCTAACTAGGTTACCTCCTGGATAATGATTGCATTTGATAACTTGACCAAGGAGACTCTGAAATGTTTTATTATCAATTGCTTCATTGTCATTGAAACAGATAAATTTACTTATCTTCTGGAACCTCTAATTTTCCCATTTGTGCAACCCAAATTTTCAGCTTCAGTTTTTGCTGGTTTTCTCCACCAGCGGTTGTAAAGAATCAGCGGGTTATGGAGAAATCACTAACTCTCTGGGACTCCTGTGCCACAGCTCAAATCTATAGCCCCTTGATTCTGTGGCAAGTTTTCAAGTTGTTATATCTTTGTTTTCAACAGATTTCATGTGGGAAAGGCTGTGAGCTACGGCATGTGTTTATCCCAAATGAGACTCCTAGTTCAGGGATATAGTAGTAACCATGATTTGCGAATAAGCCATGGCCATACACATATTTTTTCACACACATATTTTTGTTAATATTAAGCAGTTATTTGCAAAACAAGCTGGTACAGTTTCTTGGTTGGATTGTTTTACAGGCTTCTATCAGCTGTTGCAAGAAAAGAACTGAGCTGCAAAAGGGATTTAAGTCGTATCTTATTACTCTTTGTTAGGGAAAGTATTGAATTTGGTTAAAAATCAGTCAACTCATTTAGAAATTATGTTGCTGACAGACAAATGCCAAATGCCAGATGGTGGAGTTGGGTAGAGACCTAATTTGAGTCAATGAAAAGTCCACTCTGACCTCTTATTCTTGTCCCTTTTTAAATGTTATTTACTTTTATTTTTTTCTCCCACTTAACTGAGTTTTGCTGTCGTATGAAACATAAAAATTCATAATACACTTTAACTCTAATCTTATTTAAAAGGTTGTTTTATATATAGATCTATTCTAGATTCTCACAGCCTCTATAATCTCAAAATAGTCTTGGTTGACTAATTTTCCTGGTACCACTGGTCCTAGGACATAATGAAGATCTACAATGAACCACTTGCCATTTAAATTAATTCCACTTTTTATTTATATAAAGTCTTGTATAAGAAACTGATTATACCTTTAAAAGGTTCCTAGCTTGTGTCTCTTCCTTCCAAGAACATCGAGAAGCTTCAGTGATTGTATTAAACTAAATAATACTTCATTATTCTGCCATTATAGAAATCATAAGGCAGAGATAGTAACACATCAATTATCCAACTTTGTCAGTAAATGAGCTATTCCTTGTAAGTGGTTTTGTCAAGAAACGAAGTGTATCCTATTATGAGTTAGAAATATTAGCATTAATCATTTGGCATAGAAATCTACTAAAAAAAAAAAAATCACTATATACTTCCAGGCTACTCTGGCAGGAGACTGCCACTTAAAATCCCATTCTCAGGCTGATGAGAGGAAACCAGGTAGCTCAGGAAAGAAGAATTGCTCTGGGATTGGCTGGCCCCTGGCTGTGCATCACCTTGTCCCCTTGTGCTCCCATTGGGGACCCCGTCTTTCCTTGCAGCCTATTTTGTGTTTACCCCTGTGTCGAGGTGATCCAGCTTGGTTCATTGGGTTGCCTGAGTCTCTTGTCTCTGAACGAGAGCTTTCTTTGACTCATGGTTTCCTATATCTCTGATTGGTATCTTCCTACCCCTAAATTCTGACACTCCCAGATCTGTTGTCTGTACCCACAGTTTTGTGTTTTAGAGAGTGGTGTATAAATGGTGTCGTACAGTCTGTTACCTTTTGGGATTGTCTCCTTTCACCTAGCATGATGCCTTTAAGATTCATTCAAGTTGATGTATGCACCAGGAAGCCATTATTTTCTATTGCTGAGTAGTATTCCATTATAAGGATGGACACCAGTTTGTTTACCCATTCCTCCATTGAAGGACATCTGAGTTTTTTTCCCAGTTTAGGGTGATTATGAATAGAACTGCTAGAAACGTTTGTGGATAGGTTTTTATGTGAAGTAAATTTGCAGTTCTCCTGGGATTGCTGGGTTATATGGAAAGTGTATGTATGTTTAAACTTTTTAAAGAATGGCCTTGAAGAGTGGCAATCCCATTTACATTTCCACCTACAATGTATGAGAGATCTAGTTCCTTCACATCTTCACCATCACTTGGTATTTTTGATACTTTTTAATTTTAGCCATTTTGACGAGTGTGGAATGGCATCTCATTGTGGTTTTAATTTGCATTTCCTGCATGACTAATGATAATGAACATCTTTAAGTGTTTGCTATCCAGGTACGGTCTTTGGTGAAGTGCTTCTTTAAATCATTTGTTCATTTTAAAAATAGGGTTGTATCTTTAATTATTGCTGAGTTTAAAGTTTCTATATATATTCCGGATACAAGTCCTTTGTGAGTATGTGATATGCAAATATTTTCTCTCAGTCTGCAGCTTGTTTTCTCATTCTCTTTACAATGTCCTTCGCAGAGCAAAAGTTTTCATTTTGTGGAATTCTAATGTATTAATTTTTTCTTTTTAGATTATGCTTTTGCTGTCGTATCTGAGAAATGTTTGACTAACCGAATGTCATAAAAAATTTTCTTTTTTGTTTTCTACTAAAATGTTTATAGTTTTGTGGTTTAAAAAAATTTTTTTTTAAATATATTTTTGACTGCGTTGGGTCTTCATTTCTGTGTGCAGGCTTTCTCTAGTTGTGGCGAGCAGAAGCTACTCTGCATTGCCGTGAGCGGGCTTCTCATTGAGGTGGCTTCTCGTTGCAAAGCACTGGTTCTAGGGCGCACGGGCTTCAGTAGTTGTGGCACGTGGGCTCAGTAGTTGTGGCTTGTGGGCTTTAGAGCGCAGACTTAGCAGTTGTGGCTCAGGGACTTAGCTGCTCCACGGCATGTGGGATCTTCCCCAGACCAGGGATCAAACCTGTGTGCCCTGCATTGGCAGGCAGATTCTTATCCACTGTGCCACCAGGAAGTCCCTAGTTTTGTGTTTTACCTTCAGGTCTATGATTTATTTTGGTTTAATTTTTGTGTAAGATGTGAGGTTACAACATTTTTTTTCTGCATATGGATGTCCATTTGTTCTGATATCACCATGGCTCTCAGTTTTCTATATCTCTTTATTCTGTTGAGATATAGAAAACCAAAGAGCCAAATTTATTAGAATAGCTCATAGGGACAGAGGCTTTGTAATACCTATTGTGGTAACTCAGTGGTCTTTTTTCTTGCATCTTGTTCAGAGTTATGCCCTAGGAGGTTGGGAGGACTCTATAAGTGATATTTGGATAACTGAGGTGTCACCATACGTAAAAAAAACACAACAGGTCACTTGAGCTGAGTTGTGTATTTCAACACAACTCAAAATATATGAGCACTGGAATTATGTGGACATTTTTAACAGACTGATAGAAAATTACTGAATCACTTGCATCTCTTTTTTTATAAGGTAGTCCATATGACTTACACGTATTGGTCCCTTCATCAATTCACTTAACAGATAGTTGTTAAACACCTACTGTGTGCATGGTACCACTCCAGATGCTTGGGAATCATTAATGAATAAAAGCAGATGAAAATCACTCCCTTGTCAAGTTTGGATTACGCTCATGTGGGTAATAAATACATACTTATATGTTAAGAATGGGTGAGTTTATATTATTAATTTATATTAATAAGATAAAGATGTATAAGATAATATAAAATGAGCTATATATATGTAATAAAATAATATAGTGATAAGATAATAGTAAAAGGTCTAAATCATACATTTGTAAATAGGACAGTTTTCCTATTGTCAAGGGCTTAAGAAAACAAGACAGGAGTTCCAAGCAGTTAGTGTCTTTTCACTGATTTCTTATTTATTTATTAAATAAATATTTATTTCCGGGTAATATATGCAAATCACCATGCTGCTCAAATAAGTATTTTAATATATTTATCGTACAATAAATATATCCTTTCTCTAACCTTTCTTTGGATTTGGCTGTGTGTATGTGTGTGTGCACGGGTGTTGGAGTTTGATGTTGATGGAAAATATAGTGCACGTGTAAACAGCATGCTCTCTATATGACGCTCCAAACCAGAGCAATGAGAATTCAGAAGAGACAATCCTAGCTGCCGACATACAAGGCTCTGCTCTTTTAACCCCACAACTGCCATGCAGCGGCTCATAGCAAGGATTCATTCTTTATTTCGGAAACACTTTTAGCGTGGACATTTTAGCATGGACATTTTCAAGCATATGCAGTATTAGAGAGAAAACTATAAAAAAAAAACTCCATGTTGCCATCATTCAGCTTTAAACACATTTAACATTATCAGCAAGGATTTTGGAATGAGGTGCATATGAGATCATGACCTAATTCTTTACTTGCTGGCTATGTGACCGAGATCAAGTACTGACGCTCTCTTAGCTTCAGTTTTCTTATCTGCAAAATAGGGTTAAAAATGCCATCCACAGTGTGTACGTGAGGATCAGGCGAGACGATGATGGACGTAACATGTCTGTCACTGTGTCTGTTATATAGTAGAGGGACTCGGTACACATAGTCTACCTCCATGGTGCTCACAGCTTGTTTTTAGCACCACAATTGTTTTGTGTAAGCCCCCATAGACTAGGGGCACCTTGAAAGAAGGGTGTATGCCTTTCATCTGCTTCCACCCTGTTTGGCAGATAGTATGTCTTCAAGAGATATTTATAAGCTAACAAGTGAGCAATTGGGTAAGATTTCATAGGAGAGATATTGAAAGATGTTGATGTGTGGGAAAAGTATTCCAAGAAGCTTATATCAGAGGTAGAAAAGTCCAACATGTGCTCACAAAAATGATAAGCTGTCTCACTGGTGAGGTCTAGAAGATGAGATTGGTAAGATGCATTAGGTCCATAACATAGACCCTGGGATTTCAACATTAGGTAGGTAACAAGGAGCCACTGAGGTTTTCTGAAGCAAGATACTTTTAGTTAGTGTGGCTATTGTCAGTATTTAAATGTGTGGTTTAGAAATATTTGAACAGCATTTTACAGTTAAACAATGTTATAGGTTGAATTGTGTCCCCCGCCGCCTCCAGAAGATATATTTATGTCTTAATCCCTGGTACCTTGAATGTGAACTAATTTGGAAATAAGGTCTTTGCAAATGTAATCAGGTTAAGATGATGTCATTAAGGTTGGCCCTACCCCAATATGACTGATGTCCTTATAAAAAGAGGGACACTGGGACACAGAGACAGAGAGAGGGAGGGGAGAATGCTGGCAACAGAGGTAGAGACTGGAGAGATGGAGCTGCAAGCCAAGGGATGCCAAGGACTGAAGGCCACTACCGGGATCTGGGAAGAGGCAAGGGAGGATTCTCCCCTGCAGGTCAAAGAGGGAGCGTGTCCCTGCCAACACCTTGATTTCAGACTTCGAGCCTCCAGAACTGTGAGAGGATGAATTTCTATTGTTTTAAGCTACTGAGTGTGTGGTACTTTGTTCTTGGCAGCCCTGGGAAACGAGTACAAACCGTTTAAGGGTTCTTCCTGGAAATCTTGTTGGCATTATCCATTTGCATAACTAACACTTTAGGTAGACTCTAAAGATAAACTTTGGTCTTGTTCCCCGTTGAATGGTCCCAAATGCAAAATTAAGAGAGTCTGGTTTAGAAATGTCCCATAAATTACAGGTATAGGGCCAACCCTCCCTGTACTGGGCATAGCTATAGACGTGTAGTAGGAGAACGGCCTATGGCAGTAGAGGCATTAATATATGCACTTTCTGGCCCAAAGACAAAAGTAAAATGTAGGGACATCGCTTCTGATTCTCCTGGCTGCCATAGAGCCTCTGGGCTTCATGAAGCATGAAGACGCTGTACTTTTGCGTGAGTAGTGAGCTGTGTTGATGTTGTGACAGCAGGCTGGGGATGATTTTGGATGTCTATTGTGACGCTCAGAAAACAGGGGAAGCTGGGGGGAGCCCTGCCAGGGGGCTTGGAGCCCATCCAGGTTTGTTTGTCTTACTGTTCAGGCACGTCCCTCAGTTCTGCTTGGAAGCAGCCAAAAGGAACGTTCCGGAAGGATTTCACAGAATACAGGTGGGGACTCAGACAGTTTCCGACTAGTCAGGAGGCATCTCATGGTGAACAGAGTTCACTCCAAAATGACGAAAATAAATAGTAGTGACTAGAGACCAGTCTTTTGCCACCTGATGTGGAAGATCTCACCCATCCCCCTGAGACTCACAGCCCGAAGTCAGAGATGTGCCTATAGCAGAGTTGACAAAAATAAACAGAAAGCAGGTTGTTGGCTATGCCTCTTTCCAACTGACTACCACGGGGAGTGGAGTAATTGCCACCTCACTTCTCAAAAGAAGATCTCACATCCCCTCCATGCGTTTGTTCTGGTTGCAGGAGCGGTCCACGTCCAAGGCAAAGTTAGAGAAGAGAGGGAGGCCAGGAAATTTTATTAACAGAGACGGTTCTGGCATTGCATGGTCAGGCAGTGCTCAGCCCCAGAGCTTCTGCCAATGCTCTTGGGTTGTTTGGGGGCTCTGGGGGGCTTCTGGACTGTTTCCAAATCCTAGGCATTGGTATTTTTCCCGTGGAACAATATGGAACAGGATCGGATCTCAACCCTATTCACTCTTCTTGGGTTTGCAGTTTCTATTTTGTCTCCGAGATTCCTTCCCTGTTATGGGTTGAACGTTTCCCCCAAAATTCACATGTTGAAGTCTCAGTACTTCAGAATGAAACGTTGTTTGGAAATAGGGTCGTTGCAGATGTGATTAGTTAAATTAAGATGAAGTCATTAAAGTGGGCCCTAATCCAATATAAAGGTGTCCGAATAAAAAGGAAACATTTGGACACAGAAACATGTACAGAGGGAGAAGTCCACGTGAAGATGAAGGCAGAAATTGGGGTGATGATTCTATAACTCAAGAGACACCAGTGACTGCCAGCAAAGCAACAGAAACTACAAGAAAGGCATGGAATAGATTCCCTCACAGCCCTTAGTAGGAAATTAAACTCAGAAATCAAGCTGATACCTTGACTTCAGACTTCTTGCCTCTAGATCTGTGAGATGATCACTTTCTTGTTTAAGCCACACATTTTGTGGTGCTTTGTTACAGCAGCCTAGGATACCAATACATAGCCCATCATTAAGCATGAAATCAGACATGGGAAATGCTGTGCTGAGAGTGGGCTGGCGGGGCAGCGGATCAGATCTTGGGAGCGGGGTTCAGCAGTGGGGTTGTGATAGAGAGGTTTGGGAAGCTGGCACGTGTCCAACCCTCCATGGACACGATCCACCAACTGCCCCACACTGTTTTTTTTTCCAAGCATCCGCTTCGTGCTGCATGCTGTAACAGCCCGCAGGGTAGCAGTGATGGGAGAGAGGCAAGGGAGCGAGAACTCCAGGTCACATACATGCAGACGAGACATGATAACCAACTCTTTTAAAATTTAATCAGAGAATTGAAGACAGGAAGCTGAAGACTTTCATTCCCTAATGGATGATATATTAGGATTCCAAGTATATCAGTTATTCTAAAAATAAAAGTAAACATATGAAGGAAATAAATTAACAAAATAGCCAAGTTTTCATGAGAAGACTGCTGTTATCCTGCCTTAGAAATCTTGCTTCCTCAGTGGAACCTTCAATTCTCCTGTAGGCTGACCCTTGTGGTGATGAACAAGACATTCCAGAATTCTGTGTCAAAGCCCTTTACTTTTTTCCTCTTTTCACTCTTTTGTCTCCCACCCCAACTCTTAGTAGCTTCTTCGTATAAATGAGATAATGCATGTCTTAATGCTAATCAATGATTAGCAAATAGATACTTAAGAAATAGTCATTCTTTTCATTGTTTCCTGTCTCTTAACGGTCCTTTTATTATATCTTCTTTAAATATATGTGCCTTAAGCCTCAAGCTATTCATAAAATCAGAGGTTGTGGTCTTAATTTTATTTGTGTAATGAAATTTAATTAGCTGCTAACATGTTTTAAAGAGTGAAATTATGTATATATAATTTTAAAAGTGCATTTCCAACTTCAACATTTCTGAAGAAAATTGGAAGATCTAACACTATTCCTGGTGGAAAGAAAACCTGGTTAACATTTGCATTAAGGTGTGTATTAGTAACGTTACCCCGAATGGCTGCCTATGTGAAATTCGACAGAACCAAAAGAAAGCTGCAACATTAGTACTGCTTAATTAGAATCACTAGAGACCCACGCCTATGAATACTTTGAGCTTGTGGTTCTGAACACTAATTAATAATAAATATTTCCTTTTAAATTATATTTTGTGAGCCAGGTCTCTAGTGACAGAATTGGACAGTGGCTGATGCAATAAAAGAAAAGAATTAATTTTTATTAGCATTGACAGTTTGCAAAGTTCCTTGATATGAGGTCTGCACATCATCAACTTGGCTTTGGCAGTGATGTGTGTTGGAACCTCAGCAGTGACAAAAGGGAATGAGGAGGAACTGTGGAGTGATCTGATTTTAATACTGTCCTCTGGAGGGGTCATGAGAATCAGTGTCCTAAAGAGGGTGTGAGGAGCAAAATTAAGCTCAATCCAGGCTGGGGTGATAGAAGTTGTCAAAGGCGGTTGATGGATTTCAGCTATGCGGATGCTTATAGGCAAATGGAACTTCGCATCCTTCATGGGGGAACGTCCATCTGGTTTGAAGCAGGAATCCACAGAGGGTTATGGTGCACAGGGACGCAGAAAGCTAGGAAGGTGGTCAGAATCCCAACCAAGTGGTCTTGGGGGCTGGGAAAGGGCTCCAGTCCCAATGTAGAAATGAAAAATTTAGGTATTCAGGAAATACTTGTTGCAAGCATGGACTAGTAAATCTAGCCCTGCCACTTACCAGCTGTTGTGATCTTGGGAGAGTCACTTAAATTCTTAGTGTTTGGTCAGGAAAACAAAGGCCATCTTAAGTATTTAGAAAAGGTTTCATGCAGGGAATTAGAGGCTAGGAAAGAAAATATCAGGAAGTCTGGAAATACTGGGATTCCAGGGAAGCTGACTCCAGCTGACAGTCGAAGGGGGTGATCCTTCAGAAGCTGCCTGGAAGCCACAGGCGGAACGTCCTATCTGCAGCCTGTGGTCCATGCCTCCGCTCGGCTGTAGCCAGAGAGGGGCCGGAGGACCACGGGCTCTGCTTCTCTTCCACCTTCCAAACCTGCAACAGCGCTTTTCTTGGGTGAAATCCAATCAGGGACCTGCTGGCCCAGGACTCTGGGAAACTGAGTTCTCAGACTTTGTGAACCTGGCCCCTGGGGATTAGCTTAGAAAAGCAAAGACCATACTATCAAAAACAGTATCTGGCGTACCTCTCTGGGCCTCACTTGCTTCAGCTGTAAAATGAGAATGAGACCAATGAGGTCATCCATGTTTGCGGAGATTCGATGTGCACTTGGAACAAAACAGATTCTCAGTGATCAATAAGTTCTACTCTAGAGCGTGGAGCACTAAGGAAAAAGCAACAACATCCTAAGAACCACAGTGGCCTTGACCAGTAAGGCAACATGTCTAGGAGCACAGATTCTGGAGCTGGGTTTTGATCCTGGCCTCACTACTTACAAGCTGGTCTCTTTAGACTAGTTACGTAACTGCCCTATGCCTCAGTTTTATCAGTTATAAAACGGGTATAATAGAGGTCACATCCTCATAGGAAATTGTTGTGTAAATTAGGGAGTTAATCTACGTAAAGTGCTTAGATATTATTATCTTTGAATTCTCACTCTGTCATTTTTCTAAAACTTTAAAAAAATTTTTGAAATAATTTTAGATTTAAAAAGGAGTTGTAATATGTTATAGAGACTTCCCACATACCCTTCCTCCAGCTGCCCTTAATGCCAACATCTTACACAATCATGGCACAATTATCCAGACTGACAGTAATATTGGTACAACACTATGAACTAACAATAGATTATACTAGGATTTCACCAGTTTTTTTCACCAATGTCCTTTTTTTTTTCTTTTGTTCCAGTATCCAATCCAAAAGACTTCATTGTGTTTACTTGTCTTTCGTCTTCTCCAATCTGTGACAGTTCCTCTATGTTTTTCGTCGTTCGTGACACACATATATGCCGTATATACCTGTGACTTAGCAGTTCCACTTTTAAGAATTTATTCTACAGATATACGCATACATATTTGAAATACACGGTTACAAGATTATTCAACCAGCATTGTCTGTAATAGAAAAGATTGGAAACAATCTGCAACCTATGAATCGTCAAATAAATTATGACCAGATAATGGGATACTGTTTGGAGGTAAATCAAAAGTGAGGATACTCTTGACGCTGAATTGGAAAAAAATCCAGGAAGTATTAAATGAAAAAGTATGTTATGAAACAATGAAAAAATAATTTATTTATATCAGAATGGACCCACAGATATTTCTTTTTGTCTTTGAATTATAATATAATATTATATTGTTACTTATTTTGGTGCTCAAATTGGTCCAGCTTTGGCCATTGGAGCTCCTCCAGGTTGGCTCCTGAGTCCTTTTGGCCTGCCCCCGTCCTTTTCTGAGCACTTCCCTACTTCCTGACACCACAAGATAGTCCAGGTTCATCTTATATTTTCCCTGCCCCAGCCTTGAAATCAACCACTTCTTCAAGGAGCACTGGTTTCTTTGATTAGGGAATGGTGTGGTTTCATTTTTTAGCTATTATTTTGTAATAACTTAATTTTTTTATTAGATCTTTATTGGAGTATAATTTCTTCACAATACTGTGTTAATGTTACACAACAAAACGAATCAGCCATGTGCATACACATGTCCCCATATCCCCTCCATCTTGAGCCTCCCTCCATCTCCTCCCTCCCCTCCTCCTTATCCCACCCCTCTAGGTCATCACAAGGCACCGAGCCGATCTCCCTGTGCTATGCTGCTGCTTCCCAACAGCCAACTAATTTACATTCGGTAGTGTATATATGTCGATGCTACTCTCACTTTGCCCCAGCTTCGCCCTCCCACCCCGTGTCCTCAAGTCCATTATCTATGTCTACCTCTTTATTCCTGCCCTGCAACTAGGTTCATCAGTACCATTTTGTTTTTTTTTTTTTTAGATTCCATATATATGCATTAGCATACGGTATTTGTTTTTCTCTTTCTGACTTACTTCACTCTGTATGACAGACTCAGTCCCTCCACCCCACTACAAATAACTCAGCTTCTTTCTTTTTATGGCTGAGTAATATTCCATTGTATATATGTGCCATATCTTCTTTATCCATTCATCTGTCGATGGACACTTAGGTTGGTTCCATGTCCTGGCTATTGTAAATAGAGCTGCAATGAACATTTTGATACATGACTCTTTTTGAATTATGGTTTTCTCAGGGTATATGCCCAGTAGTGGGATTGCTGGGTCATATGGTAGTTCTATTTTTAGTTTTTTAAGGAACCTCCATACTGTTCTCCACAGTGGTTGTATCAACTTACATTCCCACCATGAGTGCAGGAGGGTTCCCTTTTCACCACACCCTTTCCAGCATTTACTGTTTCTAGATTTTCTGATAATGGCCATTCTGACCGGCGTGAGGTGATACCTCATTGTAGCTTTGATTTGCATTTCTCTAATAATTAGTGATGTTGAGCAGCTTTTCACGTCCTCTTGGCCATCTGTATGTCTTCCTTGGTGATGTCTATTTAGGTCTTCTGCCCATTTTTTAACTGGATTGTTTGTTTTTTGATACTGAGCTGCATGAGCTGTTTGAATATTTTGGAGATTAATCCCTTGTTGTTTCATTTGCAAATATTTTCTCCCATTCTGAGGGTTGTCTTTTTTGTCTTGTTTATGGTTTCCTTTGTTGTGCAAAAGCTTTTAAGTTTAATTAAGTCCCATTTGTTTATTTTTGTTTTTATTTCCATTACTCTAGGAGGTGGGTCAAAAAACGTCTTGCTGTGGTTTATGTCAAAGCATGTTTTTCCTATGTTTTCCTCTAAGAGTTTTATAGTGGCTGGTCTTACATTTAAGTCTTTAATCCATGTGGAGTTTATTTTTCTGTATGGTGTTAGGTAGTGTTCTAATTTCATTCTTTTACATGTAGCTGTCCAGTTTTCCCAGCACCACTTATTGAAGAGGTTGTCTTTTCTCTATTGTATGTTCTTGCCTCCTTTGTCGTAAATTAGGTGCCTATATGTGCGTGGGTTTATCTCTGGGCATTCTATCCTGTACCACTGATCTATATTTCTGTTTTTGTGCCAGTACCATACTGCCTTGATTACTTGTAGCTTTATGGTATAGTTTGAAGTCGGGGAGCCTGATTCCTGCAACTCCATTTTTCTTTCTCAAGATTGCTTTGGCTATTTGGGGTCTTTTGTGTTTCCATACGAATTGTAAATTTTTTGTTCTAATTCCATGAAGAATGCCATTGGCAGTTTGATAGGGATTGCATTGAATCTGCAGGTTGCTTTAGGTAGTATAGTCATTTTCACAATATTGATTCTTCCAATTCAAGAACATGGTGTATTTCTCCATCTGTTTATGTCATTTTGATTTCTTTCATCATTGTTTTATAGTATTCTGAATACTAGTCTTTCGCCACTTTGGGCAGGTTTATTCCTAGGTATTTTATTCTTTTTGTTGCGATGGTAAATGGGAGTGTTTCCTTAATTTCTCTTTCTGATTTTTCGTTGTTGGTGTATAGGAATGCCAGAGATTTCTGTGCATTAAATTGTATCCTGCAACCTTAACAAATTCGTTGATTAGTTCTAGTAGTTTTCTGATAGCATCTTTAGGATTTTCTACGTATAGTATCATGTCATCTGCAAATAGTGACAGTTCTACTTCTTCTTTTCCAATTTGTATTCCTTTTATTTCTTTTTCTTCTCTGATTGCCATGGTTAGGACTTCCAAAACTATGTTGAATAAGAGTGGCGAGAGTGGACATCCTTGTCTTGTTCCTGATCTTAGTGGAAATGATTTCAGTTTTTCACCATTGAGTATGATGCTTGCTGTGGATTTGTCATATATGGTCTTTATTATGTTGAGGTAGGTTCCCTCTGTGCCCATTTTCTGGAGAGTTTTTATCATAAATAGGTGTTGAATTTTGTCAAAAGCTTTTTCTGCATCTATTGAGATGATCATATGGTTTTTATTCCTTAATTTGTTAATGTGGTGTATCACATTGATTGATTTGTATATATTGAAGAATCCTTGCATCCCTGGGATAAATCCCACTTGATCATGGTGTATGATCCTTTTAATGTGCTGTTGGATTCTATTTGCTAGTATTTTGTTGAGGATTTTTGCATCTATGTTCATCAGTGATATTGGTCTATAATTTTCGTTTTTTGTGATATCTTTTTCTGGTTTTGGTATCAGGGTGATGGTGGCTTAGTAGAATGAATTTGGGAGTGTTTCTCCCTCTGCAACTTTTTGGAAGAGTTTGAGAAGGATTGGTGTTAGCTCTTCTCTAAATGTTTGATAGAATTTGCCTGTGAAGCCATCTGGTCCTGGACTTTTGTTTGTTGGAAGATTTTTTATTATGGTTTCAATTTCATTACTTGTGATAGGTCTGTTTATATTTTCTAATTCTTCCTGGTTCAGTCTTGGAAAATTGTACCTTTCCAAGAATTTGTCCATTTCTTTGTGGTTGTCCATTTTATTGGCATATAGTTGTTTGTAGTAGTCTCTTATAATCCTTTGTATTTCTGCGGTGTCAGTTGTGATTTCTCCTTTTTCATTTCTAACTTTATTGACTTGCGTCCTCTTGCTTTTTTTCTTGATGAGTCTGGCTAAGGGTTTTTCAATTTTGTTTATCTTCTCGAAGAGCCAGCTTTTAGTTTTATTGATCTTTGCTATTGTTTTCTTTGTTTCTATTTCATTTATTTCTGCTCTGACCTTTATGATTTCTTTCCATCTACTGACTTTGGGTTTTCTTTGTTCTTCTTTCTCTAGTTGTTTTAAGCGTAAGGTTAAATTGTTTATTTGAGATTTTTCTTGTTTTTTGAGGTGAGTTTGAATTGCTATAAACTTTCCTCTTAGAACTGCTTTTGCTGTGTCCCATAGGTTTTGGGTCGTTGTGTTTTCATTGTCATTTGTTTCCATGTATTTTGTTACTTCTTCTTTGATTTCTTCAGTGATTTCTTGGTTATTTAGTATCACACTGTTTAGCCTCCATGTATTTGTGTTTTTCACGGGTTTTTTTCCTGTAATTGATTTCCAATCTCATAGTGTTGTTGTCAGAAAAGATGCTTGATATGATTTCAATTTTCTTAAATTTTCTGAGACTTGATTTGTGACCCAAGATGTGATCTATCCTGGAGACTGTTCCGTGTGCACTTGAGAAGAAAGTGTATTCTGCCACGTTTGAGTGGAATGCTCTATAAATATCAATTAAATATATCTGGTGTATTGTGTCATTTAAAGCCTGTGTTTCCTTATTTATTTTCTGTTTGGGTGATCTGTCCATTGGTGTAAGTGGGGTGTTGAAGTCCCCTTCTATTATTGTTTTACTGTCGATTTCTCCTTTCATGGTTGTTAGCATTAGTCTTATGTATTGAGGTGCTCCTATGTTGGGTGCATAAACATTTATAATTGTTATATCTTCTTCTTGGATTAATCCTTTGATCATTATCTACTGCCCCTCCTTATCTCTTATAACAGTCTTTATTTTAAAGTCTATTTTATCTGATATGAGTTTAGCTACTCCAGCTTTCTTTTGCTTTCCATTTGCATGGAATATCTTTTACCATCCCTTCACTTTCAGTCTGTATGTGTCCCTAGATCTGAAGTGGGTCTCTTGTAGACAGCATATATATGGGTCTTGTTTTTGTAACCATTCAGCCAGTCTGTGTCTTTTGGTTGGGGCATTTAATCTATTTACATTCAAGGTTATTGTCAATATGTATGTTCCTATTACCATTTTCTTAACATTTTGGGTTTGTTTTTGTGGGTCTTTTTCTTCTCTTGTTTTTCCCGCCTAGAGACGTTTCTTTAGCATTTGTTGTAAAGCTGGTTTGGTGGTGCTGAATTCGCTTAGCTTTTGCTTGTCTGAAAAGCTTTTGATTTCTCTGTAGAATCTGAATGAGATCCTTGCTGGGTAGAGTAATCTTGGGTGTAGGTTTTTCTCTTTCATCACTTTAAGTATATCCTGCTACTCACTTCTGGTCTGTAGAGTTTCTGCTGAAAAATCAGCTGATAACTTTATGGGGATTCCTTTGTATGTTATTTTTTGTTTTTCCCTTGCTGCTTTTAATATTTTTTCTTTGAATTTAATTTTTGTTAGTTTGATTAATATGTGTCTTGGTGTGTTTTTCCTAGCTTTTATCCTATATGGGACTCTCTGCGCTTCCTGGACTTGGGTGACTATTTCCTTTCTCATGTTAGGGAAGTTTTCAACTATAATCTCTTCAAATATTTTCTTACACCCTTTTTTTTCTCTTCTTCTTCTGGGACCCCTATAATTCAAATGTTGGTGTGTGTAGTGTTGTCCCAGAGGTCTCTGAGATTGTCTTCAATTCTTTTCATTCTTTTTTCTTTATTCTGCTCCTTGGCAGTTATTTCCACCATTTTGTCTTCCAGCACACTTATTCGTTCTTCTGCCTCAGTTATTCTGTTATTGATTCCTTCTTGTGTATTTTTCATTTCAGTTATTGTGTTGTTCATCTCTGTTTGTTTGTTCTTTAGTTCTTCTAGATCTTTGTTAAACGTTTCTTGTATTTTCTCAACCTGTGCCTGCATTCTATTTCTGAGATTCTGGATCATCTTTACTATCATTACCCTGAATTCTTTTTCAGGTAGATTGCTTATTCCCTCTTCATTTATTTGGTCTTGTAAGTTTTTACCTTGCTCCTTCATCTGTGACATATTTTTTTGCCATCTCATTTTTTTTTTTAATGAGTGAGATTGTGTTCCCGTCTTACTGGTTGTTTGGCCTGAGGCTTCCAACACTGGAGTTTGTAGGCTGTTGGGTAGAGCTGGGTCTTGGTGCTGAGATGAGGAACTCCCTGAGACCACACTCCAATGAATATTCCTGGGGTCTGACATTCTCTGTCAGTCCAGTGGCTCGGACTCGGGGCTCCCACTTCAGGAGCTTCAGCCCAACATTAGGTTTGTGAACCAGGATCCTGCAAGCTGCCTGGGGTGGCTAAAATAAAAAAGAACAATAACAAAGTGAAAAATAAAATTAGACTAGGAAACTAACAGATATGTTAGCAAGAATATAAAAATATAGATGAATCAACAACCGGAAGGTACATCAGTACCACAGTAGTAAAAAAGAGGAGGAGGAGGGAAAAGAAAAAAAAGGGGGGGGAGAAAGGCCTTGGTGGTGGAGGGCGGGGACTAAGCAAGGGCAAGGTTTAGGTGGTGGGCGGGACCAATGCTCAGGGCTGGAAAAGGCTATGGGGGCTGTGGAGGTGGGGCTTACGTTCAAGGAACAGAAGGGGCCCAGGCGTGCCCCCCACCCCTGGTCTCAGAGGGCAGGGGACCTCACCTGCGAGCCCAGCAGGCTTCCTGGGCTCGAGTGGGTGGGGCAGTCGCCCTCCACTCCTCTGCCACTCCTCCTGGATGGCTCCTCCCGCCTTCTACTCCTGATCTCCCTGGCCTCCTTCCTATGCCTCTGGGACCCACGTGGCCTGGATGGGGCTTTGCGGAGGGTATCTGCTTGGGAGCTCAGCAGGCTCCCCGGCCTCAGTGGGCCAGGCGATCGTCCTCTGCCCCTCTCCTGTTCTTCCGGGAGAGTCCCTCTCGCCTGCCTTTCCTGATCACCCTGGTCTCAGGGGCGCTGATCCTGTCTGGCCTCCACTTCTCCTCCATGCTCAGTCCCCCGACATCCTACCGGTTCACTTTGGGGTTCCTCCCATCTCCTTGGGTGTCAGAGTCCCTCACCAGCGACCGGCAGGTGCCCTAGTTGTGGGGAGATGTTAACTCTGTGTCTTCCCACACCGTCGTCCAGGAATGGTGTTTAGAAACCAAGAACTGAAAGGGAGGTGGTTGGTTTTAAGGATGTTTACAAATTAATTTTTTCTTTGGATTTCAATGTTTTTCTCTTCTGTGTGTCTTGGTCATTTTTGTTTATCTGACATGTGCATGAGCTTGTCCTATACCTGGAAATATACACAGGCCTCCCCACTCCCAGTCTTGAGGAGAGTCAGACATACATGCCCAGAAAAGAAATGCTATGGTCACTCCAAGATGCAGGAGAAGCATCTCCTGGAGGGAGGAATAGGACTCAGGGAAGGCTTCGTGGGGGAAACCAATATTTGCAGAGATCACTGAAGGATGCTTTCCTTGGTGGAGGTTTGGGGGAGCATGTTTTAGGGCAGTGGAACAACCTGAGCACGACCAAGGGCAGGACACAGGGGCATACCGAGAGTCTGGGGGACAGAGCCTGGAGTCCCACGTATCTGGAGTTGTTTGGGGCAGGAGTGGTGGGAGAGGCCATCCACCATGGCTCTGAAAGTCCTGTGTGTTCTTGCTGAGAATGCCTGCCTACTTCCGACCCAGACATCTGAGCAGCTCTGTTTCTTGAAGTGTTTGCTGTGTGCAAGCTTGAGGGCTGAGGTCAGGTCTTTCCCCAAAGAGCAGGCTTGCTTCTGCTTGCTATAAAAGTGGTGAATCCCCAAATTCAGCGTTCCTTTCCTGTAATGCAACCCCCTGCCTGTGTGGGCATCCACAATGAGCCCTTGCATCACCGCTTGGGACTTGGGGCACAGGGCGAACCCATGAGAACACGAAGACCTCAATACTGCTTTTACCAGGAGTGATAAAGACCTTTTTCTCTGATCCTGGAGTCTTGATTCTTTTGCTGGTGTCCATGAAATGATATCAAGCTAATTTATTAGCTTATAATAGGAAAAAATCTCAGAGCCTGCGCAGTTCTTGATAAAGACTGGGAATTCAGGTTGGGAAGGCAGGTTGCCTTTCTGGCCAGAAGAGCCTGGAATCCATTTGGTTCTCATGTGTAATCCACTGTGGAGACTTGCAGAAGGTGGACGCTGCTGTTCCTCACTTCCTTTTTCTCCAAAGGAAATACTTTTATTCACGGTTCAAGCGTGATGGCGCACGTTTACTATTTGCAATTTTTAGTGAGATGTCTGTTATCTGAGGATGGTCTTGCTCTCTCTTTGTCTCTCTACTGTTTGTGGGTTTAGGATATTAACAAGCAGAAGGGTGCTTGCCTTAGTCAAGCCTTCTTTTTGATAATTCTAGGTTGAATTAAACTGGGGGTATTACACAAGGGCGCAGATGCCCACCCAGTGGATGCAGCTGGAGGGATCAGAGACAACTGTGCTGATGCCAGAACTTGTCATAATAGAGCATTCAAAGAGCAGTGAGTCACCAAAGGGTCAACAGGCCACATGAGGCACCAGGAAGTGTGACATTTAAAGCAAGGAGCAGGTCAGAGCCCAGGTATGCAGATAAGAATCAGGACACAAATGCCAGGTTGTAAGGCTAGAAGCAAACCCAGAGCATTTTAAAGAGCCGAGAACCAGGAGACCTGAAAGGGCAAGGCAGGTTCAGGGCAGGGTGAGCAGAGACTCAGCAGTTAGGAAGGACCTTGGTCAGTGAGGTGAGTACCCACCCAGCAGGAGGGTCCTTCCCCAGGCAGAGCCAGTCCCAGGGCAGGACTCAGAGGAGACTAAGTGAGTGTTTTGCAAGTTAACCCTGGGTTAACTCAGGTACGTGAAAAGCTGCTTTGAGGATGACATCTTATTTTTGAAACACTATAATGGCTTTTCTTGGAGGAGAATAAAAATGTAGTTCATCTTTCTTGGTGTGTCCTCATTAAACCCCAGCTCTACTGACATTTACGCTTTTCAGCATCTGCATTTTGCCAGCAGATCAGACCTTGATGACCTTTAAAAAAGTGATGCTATGGGTGAGAACAGTGCTGTTCAACATCGTGGTACTTGATACCAGCTACAACCTCCAGATACACGTAATAGTCTTTCTGAAATGTGTACCACGCTATGGAATTAAAAATATGTTTATCATTTAAAATGTGAGATAATGGTTTCGGGAAGCTGACAATATAGAAATCAGTTTCTAAAAAAGGTGCTGTCTAGAAATAGACACATGCTCCCTCCATCCCCTCCGTCCTGGCACACATAACCCAAAATTTGGACCCTCACATTTGTAACTCATTTGCATACGTAAGTGCCAGTTGGCAGTAGTTTGAATACTTCAGCACTTCTCTGCATCCGTTTGAGTTGGGGCTGCTACCGAAGCCCTGTTTCAACGTGTTTTGTTTTTCCTGCCATTTCAAAATGAAGTCGTGGGCTTGGGACCTCTTCCAAGAAGGTTCAGAAAGTAATTTATTTTCACCTTCTTCCTGTCCTAATTCCATCTCATTCGGTGCCTCTCTGAAGCTGTAACTAGAGGTCTCATGGTCATTTCAGTGAATCCCAGAACGTCTAACAGTGACTTTGGCGTAGCATTTGGGAAGCCAGCCAGGGAAGATGGACATTTTGGCTTCTGTTAGCATCATGTAGAGATTTTCAAAGAAAGCAAAAACAGGCTAGAATGGGGCAAGGAGAAAAGCACATCACACAAATTCCATTTCCCCTAACTTTGAGTTCTTTTTCTAAGTTAAATCTGTGTGCTGAGATAGATGTTATTTTTTCTTTTTTCCTTTTTTCCTCCTTCATGACCCTCAAATTTCTTTTCTTTTCACCTCCAAGAAGGTACTCATTAACTGATACAAAAACGTTTGGCTGAGTGATGGCATGGTTGGTTTGCCAACAGCAAGGGTGTAAGCTGGCAAATGTCTTTGAGTGGAATAATTTAAGGACAGGATGATTTTTCAACTTAATTCTAAAAAAAATTTTATTGGAGTATAGTTGATTTACAATGTTGTGTTCAATTTAATTTTTACTTTAAATCTATTTTTAATTTGTAGGGTCATACCTTAATGGTTACAAACAGGAATACAGGGAGACATGTCACCCTTTCCTGTTTCCAAAGCCACCAGTTTCCTCTCCTCTTTGCTAATTGTGGGTTTCTTTTTTACAATTTCACAGGCATTTTATGCATATACAAGTGTTCCAATGGAAGGTTAACATTAGACACCAAGGAACAGTATCAGATGCTTTCAGAAGGAGGTGACACATAGTATGTCAGCTGGTGAAGCTGGATCTCTTGCTTCAGGCAAAGATTCTATTCATGCTCTAATAAAAGAGGCTTTGTGCTTTGAAAGTCAGGAAATGTGAAGTTCAAAGGCACTTTCGGGATGGAGAGAGAGAAGATAGGCTGCTGACAATTCAGGGGTTAGAAAACCTTCCTTGTAGCCTCTGATACCTGTATCCAGATAAAAATAAGATGAAGATGGAAATCAAGGGCAACCAATGTACCTGAGTCATTTCTTCGAGGTGGGAAACCAGCTCTGGGTCTGGAGAGTCAGACCAATTAATGGACCCTTGAATGGTAATGTGCATAAAAGTGGGGGATTTTGCTAAAACGCCATTGCTGGTTCGATCTGTCCAGGGTGTGGCCTGAGAGTGTCCATTTCTAACAAACCTCTAGGTGCTGCTGGTCCCCATTTTGAGTACCAAGGACCTAAACAGACTCTACCTTCAGAGATTCTGTTTCCATGGGTGTAAGACAGAACTCTGCTTTTTGATGACCTTCTCTACCTTGAAAGGTAATTCTGATGTAGGTTGACCTCAGGACACACTTTGAGAAACCCAACTCCTATGCCTGGAATTTTCTTTCCTTCATATAAATAGAGTGGAGAACATTATCACGGAGGAGGATAGAAAAGGCTTGGGGAGGTGTAGGATGAAGCTGTGGGGACGGTGCATGGGGGGAGGGGAGGGATTTTGAATCAAATTCATATCCTGCAATTGAAATGTAACTTTGCTTCTCACCAGTGAGAAGACTTTCCCAGAAGGAGGATCACGGACCTTCCTCCACTTCTCTGTTGTAGGCTTTGAGATAGTAGATACAGAGAATGTCACTCAACACACCATTCCTTGAAATGTCCCCTTCTCCATGAGCTTTGGTCCCAGTCATGTAATCTTCCACTTATCCCAATGAAGCCAATGTGCTTCCTTTTATCATCTCATCCCAGGACACCCAGATGCCCTCACTAAGGCTGATTTTGTCCCCGGACTCAGATTTGGCTTTCAGATGTACAATGTGCAAATGCTTAAAGGGCAATGTGCCCAGATTTCCTACACAGTCCTGACCTCTGTTCAGGCCATTGGTGGGCACCACTTCAGAATCAATCTGGCTCCAGTAAAATGCGTAAGTAATGTCTGTTTCCATTTCCTGGGAAACTGGGCTCTTTCTATAAAATCAGGCTTTTCTGGGAGGGCTTCCCAGAACGTCTCCTTCCGGCAGGGTAGTCATGGACACACTGCTGCAGTATGTATCTGCTTCTGGGCTCCCTGGGGCAATGGGTCAAGGGTCCACTGGATGTGATGGAGGGAGGATGGCAGCGGCTGTGATGGAGAATTTTGGCAGGCATCTTTGTCTCCTCGACAAGGAGACCCCTGCCCCAGGACCTCCATGTAGACGTGACTGCCCCTTTTTCATCGTGGTTTGCCAAGCCCCAGCTGAGCAGGGTGCGGGAGGTAGCCTAGATTGAATTCTTTGCTGCTTTGTGCCCTCTTCTGTTCAGTGAACTGCTTTTCGTCACAACAACCTGACCACACACAAACCCCTGAAGCAGACCGGGGGGATGAAGTTCTCCATAACCGTGCACCTGCCATTGCTAATGTAGGAAGTGAAAATAACATCAATGCACTCCATCCCACGCAACAAAGAAACGCCAGCCCCAAAAAAAATCCCCTTGCAAAATGCCACCGAGACGCCCACTCAGCCCGCACCCTTACGCAAGCGCAGCATCTGAGCACCTGGCATGTGGCACATCACCCCGTGCACCTCACATGCCTTCTTGCTTGGACGGGAGCAGGGAAATTTAAGCATTGGCACCCAATGCACGGCCTTCCAGGTTCCCTACTTTATTTAACTCTTGCAGCATCTCTTTGAGGTGGTAGTAAATGTCTTATTATTATTTCCCCTCATAGTAAAGATTACACAGCCCATGTTATGGGTTGAATTGTGTCCCCAGCTACAAATTCATATGTAGAAGTTGTAACTCCTAGTTCCTCAGAACGTACCCTTATTTGGACATAAGGGCATTGCAGATGTCATTTGCTAAGATGAGATTATTAGGATGGACCCCAATTCAATGACTAGTGTCCTTATAAAGTAGAAAAATTTGGAAGTAGACATACACACAGGGAGAACACCATGTGAAGATAAAGGCAGAGATCAGAGTGATGCTTCTACAAGTCCAGGAATGCCAAAGATGGCCAGCAAAGCACCAGAAGCTGGAGGTGACACATGGAACACATTCTCTCTCAGAGCCCTCAGAAGGAACCAACCCTGCTGACACCTTGATCTTGGATTTCTAGCCCCTAGAACTGAGACAATTCATTTCAGTTAAGTCACCCAGGTCGTGGCACTTTGTTACAGCAGCCCTAGCAAACTAATATAGCCCCTAAGCAACAGCATGGGGACATAAAACAGGTTTTCTGGATCCTTCTCTACTAGTGCTATAGGCATGTTGTACCAAGGGGGAGCTGAGAATGTGAGGGCCATGGCAACGTTAACATTTTAAAAGCCAATGAGGAAGCATTTTTATCTCCCCAGTCCCCCACTTTAGACCCACTCAGCAAATCAACTTATATACAAGCATTCCTTTTTGCCCCCAAATCTCCTTCAACAAGGCTTTGGACACTTATTCCCAGGCTGTATACGGTATTGCTGCACTAGCAAACTATCCCCAAACACAGAAACTTAATACAAATTGTGTTTTACTGCATCTCATGGATTCTATAGTTCAAGAATTCAGGCAGGCTCATCTGGGTGATCCTTTTCCTCCCCCTGGCATTTTCCAAGGTCCATAAGTCATCCTCTGCTGGTGGAAGGGCTGGTCTGGAGAAACCAGGACCGCCTGACTCACATGTCTGGTGCCTTGGTGGGGATGACTGGGAAGTAAGGCTCTGGTGACTGAAGTCCTTTCACGTAGCATCTGAGCACGGTGGCTGCAAGTTACTAGGACTTCTTGCGTGGACACTGGCTTTCCCTGGAATAAATGTCCCAAGAAAGCCAGGTAGAAGTTGCGTGGCCTTTAATGACCTAACCTTGAAAGCCACAATTACCATTTCCATCACAGTCCGTTGGTCATATTGGTCACAGAGGCCCACCCAGATTCCGGGGCAGGCTTCAAAGACCTCACCTCTTTATAGGATGAGAATCAAATAATGTGTAGCCATTAAACAACAACCACATTCTACCTTCCCATCACTCTCTCTCTCTTTTTTTTTTTTTTTAAATTTTTTGGCCATGCCTCGCAGCATGTGGGATCTTAGTTCCCTGACCAGGGATCGAACCCGCACCCCTTGCATTGGAAGCACGGAGTCTTAACCACTGGACGGCCAGGGAAGTCCCCACATCTCTTGAGTAGCAAAGGAAATGAGGAAAATCTCTACTTTTTTCCAGTCTCTACTCTAGTACTCCCAGGGCTCAGACAGAGATGGCGTGTGTGAGATACCCCCCTGAGAAGCACTCCTAGCTGCTTATTTGCATTTTTTTTAGCTGAAACTGTACCCGTGGAGATCAAAGTCTGAGCCCCTGTGGAGGGTCCGGTTTCAGGCCAGGAACCTCTTAGGAAGCCCAGATGGAAACAAAAAGGCATGAACAGGATCTCTTCACAAGTCAGCAAGCTCCCAGATATTTATTGTCTCAGCTTGTCATCTTCATGATTCAGGAATTAGTCAGCATCTTCCCAAGGACTCTTTCATTCAGTATCTCTTCAAAGCAGCCATGAGCGAAGCTCTCACCTGGTCTATTTACTGTCTGCTGGGGATCCAATGACAGGCTGAGTATCCAGAAAAGCAAAGCTCCTGGAAGAAGTGGAGGTCACACCACCAACCAGTGCCCTTCAGAGCACACCTCTCTTAAAACATCAGCTCTAAAAAACAAAGTGCATGGGAGGAGGGGACTGGACTTCCTGTTGGCCTCCTTTGGCACTTCTATGTGTTGTTCTAATTTCTCTCTCTACTTGCATCTTGCTCTGGTGGTCCCCAGATTGTCCAGATTACCTGGAAGGGTGCCTCTACCTACAGAAGCCTAAAGCTAACGAGGCCCATTAGATTCAGAGCATCCTACCACTTACTTGATCCTCTAAGACAAGCACAATAAAAAACCAGACCATACGCAATTGTTATTTAACCACAATATCATTATCTTGTGTATGTGTGTGAGCACATGTGTGTGCCTGTGAGTGAGTGAGAGAGAGAGAAAGGGAGAAAAAGAGAGAGTCTTACATCCCCATCTAAGGAGTAAGTTCCTCGAAGATAGGAACTGTATGATATTTACTTTTGCCTTTGCAAAAACCCAGAGTAATGTATTCAGCCTATAGCAGGTAATGCGTTTGGTATATAGCAGGTACTCACCAAATGTTTGTAGGAAGATGGAGGGGGAGAGAAGAGAGATTAATCAAGCCAAGTCTACTTTTTTCATTGCTTTCAGGATTCCCAGTTGAATCTTGAATGTATGCTCAAGTATATGGTGGAATGTGGAACAGGAGTAGAGAAGGGGGGAGGTGTCATGGTTGAAGCTGGAGCCGTTGAACTAGAACAAGACTGGTGGTGGGGTGGGTGAGTAGGTTGGTGGCCAGGTCACCTGGGTTAGCTTTGGACATAAGTGGTAGAGACAGAAAGGGGAACTGGACTGATGGCCCATCTCAAGCATGGAGAAATTTTATCAGGTGCTCAAGTTCAAGTGCTCTTTGAAGAGATGCAGTGATAGGCAGCCCATCTTGGGTTTCTCATGAAGGAAAATGCTGGCTTCTGTACGTTATTCAAAACCCATTGCCTATGTGTCCTGCACAGGCCCATATCAGCCGCCCACAAGAGATCTCCTCCTCCCTCACCTCCCTGCAATCCTTCAGCGAGCCCTCGGCTCCAAGTATTCTACTGGAACTGTCCTCTAAAGTGTGCTGGTAAACCTGGATTCCAAAATGGGTGAAGTCTTCCTAGTTTTGATTCTTCCTAGACGTCATCCTTCAACAGTACCCTATCTATACTTTCCTTGAAAAAAGTTACTTCACTATGTAAATTAGAGTGGCTTGTTATCAGCTCAAAAGTCCATTAGTCCACGGTAGTTCCTGTTGCTCTGGTGGAGACCTTGGAGGCTTGTAGTCAGACAAGGAACCTCAGGATGTCACTGTTTCAGAAAAGCTTAATGTCAAGGTGGTGGCCAAGCTGGATGGGGCAGTAGACTGAGTCGGGGAGATAGTCAGGAAGCTTGGGAGTTAATAAAAGCTGATATGGACACAAAAGGCATTTTGAAGAAGAATAGACAGCTTTGAAGAAGAGCTGAAAACATTTGACCGACTAGATAAAGGAAAGGAATCTGAGATGGTTTCTAAGATTTTGAGCTGTGTGATTGTGATGTTACAGCTGACAGAAACTGAGAAGTCTGAAAGGGGATTTGGTTTGGGGAAAAGACCAGAGTTTGGTTTCCGACTTGCTAAGCTGGAGGTGTTCTGGATAAGAACTATGACATTGTGCACTAGGGTTCGTGGTCCACGTGAAACTTCCCCTCCCCTCCTTCTGTGCCCAAGGAGGAGCTGAGACATGGTCCAAATCGTAAGCAGACCCAGGCGTTTGGGGTAAAGGTGCCAGGGAGGTGCGGGCTGGTTAGTTCTTTCTCTTCTGCATGCAAGGACCATTTCCTCCTTGAATCGCCTCCATCTTAGAACTGTCTCTCATGCAGCTGGTTGTGGTAAGGCGGGCATTGGAACTTTCCCTGCTATGGAGGCATTCCATTCCACCTTTAAACCCTTGCAACCTTTTAATTTTTTTCTTGGGCCTTAAATTAAATGGAAAAATTTATCTTTATATTTCATCTGTGGTCCCAGAGGTAGCAGACCGGGTAGATGTCTGAGTCCAAACTTCCAACGGGAAGTAAAGCTCCTTTGCCTCGGGATATAGCAGGAGGGGGAGTCCACAATCTAGGAGGGGATGACAGTCAAGGAGTTGAACTTGGACTTTTTTTTTTTTTATGGCTAATGTATAATTTTGTTGGTGCTTAAGAGAGCAGAGAGGTGGGGAATATAAAATAGCAAGTTACTCATGTTTTAGAGGATAATCCAGAATATATTGTTGATGAAACTTGTGAAGGAAAATGTGTTGAAAGAAAAGACAAAGAAGCAGAAGTATCCTATTACAACCCAGCAATTCCACTCCTACACAGTTACCAACAATAATGGGCACATCCATTCACAAAAGACATCTACAAGAATGTTCGTAATACATGAGAGCCAAAAATGGAAGCAACCCTAAAGCTGATCAAAAATAAATGAATAAATGGATTGTGGTTTCTTCATTCAAGGGAATATTATACACCAATGAGCATTAACAGACAATAACCATAACCATCATGGCTGAATCTCACAAGCAAAATGCTGAGTAGAAGTGGCCAAATTCAAAGGAGGACATACGCTATGATTACATCTATATGAAGTGCAAAAAACAGGCAACGTTGTCTTTGCTTTTAGAAGTCAGGAGAGTAGTTACCTTCAAGAGGGGAGCACAAGTATCTTCTGGGATTCTGGATTTTTTTTTTTTTTTCTGATCTGGATGCTTTTTATACAAGTGTGTTGATTTAAAAAAATTTTTGAGTGAACACGTATGACTTGCGTCTGTATATATTTTATACTGTGATAACATGTGCAAAAAGAAAAAAAAAATCACAGGGCATATCTTTGGGGAAAGCTCTCTTTTAGAAGTGAAGTACAGAAAGATAAATTAGAAAAGAAGCCATTAGAAAAGTAGCAGAATTGCTTTATTCAATTCTACAGTTGTTAAGAGGAAGTCTTGAGAAATTGTAGGGAATTACATAAAAATGTTTAACTTGCTATGTCAAAACAAAGAAGTAATAATATCAAAAGTCAGGCAACAACCTGAAAGATATATTTACAGCAATAAGGAACTGGTTCACTCAATTATGGAGGCCAAGTTCAGACCCAGGAGAACTGATGGCATATTCCAATCTGAGTCTGAAGGCCAAGAACCAGGAAGGCCGGTGGTGGTAAGTTCCAGTCTGAGGCCAAGTCCAAAGGCAGGAGAAGACTGATTTCCCAGCCCAAAGAATTCTTTCTTACTCAGCCTTTTATTCTGTTTGGGCCTTCAAGGGACTGGCTGAGGCTTACCCACACTGGGGGCAGGGGGCAATCTGTTTTACTCTCTCTACTGATTCAATCTCATCCAGAAGCACCCTCACAGACACACCCAGAAGTAATGTTTAACCAAATACCTGGGCACTCCATGGCCCAGTCAAGCTGACAACTATGACTAAATATAAATGAGCAAAAGACATGGATGGAGGATATGAATGGTTGATAATGGCAGAAGTCATCACAAGTCCCACAAAATATACTCATATACACTATCATTTATGTTAGTTCATCACAATTTAGAAGTTTTCATGTAATAACCAATGAAGTTTCTAGAGGAACATGTAAAAAACACTAAATGAAAATGAGCTTTAGGAAACTGAACTCACTCGGTCAAAGCTTTTACCTCTCCGTGCCATAACTCTACTGGATTGCAAGGTGTTTAAGCCAAGGGCTGTGTCTTTTGCATTTCTGCATCTCAGCACCTAATGCAATCCCTGAGCTCATGAATAAGCCACTCATAACACAGTTACGTTGTAAGTTTGGTGGGCTCGGTGGGTTATGGTCCAGTGGGCTCACCGTCATGCCAGGCTGCCCTAGGGGGGGGATGCACAACTGTCACTGGCTGCATTGATTCCTCTGGAAAAGTCAGAGATGACTTTTGACACGTCGGTAAACTCACTGCTCATTGGCCCCTTCCTAACCAGGTCTTCTGACGTGCAAATTTGTCTTAGAGTCTACGGATGATCTAAATCTCATTAAAACTTAGATAGAAAATGTTATGCCTTTAATTGAAAATCCCTAGTTCATTTTAAGACTCAGAGTTGTTACAGATAATATCATTTTCATAAAATAACAGGTAGATATTAATATCAATAATTTAAAACTATCGCTAGGAGGAATTTCAAGAGAAAAGAAATCACAGTGGTTTGTAGGGCATTGATATACATGATGCACACCTATATTTTCTAGGTATCTATGCATATCATTTGTGTGGTAATTACATTGTCTATTGCAACTAAGTGCCACAGGTATTTAGTTTGTGATACTTTTACACTTTTTCCTCTTGGTAGAACTAATTACAAACAATTTAATTAAGCTCTCTTACTCATTAATGTTCTAGAAGCTTAGCAAGTTTGGGTTAGCTCAGCAGGTTACAAAGGTTTAATTTTATCAGTTATCCTCCCATTAACTCATACACCAGCAGTACTATGGTTGTTTTTTTATCCTTCTCTGCCTGGGGTACTGACAGAATTTAAAATATCCTTAAAGCTAAGAATTCAGGAAAAACTCTGTTAGTTGCCACCTGTCCTGATGAGGCTTGGATATCCATTTTGAACCTCTAGAATACAAGATTAAGGATGTCAATAATGTTCTCTTCAATCAGACCAAACAAACAAAAACCATATTTTATTTTTGATTAGAGTTAGAGCAATAACATATGGTTTTCATTAGCTTTGTGAGAAACATAGATTTCAGAGAAAAAAACCTGTTCTATAATTCATTAGAAGCTCAAACACTAAAGATATAAGTTTTGGCTAAAAGAGTAACAATAAGGAATATATTTAACACAGGGGCAAGGGGGAGAAACACAAATCAGGTCTTAAGCAAATATTTTTCTATTTATTCTTTCTGAGGACATTATATAGAGGCACAATTTATACTCTGATCTCAGGTATCACTAATACAGACTGCCCAGAATTGAATATATGAGCTTGTGAAATTCCAGCTTGTTAACAGTTAATGCAGTTTTTTGGTATTATTTTTTAACTGACTGACATTTTTTTCAGGTGTAAATGGTTAAGTAAACAAGGAGCAATTAGCTTCCTGATTTAAATAGTAAATAAGGAACAGTTCATGTTGTACCAAGCTGTTTTTCTCCAACACTCTGGCCATGAATCTTATGTTCTCTTACTAACCATGATGTTTACTAATAATTATTGGGCTTGAATCTCCTTTCTGTACTTGGCCATACAGGAGGATGGAGGCCACACCTTGTAATGCTGTGTTTACTCAAGGAAAAATGGTTATGAAAGGAAAGACACTTTGGGTTTATTTCTTTCTTTGTTTTCAATTCTACAAGCCTTGAAATAACTTGGTAATTTTTTTATTTTTGAACTGGATAAATTCTATATTCTGAGAATGTATCCAGAAATAATTACATATTCATAGGGAATAGGATAAATTCGAAACACCTTTGTAAAATTAACGGGAAAATAGAAATACTATTCCTTTAATAACTTAAGGTACAGATTAGTTAAATTCAGATTAACAAAAGTATTTCTTGAAAATTGAAAAAGGAAAAGCAAGAGCTAAGAAAGGGACAATGGGCCTCCGAAGATGAGACCCAGGACAAGTTGCAAGATTGAGCAAATCAAAATAAAGAACTCTCAATTAACTTTGAATTTCAGATAAGCAAAAAAATAATATTTTGGGATAGGTTTGTCCAGTACAATATTTGGGATACTTTTATCCTGAAAAAGTAGTTATCATTTATCTGAAATTCAAATTCAACTGAGCATCCTGTATTCTATCTGGCAACCCTAGAAGCAGGGAACTTGGGTGATGGGTTCAAGGTCAGGAGCTACTTTATGGCACATTCACCCTTGGAACTTGGGTCTCATAAAATCATATTATTTCCATTCTATGACATGTTGCTCTACATAATTCTCCTATGGACAAATATCTTTAATCAGTGGTTTTTAAAATAAAAACATTTTTCTCTCATTTTTCAGATGTCTCATGTCCAAAGACATTTTCTATTCCATAAAATGACACTATTAAAAACCTTAATGTAAAAGCCACACACGGCTCTCTTGATTATTCTGTAAAATGGTTATTTTAACATGGAATATCAAAATTGTTCTTCACTCTGTGACTTTATAGCCAAGTAATTTGACCGTGTATTAAAACTTAAGGAGAATTATGAACAGGGAAATTACAAATAGGGATCGGACTTGCAATGTAAAACTTTGAACACTCATAAAATCCATATTTTTCCTCCTTGTTCTTATTTTACCACCAAAAATGAAAGTAGAGGGTGGTTACTTACTGATGAGATGTACAGACACTGAAAAGACAATGATTTTTGCAGCTGAGAAATCTAGGTGGAAATGGGCAGCAGCTTATTTCAGTGGCTGTGATTTTATAACCTAAAGCTGTGTTTTCTGGCAGGAAAATTCAGTGCCTGGATCAGAAGTGTGAAGGCATGAGGTCCTCTGCAGGATGCTGAGAAACGAGGCTGGTGATTCCCATAGCCTTTGAGAACAGGCACTGACAGTAGCTAGTTTAAAATTAAAAAAAAAAAAAAAGAAAGAAATCAAAACCAAACCAAAACAAAACAAAAAAACAAAAAACCTTAAAATCCAGAGTCTAAAAACCACACTCACACCATCTCGATGGTTTATCTGAAAGGGGAATAACAAAGGGACTGATTTGTTTCCCTCTGTGCCTCTGTGAGTTAGGGGCTGGGAGGGTGGGCAGTGATGGGTGGAAGGGGCGCTGATCTATTGAATATAGTGCAATTCGGTGAGCTTCTATTTGTTAGGCTAGGCTCTCAGGCTTCCATGGTCTTACCCTCTAGCAAGGAAGACAATCTGGAAACAGATGGGCTACCAAGTTTGTTCGAGTCGTGAGCATGCAAAGTGTCACGGAAATACAAAGGAGGGACCCTTTGTGGAGGGCTCAGAGGTTTCTTGCAGATGATACTTTGTTTCCTTCTAGAGATCTATATCAAACTATTTGCAAATGATGTGTTAGACTCTCTGAGATTTGCATCACAATGATATCACAGTGAGAGAGGGAAAATGAATGAAATATGTTAGCCATGAGTTGATATTAGGTTGAAGCTGGGTTTGAGACCACGGAGGTTAATTATACATTCTGTCTATTTGGTATATTTGAAATTGTCCATAATAAACAGGAAGGAAGGTATGTGTATGTGTGTGTGTGTGTCTGTGGAGACTGAGATAGAGATAGAAAGACAGCGAGAGATTAAGATTATAAAACAAGGCAAAGGTGCCTGGGGAAAGTGGAACAGCTCAGAGAGAACAGCTTGTTTCAGGGCACCAGTTTGCAAAACGAAGATCAGTTTTTGCTCAGTGACCCCAGGAATGTGAAGGAGGCAGAGGCGCGAACAGGGAAAGCTCCAGCATGACTGCTGGCAATTAGTGAAAGGTCTTTCAAGGCTGGAGTACAGGGAGTTCAACTAGTTTACTCACCAAGTCCACCAGACCTGCCCACTCTGGCTCACCTGTAAAGCCTATTATACCTTGATGGTCAAGTTCTCAGAGACCTACTTCCTAGGGTCTGGCAAGGGCAACTTGGACAACCACTGCCAAACAGACCGGACGAATTAGCCAGACTACCTAGAGTGTTAGAGAAGGATGCGGTCATCCTGGTCCCCCTCCGAGGAAAGTTCAGGTCCAAGGGCTCTTGGGCCAACATACCTTTGTTCTCTGTGGTTCTGGCACCCTTGGCTCAACGTGGCCAGTATTTGTCAATCCCAACTGTCTGCCGAGCACCAGGCTGGGTGGGCAGAGGACGACCGGCTCACTGTTCCCGTCTTTGGGGGAGTTTCAGGGTTTGTTGCTTACTTCACAATCTTGCAGGGAGTGAGCAAGGGAGCCGACAGAGCATAACCTCTCAGGAAGAGAATCAAGTCTTACCTTTTCTAAACGTAGCCGTTTAGTCACAAAAGCAAGCTGAGTTTAAAACCAGTCCCTCTCTGTCCTTCCTTGGCTGGGTAATCTAATTTGAATGCAAGGCAGTCTGGCAGTTGCAAATGCTAGCTGGCAATAGAAGCGCATTTTCATTGACTTCCTGGGATTCTTTGCCTCCCTCAAATATTTTGGATACAGAGAACATGGCACGGATTCTTCCGCCGGTGCTAATGATGAGAAGGGCTGCATAATGGGGAGTGAGCCTCATCCAGACCCGGAGAAGCAGGGCCGATGCCCGCAGCCCGCCCGAAAGGGAGGCTGCTTCCAAGGCTGCCAGGCTGGCGACCAAGAGCTGCAGAGACTGTGACATCCAAGTGTCGCGGCTCCAGAGTCGGTGGAGTCTGCCAGTTGAAGACAATCAGCCAGTGCGACTTCTCAATTGTGTTGACAGATGAGGGAGAAAAAAATCAAATAGATGTAGAGCTCTGTTGATCCTGCTGCAGTGTTTTGCAATATTATGTCTATTGATTTGCTTTTTGTTCCTGAGTTCTTGCGTAGAGGGTGTTCTGCGTTGCCTGTCAACCCGGCAAGCCTGCTCTCACAGCTGCTTGTCAAGGGAGAATTTCTACACAAATCACCCCAACCCGTCTCGCAGGGGACATCAGGCCAAAGATACTCTGTTGTGATTTAATGGAAAGGGGGGGGGGGGAAACTCTAGCACGTGGCTCAATTGTCTTTTTATAACAATTGGTTATAGCTTTTGAATTCTGTAACGTGGTGCAGCCCGCTGTCACTGGTTTTGTGAGTTCTTCTACCATCCAGGAAGGTAGGCCGGGTTTTGTGCAGCGGTTGTTGTTGTCACGGCTGAGCCTCCTGCTAAAATGTGTTATAAATTCCCATGGCCTTATAATACATTGCAACATCTCTCAAATGAAGATACAGCAGACAGTCATCTTAAGGGCGTATTGTTATTTTAAAAGAATGTAACACCTCCAAGCCCGCCACAATCGTTAAAGACATAGAATTGATCTTTGCTATTTTGACTTTCTCCCTCTGGCTGCACCTGCTCCATTCCTGGGAACATGCTTCCCAGAATGGAATAGCGTCCCCAACTGCATCAGTCCTCTTTAGCTGGACCACTCATCCCGGGCCATTTTAAATTCTAAACTTTAATGTTAAAATGGACCAGTCTCAAAAAGTCTTATGTCTAATGTAAGGGAAAGAGATTCAGGATAATGCAGGACTGTATGATAAGCGATTTATACTCAGCCCTTTGTATCACTTTGACTTTGGAGAGAGGGCCTTATCTAAAAAAATGGCGTTGCTCAATATTCTGTGATAACCTATATGAGAAAAGAATCTGAAAAAGGGTGGATATGTGTATATGTATAACTGAATCACTTTGCTGTACACCTGAAACTAAGACAACATTGTAAATCAACTATACTCCAATTTTTTAAAAACTAAAAAATTTTAAAAATGACAGTCATAGCAAGAAATTTGAAAGCCATGGGAAGAGAGTAGATGAAGAATTTGAGGCCCCAGGACTTGGGAGCCTCCCTCAAATCCAATGTCATACTCAGCTTCCTTTTTCTTCTACATGTAGCTCCAGTCTTGCAATATATCAGAATTATTAAACACATCCCTACTCCCCAGCTCCATGTTTATTAATTTGCTTTTAAGTCTTCCACGAATGGGAACAGTTGTGGAGTCTCTTGGTTCAGCATCCCTACACGTGGGCTTCAAGGAACCCTCTCTATGGAATGGGTGTCAAGCTGGGCTGAGAAGCTCCAGAAGGCAAAATCACATACATCTTGGCTATTAAAAAAAAACCAAAACTGCATTGTCAGCGTGTGTTCATGTGCACAAATTTCTTCTTGGTATTACACATCGAGGCCCCTGTGTCCAACTCATTGGCTGGTAGAGAGGTAGGTGCATTTAGGGAGATGCATTACTTTTCTGCAAACAACACAGGGACTGTTAAACAGCAGGAAGACAGCTCGATTTTAAACAAAATCTACGGGCCCTGGATGAACGCCCCTCCCTCAATAACTGACTTACAACCAGGGAATTTCTTAGGCACTGGGAATTAGAAAGGCTGATCTTAAAGTTAATTACAATACATAAACATGTATTTAAAAAGATAATTATTTGACATTCTTTTGGAACTTGACTGAAAATTGCTTTCTAAGGACAGAGGCTCCTTCCAAAGGATCTCATATGACTTAGTACACGATGAAAAGGCATGTATCACACCCCAAGTGGGACTCTTTTGTAGCCACGCATCCTTTAAAAAAAAAAAAATCAGTGTTTCCAACTCTTTATTCTATCTCCTGTTCTGTTATTTCCTCTCTCCAGAGTCTCCTGCTACCTAAAATGTCATAAATATCATTATGGGAGAGAATGTGGTCTAGTGCAGTTTTATTAAAAAGTCTCACGCTTTTTGCAGCCAAATCATCACCAACATATGCTGTTCCCAGCCTGTCCTCTGTTCCAACAGGTTCACAGGGAATAACATCAGTAGCATTGAAGCTTCACAAGTTTTCAAATGCGGTTTTATTCATTTAGACAAATATCCATTCAGCGCCAGTTATGTGCACAAGATGCTATAAATACAGGATATGATTTTTAACAATAAGTCCCTGTCCTCAAAATGCTGACCATCTAGTTGTGATTGGACATTCACAGGAAAACATTTCTAACCATGCTCTAACAAAAGGCAGGCATTTCAAGAAGCTACCATGGGTCCAAGGCTGATTCCTGACAAGGAGGCTGCCTCCCATCTTTGCAGGTTTTGAAGGTTGTGAAGTCTGGCCACATTTAATCCTGCCGGCACGTCTGTGATATAGGTGTTTGCATCTCTGTTCTACAGAAGCAGAAACTGAAATCCAGGCAAATTAAATGGCTTGTCTAAGACTCCAAAACCAGTAAGTGACTGAGCCCAAGCCCTGTAGAGGCCACATGGGGTAATAAAAAGGCAAGGGTGTGGGGTCTGACCTGACTTAACCTTAAGCTCCACTCTAATTCTTTGTAGCTGAGCAATCTCTGCTGCATCCGTAAGCTGAGAATGATGAGACCTACTTCACAGGGTTATTGTGAGAATAAAATGAGGTACATTGTGCTTCCCCAAATTTAAGATATCACCTACTATAAGTGGCATCATTATTTTGTTTCACTAAGAGAAAAATGCCAGTTAATTTCCAAATACAATCTTTCTTATTACCTAGAATTTATATTTATTATTTATTCAAAGAGCTCTTTTAGACTCGTTTAGACATAGGCCTTTTAAAAATCAAATCTGACCTTGGTCATACATAAAAGGGGAAATATAAGAGAAATGAACAAGCCAAGGATTCCTAGACTTCCCATCTGATCTTTCATACCAGCTTTTGGACTCAGAGCTCTTGATGTCTCTGCTTTTTCTACAACTTCACCCTCTGGGCTTGCACGATCAATGGTGATGCAGTGTTTCCTAAAAGAATGTTCTATTCTTACATCTGGGATTTCGCCCAGGATGCTCGCACTCACAGTACATGTTTTGATTTGGGGGTGTCAATCGATAGAGGTTTTCAAATACTAACCAGCACTTCCATTCCTTCTTCAAATGGTCCTTCAGTGTTCTGTCGACTGAAATGCCAAGGGGTTGGAGTTGTCCAGTCATTTTACTGAGAATAATAACTGGGCAATGACGATTATGTCATGTCTGCTGGCTGGTCAGTAGTGATGGCCAGATCCAGTAGATTGTGAGGGGCATCTTGATTCCAGAGACATTAAGATGTAAAAAATACTGTATCGTTTAGAATCCATGAGATACAGATCTACAACAGTACAGCATCGTACGTACTCAGTACTTAGTAGATGGCTTTAAAATAATGGTTCTTTCCCCTTCTTTTTTGCATACACAATACCTATCAAATTGGAGGCATTGCCAAAAAAAGACTGAATGTTCAGAGGAGGAGTAAGTATCTTGAAATCGATCAAAATTGCTACATGGAAGAGAAGCCCACAGCTGGACAGAAAGGATAGGCAGAGAGATGCTGGAATTACAGTGGCACTTAGAGATTGCTTCAGTGGTACCAACCTCCTCCCCACAAGTACCATCAGCTCCACTAAGTCCAACGGGCTTGCTATGCAAATCAACTTTAAGAAAAATTCTTCACATCCTTCTTCCAGCTATATTGCCAACTCTAACTCTGGGGATTCTATTAAAATTTACAGAAATAAGAATATATATGGCAAAAATGTAGATGACATTTTGGGTTGAGGGGGTAGTCATTGGGAGAACTGAGAAATCTATTTGAATTGTAGGGTTGGGAATCGGGCTGACCTTGGTCCTTACTAAGGACCTTGGCTTCAGTCCCTAATAACTATGTGATCTTGGGAACGTTTCTTTATCTTTCTGCACCTCAGTTTCCTTTTTCATTCAATATTTACCTACTGAATGGGAGTATTACATTTAAAGAAAACATGAAATAATGTATATAAAATGTTTAAAACAGTTCTTGGTTCCTGCAAGCCCTCGTCAGGATTTATCCTACAATGTAATCCTAATCAAGGTCCTAGTGGCAAGTGATGAGTCAATGCAAGATCTTAGAATCCACCTGCCTTCAAGTAGCAGCTTCAAGAAGTACTAGTTGTAGGACCTTACTTAATCTCTCTGCGCTTCAGTTTTTCTCATCTGGAAAATAGAGTTACTCAAAGAACCTATTTCACAGTGAGGATTAAATGGGTACATTATTTTCAATAATTTAGACATGGGATGAATTAGTAAGTGCCAAATAAATGTTAGCCATTATTATCTATCCTAGAGGTATACGCAGTTTGCAGGAGATTTCTGGAAAAGGCAGTAGCTTGACTCAATCACTTAATATTTACAACATGCACAGAGAATTATGCAACACGGTAAAATGCCAGGCCATGCAGAAGGACATTGGGACAAGTCTTCTGGGGCGTTGTTTGGGAGAAGAGGGTTATATAAATGATTACTTGCTCTACCCATGGGTCAAAGTAGCCATGAACCCTAACCAGCTTTTATAGCCAGTTTAATGAGTCTCTCCAGAGCCATGTAGAAGTGTTAGAGCTAACATTTGACTTCTAACCTGAGTTGGAACAAAATTTGCTACAGGACCTGACTTCTAAGTTCCAACAAGAGTTCTGGATACAAGAACCCCCTCCCCACTCTCTCCATGCCCAGGGCACACATTTTCCCTACAGTAGAGAAAACAAGAAAACAGAATCTTCCCCCAAAATCTCCCCTCCTCTTCTGCTCCGGGAAGCTCCTCAGATCTCCATAATACAATGTTAAACCTTTATTAGCTCTTCTAAAATTCTAAACTGATGACCAGGGAATTGTATTGCCCTCTGCTGTGGTTCAAAATTAAAATACGGCTCAGTAGACTTGCCATGCCACCTTGACCGAAATGTTGCACGCTCAGTCATTTTCACTGAGTCATTTATTTCGTTCATCAATATTATCTTTCCCTTCAGTTTGGGTGAAAAGCAGGCTAATCAGTGATGTTCTGATCCTCCAATATATTATGTTGGTGGCTCTCCAGAGGCACATTTGAATTAAAAAAAAAGAAAAGAAAAATACAGAGCAAGTCAATTCTTTTTTAATACTGTCTGTTCTCTTTTGCATTCAGTTTGATTCTTTTAGCAAGTACAAATCTAAGCATTTAATTTTACCATCTTCAACTCCCTAGGAAGATGAATGAAAATAGTATATTTCTCTAAAAAGATGTTCCAGGAGATGGAGAAAAGATAAGCTTTAGAGTCAAATTGTAATTTTTCTACCAGAATGGGTCTTCCCATGTGGCTGCTGACTGCTTTCGTGTATCCAGCCTCCTGGAACTACTGGCCCTTTGGTCAATAACTCATTATCTTTGGCACTTTGGGCCTTGCATGTTTTGCACCCTCAAAAGAGGCCTCCTGTCTTTCTGGAAAACTTCCAGTCCTCCTTCAAGATGCAAATAAGATGTCACCTTCTCTGCAGGATATTGTTCATCCTCTCGTCTAACGAGACATTCCTCTCGTCTAAGGCAGACTTAGTTTCTTCTCCCCTGGGGTTCATGGGCTTTGGGTATTTACCCCTCTGGTAGAGTACCCAGCCCATCATATCCAACTGCTGATATCCATTTACCTCTCCTACTCAAGTGTACAAAATGGCCTGGATTACAAAGTTTCATCTTTTACTCCTGATTTTGAGAACATTCTAGACTTACCAAGGGTACCCAATAGATACATATTGAATGAATGGTTACCAAGAGCCTTCCAGGTATTATATGGAAAAATGGACAATTGTGGAATTCTCAGCAGTGTGAAGATCTACAGCAGATTGAAAACATACTTATGAAAGCCAAGTGTGACAGTTATTGATTTACTACCTCTTAGCTCAAAATATGCCCTTCTTTGTCTGCTGCTCTGTAATAATGGAGGTGGGATTTGTAAATATTTCTCCTCTGCCAGCTGGAAAAGCATTAAGAGTTGTCATTAAAGAGGGTGCTGGCAGGATAAGGAAAAAGGGGTTTCTCTTCCATGTTCCGGTGTGCCTTGCTCACCAGATTTTTACAGGGCACAATTTCCCCAATACCTGGCTCCTGTTGTGGAAGGCTATTCTAGATCCCAGTTCCTGAAGCTTAATGTGACCCACAGCAGCCAGAAGCTTCCACAGAATCTCCTGTGATGGCTTCAGCATGGAGTGCTGCTGGCGAGGCAGAGACTCATGAATATCCTCTCTCACCACTTTCTTGGGTGACTTTAGAGTGATTTCTGAGGCTTGGCACCAGCGTGAGGATTGCTTTCCCCAGCACCTCCAGAGGACAGATTTCTAGCAAGTCCTGCCAGCGTGGCACCTCAGCTACTTCTTGTTATCCCTTGAGCTACAGCCAAGCCCTCTTCAATGAGGTCTGTATCTCAGCCCTGTTTGGGGAAGGGTCTTTCCTGGCGCTCTATCTCAGTCCTAGGCATAGTGGCTGCTCTTCATATGTGTTTTTCCTGTATTCTTTGCTGTTTTCTTTAACTCCTACTAACCAAGCCCTTGTTACTCCAACTCTCTGTTAATTGTTCTTTCTATTACACTGTCCATATTCAAATTACCATGTGATTTTTGTCTCCTGGTTGGGCTTTGACTGATACATCAAGTGCCAAATAAATAAAGGTATGAAGACATTTTTTTTTAAATTTTGGAACTTTGGAACCAATGTCAAGGTATAGTGAAGTCTATGGATGTATCTATCTCTACATAAGATGTTTAATGTTTATTATACTAAATTTTAAATGCTGAATTTGGAAATGGTCTCTGATCATAAGACAGGACTGGAAACTACAGAGAAAAAAATATGAATTTAGACATTATCAATTTTGAATTTTTAATAATTCAAAAAACTCCTTACAAAAATTTTCTTCTAATTATTGTATGTGAACAGTATGATCACATCTGCAAAGGTAAGATTTAAAAATTGCCATCCTACATTCAGATATACCCAATGTATTCTATGTGACAGGTCCTCCATACATGCTGATAATACTATAACTGATGGGGTGAATACAACCAAATCTTTCAGTTTATTAAAGGAGTTTTTCTAGGACCTTCTTCTAAGATACACCTAGTCTTCCTAGTTGGATTTATTGCATTTACACAAAAGTCACATTCCTAATATTTCTAAAAATAATCCCAACCCTAGTTAAGTCAAATTAGTGGAGTATTGGTGTTTGTTACTTATGTTGTTGCTGAAGTTCTTTATGGTTTTTAGGTGGTGATTTTAAGAATATACTGAGTGATTGAAATAGCAATTTTCCTGAAATAACAGATAGAAGAAAAAATTAGTGAGGGTTAACCTACACACTATAGCCTCTTGTGAGAAATCAGAGTCACATTAGAAAACTAAATATCACTTAGATTACATTACTGAGCTTGGGTTTCATATCTGAATCAATTAGTTGCATTAGTGAAGACATCCACCATTATTAAAACCTGCTTAAGGATCTCATTCACTGTCAGCTGCTACTTTGAGACTTCCAGGGGAAATGCCCCTGTGATTGGGAACAATTTACCCTTATATTGGTTTGGATGATAGCATGTGTTTGTAATGGCTCATTCTCTTTTGACTAAAGCATTATTTGTGGGCTTTTCTTCTTCATGTGTAATTATCTTGTCTATAAAATTAGCATGAGCCTGCTTATTTATATGGAATCCTCATTTTAATCTTTGATACAGTGATAGCATGCTTTTTGTCCATTTTTATTCTCTTCACCTTTCCAAATCTTTTCCAGCTAAGTAGCACGTTTTAGGCTGTCCAGTCCAACCTAAAGTACTCTCTCTTTCTCTGATCTACTTACGCAACTTTATAATTTCTAGAATAGGAGTCAGCAAAGTTTTCTGTAAAGGTCCAGATGGTGAATATGTTAGGCTTTGAGCACTATTCAGTCTCTGTTATAACTACTCAGCCGTGCTGTCATGGTGTAAATGCAGCTATAGACAATATGTAAGACAATGAACAAGGCTGTATTCCAATAAAGTTTTATTTACAAAAGGAGGCAGCAGGTCAGATTTGGCCCATAGGCTACAGTTTGCTGATCCCTTATCTAAACAAGAATCTTCAACGTGGGGCATAAGAAAGGCTTTCCAGAGGGTGTCTGGGCATGGATAGCTTTCAGGGAATCACTTTTCTGATTATGAACTTCAATCACATTATCCCCTGCAGTTAATCTGCCTGAGGTTTGTGGTAGGTCAATGCTCCTTTCCTGCCTGCTCTTTAGAAATTGCTCCACTTTACCAAAGAAATGCAAACCTCATCCATTCTGAATCTTCTTACTCCACTGTGTGAAATCCTCTGGGGCACAAAAATCATTGCAAAAGGTGTAAACACAATTGTAACATAAAACAAAAGTGTTCCTTGTGGATGACTCACTCCTAAGGGACTGTCCTTTGAGATCCAAGCAAAAAGCTACTATAAGGAATCTTGAAGGATGCTGTCCCGTATTTCATCAAGGTGGAAAACTCAGGGAAAGCATCGTGCCTACTCTATCTATCTATCGTCTGTCTATCTATCTATCGTCTATCTATCTATCTATCTATCTATCACAGATATAATTAAAGATAGAATTCAGAAATAAAAAGATTGCTATGGGGGACTTCCCTGGTGGCAGTGATTAAAAATCCACCTGCCAACGCAGGGGACACGGTTTCAAGCCCTGGTCCGGGAAGATTGCACATGCTGCAGAGCAGTAAGCCCATGTACCACAACGGCTGAAGCCCGCGTGCCTAGAGCCAGTGCTCAACAGCAAAGAGAAGCCACTGCAATGAGAAGCTTGCACACCACAACGAAGAGTAGCCCCCGCTCGACGCAACTAGAGAAAAGCCCACATGCAGCAATGAAGTTAGCATTTTATTGAATTAAAAAAATAAAGTCAGATTTTATTTTTTCTAGCATAAAGTAAGTCTGATTGGCTGATTTTTTTAAGAATTAGGGCTAACAGACTATTTGGTTAAATGGCAAATCTTTCCCACAAATTGTGTGAGTTAAATCCGAAATTCAATATATATTCATAGTTCAAAATATATTGATAAAAATACATTAAAAACACTCAGAGATTATGTAATACATTGCAAAACACATTTTTTTTGGAATTATAAATATACAATAAAATTTATATATGTATATTTAAAGTGTTTAAGGGGATACAAAATTTAAAAAATTTTAGCGGGTACATAAACAAAATATTTGAATTTTCTGCTCTAGAAAAACCTTTGACAATCATTCACTCCCTCATTGTGCCCGCATTTTTGTCTTGAAACTTATTGAAATCTTTTATTGTTATGTAATTTTTCCTGTGTTTTGGGTATTATCTCCTAAATGGATGAGAAGCTTATCTACACTACCATTTCCTGGACCTGTGATCTCATTTCTTTTCTTTCTTTCTTTTTTTATTTTTCCCCAGCCTTACCTCGCACTTGCGGGATCTTAGTTCCCCACCAGGGATTGAACCCAGGCCACCGCAATGAAAGCACCAGTCCTAACCACTGGACCACCAGGGAATTCCTTGTGATCTCATTTCTTAGTTTCCATCTAGTAACAAATATCTGTAATTCCCCATCACCACCAAGATCAATGTGGTATCTGGCCTCAAACTTCACTAAAATGGATTCTAAAGTTCCCCCATGTTCACCTGTCCCATAAATCTCTCTCTCTTCCAATTGCCCATGCAGTAGAGGAGATTGGATGTTAGTGAGTGCTAGTAATGTGTACCACAAGATAGTTTCCTAATCATGGATCTGTGAAAAGTTTATTTAAAATATTCAAGTATTACTTTAAATATTCACAGAGAATGAATGATAAAAGTATTCAACAATGAGAATTGGTTAACTTTAGTTACATTGTATCTACATGATGGAATTCTATGCAGTCATTAAAAACGTTCCAGAAGAATTTTATTTAACAACATGGGCATATGTTCATGTTAAAACATTAAGTGGAAAAGAAGGCTACAAAACAGTCAGCTTAGTATAATCATAATTTAGGGAGAAAAATACAGCCAGATAAGTGCAGGAAGCTAAGCATCAAAATGTCAGTAATGGTTATTTTTGAATTATGGGATTATAGGTAATTTAGTTTTTTCTTGGTCCTTTCCTATATTTTCTAAATCTTTTATAATTAATATGTATTTATTACCAGCAAAAATTATTTTGAAAAAGTGTTTTCTTTATGTGTATTTGTACAAAATACACTGTACAATATTTTACTTTTTCACTTACCTCTTGTATTCTTTATTCTTCAAACATAACTGCAGTTAAATCTTTTGTTTCTTTTTGTACCATCCTGCCTAGGGAGCCCAGGGCAAAGCCAGCCACATAATCAACTATCAGCAGTGACTGGCAATAGAGGATTTTTTATCCAGATTAGAAACAAAACCCCCCAAACAGCAACAAGGACAAAACAAAAAACTCAAAACGTCTTGAGAAAGCTCAGACTATTCTCTATTTACAATTTATCATAAAATATTTAAATAAACATAAATCAGAGTCTAAGCTCGTCATTCTTCTGAAAATAACCACAACATTTTTTAAAGTGTATTTTCTCCACTCAAGTAATCTACTGCTATTCCTTGAAGTTCCAGTCTCCTTTGGAAGAATTGTGAGGCAAAGATGGGAAAGAGATATAAAAATCTCAGGAGTCAGTGTGCTTAGTTTGGGACAGATGATTTATTTCGTTCTGAGATCAAGATAGATATTATAATATGGTGCAAATTAGAATGAAGGTACTAAATAATTTACGCTAATGCTCTCAGTTATAAAGATAACTGCCTCACTTTGCAACTGATATAAATTAAGGGAATATATTTAAATGTATATTTTAATCAATCAAGAAGGCTCATCTGCCAGCCGGTGTCAGATGCTAATGCATGCTCTCCATGAAACGGTCTGTTTATTAACTAATTAAATGCCAGCTGACTGAGTCACTGAATTCAGACACAGAAAAGGTGACAGTGTACCGTTCTGGTCATTGGGTATTGCTTCATGATACGAAGTTCTGCCTCTTCCCAGCTGTGAAACTTAGTTTATTGCTAAATGACCTAGGCTGCCGTTTATGTGAGGTGTGTGATGGAATTAAGAGAAATGAGACATCAGAACTAAGAAAATACTGCAGGAAGCAACATTAAGAAGAACTTGCATGTAAATTGAGACTAATGGGTCCCTACTCTTGCTGCCCAGCTGCCTAGCACATAGTAGGTTGCTCAGTGAAGCTTTGTGAAATTGAATTGAATGAAGCTGAATGTGCTATTACGTATCCTGCTGAGCCGGAAGAAAGACTTCTTTTCAGTGAATCTTGGGAACTTGATAAAAAGCGTACCTAAATAACTGCCAGCATCAAAAGATGTAGTGTAATAAAGGAGATGGAGAAGTACAGGTATAGGTACTGAATGCCTGAGTTGAAAGCAGAACCAACAAATCAGGGTACATTAACAGCCCGGGAGCATCAAACGTGAAAGAAAAGTCTTTTGAAAGGAAAGCCAGAAGAATGAGACAAACCAGAAATTCACAATCAGGACCATTTCCTTACTAATCAAAATCCATTTTTTTCAGCTTTTTATTTTTTCTGTGCTGGCATTTTTCTCCCACATCATGGGCATAGAAAATAAAATCAGCCAGGAAAGTGGCAGCTTCTCGACATCGCCAACGAGTTGCTATCAAGCTTACTTTTATTTTCAGGTTTCTTCTTGTTTCTAAATTTGCCTGCTTTATTTCTGAAATTAAACAGGAAAACCTGAAGATGATTCACATTGAGTCTAGCCTGCTCAAATAATGTAGTTACGAAATGAAGTTCTCCTATCCAGATTTCATCCTCAAATGAATTGCCCTTTTCATGATATGTTAATTTTTTCGCATCTTAAGGACTCACAAAACACTTTAAAATGAAGACCAGTGCATTGACTAGAATGCAATTATGTGAAATGTAGTAGTTATTGAACTTAAAGCAAAAGTAAATACGATTTGGGATTGAAAGCAATTAATATCTTTTCGACCATTAATTTGAAAGCCGACTTGAAGCAGAAAACCCTAAGTGGCAGATACTCTACAGAATTCTTAATATATATAATTTTTGAAGATTTAATTTTTGTCCTTTTATCTAGCTATGTTTGATTCTCTATACATCTTGAAAAAGCTTCCACAAAAGGATCACACCAAATTGGAAAGCATATGCAAAGATTCCTTTTTCATCGAATCTGGGTGTTGGGGAACAATTTAACTGTGTTCTTCTCATTTGGTCATTTGCCCCACTTTGATTACGGAGGCTGGCTTGAATAATACTCATCTCTAGAATCTTAAATGGCTGCTGAATTGGCTTCAAAATTTACAGTGCTTTTTTAAAAGAATTTTTATTTAGTGAGAACCATAAGAAAGAGGACAAGTTAGCAATGCCTAAGACCAGTTCCTTAATTCTTCTAACCTTCAATAAATACCCAACATGAATTTGGATTTGTGTTTCTAGTAGCTTAACTTGGAGTTATTTCCTATGTGAATGACCAAGTCCTGGATTCCTGAAAGTCTAAGTGAATTACGTAATGGTCGAAATTCAGTCGGGATGCATTGCACCCAAATTTACTTCTCTACATAAATGGTGATAAAACTTCTCTTTCCAAACCTGTTTTTCAGCTTAGGAAAACCATGGACTTTCCAGGGGATATTCATACTTCCTTTGTGTCTTGTTGATATCAGCAGGGATGGTAATGTTTAAGTTGACCAGAAGAGGAATTCTAACAATGCGTAGTCAGACACGGCCAGATCAAGATCAGCTACATTTTCTTTTGCAGTTCAAGGGTTTCTGTGGCCAGTCACAGCAGCCGGAACCACGCTAACTTTGTTTCTGGAATTGAGTCCGAGGGCATTGCTGTTAGAGTTACTCAACTTTTCTTTATTCCATTCCAGCACTAAAACTGCTAATATCTCTTTGCAAGTTATAGATTGCACAAAGGATGGCCAATTACTTCTACTGATGAAGTGCCAGCTAATAAGGAGCTGGATTCCAATTACTTTGGATGCTTTTATCTTTTTTCCATCTATCCCAAGTCCTATTTCCCAAGGATAAAATTGTGTGCAGTTGAAAAGGAGGGTTTGGTAGGAGTTAGGAAGGAAGGACCACTTTAATTTTATTTGCATGACATCAAAACTTTATGCCAAATCTATCTTATTTACTTTCCCATTTTAACCTTTTTGACTCTTTTCATTGTCCATTGAACAAGTCAGTATAACATTGTATCATTGGTGTATAGAATAAAATATTGAATAAATATTTTGGGTACCCAGAGCTGCATTAGATGCTTTATATCCAAATGTTTCCTTTTGAAAGTAATAAATATTGCCTTTCATTTTGAATTGTAGGAAGAGGGAAATATATCTAGCAAATTGTTTCTGTTTATAAAATTAAGTGCTATGTATCATAGAGCTAGTGGTGTTGAGAAAAACTGCAGTTGAAAGTTGGAAGTGCCTTAGAAATTAGATCTCTAATCTTATTTTATAGATGAAGAAACTGAGACCCAGGAAGGGCAAGTAATTTGTTAAAGGTTACCCCATCTATTTAGAGGTAGGGCAGGAATTTGGTCCTAGGTCTCCTGAGTCCTTGGCCAGTATATGTCCCTTTTGTCTCATTGCCTCTTATAATAGTTATTTGAGGATGTGTGGGATCCTTTGTTACCTTAGTCCCATGATATGAAAAAATATTCAAATGAACGAGGTCTGCTTTGAGCCGTAGTTCTTCTTTCTATAGTTGTATTTAAGATCAGCACTTTATTTTGCCCTGAAATGAAAAGAACAAATGCACAATATTACATGCTAACATTTCTAAAGCTCCATGAATCACTGGAAATGATATAGACGCGACAACATCGATATAGTCTATGCCAATTATCGCGCCTCTCTTATGGGATAATTAGGAGATGTTCACTGAAATATGCTTTTCATTTCCATTCACTGGTAATGACCATGCACTCCTTCAGAGAAGATTTATTTTCCCTCCACCTCTGCATCTACCAAGCTAAGCACTTATTCTGAACTCATGCAAATGAAAGGTGTATATTCGATGCAAGAGAGTGTGTGTGTTTGTGTAATTAAGACATACATATTAACTTTTTAGCTGACACAAGGAGCTACAGCTTCAAAATATTGGAAATTTGCTCTGGATAGAACACATCTTCATGTCCTCTATTCTATATAAAACAAGCGATATTTACAGGAATAATTCTCTATGTAATTACACAATTATTAAAAACATAGTAGTGAAGTAGGAGCTTTTATCAAGTCATTCAAATTAGTGCTATTTCATACTAATCACTATCTACTTGAATGTGTATTGCTTGGATGTGACTGTAGGAAGCTCATTAAATAAATTTTCTTTAAAATTTAATTACTGGGAACTTCTTCAGATAATAATGATTATGGGTATAATTAGGATCTTTGTTCCTCTTTGTCGTTAGTCTAAAAGGTACAAAGACTCAGAGAAAAAGATCGAAATTGCATATCCAACACTTGGAGAAGTAGTTGTCACAGGCGTTGTAGAATATTAAAGAGCCCCATCCCGCAGTGGAGCAGCAAGATCGAAGTATGGAAATTGTAATTTGGCATTAGTGATTTGCCTTTCATTTTCTTCCTAAATTGCCTGGGTTGTATTCGTGAACTATAAGGGAGAAACAACGGAAGCCCGTTTCCTTTACTGTCAGGCTGTAGAAGATGTCAGAAATTTATAATGTCTTCACTTATAACCACTGTAGGACCCAGACCCTGTACTTTGGGAGTTCAATAAACTTACATGAGAGGTGCTGTGTGTTGCCTTCACCGTGCCAAACAAAACTAGCCTATATGCTCACTGGAGTTAATGCCTTTGATCCTTGTAATTCAGAAAGAGGCACAAACACTCTGACGCGTGAAGGTTTAAGACCCTCTTTTTAGAATGGTGATTGAACTTTTCTATGAACTGAAAGTTATAACAAAATGTTTCCTAAGATTACTTCATTTAGAAATAATAAACACTTTGAGAAGAACTACGGCATATAATTTCTGGATTTAAATACTGTAACGATCTCCCAGACAAAGACAGTCCCAAGCAGTACACAAAAACATTCTCTACTATGAAACTCTGAGCTAAGAAATGAATTGTGACTATTCTGTCAAAGACTTCTGATGACTGTCAAAAGTAAATATGTGTTAGTCATCTAAACCTGATACAAATTATGTTTGTAAAGTATTCAACATAAGAAGTTTGACAATAGTTTAGCTAAATAAGGAAGCCTCTTATAAGAGTGAAGAGGAAGGCTAGATTCTTGTTCCTACATTAGTGCTAAGGCACAGGATGAAGGGGGTTCCATAGATATTAGCAAAAATAATGACTTTAGGTAGCAACCTTCTGACCTAGAGCCTCTACATTGTCTGTCAGCTAGGACCTTTGTGTGTAGGCTGCTGTGCTCAGCGTCCCATAAAGCATTCCAACTCTCCTTGTCATCAGAAGGGGACAGAGAACCAAAGTGTCACCAAGCAGATCAAAGCAAATCCAGAAAAATATAATTGGCTGTGTGAGACAGAAACTAATCGATATTTGCATGGTGTGTCTGAGCTGCTCTTAGCTTTGAGAGTTACACAGTCTACTTAGGGTCCCTGGAATCAGGTAGGATGAATAACAGCTATTGTTTTCACTTAGATGAGAGAGTCATATAGAGGCATAGAAGGAGGAAGGGGGGAGGGGCAGCAACACCATCACTACCATCAAAACAATAACCTTCACCACAACTCAGAAGTTTTGAGTTTTATTTTCCTGTCACTGAAAAAGCCATTTTTCTGTCAAGAAGGCTGGAATATCCTTGACAGGAAATAAAAGATGTGGGTGTGACTTTCTTCTCTTGGGCTTCTACAGGTTTCTACATTGTTTCCACAAGGATGGAAATCTTCTGTTCCATTCCAACACTCAGTATTAAATGTAAGACTGCTGCCTTTATTGATTAAACTCTAGGTTAGAATGTTTTTAGGCTACATTCAGCAAAGGACGGAAACCAGGGGCCCTTTTGTCAAAAAGGAAGAAATGGGATTATGGAAATGCCCACCCAGAAGTTGCTCTGTTCATTTTAATGGCCAGGATATGTGCCTGGCTTATTGATGTATCAAGGACTATGATTCTGTATCTGCCTTTCATTTCTCATATATGATCGCTTCAGCATGAAGATACGTGTAAGATATGGTCTTGATAGGCAGTTCAGGTGTGAGGCCTATGGGAGACATAAGTGATCATTTACATCTCTGGGCATCTTAAAAACTTTAGGACAAGTGACACCATCATTAGTCTAAATTTTAGGGGTTACAATTTAGCATGATGAATGTATCATCCTCCCTCACACTCAGAGAGATTCACATACAAATAAAACGTCATTCTATTTAGATGTCTGCTGCTTGTGTTTCTTTAAATCATTAAGCAATGTTTAGGCAGATTATTAAATCTACAGTGGGATTTTTGCATCTTTAGTTCCCAGATACGAGGTCATTTTGGATCGTTGATATGTTAATCGATGGTAGATTATCAAAATAGTATTTTTGAAGCAATAGTGTTGTCAGTGGAGGAGAATGAGTGAGATGATCTCTAAAACCCCTTCTGAATCCAACATTGCTTGATTTGATAATCTTGAGTCTGCTGCCACAGACTGGCACCTCCTAGGGGCAGTAGATTATGCTGGGGGTGGCTATGTAAGAATAGTAAATAAGAGGAAATAGCTAGGACAAAGGAAGCCTTAGGCAAAAATTAAGTGAGCATCCAATGTCTAATAGATACGCCAGTGGGAAATATGTCCCTTGAGGCTTCCTTCCTTCTTTTGATTCAGATTCTCAGCACCAGTCTCCATCTCTAAGTCTGACCTTTGTGGTGAGCCCCAGACGAATACAGCAAGCTGCTTCCTGGCTGTGTCAAAGCTTCGTGTCTCTAACTGAACTCATCATGGTTTCTCCCTCAAACCTTTTATTCTCCTGTTTCCAATCCTGGTTCTTATAACAGTGAACTAACAGGTTTCCCCTTCTCTAGTCTTGTTCTCATCAGATCAACCCTCCCCCTCTAAGTCTGCATGATCTTCAGAGAATGAACCTGATCACGCTATTCTTCTTTTAACATTCTTCATGGATCTCCCTTGCCTCCAGAATAAAGCTTGAGCACCTTGGGATGGTATCCAAGACTCTTCATAATCTGGTCTTCGTTGGCCTTTATGGGTTTTTGAATCAAGGGCACCCTCTAGAATGATTTCCCTCTGTACAATGGAAGCTTTATAAGGTCAGGAACTTCACCTGTTTTGTCCTGATGTCTCCTGGTCCATAGAAACCACTTAATAAATATTTGTCGAATAACAAACTGAGTGGATGAATACATGAGTGTCATTCCTTACTTCATTTTTATTATCTACCAATGTCAATTGCTTTGATTTCTCAGAAGGCACCATACTGTCCACACCTTCAATTCTTTGCTCAGATGTATCCTTCTTCTTGGGCACTGACTCCGCCTTTCTTTTCCTGGCTAATAATTCTCATCTACAAGACCTAGCTCAGAAAGTGATTTTTATGAAGCCTTCCCAGAATCTCTAAGTGAAGCTAATCCACCTTCCTTTGTGCTTTCAGGACATTGCGTGCAAACTTCTATCCAGCTCTTACTCCAAATTACCTTGAAATGAAGTATTTATAGCTCTGTCTATCCCATTAAGCAATAAGCTCCTTAGAACCACACCTAGCACATAGTAGGTGCTCAAAAACTATTTAATGAACTGATCTGCATGAACTAAGATTTCCTCATTCATTCGGGACAATGCCAGGTGTCATTTCCTCTGGGAAACGTTTCCAATCGACCATGCGGTATATTGATCCTGTTAGAATTCCTACAATTCATCATCCCCAAATCTTCTTCCAACTTCATCACATACTGCTTTTTTGTTTGTTTTTGGTTTAACAGGTTTAATAAGGTATAATTGACATACAATAAGCTGCACACATTTAAGGAGTATAATTTGATACGGTTTGACATATCTATACACCCATGAAACAACCACCACGATTACAAAAATTAACACATCATCTATAACTCCTAAATATTTCCCTGTTAGGCACCAGTTGTTGAAAAGACTATCCTTTTTCCAACTAATGCTTTTGCATCTTTGTTGAAATTCATTGATCCGCATATCATATATGTATGAGTCTATTTCTGGACTCTATTCTCTTCCATTTTTCTATTCATTTATCTTCATACCAGTTGCCACACTTTCTCGATTACTATGGCTTTATAATAGGTCTTGAAATCAGATAGCACTAGACCTCCAATTTTGTTCTTTCTCAAAGTTATTTTGGTTACTATTTTTTTCAATGTATTGTTTTGCGTCCTTGTTTTTACACTAGAACTATAAGCTAAAAAGAGTTTGCAATGTTTTATTCTATCTTGGCCACCTGAAAATATTTCACCATGCATGTTAAATCCTTTTTTTTTTTTTTTTGTCTAGCAATTTTGTCTGATTTATGCTTTTTCAATAAACTTAGAAATACGGCAGTCTTTCCCAGTCTCTTTGGAACTTGTTCTTGCCATTTGCCAGAATTCTTTGAGAATTTTTGAAACGTGACAGTTTCCCCCAACTTTAGTTAATCACGCAAAGCCCTCACATACTGAAAAACCAGTCATCTATACGTCGGGAGGCGGGCTTTCCCCATAGAAGGAGAAGAAAGATAAAGAAAAAAATCCACACACATTAGTGACAATGCTGCAGAAGGTGTTTTCTTGAACTCTAGACAATGAACGCTAATGGATCATTTATGCTGTATGCTGAAGCCTTTTGAATTCACGACAAGAGAAATCATCTCTGATGATGCTTTGCTCAGCCAAGTTCTCCAATCAACCAAATTACAAAAACTGAAACTTCAAGGAATGAGACCATCTTTGGAAGGACAAAAAGTCTGCTTGGCAGTTTGACTACTGAACAGCAAGTGGAACAAGCTGGGCAATTTTCTAGAAAGGTACAAATGCGTACAGGGTCCATCATTCTGTGTGTTAACATTGTCTAGTCCTTTCTTTATTCTTCAATACTGCTTCCTTTGTAATACAGGGATAGTAGCTTTCTGCAATACATCCATCCCGACCCATTGGTCCAGATTCTAGATATGGGATATGACATGTGAAGTTTTTCAGAAACTTGCAGGTGTTAAAGCATCTTTACATTGTCCTAGTCAGTCCCTCCTGCCACTGAATTGAAATCACTGTAACCAATTCAAGTGGTTTAGGAGCAGAAAATTCTCCTTCTCATTAAAACCCAAATGGAAATATAAAATCTAAAATACAAGCTTTGTTTCAGAACCAAGGTAAGGATTGGGTCTTGACTTAATTAAGCCACCCCACAGACGATGGTAAACACTTCTGAAAGGTTCTTTGAAGGGTCTATTTTGCAGATGGCTGGTAGGGTGGAAAGGCCTGTCCTGTTCTGATTCTTTTGCTCATGTATAAAATGAGTCTTCCTTGGTACCACATATTGTAGGAGGTTGGAGCAATCATATCACAGATGTCATTTTATTGTGGTATGAAAAATTGCTCTTTGGAATCTCCTTTTGCCCTAAACACTTTAAATATTTTGAAAACAAGGACTTCTCATCAAAATATAAACTAAATTCTACAACATTTCCTTGTACCTAATTCTAAAGTACGGCCACTGAAAAACTAACCTATTTTTTAAAAAATGGTTCTTCTTCAGTGTAAACTAGCTCAGTGTTTAATATTAATTTAATAGTGTTTAATATAAATGTTCTTAATAAAGAACATTTAATATCAATGGAAAAATCTATATTGAGAGGCTTATTTGATATTGTTTGCATTTTCCATAATGGATAATTCATCCATTCAACAAATATTAAGTAAACACCTATTATGAGCCACTGTTTGGCCACTAGGAATGCAATAATGGACAAAACTTCATGAACAAGCGTCTGTGTTCTTATTCAAGATGGGGGAAAACTTAGGAAGTTAGAGTTAGTTTGTTGGTACTCTGGCCATGAAGCTATGGCATGGTTTTAAAGTTTTGATGCTCTGAATGACAGTAAAAGGTTTACTATTGCCTTTGTGGTTTTAAATTCTAAGTCCTGCAAGGGCAGGCTCATAAGGTTTCCCCACAACTGGATATCCAGTGTTTAACATGGTCCTTACCGTATATTAAGGTGCTCAGTAAGTATTGAACCATATGAGTAAAATTAAGAAAATATAAATTTTTCCTGAGGTCATGAACTATAAGAGAAGAAGCTGAGGGTTCATAGAAGTTCAATGTTTTGGTCTTTGTAGGCTAAGCAAATGTCAGATAGTGTTTAGTTTAACCTTACAATATGCTTTTAATTTTTTAATTTGTTGGTGAAAATCTGTGACATAAAACCAACATTTGGGAAATGAGGGTCTATCTTTGAGTCCACAATAGTAAAAGGATGGCCTTTTATTCTTGAGCACCTTCCTTAATAATATATCTTTATTAAAGTACCTTTTATTATGGATGAATTTGATCATCATTATTGTTGTTGCTCAGGCAATGGTATTTGTAAAATCCAATGGTACAAAACTCAGACCTTATTTTAGATGGTGTATTGGGAGAGAAAAAGCCAAAGCTCTTACTTGAGCATTTTTCATCTGGAGATGAATCAAAGGCAATTAACAGGAACAATTCTAATTAACTGACATAATTAAAAAACTAATAATGTTTAACATTATTGTTTTATACAATGACATTAGCTTTAACCGCCTAGCAACACATCAAGGCCTCATTTCCATAGTCACAGAGTATATTATTTATCCTAGACTTCTCTGGTAACCAGGTTGACAATAGTAACGGTAATGTGGGTTCCTAAATTGTTTTGCCATACAGCTTCATAATTTATGCCATTGGCAGTAATTGTAATGTCTGTATAATTTCCTTTTAATTATCAACTAATGAAATTTACATTCATTGGGGTAAAATAAATATTCACATTCAACTTCCAATCACCTGTCCATGCTTTCATTTAATTTTCCTAAGTTTGGTGCCTTTTATTTATATTTTTAATATCAAACTGTGAGAGGAATATTAACATTTATTTTCTGATTAGTGCTTAGGGAAATATTGATTATGTGGTTCTTTTCTCTTCTTTGACTTTAAATTTCAGTGTGTGAATTTTTTAATTCAAGAAGATACATACTTCCTGGTTTTTTCACATTAAACTCCAAGGAGTTTAAGTGGAATTAATTTAGTAAACTTTAATTGCAGAATAATGTCTGCCTGTTCCCTTATCTCTTGATTTATTACAGGCATTTATTTCTACTTTGAAAAATTCTCATCAGTTTCCCAGGGAATTAATTTAGATTTCTAAAAAGAAAAAAAAAAATTGCATCTAAATTCACATTAAGATGCTAATTACAATAATTATTTCATCACATTATATAGAAACTTTGTATATATGAGTATAGCAATTTTGAGGCAAAAAATATTATTTTTTCACAATCCTAATTCTTGCAACTTTGAACAGATGAGCTTCTTAGTTTAATTAGTTGTATACAAAGACACTGTCCCTCAAAAGAAGTTATGCTGAATGCCAATCAACTGCTAATTTGAAAAACTGATAATAAATAGTCTTTGTAAGTGAGCTCAGTGTCAATATGAACCCACCAAAGTGAGATGAGCTTATGATTAGTAAACTATGGGGGTCGATCATTAACAGGCATGAACAGTACACTTTGGAGCAGAGAGATCCACACTCATGGACTGAGCTTCTCCAAATGGGAAAAAACTTATTGAAAAAGTGATTATAACTTTACTATTATTATAAAGAAGGGGAAACACTTCGGGAAGAACATTTGTTTACTCTGTACCTGGCCCGGATCATTCGGGACCGTTCCCCTGTGTACCCAGTCATTGGATGGCCACAGACTACACACCCAGGGTTTAATTCTGTGAAACAAGCTGCTGGGAGAGTTGATGAAAGAGCATGTGCACCTCAGTATTGGGGGAAGGAAGATTTTAGCAGTTCTGTCTGGTTCTTTTGATTGGGGGAAAAATCAAGGATTTTTGACTCTGGTTTTTTTGAGGTGGGGGGGAATTAATTCAAATTATTTCCCTTTGTACCTTCTGAGATAAATGTAGACTTGGTGCCTAAGTGTAGATAATATACATGCACTGAGAGTAGAGTTAATGGATCTGTTCTTAGGGATTTTAAAATTTTTTCACTAGACTGGGGACAAATGTATTTTAACTTAGCATACTCATGCAAGGTACCCATTATAGTCATTTTTCATTCACTTTTCTTGGAAAGCTTGCTAAAAATCAGATTTTTGGACTTGAGTTTGTTACTGACCTATGCTAAAATTTTGAAGCATGTTGTGCTAGGAAGATTGCAGGATTTGGACCTAAAATAAATAGGTCAGCTACTTACTATGTAAAGACAGTAAGAGACTTTACTTCTCTGATCCTTGATCCTTGGCTTCCTATTTTGTAAAATGGAGATGGGTAAAAATACCTGCTACCTCTGAATTCATATGAGAATTAAATGAGATAGTAGAGGCCAAAATGATTTACGAACTGTAGTCCTAAACAAATAAGACACTGTTACAATTATCCTCTTTTGGTCTTCAGTTAAAAATGGAACTAACTTAAATACAACTTCCATTTTGTAGAACGTTTACATCTATTAATAGACACTCAAAGTACATATTTTCTGGAGTAAATCTATGATTTATCTTTGAGTAGTGAAGACTATTTTATAAATATAAATTATGACCTCCTAACATAACTGTTCTCTAATTTTGGATTTTTCATATTGATAACTTTACTTCTAAAATTATACACATTTTTAGTAGTAAGTCTCTGATAGATTGTAACAGTCACATTATTAAATATTAAATTTTCCACTCAGTTGATTTTACTAGAGGCTGAAACTACACTATGGCCATTTTTAACAGTGATGTAGTTATGTAGTCTTGGGACTCCCTGAGGTCATCTAGGGAGTCCCAAAATAATTCTTAGGTAAATCTCCTATGGCTCAGATTGGGAATTTTACTGCTTGATCCTTCAATTTAAGCAATTTCCTTCTAGTTTTGATAAGCCAAACATAAAAAATTCATTTAATGTACAAAATGAACTTGTTAAAACAGAAACATAGGCAGTGAATGTCTTGATGATCATGTGAATAATTATTTTAATGTTTAGAATGTCCATGGCGAATTGCATTGGTCAATGTAGGTTTGTAAGATTTATATTTGGGCTCTGTATTACTTGTGCCATTTTCCTCTTATCATAAGAAGCCTTGGAATATGGTAAAAAAAACACAAAACCACTATTAGAATTGATGCCCCTTTTTGTTACCCATAATTTGCAATGCTCTCCAACCTGAAAACATCATCAATATAAACACTATCTGTTGACTGTTTGCAATGTGTTTGGATGACAAAGGTATACTATATTTTTATTATTTTTAATTTTTATTAAGTTTGGGAAAGCATCCTAACAAGGTAAAAACAAAAATTACAAGGTAGCTTATAGCCAGTGTAAAATGAATGGTAGAAGTAATAGGTTTATGGTAGACTTTTAGTTGGTTTGGGGCAGATATATCAGTATTGCTTTTGTCACATCTTCAGGGAAGCAGTACTTGTTGAAAACACAGGATGCCATCCTGTGCATCCCACTGGCGCCCTTTACTAATTCTGTGACCTTGAGCAATTTATTTTCTCCGTGTCTCAGTTTATTCACCTGTAAATGAGACTAATTATAGTATCAACTTGCTAAATTAGTACTTTCTATTATCATTTTTATCTATGTTATCATCTATGATTTTTATCTTCCAGTTGAGAAAACTGAGGAACAAGGAGGGTAAATAACTCACCTAGTAATATATCTGGGATTGAAACCAAGCTCTTAAACCCCATGCTGCTTTCCTTTTCAGTAACTCTGCATATACAAATGCACAGACAACTTCTGAAAAAAAGTGCATTTCCAATTTTAACACAGGTGGTAAATGTATCCCTAAGTTATCACTGAAACTTGAAAATCTGGAATTCATGAGTGAAACTCAATAATGGAAGAAATTCCCAATTTAGTTGAAAAAAACCAGCTTTAATGCATGGAAATATACAACAAGTTGAATTGTAATTAATGCTTTAAATATGAGTTTGAAACAATGACAACAAAAATGTCAAAAGATAGTCTTGATAAATTGCAAATTAAGTGTTCTAGCTAATAATTATTGCACTAGGCACTATTTAGAGAAATCAGAAGAAAGATACTTTTTTCCCCCTAATTGAGGAGCACACTACAAAACCCAAGAGCCTGTTCCAGCCTCTCCTAGGTTCAGCTATGAGTAATAGAATAACCCCAAGAAAGAGTGACTTAAACAAGATAGAAGTTTATTTCTTTGTCACTTCAAGAAATCATGAAGTCTAGAGCTGGTATGGCAGGACATTGTATTAGGGTTCATTCTCTCTTGTTCTATCTGTGGGTTTCCTTTGCATTGATCCTTATGGTTCAAAGTGGCTGCTGGAGCTCCAGCTATTAAGTTTATATTCCAGCTGTTTGGATGGAGAAGAGAGGGAGAGGGAGAAGGATCTTCCGTTTATCTTTAAGGATGCTTCCTGGAAGCTGTACAATCAAATTCTGCCTCTATTGTACTGGCCAGAAGTTAGTTGCCTGACTCAACTGATTGCAAGAGGCTGGGAAATATAGTCTTTCTTTTTTTTTTTCTGGGTAGCTAAATGATCAGATAAAAGTATTTCTGTTACTGAGGAGGTGAAGACAATTGTCAGTTTCTGCCGTACTGCCTCATAAATCACCATTTATGGGCACCAGCTCAAATACTTTTTGACAGGCTAGCCCACATCCTGACAAGATTCAGAAGTAAAAAAGTGGATGGAGACTCTGGTCATTTTCACACCCTACCATAACTTCTTTCTTGTCCTGGCTGAGTGACTAAATGGCTTGGTGGAGCTAAATTATCATTACCATGTCTTTACTTCTCTCCACATCTGTAAGCATCAATCACTTGCACTAGGGTTACAGATGAGAAGAGCCAATGAAATAACCCCAGATAAACTTTTTTAAGCAATATACTGTGATCCCCAGGTTTGCCAAGAAAAATGTGGAAAAATGAATTCTCCACTTCGTTCTCAAAAATTGAACATGTTCCCACAGTCTTCCTGAGAAAGCTCTATATGTGCAAAAAGGAAAAGAAAAGATGTGCATGGATTTGCAAAGTATTTGCAAAGCAAATAATAATAGCACACTTCATAAGCCATGCTCAGGCCTGTGTTTAAATAAGAGACTGATTATGTGAACAGACCGTGGACTGAAACGGAGTCCCAGATCTCAATTTGTAGTTGTTGTTTTTGTTTTTTTGGTGTTCTACATGATCTTGAAAGATTTATTTAAGCTCTATGAATGTTGTTTTCCTCTTCTGCAAATGAGAGACCAGAATTAGTACCCTATTCCTTTCCTCGCAATGGAGAAAGCAAATTAGTATAAAGCTGGGGCAGTTATTTGAGTTCCAAAGAGAAAGGTATAAGCAATTTCTTATAAATTCCTACACGGAAGACCATTATTATTAATCTATATATTTTTCTCTACCTAGAAAGCTCTTCCAATCCATCTCTGCCATCTCATCCTTCAGGATGACTTCACTGATATCCCCTGGTTAAATGTAGATGTGCTTCTTCCTTCTCTAACACTCATGTGGTCCCTGACCCTTGCAGGATGTATTTGTATCTGTAATGTGACTTTTATGATCCTATCATGCTTTTTCTCGATGATCTATTGGATGGTATAAGAGGTTAAGCACTCAGGCTTTGTGAGCAGAAATCAACTGGGTTCAAACTCCCAATCTACAAAGTTTACTTTGTAAACTTCAGTAATTTAACTTCCTAAGCCCCAATTTCCTCAACTGTAAAGTAGATGTAATTAATACGTGTTTCATAGGACTGTTCAAAGCATTATGATGATGTGTGTAAAGCACATTAATCGATCCAGCTCTAGAGCAAGAGCCTGATAAATGAATGCTATCATCATTTTAGTGAAATTATCAAAGATAGTGATTTTTTAATTGCTGTGTCCCCTGAAACTTAAATACTTGTTGGATAAGTAGTTAATGGAAATATTTATCTTTTTTTATGTACAGTGAGTGGTAATCGTAAGATCATACAGTTTGCAAATGGCAGGACTGTAATTGTAATCCAGGTTGTCTGATTCCAGACTTCCTGTGAGTAGTTACCAGGCTTTCCTCCAGACCACCGAGGCGCTCATAAAGTAGCACACAGGTACCTCCAAGGACTCTCAAGAGTTCTGTCTGCAGATGATTGTGGGGCTCCATTGGGATTGACAAGTCATCTATGATATCTCCTGGGCATCTCTATTTGCTGATGGATTTCAAACACTGGACTCTGTCACTTAAACCTGACTCAACCTTTGGCCCTTGGAACTGGAAGGTAGTGCTGGGCATCCCCAGTGCAGGGCTGTGTTTTCCCCAACACACTGGGACAACTCAGCCCTCCAGCACATGGTGCCCTGCACTGCTGCAACTCACAATTCCTGCCCTGGCCCTGGCTCTGCAAAACGCTCTCTCAATAGTGGCCATGTGGCAATGCCTGCCCTGATCCCCATGATGGGACAGACTGTTCTATCATTATTCCCCCCATGGATAGGGACCTCAAATGCAGTACTATCAATATTATTTCTCAAATATCCATGCTATTAAGGGGAGCACACATATTCACTGAAAATATTACAACTGACTTGGGTGTGCAGGAAAAATAGACTCAAAGTGATGTGATAGGGTTATGAATGTGCATTTAGAAACACAGCTACACACACACACGCACACACACACAGACACATACATATGCACACAGTCTTATGCACATACTAGATCCCTCTGTGACATCTCACTCACTCTATTTCTGGTTTACTCTCTAGGGAGCTAGGGCAGAGGAGTTGGTGGTAAGGGCTTTGAGAGATGGAGAAATCTTTCAAGAGTTTACTAGTTGTGTAATTCACATATATGTAATTAGATGGCTATTATACATGATGAGACATGCCAGTAGACTGAATTGAATGACATCTGTGAAAACCTACCAGAATGCCTACAGACATCCCTGAGTTTGTGGGACTATAATACTCCCTGTGGTCTACAAATACTCTTTGAACATTTTATCTTCATCTGAGTAATTTCTGTCTTCACAAAGAGAAACTGGGGGGGTTGGTGCTGCCATCATTTTGCTGTTGCCCAAAACTGCTTTAGAATTCTTTTTTTAAAAAAAAAAATAATTTATTTATTTATTTTTGGCTGTGTTGGGTCTTCATTGCTGCACGTGGGCTTTCTCTTGTTGCGGTGAGTGGGGGCTACTCTTCGTTGCAGTGCACGGGCATCTCATTACAGTGGCTTCTCTTGTTGCGGAGCATGGGCTCTAGGCGTGCGGGCTTCAGTAGTTGTGGCTCGTAGGCTCAGTAGTTGTGGCTCGAGGGCTCTAGAGCGCAGGTTCAGTAGTTGTGGCGCACGGGCTTAGTTGCTCCGCAGCATGTGGGATCTTCCCGGACCAGGGCTCTAACACGTGTCCCCTGCATTGGCAGGCAGATTCTTAACCACTGTGCCACCAGGGAAGTCCTAGAATTCTTTATTGGAATAACAAAACTGGGACACAAACTTTTAATTAATCAAAGAGTGCAAGATATATTTTAGAGTTGCTTTCTCAATTTTAGAGAAATTTTTCGAGATCCCTGGGAGGTAACTTTGGGAGATAAGGTGGCAGACCAGGCTGGATAGCAACATTTAAAATTAAAAATAACCAGTGAGGACAAAATCATGTCATTTTTCTGTGATGCTCACCAGACTACTTTGAGGTCAGTCTTCAAAGATGAGTTAGAAAAATATGCTTCTGGTGATGGCGACACCTTGGGAATGAAAGTACGTGAGCCTTCTAGAACAGGGGTACCAGGAACCGGGCCTCGCAGCAGGCGGGGAGTGGCAGGCTGGCGAGCAGAGCTTCATCTGCCGTTCCCCATCACTCACATTACCGCCTGACCCATCTCCCCCTCCCCGCCGTGGAAAAATTGTCTTCCATGAAACCGGTCCCTGGTGCCAAAAAGGTTGGGGACTGCTGTCCTAGAGTGTTTAATTTGAAGCAGATCCAACAAACCTGAATATACAAAATCTGAAGTTTGTTAAAAATTGACAGCTTTTCCTTAGGGTTGTGCTTTGTTCCGTTTAGCTCTTTGCTTTTTCAGATCAGTGGATGACTCTCTTTCCTGGGCTAGACTTAATTTCGGGATTTTTTAAAATTAGCAGCAAAGCAGAAATAGCACACCAAGAGATGGAGACCAGGGCGCTTTTCTACCCTGCTGTTTTGCTCTATCTCAAGTGTGTTAAATACCACTCTGGTTCAAGTCCTTGGCTTAAAATAATCTTTTTTCCAAAAATCCAAGGCACTTAGTGGGGAAGATGATACAAGGCAAACTGCTTTAAATGGAGGTGTTTTGCTGACCTTTTTTATTACCTCCCCAAGGCAGAAATGATCAACTTTTGTGAAAGCCAATCATAAGCCCATTACCTTATATGACATGAGACTAACAGGCACCTCTATAACTTAGCGGCAACATTACAGTTAATAAGCACAATTTTGGTTAGGAAAGATTTCTTAAAGGAACTTTGAAATCATTACACACCCTGCTTGTTGCAACATCTGATTTTTATCTTTGGGAAAACTATCGAATCTTTTAGTATCACTTTGTAATATACCACGATTTGTTAATTGTATTTTATTTCTGTAAGAGAGGAAAGAAATCGTTAGCCATACAATGAGTGTGAGTGAGTTTTAGGTCTAGAAAGGGAAATTTGACCAAACCTCTCCCAGATTTCAGTGCTTCTCAAATTTAATGTGTGCAGGGATCACCTGAGGTTCTCGTTCAATTGGAGATTTGGATTCAGTTGGTTTGACTGGAGCCTTAGTTTTTAATTTCTAACAAGATCCCACAAGACGCCAACGCTGTTGGTCTGAGGGCTGCTCTTTGGGTAGCAAAGATCTCAGAAAATATTCCTTTCTGTGGAGTTCTTATTAAAAATATATAACAAAAACATATAACACAACCTCCCAGTTAAAACTTCGACACATGCTCTGCTGTGATTCATGACATTCTGGGTTCTGGAAGTCATTAGGGAACTCAGTATAGCAATGTGAATATTTCTGTGTGTATTGCGCGTGGGATCAATTAGTGGCGGACCAGAGCAGGTGTTGTCTGATTGGTGAACGGCCAGAGGAGTGAACCTTTGTAGTTATTTCAGGTGTGGGTGTATTCCATTTTTAAAACAATAAAGATCAGGGCTGGTGGTCTTAAGGATCCAAAAACTCAGGGGCATATGGTACCTTTGGGTGAGCACATAAATCTTCAATGTGAGAAAGAAAAGGAACTCTTGGGTCTAATTAAAAAATTTGTTAGACACAAAAACCCTGTCAGATATTTTGCTTTGATGTGAATTCTTCCGCAAAAATAAGGACTTAGTCATGATGAAGATCAAGGCGGTTAGAAAAGCAATACAAACCATGAAAACAAAGAACTCTCCCTAGGGAGGCCATCAAGATTTTCTCTACATTTGCTGTTATTACTTATTCTGCAATATACTGTGTTTGAGGATATGCAGGGCCTAGACCTTAGTGTCCAAATGTGCTCTCTCGTATCAGGGAAATTAATCTAACTAATTCTTGATCGTTATCTCAAGAATGGCATATACAGGCTACCATGGCTAGATACTCTGGAAGCATAGAAGCAAGAAAGCGTGCTATTCACACACTGCTGTAGAATCAGGTCAGAATGATTGTTTAAGAGTATGTTTAGAGAAGAGCAATGTCACATGTCAGTTTGTAATAAGATTTTCTAAGTCAATGTAGAGCTGAAAGTTATTGCAAATTTCTACTTATACATATTTTCTAAATATGTTCAGATTGACAAAGAACTTGAGTCATGCTCTGCATATTCTCTGAAGGATGGATCCAGTGTCCTACAAACGTCATAGACTGGCCAATTTATGTTTCAATGGAACCCCAGTCCTACAAGGTATTTTGAAAACATGAGTCCCATTTTCACGTGTATGTTGGAAATGTTGCAGAATATATGTTCCTTATCAAGATTCACAATTCACTCTAATCAAGTGAAGACTCTGAGACATCCTGTGATGTAAGAATTCTTATTTACCCTTATGTCCCTCTCTGGTAAACTATTAACACCCTTCACAACACTTTTGAAAAAGGAGCTTCTGATCTAGCTTTTATATATCAGTGGTGATTTTTATATGATCAAATATCTGTGACTTCTGTTTATTGTTTGACTGCAGCCATATTATGTTCATTGTGTTAAAGTCCAGATAGTTTTAGTGAGATGGAAAGACTGGTAGAAAGTTCTGGGAAATTCCTAGCTAATTCCATATACCTACAGGGGTAATTTCTAATTTCCAGAATATGGTGATGAAACTTTGATCTCTTGTGAATATCACATTTGCTCCTTTAGATAGAAACCCTTGAGATGAAGTTCTAAAGTGAAGAGTCAGGAGCCTAATATAATCCTTCCTATAAAGGTGCAATTAATATTCTTTTATTGATTGATTGACCAAAACTATCTATAGAGTAGCAATTACTATAGGCCTTGAATTTTACTGGGTGCTTTGGAAAGCACAAAGGGCAAACTTTCTGGCTTTTAAGAGTTGACAGCATAATTGGAGAGATAAGACAGCCTCTCTTGAAAAGTTAAATAAAAATAAAGACCATATATATTTAAATGTCACATGCATGATATAGATATTTTAGACAATGGATATTTAGCAAAGAGGAATGTTGCATCCTCCTGGGGGATGAGACAATTTCTCATTCCTTTGCTCACCCTCAAACCTACTATAGAGTTTTGTTGAGCTGCATTGGATTCTATTGGTTGGCTTGAGTAGTCAAAGAGAGCTTCAAGGATCACAGTGGGCTTGAGAACTTTCTCACCTGCTGGCTATGTAAGCTCAAAAGGCTTTCCTCCATTTAAGTGGTGCAAGCAGCCTCACCGCAAAAAAAAGTTGGCACAAGAGCAAGTAAGAAAGTTAGAAGAAATTATGTAAGAGGATCTTCATACTCTACTTTGTGAGGCCACAGCATTCGACAGACAAGCTTAAACCAGAGCTAGAATCCAACAAATAAATCCCTTTGTGCAGAATGGTGGAAAAACTCACACACAGCTATTTTTTCTCTCTCCCTCAAATAAATATTACTCAGCATCCACTTCTATAACCGTCAGTCTTGTCAGTCTTAAAGCTCACCCTGTGTCCCGAAAAAGATACGATAGGTCCTACAGACTCTCATGTACCCTCCACAGATGTATCTGCCTTGCAGGATATTTTCATTTTCTCTGAAAGGTAACAGGAACATCTTTCCTTGGTTTCTGTGGATTTAAAGTTATTTTTAATTTTTACTTCCACTATGATTGTTTCTCTAACTTGGGACTCATTATCCAAAAAAATCTCTGACAGGGAGAGTAAGGGAGAAGAATCATCGGGGCCCAAATGAACAATATCTAGTCACCTATACACTGATTAAAATAATCTGTTACTTGGGGAATAATTTGTTTCTGTCAGTTTTCTTTTGTCTATTATTCCCATGCAGGTGTTCAAATTCCACTGTGTCCATATATCCATGGTGATGTCTTTGACTATATTTGCTCAACTCGTTGAAAGCTAAATGGACCATAGAGAAAAATCTGCTGAATGGGTGAGATGGGAATGCAAGAGAGAAGAGAACCACAGTGTCAGTGGGATTGCTATGGTGCAAGGGACTTGGGGGAAAATGGTGCTTCAGGGATGAATTCTGTTGACTCCTATACTCTTGTAGCTTCACTGTTCCCTGTGACTGGCCATGGGGTCTTTGCAGGCAATTTAACCTCTCTGAGCTTCCTTTTCATAATGGTGAGCTTGAAACGATGCTATTTACTAGTTTGTAACAGGCTTTGGGATCCCTGTATGTTGTCAATTGCTTGATATTAACAATAATTGCCTACAGAGTTTTCCAAACCATTTACATGAAGAATCTCTGCACTTTGATGTTGTTACAATATGCTAATAGTCAACCAATGCGGAACAGGATACTTTCCTACACTGAGCTGACACACTTTGCCTGCTCAAAGCAAGTGCATTCCATTTCAGACTCGCATTTTTTTTCTGTTTCAAGCTTACAACTGTCTTGGCATTAGGAAATGAAAATCTTTTTTAGGTCAGCTTTTCTCTACACTTCCATTGTCCCACGGTGCTTCGGAAACCATGCGTGTATCTCCCTTCCTGAAGCAGTGATGGACACATTTCTACATAGGTTGTGGGTAGCTGTGGTGAGAGACTCTCGGAATTCCTGTGAACAAAGAAAGCTTTGTGCTGAAACGTAGCTTAAAGGAATGGCATGAAGCATGAGGAAATTTGCAGGAACCTACCCAAAGGAGAAATTGTAGGAACTAAATTTCAACCAAGAACAATGTAAATAAATCTGACTTGCAGAGACTATATAAACCAGAGAGACAGCAGAGAGGAACAGAAATGTTAGTGACCTGGTCCAGGTTTCTAACCTGCCTGGAAGGACATGTGGCAGATGAAAGGGAGGCAGAGGCTGCTGGAAAGGTATTTTTGGCAAAATTTACAATTTCTCCCCTTTGGCCAAGAAATGAGTCAACCAACAGGACTTTATGATAAAATATCAAGTGGAAAAAAAATGAAGGCATAAAAGAAACACAAATCACAGTCTCTTACCTTGAGAATCCTACAGTTTAGTTTGTGAAACAAGACAATCACTCCCTAGTTAAGCTCCTATTTATGTTGGGAATCAGTGGATTTCACAAAAACATGCATCTTGAATGAAGAATAGGATTATTTGGAAGAGTGTCCTGCAGCAGAGTCTGAGTTTCCAGGAGCTGGAATATCATTCGCAGTTGTTCAGGTACTTGATCTAGTTTATCACTGTATTACCAGCATCTGGAAGAGTTCCTGCCGTATAACATTCAATATTTGTTGAATGAATGGATTACTGAATAAAAGTGAAACCGAGCAGTGTGAGTATAGTGAATATGAATTGGGGTTCAAATGACAAGGATTCCCTTTTTCATCCATTGGAATGGGTTGGGCCATCAAAACAGCAAATATAACAGCAAGAGAAAACATACAGGGATTTTTCTGTTTAATGAAGTACAGGGCAGTCCAGCGTCATCGAAAACCTAGATCATTCCATGTTTCTGTTTTGCCATCCTTACTATGTAGACTTTGTCCTCACCGCTGTCACCTCATGGTCACAAGATGGTGGTTGCTGGTATAAATATCACATATGTGGTTTGGGTAGGGAAAAGGGGAAAGGGGCACTAGAACGAGGGGGAAAAGCTGAACTTCTCCTACAGAGGTTTTGCCCTTTATGTTTGTCAGTTTCTCCTTCCCCAAGGATTCTTGCAGGCATTTTCTTGTCCAGAACCATGATAGGAGGCTATTTCTAACTGCAAGGGAGTCTGAGACCTTGAGTCTGACAGCTTTCACCTTTGTCTCTCACAAGGCATTACCAAGTAAAGAATTCAAGTAGATTTCTGGAGAGATAGACCATGAGGGGAGAGAGAGAGAGAGGTTAGGTAAAATCTCAATGTCTGATGGCTAGTCAATGGTGGGATTGGGATTAGGACCCACTTCTGTCTGTCTCTGAGGCTTGTACACTTAACCTTTCCTTTTCTAGTTCTGTGGTAATGTGCAATTGTTTAACCCCTTGTAAGACTTAGTTTCCCCTTTTTATATAATGGGATAGTTATAAATTCAGAGGCTTTTAAAAAAAATTAACAAAAATAATGTTTATAAAATATTCAGTCATATACACACACACATATGAAATGCACACAAAACTGAATGACCGCCCTATTGACATATGAAAATCAGAGATTTACACACCAAAACCAGGTCAGACAATCCCTTGTGTAAATGATACAGTTATTTTATTATAGTAGCAAATTGATACAGAACTTCACTGGAGTCAAGATGCACGGCAAAAGATAGTTACTTTCTCCAAGATTGACAGCGTACTGTTTGCTGTTCCCCAAAGCAGCAGCAGTGGTCACGAGTGTAGGTATTAAGGTTTGGATGAGTGAGGGTCATATCAGACTTTCTGGAAACACATCAGGCTCTCTCTGAGTCCATCCTCCTACACATAGGAGCTTTCTGCATTTGTTAGCCTGTGTCCTGCCAGGCCAGCTCATCTGGGCCAGGTGCAACCCCTCAACCTTGGAGTTACTCAGTGGACTGTAGAGTGCAGGGTTCTATAAAATGCAGGCAAAGACCCCGCTTAAACTACACTTGGACTCTGCAGTGGAGTGCCACCAGTGCCCAGGACATTACTAACCTCAGGGCCAGAAAGCTAAAAACAAAACCACTTTACAAAATTCAGTTACTTTTCTAAAAAAGTAGACTGACAGCGGTTGTACAATAAGACGTGCTAGTGATTTCTTTTTAAACAGAAACCTATACCAGGAGAAAACTGAAAGCTAGGATTTACAGCATTACATATAATTACAGAGTAATGAGGCTGATAGGCCACCTGTGGTTCTCACTCTCTATAACTCACAGACATAGACTTGCCTTTCCGCTGCCGGAAAGTCTTTCTTGACTATGCACTGGTTAAATATAAGGGGGGTTGTAAAACTGTTCAAAGAACTAGATGCTAAAAGTTCTTAGCAAGAAAATTATTAGGTAGGTATTTTTTAAAAGACATGGATACAATGTTTTTAATTTCTTTTACCTAACATAAAAAAAGATGACATTTTAGAAAATATAGGAAAGCAAAAATAAAAAAGGCACCGAAAAGTCTATAATTTAAACATAACCACTAATATTTTGATCTATTATTTTCTAGTCTTTTTCTTACATATTTATTGATTAGTACTATATATATATATATATATATATATTTAGCAACTATGTTATATATTTTTAAGTGCCGGCATGACTAACATAGTAAAGTGAACATTTTAAACATATTAAATACTTTTTACCACTTGCATCAATCAACATACAGTCTAAATAAACTGACTTCTAAAGCAAGAGAACCAATGTATAGTTCCACTTGTGTTGAAGAATAGTCATCATTTTTAAACCTACAAGCACTAAATATTTCATTTTATTTCATTATAAACAAATAAAAATCGGTATGTCTTCAATTTTTAGAAAATATTATCTGATTACTGCAGATTTAAAATTTTTCCATGTGTTTTTTGACCAATTATATATTATCTTTTGCAAATTACCTGTTTTTTTCCTTTATATAGTTTGGTGGGAAGTGGGAATGGAAGGTTTTATTTGTTCCTTATTGGTTAGTAAGACCTATTTCTGTAAAAGAATAATAAACCTTTGTCATTTATTGTAAATATTTTTCTCGGCTTGATATTTGGCTTTCTTATGGTCATTTTCAGTCGCAGAAATGTAATATTCTCATGTGTTCAAATCTCAGGGACTTGGAAAGAATTACAAACGTAAATGCATAAGTAAATAAATCTTTCTAATCAGGACATTCCTAAAATAGTTTGTAAATGGGAACGGGTATATTTGTGTATGCAGGTGGTTGCGGGCTGGTGCTGGTCCGGCCCCACTCCTCTGCCTCTCTCAGGGTGGCCAGGTTAAAAATGCATTTGCTGCAATTGCTTTACGGAAAGGTACGGGTGAGGTGCTCTTTTTGCTGCTCAGAGATGGATAACCTTGTGAAGAACCCAGTCAGAGAGCGAGTTACTTAAAATAAAATGGGAGGAAGACTTTTAAGAGATGGAACATCTGTGATAAACTCATTTTCTGTGTGAGCACTGATGGAGATTCCTGTCTAGGTCAGCTGAACGGTATTTCTATAGCAGTTGAAAATTCATTTCATTCATTTCATTTCATTATCAGAACTGTTCAAGCACCCCGGTTTGGATCAGGGGACAGCTTCTTAAACCTGCAGGAAGCTCATTTACCCCTGCTGAGGCTCCAGCTCCCTTTCTTATGGGAAGGTAGAGATGGCTCGCTTACAAATCCTGGCAGATACAAATATATAGATATATATCTCCCTATATACATCTTCCCTGATCGTATATATAAATATGATTTGTATTGAAGGAATGTGAACATTTCCATCTCGAGCAGCCTTCATACTCTCCTTTTTCTGTTTGATTTTGGTCTGCTTCAAGGCTACTCTCCCAACCCCTTCATCTGTTAAAAATACTGCTCTCGGTGCATTAGTAAACAGAGAATCACAGCGGAACAAAGGACAGAGCGTCAATTCTCTCAACAGCCAGCAATGAAGCAACTTGGAGTATTTTTCAAACAACGAACACTGATTGAGAAAACTTTTAAAGAATCCCAGATGGCATTTACAGAGTCAGAACTAAATTAATGGAGGGGGAAAAAAATCCACATTACTTGAAGTCTTTACAATGAGAGCCATAAGATTTCTACCTGTTCTTCAATTGTGGCTCTCCGGGGCTCAAAAGCTGTAACGGAAAGTGCGTTCTTGCATCTTCCACGTCAGAGAAGGAGCCAGAAGCCAGTAGACACTGGGAAGAGGCAGACTGAGTGACTCACACCAGGGAAGGGGGCACACTGGTAGAGACGGGGGCTTGGTGATTGGGGTGACACACAGATGCTGATGACAAAAGACATGCAGCCAGTTACGGCAATTCTGTGTCCAGAGAGTAGAGTGGCAAGGAGCGGGTGGCAGTCTCCCAGGGATCAGGGAGCACGTGCTGCAGGGGAATCCAGACAGGTGGGTGGATCTCATCAGGGTGAGAGAGTTTAGAAAGTGAGTTACTGTAAAGGAGAGTTTCTGAGGGGAACTCAGTGCAGGCCTCCATCCATGGGTACTGGCAGGAATAAGCCACAGTCCTCTCCACCTCCTTCTGAAGGAGACCTGGAAAGGTCATTGAAGCATGGACCTGGGCTCAGGGAAACAAGGCAGATTCCCGTGAGACATGGTTCCCAAAGATGGTAGCAGCCCCACTGCTGAGCATGGACAGGGCAGCTCCCCAGTGGGGTCCACGTGAGGCCCCCCTCTGCATGTCTGGGGTTCTGACTCCTTCTCTTCATCCTACTAAAGATAAGATTGGTCTTATACCTCCAGAGTGCTACGTCTGCAGGGGGAGAGAGACAGACAGACAGAGAGAGACAGAGAGACAGAGAGAGAAAGGAGAGTGTCCAGCTGGGCTAAGGGCAAATACATGTAATAATAATATGGTCAAGTTCTGCTACTTTTGAGGAGTTAAAATTGAAAAATTTTACGAATTTTACTAATATTTTATTAATTTCAATGCCTGGTAGTATGTGTGTGTGTGTTTTTAAAATTGGACTCTATGAGTGGGTCGTAGAATGATGGAGGGCAGTGCCAACAGTAAAACTGCAGCAGATGACCTTGCTTGCGTATTTACTACAGGACACACATTACGTGAAATGTTTCACAAGCATTGTTTCATTTACACGAGCCCTTTGAGATGGGTACTCTACTAGTGTAAGTGGTAGAACTTGCACCCAGATTTCTCTGACTTGGAAGCTTACAGTACTAGATGCTGTAGAATGTCTCCTTGCTCCGGTAATGTTCGTTACATGTAGGACCAGGCTCAGCCTGATGGATTCACCGCTGAACTGAAAGTACAGGATCACATATCTTGTCAACACAGGATATTTGATCTGAATTCCCGACCTTCAACTGATTCACCTTTTGCCCGCGTGAAATTAGTAGAATGGCTACATTAACATTTCTTTTAATGCTCTTTTTTAAAGAGTACATTTTTAAGCACGGAAATAATGCATTTAAATGTGCTCTACAAAATGCACGTTTGTTTATAATAGACCAAGAAAATTGCAAATGCAAAAGTACAAATTGTTTCAGACATGAGCAATTTTTGTACTTAGAGTTCTTATAACAGCCTAAAATACACATTTTAGTCTATATGTGCTGAGAAATGTCTTTTTAAATGTTGACTTGTGATTTAGACATATCAAACATTCTCATTAATTGCAAATATAACTCAGTTACTCTCTATTTCTTGAATTAGAATAATACCTACCTCATTTTAATGACCGATATAGAGCAATTCACACATACGTAATTTATAAGCAGGAAGCAAGATGGAAAATAAATGTACAAAATGCTAAGTCCATTACCTCAAAAGGCAAATACCTTTATTTCATGTATTTGAACAATTGGGCTTTTTGCTAGATCTGAACAATAAAGGTGGAAATAGGGAGAAAGAAAAATAGAAAGGAAGAAAACAGAAATAGAATAATGGTGGGAGTTTGGGGAAATAATAGTTAGCCACATGACAAATAAAAATGAATGATTTTTTGGCAGAAATATTTCATTAAGGTAGGGCTGTGCCTTTTTTACTCATTTATATTAGGCTTAAATGCCAGAAAAATGTAATTATTTTGCCGACTCTCATTTATTAAAATCATTTTAAAAGTGTAGTTCCCAGACACCCATCTGTCATATCAGGAAATAGGCTAATTTTCTCTTTCTTTCTTTTTCAAATACACTAGAAGAAATTAGATAAACTAACGTAATGTAATTTATTATATATTTTCTCCACTGTCTAAGAATAATATACTTGTCAGATAACTTTGAAATAAAGAAAAATAGAGGGGAAAAATCATTATTTTTAACCACCCAAAGAAAACAAATCTTAACATTTTAGTGAATTTCCTTCCTTCCAGTCTTTTTTTCCCCCTTATAACCACTTACGGGTTTAAAGCAACATTTTTGCAAACCACTAAAATATCCAGAGTTTAATAATTATTGATACATTCTTATAATTTTGTCCCAGATTGAAAAGAAGCAACAAAATGCTTCAGGAACCTTTAGTTCATGCATCTTGCTCTGAGTCCCACAGAAATGATGTTTTAGTCTACACTGAGTTAATTTCAACCTTGCATCCCTCGCTGCTTTTGATGTATCCAACCATATGTGCCACAGAGCAGAGCCTCCACATACTGTTCCCAAGTCTCTCTCCCAAGTGCATCATAATGATGATAGAACCATGAAAGCAGCATCAATGAAGAAATCGCACCATTCAGAGTGTCAGTGTAGAATAAATCTAATGAACTTCATGTCTCAGGAGGTATCCATTGCTTCCAAAATTGGAACATAATACACGGTAAGAATTTTCTTCCCTGAAGACATTAGCCAGTAATAGGTCTGTTCTGATTCCATTAGCTTAAAGTGTAAGTTGCTCCCTGCACTGCTTAGTCTTTTACCAAAGATTGATGAGAAAACAGTCGACGTAGTCCAAGTGAAGGGGAATGTTGATCATCCTGTGGGAAAGTCAGGTTCTGTAGGAGTGGACTTTGCATCTGACTGTGCTTACCCCACTTGAACTGCTGTGGGGCTGCTTGAATGAGGACTCAGGGGACCTCGGAAGTTCAGCTGCGACAATCAGTCGCTCAGCAGGCTGACCCTTATTCTCTTGTCTCCAGTGGAAGCACAAGAGAAGTTATTCTAAATCTGAGAATGGAGATTTGATATTAATTATCACTGATGTGGTTTACAGACCTAAACATTACAGACTCTAATTATGTATGTTTGAGTATTCGCATTTGGTGTCTTCATGCAGGAGGGGCCAGCTCTGTGTGAGAGGAATGATGGGAGGTTTTCTAGCTTTGGCTACTTTATCCCAGAGTCAGTGCTTTCTTCCTCAGGAAAGTAGTTCTGGTCTGATGTTTTCTATGACTTATTGTCTCGGGAAGGCACTGTTGCCTTGATCTTTCCAAAGACTCTGTAACTCAACGCAGAACATCTATCCAGTTGTTATTTTTGGATAGGCTGGATGCGCTTGTGCTATCTCCACATATTTCCCAAGAGGTTGACACCTACTTTTAGTGAATCAGAGAACTGGATTTTGCAGAATTCTCTAGGTTCTATTTTCTCTGCCTTAGTCGTGTTATAGTTAGTGTCAATGTTGTCGATGTGCACACACATATATTTTTAGGAATTGTATACCTCACTGATTCATTTCTGTGTTTTATTATTGCCTTGGTATACAGAGCTATTCGGCATGAAGATGGTATTCCTTGTTCGCCTTCACTGATAACACGAAACTTTATTTTACCCCCTCTTCTTCATCCAGTCTCTCTCCCTTCAAGGGGACCTTTACTGTTGTCCTAAAATAAGCCAACTTCCATTTATTCCTTGATGTTGCTCTGCTCATGTCATCACTTGCTTCCACCATGGTTACTATTATTGTTCTACTTGCTAATTAGTGAACCAGGGTCATTCTCGGAGTCTCTTCCTTTGGTATTTCTCTAAGTATTGAATTTCCTTTAGCGCCAAAATATTCTTCCCAGATTTCTTGTATTCACTTTTTGGTCTGGATAGGGAGATGGCAAACTTTTTCTGTCGAGGGCCAGAGAGTAAATATTTTAGGCTTTGCTGACTATGCTGTCTCCGTAGCAACTACTCACCTCTGCCGCTGCAGCACAAAAGCACCACAGACAATATTTAAACAAATGGCTGTAACCATGGTCCAATAATATTTTATTTATAAGAAGAGGCAGAAGACCGGATTTAGCCCCTGGGTCACAGTTTGCCCGCCTCTGTTCTGGACTATCACCTGCCAGGTCAGACTTGCTGGTATCCTATCACATTTTTGGCACATTAAGAATTTATAACTATTTTACAGGCACAGTTATGTTAATTGTTCACCGTTAAAAAGCTAATAATAACAACAACATTTCTCGAACACTTAATGTGTCCTAGGCACTGTGTTAAGCATGGTACATGAATTATCTCATTTAATTTGTTCCATGGCCTTATGAGGTCGATTCTAATATGAGCCTTATTTTAAAGGTGAGGATATTGAGGCACAGAGAGGTGGAGTATCTTGCTCAAGATTGGTTGACAGATATCCAAGTGGTCAGCCTGCAGAGCCCACACTAGTTACCACTGTTCAGGTGATTCTAGGTGTGAGGACTATAAGGCCAATGGTACCATGGTGAAAATGGCTCATTGAGTGTGTTTTAACCAGCTGCAACCAAAGAAATAACAACAGTGCCATTGGTGATCGCCCATTCCTCAATGATATTAAAGGTTGAGCATCACTACCTCAGAAACCCCTCTAAAGCATTTTAGCCATGGTAACTTCCTTCTCTTTTTCTTGCTGCCTTTTGATTATCCACAGAGAATAGAAGGGGAGATTTAACTGTTGGTGGAGAACATCTTTATTCTATGGAGCACTGACATCATTACTTATATTTCCATTCACATGATTAATGTCAGCAGCAAGTCAGACAACTTTTAGCTTTTGGCAAAAATTTGGGGCTGGAGTAGCACGTCCTTAAGGGTTTACACTGACTGAAGCGTGTAAACAGCATATCCTTACTTTGCTTCGTAGAGCGTAGATGCAAGGTGAGGGATTACCCATATTATAACTTCTGGTTATCTCACTTAGCCTCTGTAATAAATGAGTGCATTTTTTTTTTCTTAAATCTTAGTCTACATAAGAAAGCTAAAAAAATCTTTCTCTTACGTGAAATAGTTCGAGAGCAGCTTGTGTATGGAAATGCCCTCGGAATTTCTGTGAGAGTGTCTTTATGTAAAAATGAATAAATGAATGTTCTCTGAGCATCTATTACATAAAATATGTATTCATTACTTAATATGTTATAGGCACTGTTGAGAGGGGGGTAAATAGTGTACCTGTCATACAATTTAAAAAATCCCCAACAACATTAAGAAAACCTGATTATAAAAAAATGTTCAGTGTAGACAATCTGAAGAATAAAAAAAAGAATGAGGAAAAAAATTAAAATCCTCTTTAATTGCCCATTCAAACAGAACCATGTACCAGTTTGTGGTGTTTCCTATCTTCCTGCCCATATTCTACATGTAGATCATTTTTAAAAAGTAGATCAGATCTACTTTACCCTGTACATACTCTATCTGTAGCTCATTATTGAGATAATACAGAATATAGCTTTACTTCCTTTTTTGCCATTCAACTTTATAGAGGGAGCTTTTTCCATATCATTAAATATCATGCAAAAGTATCTTTTAAATTATACATTGTATTCTAATTCCTCTTCACCAGGTAACAGGATTTCCTTCTCACAGTTATCTGGTACTCAGTTGGAATCCTCATCAGAACGGTTTATTTAAGAAATAAGGATGGGAATTCCCTGGCAGTCCAGTCAGTGGTTAGGACTCAGCACTTTCACTGCCGTGGCCCAGGTTCAATCCCTGGTTGGGGAACTAAGATCCCGCAAGCCACGCAGCCAAAAAAAAAAAAAGGAAGGAAAGTGAAGACCTTTCTATTAAAATGGTTAAAATAAAAACTTTGTGGGCTTAATGTTGGTTATCTGGAAAATTCACTTATGCCAAACTTATAATGGTAAATAAATGAGCTGTTAATGAATGCACATCGTGTCTGGTCCAAAAATGTCTATCTACATGACAGAATATAATCACTATTCCTTTAAATCAATGCAGAGTGGTAGAAGCTGTTTATCAATACAGGTGCATTTTTAAACGAAAATCCAGAGAACTATAGATATATAAGCCAAACAAAAAGTAAATTGACTACTTGGCAAAATTAATTAATATGAATCATTACTGTAATTTAGCTATTCAAGAACTTTTATTTTCAAATTAACATTTTTAATCCTGCCACTCCTTCCCCCTTCAAAATACATACACTCACCCAGCATGTACAACAAATAACACACAACACACAAGCACACACAACAAACACACACACTTGCTCACAAACACACATCCATATTCCTGGATTAGTCAACCAATTCTCCATTTTGCTGTCGAGTTTAATTATAAGATTTAGTGACAGATATTTTTCATATCTTGTCATATCTAACTTGTAGAATCACGTACATATGGTGAATTTTGGTACAGAATCATGACCAGATTTTTTTCTAAAGCACAAATCAAAACATTTTGATCTTTCATTTAATATAAGCAATAAACCCCCTTGCTTGACCTTGTTTTGTAACTTTGTAAAACATGTGATTTGGGTGGGGGGCTGTAGGGGTGAGTTTCACTGTGTCAAAAAACATCTTGAATCCCTCTGCCTTTTTTTCCCTCCTCCTCAAAGCTTCTTCAAAGTTGGAATTCAGCTCAAAATCTGAGTCTAACTAAAATTCAATTCAGTTGTTAATCCCATAAGGGGATACAATAGCTGCTACACATGCTGGCAGACTCAAAAATCTACAAATTTTTGCTTTTAATAATGTTTTCCCAGTCTCTAATTTCCTGTGTAAGAAAACATTCTCTTGGACAATTACCCCCGTAATGGCCTTGCCAGAATCAATTTCAACTTTAGCTGTCTCAGAGAGTTCAGTAGCACTCTGAGAACTCTTTTTCCTACAATTTTCATTTTGTTGCACAAGAAAACTAAGTTTCCTTTTGCAATGCCTTCTCAAATGCTCTCACATATTGTTCAACACACATAAGACATACATGTTTTAACTTTATGGAATAGGACAATATTCAGACTGTCTCCAATTTACAAATGGGTTAAGTTCTAAAAACCTTTTTATCAACCATTTAAAGCATGTTACACATCTCCCGAGAGAAACAGTGGTAGCATTAAAGGGTAGAGTCCAAGAAAAACAAAAAATAATTTAAACCATAATGCATCAGTATAAAGCACTTTCAGCAATATTTTAATGGCACGTAGCCACCGGTGATGATAAGAAATTCATTCTGAATTCCAGTAACACATACCAGAAACACATCTCTCCCCATTCGGTGGTTTCTCTGCAGGGGACAGAAGAACTGGCATGTGAGGTTAGGGTGGATTGCGTGACATAGGCGAAAATAATCCCTATGCCAATATCTTGTTAACACTCCACAGCTTCAAAAGGAAACACATTTCTCCAGATAACTCACACCCCAGGGGGATCCAAACGGAGGGTAAAAAGGATAAATTTATCCAGAAGAAATGGGACCTCTAGTCTTCAATATACTCATTGGCTCTAGTCTTCAATATACTCATTCTTTCTTTTTTTTTTCCGCTGAGAAGAGGGTAAACATTTTTTTGGAATACCTTGAAAATGTAATGACATTCAACCTCCACAATATTGGGGTCTCAGAAGCTACCTTCCGATCACCGTTGTATTTGGATCTAAGCATTTCATCAGCGGAAGTGACCAGCAAGCCGCCTGCAAGGAGACAGGTGAAAGCATCACTTAGTGAATACACCACCACTGAGGGACGAAATGGCAACTTCATGTCACGGGAGAAGCCATCCACTTCCTGTACCCAGATCAGGCATCACTCATCAATTGCCCTATTGTTTCCTGCTGAGCCTGAATGAGGTTTCAGAATCTTTTCCTATAATGGTGCCACATTTTTTCATTAAAAAAATACATAAAAAGCCAATCACAGTATCAACCATATTATCAGACCAAACAAGAAAAACCATATGATCATAATAAGAGATACATATGTAAATCTAACTCTAAATGGATCATGGACTTAAATACAAAACCCAGAACTATACAACCACTAGAAAAAAATTATAGGAGAAAACCTCTGTGAATTTGGGGAAGGCAAAAATTTATATATATATATATGTCCAAAAGCATGATCCATAAAGGAACAAGTTGATAAATTGGGCATCACCAAACTTAAGAACTTCTGCTCTGGGAGGACATTGTTAAGAGAATGAAAACCAAGCTAGAGTCTGTGATAAAATATTTGTATATCCAATGTTTTATATGGGATTTTTATCCCGAATTATATAAAGAACTCTTAAAACTTAATTATAGGAAACAAAAACCCTCAGTTTAAAAATGGGCAAAAGATTTGAACACACTTTTTACCAAATAAGACATACGAATGGAAAATAAACTCATAGAAAGAAGCTCAACATCCTAAGTCGTTAAGGAAATTCAAATTGAAACCATAATAAGATACGACTACACATCAAATAGAGTGGCTAAAATGAAAAAGTCTCACCATACCAAGAGTAGGGGGAAACCAGACGTGACTTCTTGGTGGGAATATAAGATGGTGCAACTATTTGGTAGTTTCTTAAAAAGTTAAACCTACAGCCATCATATGATTCAGCCATTTGGCTCCTAGGTATTTACCTAAGAGAAATAAAAGTGAATATCCATACGAAGACTTGTACATGTAAAGCAGCTTTATTTATCTAGCCAAATACTGCAAACAACCAAAATGTCCATAAAAAAGCAAATGGATAAACATTCACTTATGGTGTATGCACACAGTGGAATACTAGTTAGTAACAAAAAGAAATGAACTACATGGTGAACATGAAGGAATTTTAAAATGATTTTGCTGAGTGAAAGAAACAAGGCAAGGAGAGTATATAATGTATGATTCCATTTACATAAAATTCTAGAAAATGCAAACCAATCTAGAGTGACAGAAGCAGATCCGTGGTTGCCTGGGGACCATGGGGCAGGAACAAGAGAAAGAGATTACAAAAAATGACAAGGAAATTTTGGTGTTTCACAGGTGTGTTCATATGTCAAGATGTAGCAAGTTGTACATTTTAAATATTTGCAGCTTATTGGATGTTAGTTATACCTCCATAAGGTTGTTATAATACCCCCCCAAAAAGAAAAATCATCAGCTTTACAGAATGATTCAGTCCTCTGGAGAGAATCCAACTGGATGGATAGTTCAGTTTCATGCAAGGGAAGAGTCTTAGTGTTCAAGAATGGTTTCTAAATAGAGAGGAGGTTAAAGATGAACTATGGTAATCCTGTCTAATTCGGCTAACAGATCGAACTATATTGATCATTTTTTAAGAAAAAATTAAAATGGGCTGTTTATTGGCAATAGTGGAGAAAAAGGCAAATGTACCATGATCTACCTGAGCTTTCCCCGCTTCTGCTGTCAGGGCTGAAGACGCTGAGCTTCCAGGCATCTCCAGCTCAAGAATAGATGGGACTGGTGATGGCTAGACACCTTGGACCATTCAAGGCTCCGGCTGGAAAGAAAGCATCTCTCATTTCAGGTCTTTGAAGAGAAAGCACAGCACTCCCACTTCCAGACCCACACCCAGCTGGTTACAAGGCTCCCTTTCTGTCCCTGGTCCTACAAACCCAGGCCAGTTTTAACTACTCCTTCTTATCCATGGTCAGGGCTTAGCTCATCAGCTGACTCACTTATAGAAGAGCTATATGTTCTAGTTCCTTACCCTTCATGGGGAGAAAGAATTTAAGCAGTGTGTAGAATCCCATCATTGCTACATTCAAGTCTTGCACAGAGTGATACCTACTTGACATTCTTAAAAAAAAAAAAATCTTCAGCCTAACCTCTCTATCTACTTCTTAAGGTAACAAAATCCTAAACAAAACATTATACTACGTAACAAAGTCCCTGGAAAAAGCTTCACGCACCCTTCTTTCCTAACCAATCAAAGGAAGAGAAAACAAACAGAATTTTAAGAAGTCTTCTAAACACGAAGGGGCTGTATGAGCTTGGGCCAGTCACAACTTGTTAGTCCTTGATTTTCCCAGCCATAGACATGAAAAGATTCTACAGAAAGATCTCGAAGGTCTCATTCAATTCTATGCAGACACATATGTTCCCAAGCCTTAGCGGGTTTGCAATCTGGTAGGAGTGGAAGATTAACCATCCTGAGAAAACAGTGAGCGTTACTAGAAAAAAATACAATTAGGTGTTCAGTTATGTGGTACAGATTCTGAGTATTCTGAGATTTGGGTGCACAGTCATTTCTGAGGCTGCAGAAGCAAGTCAAGGTCCATGGAGAAGTGGTCGTTTCATCTGGGTCTTAGACATGACTTATTAGCATTGTAATTCCAAAATCCACTGGGGCAGTGGCTAATTTTCCAGGCAGGAACTGTGTCTTCCTAACGGTTGTACTTTTTCTCCTGAGAGCTTCTTGTCTACACCACTGGATTTAGCTCTAAATCCATTCTATCTTGTCCTGTTTACTGTGGACTCATGCGTGCTAGTTCAACTCTGTTGTAAGGCCTTTGAAAGTCAGGCCTCTGCTCTACATTTCTGTATCCAGATTCATGGATTCCTTGGTTCAACACCAAAGTAAATCCTATGCTCTTTAAGTCACAACCCTTTCTAAACGCTTCTTATAGAATTGAAATAAATTTAAAGTGTGTAATAAAGACAGGCTTCAAAGGAAAAGAAATGATTAAAGAAAAACCGAAGAGCCTGGAGAGGAGGGGATGGTGATGGCAGATACTTGTGTGGTACATACACACCACAAAAGTACATATATATGCCTGTATACACATCATTCCTTTGTGGTCATGGGCTGAAGAATATGAGCCTCAAGTTTTTTTGGTTATTTGGTTTATCTTGTTTGTGTTTAGCTCTACTCTCTTCTACCCCGTTTGCTGTCTTTTAAAATCCTTCCTCCACTCTATGTAAATTGGTGCCCTGTGCTGAGGTCATTAGAGAATTGTAGTCTAGTGATAACTGTGTCTGTATCCTTCTCCCAGACTCCAGTATGGAGCTGGGCATAGAGTGATGCTTTATAAGACATCAGTTTCTTCATCTGTTTATTTATCCCTTATATTTAATTTTCCTTAGATAATCGGAATGTTCTCTGCTTTACTAAATTAGTGTGGAGTCAAATTTCAGGGCATGGTTAATTCTGGTGTAACAATTGGCTGAGGCTAGAGGCTCCTTTGAACCTAGACCTGCCTGAACAGGATAGAAATTTGGGACATGATGGCTTAGGGGACTTGAGCTAGGCTATGGCTTATGTTCAGGCTCTGTGTAGAATGTGGGTCAGGAGGGGTGTAGTAGACTGAGCCAATGGTCTCCAATGGTCCTCATTCCTTCCTGAACTTGTGCCCTCTGCCGTGTGATTTTGCAGTTTTAGTCAAGAGGTGAACTCTATTCCCCTCCCCTTGAGTTTTGGCCTGACTTGTAACTTGCTTTGGTCAATTAAATACAGCAGAAATCACAGTGTGACAGTTCCAAGTCCAGGCCTCAGGGGCCCAGGCATGTTCACCCTTGCTCTGCCCTTGCTCCTCTGCGGTGGCCATGAGAACACAACCTGGGGGAGGCTTCTGGAAGCTGTGATGTAGGAGCAGAGCCCCATCATCCCAGCCAAAGCTAAACTAAACGTAAAACCCCAAACGCATGTGTAAACCCAGCCAAGGTCACCTGAGCCCAGCCTGTGTTGACTGAACCTTGAAAACATGTGAGCCCCCAAAATGTTTATCGTTATCTGCCACTAAGGTTTTGAGGTTGTATGTTCTGCAGCTTTACTGCGGTGATAGATAACTGATACAGAGGGCAGCCACGGAAGTGGGACTGGTGTCCAGCTGCAGCTCTAGTGACGGAGGAGCTGTTGGACTTTATATTCCTGACTTGTTGGTCCTGTCTGTTATCTGGAAGCAGAACTGGCCTCTTTTGGACACAGTCAGAGATGTTCTTGGGCAACTGGAGGGCACAAAAGTCCTCCAGGTGGTGATGCTGTACTTCCTGCTAAAAAGGGGGCTTCTTTTGGAGACTCAAGTGATATAAAAGAGATATGAGCATCTTTTGTAAGAAGGACATGCCAGTTACACTCTATTTTCAGGTAACTTAGGAGAAATAGAGCAAAAAGAAAACAACTAAATGTAGTACAATTCCTATCCGAGATATGGTGACATTTGGATCTATTAAAATGTCCAGAATAGGTAGACTGATCTAGCCATTCATGCAACAAATATTTATTCAGCAACTTGCATATGCCAGACACGGTTTTGGATATTGGAGCTACATCGGTGAACAAATCATAAAAACTTCCTCTACTTGTGGAGCTTCTGTTCTAGTGAAGGGAGAGAGAGAATAATCAATAAACATAGTAAGTAAATCATATAATATGCTGAAAGGTGAGACAGGCTATTGGAAAGAGAAAAAAATAAAGTAAGAGGCCTTGGGAGTGCCACAGGGGAGGGTTCAGGGCAGTTACAATTTAAAGGTGACACTTAAGCAAAGACTTGAGGGGAGAAAAGTGAGGTGTGTGGAGGTCTGAGTAAGAGGCTCCAGAGAAAAGGAGCTGGTGGAGTAAAGGCCCTGAAGTGGGATCTGACCTCGTGGTTAAAGCAGCGCAGGAAGCTGGTGAGGCTGATCAACAAACGGGAACGGAGGAGTAATAAGACAGCTCAGAGAGGGAGCAGGAGACAACATTGTCTAAAACCTCGAAGACGGTTAAGAGAACTTTACTTTGTACTCGGAGAGAAAACGGGATCCCGTGGAGGGTTTTAAGCACGGAGATGGTCATCATCTGACTCAGCTGCCTGCTGGGAGAGGCTACACTGCCCTGGGGTATGGTGGAGATCAGTTAAGAGGCCACTACAGAAATCCAGGTGACCTGTAGTGGCTTGACACAGTGCTGGCAGAGCATGTGGTGAGAAGGGGGTGGATTCTTGGTATATATTCAAGGTAGAGGGGAAAGAATTTGTTGATGGATGGGATGAGGGGTATGAGAAAAAGAGAGAAGTCAAGGATGACTACAGGCTTTGAGAAACTAGAAGAATGGGGTTGCCCTTCACTGAGATGGGAGGACAGTGAGAGGAAAATGGTTTAGAACAAAGACTAGGAGTTCTGTCTTAGACACGTTAACGGTGAGCTATTTGCTAGACATTTAAATAGAGACATCCTATAGGAAGTAAAACTAGGATATTACTTTCTGGATTCATTGGAAAAACTACATTTTCCTTTTAAAATCATACAAGCCAAACCAGAAAGCCATAAATTCCTGATCTTCTAGCAGGGTGGTGATTATTAACATCTGTTTGCTTTAGTTTCCCTTCTAAATAACTTGACCTAAACCTTTGCACACACAACTTAATTATTCCTTATCAGGATAGACCCAGTTATGTTATTTCCAAATTATGAATTTTGTTTGGTGATGTAAATTACCAATCAATATCACAAACTCTCTCAAATCATCCCATACATCATTTCCAGTGCAAAGTAGCAACAGAGCTGAGAAAACCAGCATACCATCAAATTGCAATATTTAGTGTTTTAATTTTAGATATAACTAAATTTATTTTATTCACACAAAAAACATTTATTAAATAAATACCAAAAGTCTGGCATTGTGCTAGATACCAGAGGGTGCAGAGATTCTTTTAATTCCTTTTTTTTTTTTTTTTTTTGCATTTAGGATTCTGTATGAGGCAGAGGTGCAGGTGATGGAGGTGATAAGGAGTCAATGAGTAGACTAAAATATTCATTATAACAGAACCAAGTGCTGTAAAGAAAAAGTTTGAACAAATTGTGTGGGTGCACTAGAGGAAAACACTGTCTCTCCATTCCACATGCAAATTCCATCCCTAGTATGCGGACAATTTCTTGACTTTTTAGTTCTTAGATTCAACCCTTCCTCCCTCCTACCCCAGCAAGCAGGGCTGGTCGAGTTCAGAAACAACAGGCAAAACTGAGTTAATTCGATCAAATATTCAGAGATTCTGGGTTACCGTCCCAGATAACAATGTTTTATCCCCTAAAAAGTGACCACTCAAGGGACTTCCCTGGTGGCACAATGGTTAAGAATCCCTCTGCTAGTGCGGGGGACACGGGTTTGAGCCCTGGTCTGGGAAGATCCCACATGCCACGGAGCAACTAAGCCCGTGCTTCACAACTACTGAGCCTGCGCTCTAGAGCCTGCGAGCCACAACTACTGAGCCCTTGTGCCACAACTACTGAAGCCCACGCGCCTAGAAGCCCGTGCACCGCAATGAAGAGTAGCCCCTGCTTGCTGCAACTAGAGAAAGCCTGCGCGCAGCACCGAAGACCCAACGCAGCCAAAAATAAATTAATTAATTAATAAATTTTTAAAAATTAAAAAAAAAAAGTGACCACTCAAGTTTGAATTCTGGAGATGCTTTGTCATGTAGGAGTAAGGAGGATGTACCTACTGTGATCCTACTCCAGTGGCACTGCCTACTCTATTTCAGCCCAGGGGACACATTACTTGAGGTCCTTTTGCTTTCTTTCGTGGAAGCCTAGAGCTACTCCAAGTATCAAGTATCATATACACTCAACAAAAAAACATGAAGTCACCAGCCTCCCCACCCAATGCCATATTTTATAAGATGATGTCCATTCTTGATCTTTTGCACAAGATAAACTGAGGGAGTGAGTGATGTCTGTTCAGTTAAGAACCTGGACTCTGCATTCAAACCTCAGCTGCACAGCTTGGGACCAAGTGACTTGGGTGAGTCACTTAATTGTCCTACGCCATGGTTTCTTGATCTGTAAAATAGGGAGATATATACATCAGAGATATATCAATCAGATAAGATAATCCAGGTAAACCTTGGCACAAAGTAGATGCTCAATAAATGTTAGGCATTTCTCATTTCTGTCTTCTGGTCTTGATCCTTGATTTTACAAGGCAGATGTTGATGATTCTAGAGCCTATGATGACCATGTGAAACAAGAGGGATGTATAAGGTGGTGTGGAAGGTACCCCGAAGTCCTGGGTTTTATGACCCTAAGTATAAACACAGCATCAGGAAACTGAATGTCTAGACATTTTCTGAAATGTCCACTAGGTGGCAACATGTTGTCATATTTACTGTCCTCACTGTCTAAATTGGGAGCAAGAATCCTGAGAGACTACATTCCCCTCAACTGATAATTAAGAATTTTGTTATCTCAAACAAAAATGCTCTGGCTACATTCATCATTTGAAGAAAGGAAATGTTTCAACTAGTGGCTTCTTGTTTAAAAAATAACATTTTTTATTCACATGTTTGAATTGGTTATCCTTGTATCATAAGAGCAATGTAATGCTAACTATTACACTCTAGGATTTGTCTATTTCCTATTCTTGGGCTCTTCTTTATTTGAATTTTGAATGTTCTAACTTGTTGGTTTCCTGACAAAGGATGAAGAATTTAGGAGATGTTCATATCCATGATTCAAAAAATTTCATTGCCTGCCCTTCTTTTCATTTGCCATGGTATTAACAACTTAGAGAGACAAAGGATAAAAAAAGTTTTCTCTTCTCATGGATTTTGTGTTCTTTGATCAAAGTATTGATGCAGACGAAAAAGTAAGGGACAGCACATGGGACTGATTGTGTGGTAAAACAAGGGTGGCAGTTTTTCACAAATATCAGAGTAATCTCTCCAAAGTGAACTTCTATTTTACGTTCTTCTGCTATTCCCTTTATAGTGTGTTTATTTGGAGAGGCATAGAAAAGGCACAAGGGAGATGAAGTTGATGAATCTGACATGAAGCTTTGGGAAAGAGCTATCAACAAGAGAACAAGGAGTAGATAAAAAAGTTTGTGGATGCGGTAGAAAACATTCCTAGTGATTCCAATTGAGATTAAAGATTTACATCCTGAGGAAGGGTTTAGGTATATAGGGAAAGCACAATTACATAACAAAACCATTATAAGGAGATGAATTGGAAAATATTTGTATGATGAAACCTTGTTACTTTACATAATACATATTTGAGTACATTATTGAGAGTACTTTGAAAGTGCCATGACACAATTGATTGCATACTTACTTTTACTGTAAAGCATTAAATGGATGGGGAATAGTTGATATTAATGAATGAAGTTCCAGAACAAGTGCTGTCTATAGGCATTGCTTCTGAAATCCCACTGCCTATAATAAAACAATAATATATTCTTGATCAATACACATGCTAAGTCTTTACTTTTTAATTAAAAGTCATTCATGATCAAATTATTGCTTGAAAATGAACCTGTTGGCCTATTATAAAATTCTCATTCTCAAACTCAGATTTTTAAGCAACATTTAAAAATTACTTTTGCTGTTATTAGTGATGGTACTGGGGCCCATAGTGGAAAAGGAGGCTTATTGATTACAATATGTGTTATTGAGGAAGGATCATCCAGCATAAACTTCCAATTATATTGAAAGTCACCCTGTGGTAATATATAAATAGTTGCAAATGTTGTATAGTAGGGTTTTATCTGTTTGTTTTGTAAAGAATACCCTGTCAGGATCTGAATGGTTTAGAATTACTGAGAGTTGTAGTTGCTGAGAGCTGGAAACTTAGCCTGAGCAAGAATAAAGTATATCATTGTTCATCAAACAAATATTTGTTGACTTCGTGATGTAGGCCTTTAGATGGTAAAACATGAATATCCGCAAATGTCGTATAGTGCTGTCTCACCTGTTTGTTTTGCAAAAAGCATATGAATGGTATACATGAATGGTTTAGAGTTATTGCAAGTTGTAGTTGCTGAGCGCTGGAAACTTAGCCTTAGCAAAAACGAAGTATATCATTGTTCCTTAAACAAATATTTACTGACTTCTTGATTTAGACCTCAGGAATTCAGTGGTGATCCAAATAGACATAGTCTCTGCCCTCACGATTACTCATAGATTTCAATAGGAAAACAGACAATAAGTAAACATTTGTAATACATATAGCAATGATGGGAAAGCAGGCTAGTGGAAATTTGAAATAAAAGAAGAAAGTTTGCCTAGACTGCGTATTGGAACTCAAGTCTACTAAATCAGTGATTTGTACATGGAAAACAACAAAACCCCACAAAACCCCATGTTGTTTAATGTAACTAATTAATGATCTTTCAAATAATCAGTAGACATGTTACACGACCACTTTGTTGGTACCCTGCGATCCTTCAAGCTAGCACAGAATCTACAAAACTCTATCTGATCCCCACCTCACTGACTCACTGGATTTAACTTCCAGTGTCCATTCCACTGATAAAATCTGTGAGTGATACCCACTGTCCCTGGATATGGGCAGCTGGTAAGGTATGTCTCTAGAGCCCCCAGACACTTCTGCTCACACCAGTGATCTGTATGCTTATTAAGTATCAATTACATTTTTCCCCAGACCTGTTTATGCCAGTTTTACTCTACATTTTAGTTTTTTAAATTTACTTAAATATTATGTAAACTGATAAAATAGAGTGAAAAAGAGGAGTTGTTTTTATGAAAACAAGTTGAATGCTTTGAAGGCTTAAAGACAGATTGCTAAAAAAAAATTTTTGCTTTTGAAATAGGTATAGGTAAGAAAATTAATGGATTAGGAGAAACAGTAAAAATCTAGAAGGGGCGTACCCTTAGATGGCTTCATAAGTGTGTTTAAGTCTCTGCTTTTTTAGAGAAACTGAATTTGGACATTGTAGTACATGCCCTTTTGGGTGTATGCATTTAGAATCAAGATGCCCAAAGATGATTCAACAGAAGTCAGCCACTTACTTAAAGACTTGGGCCTTGCCTCAAAATATTGATGAATAAAGGTACACTTATGTTTTAAGTTAAAGTGAAATGTTTAAAGTATTTACATACCATTTTTTATGATTCTACCACTTTAACCAACTATTTGGATCCCACTGCAATTTTTTTTTTTTAACCAAAAAACTCTTTAAAGTGTAGTTAGACAGCCCCTGCTTCTGTTTCTTTACCTTTCTTCCCCCTTAAACCCTTGAATCAAGATTTCAGTGATCTTAAATGGGTCCCCTGACAGCCCAGCACCAGAGTCAGGGGCCTGTGTCTTTGGTTTCCTCTTCATTCTCTCTCCATTCCCTGTTCATTCCACATTCAGATGCTCAGATTTTGTAGAAGACTCCCAGCTAACCCACTCCCTCCAGCCGGCACTCTACACGGATGCCAGATTAATCTTCCTAAAATACAGCTCTGTTCAGGTTGCCCAAGTCCTACCTGAAAGGTCTGTGGGGCTGGGCAGGAATAGGTCTGATAAAGCGGGGTGGGCCTGGGAGAGGGGGAGGGGAATGGGGAGGCATGCAGGGGTTCCAGAGGCAAGTTGAATGAACCACGTAGAACAAATCAGCAGAGTTCACAGAAAACAATCCAAACTGTGGTTGAGGGAAAGCCAGGAAAACTGTGTCAAATGTGAGGGCTGAAGGGTTACACTGAGGGGGAAACCACAAAGGGAAATAGGATTGGAGGACTGGAACGTGGAATATATATTGAATGTGGTCTGAGTAACAAGAAGGCCTTGAAGTAAGAAGGAGTGTGGGGTTGGCTTTCTCCGAGCTACTTGATATTTGAGCTGTTGAGCAATCTCAGGATTGGGGTTGAGTTTAAGAGCTGTGATGTCTTTTTAGTGATATAACTATCCTTAGAAACTCCTTGGAAAGTTATCTGTCTCCACTGCCTGCATTCTTGTTGGGATTGTTGACCAAGATTCTCTTCCTACCTTTGGCCAAATAATGAGCAATGACTCACACAGACCAATAAGATTCTCTGTCTTGGAAATTTGAATCTTGGGTGGACAGAATTTTGGGCGTTGACTCACTCTAACAGAAGTGTCTTGGAAGGACTTCCTACTCGGTCCTGCCCCTTGAACCCTGGCCTAGTAGAGCTATCTGGGTTTCTCTTTTTCCTGAGACTTGGTTGTTCAGCTTTTCCCTTGATACTGTGACCTCCTTCCAATTAAATAATTTAATCAGTTCTGGATGGGGCCCAATTTCTGTTGCAGGCTGCCGAAGGCACTGACCTTCTTCAGCTTAAAGGACTGTCCTGGCCTATGCCTATGGGGCTTTTCTGTCCAAACATTCAATGGTTCCCTAGGATCTGGCATATTAAGTGTACATTCCTCTCCATGAAGTTTCAGGCCTCCCAAAATAAAATAATGGTCTACTTCTCAAGTTTTATTTCCTACTATTTTTCCTATTTACATTCTGCTCTCTAGTCGATAAATTACCTGACGTTAGCTTAGCCATCTGGGATAACTGTCATAATAAAGATTGACAGTGAATCACACCCCCGGGTATCCATGCCTTTGCAGAGTCCCTCCTGCACTGACACTGGGCTTGGTCATGTGACTGGCTTTGGCCAGTGGGACATTAGTAAATGCACAGAAGCAGAGACTTTCAAAGAAAGCCCTTGTGCACTGGGGTTTGTCCTCTTAGAACATTGCTGCCACCAGGTGACGAAATCCAGTCTAGCCTTTTTGAGGGTGAAGGAGCAAGCAGTTCCAGCCCCCAGCAATCCTCCCGCTGAAGACTCATGAGTGAGCAACCCACAGAATCCAGTTGTGAGATTTGATAAATGATGGTTATTTTAAACTACTGAATGTTAGGATAGCTCGTTACAGAGCAATAGAAAACTGAGACAAAAATGTTCCCATCTCCTTAATCAGAGCCATAAGTTCATCAGATATATTTTTTAATTTTCTAAGTATTACTTTTTTATATTCCACCAACAATCCCCTTACCACAGCTCCAGCCTCTGCCTGCTGCCTGGAGACAGAGTCAAAGCCACATATTTTCGTTTACTTCTGTGGCAGCATCTGCATGACCAGTTTCTGTCTCTTGCAAAATTGCAAGTCGTGTTTTTTAATGTATTACAACATTTTAAAAAAGCCACTTCTTCCATGAAGCCTTTCTTCCTGTACCAGATGTGATTTCTCCCTTTTTGAAACTCTCACCGTACTGGAACATTGAACTTCTCTCATGGTACTCAAAATTTCCATCATGTTCTTTCCTGCCTTGTGCTTGTCTTCCAGGTGGCCTCCTGTGTGGCATTTGCCAGATGTTAGAGCACTTGTCTCTGCACTCCCTCTGCTCTGCTCCTCAAAATGTGGTCCCCAGACCAGGAGCAATGACATCACTTGGGAGTTTGTCAGAAACGCTAAATCTCAGGCCCCACCCCAGAAATACTGTATCAGAATCTGTGTTTTACCAAGATCTCTAGATAACTTGAATGCATATTAAAGTTTGAAAAGCTTTACTTTAATGCAACAGTATGCAGCTGTGCATTAGAATACCTTGGGGATTAAAAAAAAAAATCTATCCCAATGCCTGGGGACCACACCAGATGAATTAACTTACAGTCTGCGTTGACACCCACCATTCTAAAATAGAATTGCCAGATTTGGCAAATAAAAATACAGAAACACAGTTACATTAGAATTTTAGAACAAAAGTAAAGATTTCTTTTAGTTTAAGTCTGTCTCAAATATTGCATGGGACATACTTACACTAAAAAATTCTTTGCTCTTGATTTGAAATTCAAATTTAATGGAGCATCCTAAATTTTATCTGGCAGCCCTACTCTAATGTTTATCCCAGAGGAGCGAGTGATTTTCAAATATGAGAGTGCAACAGAATCGCTTGGAGAGATTTATCGAGTCCTAGGCCCCCATCCTCAGAGTTTCTGATTCAGTGGATTTGGGATGAGGAAGAAGAATTTGTGTTTCTAACAAGTTTCCTGGGGGAAACTGTTGATCTGGGACCCGCATTTAAGAACCATTGATTTAGCATTAGATTTGTCTGAATGGATGCCTTATATGTATACAAATTGGTGACTGGAAGAAAACCTCTGAGTAGATACCATGGTTATCTTCATCAGCAATGCTGAACTGAAAATACCTTATAATGGAGATGAGGATTATATAAAGGTCAGGTGCGTGGGTAAGAAAATCCGTTCCCTATTGGACTCTTTAAGTTCCAACAGGGTCCTTATGTGTGCCCCTCCCTCCAGGGCAATGGGAAGCTTGGCTTATCTCTACGAAGATGGCTCTAAACCAGAGCTACCCCATAGAAATACAATGTGAGGCACAGATATAATTTTAAAAATTTTAGTAGTTACATGAAAATAATTAAAAGAACATATGAAACTAATTTTAATAATAGATTTTATTTAACCCAGTATTTCCTTCATCTTAATCTGTAATCATTATCAAGAATTAATAAGATCATTGACATTCTTCTTTTTCATAGTAAGTCTTTGAAATCTGGTGTATATGCTTAAATCGCATCTCAGTTAAGACCAGCTGCCACATCCCAAATGCTCAATGGCCATATGCAGCTCGTGGCTGTCTTATTGAACAGTGCTGCTTGAAGCTACTGCCTGACTCTGAACTTGAGGACACAACCTGACCTTGGACTGATCACCTGGTCCAACCACCGCATTCTTCTCTGACCACAGACTTGGGCTGGTTTCCAGGCCAGTTGTATTCTATGATTTTTCCTTTTTCCAAATTCCTACCTTTGCCCTTCCCCTCCTCACTCCTGAGACTTTGCTTGAGAGGAAACCACATGAATGAAAATTCCAATGTCAAAAATAACTAACGGGGCTTAAAGGGACCTTGTTGCCCATCCAGGGTCACGTTAAGTGGCTGAAATGTTGCGTGAGACCATTGCTTCTTTGCTTTGGAAAGGTTTACCCATCACCCAGGAGGCTTAACCAAAGTCTCAGTCCAAGAAGCCCTTGTTCAATCTGGTTTTAAAATCATAAGTGCCAGAGAGACTAACATTTCCCTGGGATAGCTTGACTCCTATAGCTTTCCTGTTCAAGGAAGTTGGCTCCATATAAATAACACAAGTGAAAGAGAAGAAAAATCATGAAAAGGTGATAGGCCAAAAGTTTTAAGTTCCTGAATAAAACATAAATAGAGTGTTATAACTGAGACTATCGTTTATATTTTTTTCACAGATCAGTGGCATATTGATCTCATATTTGAAACTCTTAATGTTGCAAAGTTGTCAAAGAGTTTAGTCATTTTATAGTTACAAGTCGAAAACAAATTATTTATCAAACTATTTCTCTATGAGATCGAACAGACAGATGCACAGATTTTCTGTATATTAGTTCTACTTTCATAGCCTTGGAAGGTTCAGATAAGTTTCAGTCCGAGGTTCTGTGAGATTTGGAACTTGGCTACTTTCATGGAGAAGCAAAGAGGCAGACAGGGGATTCAACAGCTAGGATCACTGCTGTGATCTAGAATTATGTGTGGGGTCCTGAGACATGGGTTAAATTTAACCTAGATGATTAACTAGATGAATTTTCGGTTAGGATTTCAGCTGTAAACAATCTGACAGGGTGATTGGCAGCCTCTCATTATAGAGGCGTAGTGATTAATTAACACAGAGCTTAATTAATTTTGTAAGGCAAGGAACAGTATTTCCTCGCAGTGAAAATCAATATTTGAATACTTGGAGCCCCTTCTCTGAGTTAATTTCACTCAGATATTTACCTCACTTTAAATTCCCAGTTCCTAGTAAATGTTATGTGCTTCCAACTATTAAGGTAATTGGGAATATTTATGATATTCTATCTCAAGCTATTTTTGGAAAGATGTGAAGTGTAAATAAATATATTTTAAAATTCTAGTTTCAATTTCAAAAACATATTTCTATTTTTGTGCTTGTCAGGATGTTAAACGACATTGCTAGAAGCAAAGAGGTATATAGAAATTGTGGAAAAATATCTCCCCTGCCCCAGCCCTGCCTTTGGTAGGAATTATCTCAATGTTGGGCTCAGTGCACATTTAAATCATTTTGCCATTGTGAAAGCCTAGAGAATTATTTCCTTAAATATTGGAGTGAGTCTCAGGGACTCCACAGAAAGGAGATCATTCCCTTGGCACATGACTTAGCAGTAATCTCCATTCTGCAAATAAAACAAGAATGGGAGATTTTCTTCAGCCTGGAAAAGTAATGTGCTGGGAGAAGCCAAAGATTGCTCAGAGGCTGGAAAGTGGAAGGGCTGGGATTCTCCCTCTAGCTGGGAAAGAGGGGCAATGCCTGCCAAGTAGCTTAAGAAGAGCACTGAACTGCGAGGTGGTCACTTGGACCATCCAGAGTTGGGGTCAGAACAAGTAAAGATGCTTGCTTCCGTGAGGAAGACGGCAGTGAATGTGGCATTGACCAGCCGTGCAGGGCAGAGATGCAGAGGGACATGGTGCAAGAGGGTGGGGCTGGCCCTCTGGAGGAACAGGTGCTCCAGAACATTCCTGTAGAGGGAATGTGGAACCTACTAGAAGCCCAGAAGCCCAGGGAGGACTCAGGGGTGAGGGGATGGGGATCTTCTTTTTCCTTTTGCTAAACCAAGGGCTAGAGCAAAGCTTGAGGGCTCTGGAAGGGCAGAGTGAAGAAAGCAGACAGGAAATGACTCCACTCTGAAAGGGCCAGAGAGGATTGTGGGAAGCGATGGTCAGGAAACAGGTTCCAGCCTGAACACTGTTGGTGGGAATGTAAAATGATACAACTGCTGTGCAAAACAGTATGGTGAGATTCTTCAAAAAATTAAGAATAGAATTATCATATGATCCAGAAACTCCACTTCAGGGCATATACTCAAAAGAATTGAAAGCAGGTTTTCAAAGAGGCATTTGTAATGTTTTGTAGTAACATTATTCACAATAGTTAAAACATAGAAAGCGACCCAAATGTCCATCAGCAGGTGAAAGGATAAGCAAAATGTGGTCTATCCATTGCAGTGGAATATTATTCAGCCTTAAAAAAGAAAGAAATTCTGACACCTGCTACAACATGGATGACCCTTGAGGACATTATGCTGAGTGAAATAAGCCAGTCACAAAAAGACAGATACTGTATGATTCCACTTACATGAGGTACTTAGGACAATCATAATCATAGAGACAGAAATTAGAATGGTAGTTTTCAGGGGCTGGGAGTGGGGAGAGAATGGGGAGTTGCTGTTTAATGGGTACAGAACTTCAGTTGTACAAGTTGAAAAGAGTTCTGAAGATGGAGGGTGGTGACATTTCTACCACAGTGTGAATGTACTCAACTGTACCCTTAAGAGCGGTTAAGATATGTAAGTTTTCTGTATGTTTTACCAAAAGAAAAAAAACTTAAACCAACAAAAAACAAAAAGAAACAGTTTCTAGGACTAATGGAACCTCCTGTCATACCTAAAACCCATGATGCTGGCACTTCACGTCTGCAGGAACCATATTTTACTTTAGTTTGCAGGATAGTTCTCTCCAAGCAGTGTATTGGCTTGGTCAAAAAGTTAGTAAACCAAATAGTAGTTATTTGGTTTAGCTACATTTTTAAGTAAATATCACTCCTTTAGGGTCTCTTTAAGGTCATAGAGAGGGGAGCAGTGTCTTCTTAGGACTGAAGTGTGGGAGTGTCTGAGTCTAAAAGCCCAGGGAGAATCAGTGATGTGGACAGGGGGAGATGAGGTACCAGAGGGAGAATTTCAGGATCATCTGTGGACACTTGGGGCCAAATGCCTGCTTGTGACTAAAGCCATGCTCCTCCCCAGGTGTCTGTGACTGCTTCACACCATATGTACAAATCGTGTGCACTCAGAGGGGACGTTTATTTGCTAGTAAAGATAAGCTGTGACCTTTGGCCACTCTCTGTTTTCAGGAATAAGATGCAAATTAGACTTCTTTCCAGATTTTAAACTTATTCACCTTTTTGAGCAGTCCTAAATAGCTTCCTTTTTCATTTTTAATAAAATTTAAATTTCCCAGTTCGTAATCATGATAACATACACATACAAGCTTTCAATGGTTACATACTAGTCATTTTGATTCGTTAATTGGACTTGTGATTGAATCCTTCTATTTTCATGGCATCCTGAAATTTACAAAGAAATCTGAGACTTCAAAGCTACATAAATCCAGTTTTTCTCCCAATTCATTGGCTGTTTTTTCTCAGTTTTTGCTACATCCTCCTCCTATTCCTGTCATCTCAATATTTACTCTCTGTTCTCATTTCCTCAGTTCCTTCATCCAGTTCTATATTTTTCCCATGGCTATAATAATTCATGTATATTTATATCCAATTTTGAATTCCAGACTCATATATTCAACTACTTCAGCGTTATCTGTCCTCACTGGGTATCTAATAGGCATTTTAGTCATAAAAGTTTGAACAAAACACTCCGTTTTCTCTAAGACTTGTTCTTTCTTCTATTACTCCAATCTCACAAATCAGTTATTCAACAAGTATTATTGAGTACGTCTTATATGCCAGATATTGCTCAAGACTCATCAGGGAACAAAAAATGGAAGGGGTAGAAAATAAGCAGCAAATAAAACACCTAAATAAATTACCTAGTGTGTCAGAGGGAAATAAGTGCTTTGTAAAAAAAAGAAAAAAGAAAATTAGATCGGGATACAGTGGAAAGAGGCCAGCATCATTAAATAAGGTGGTGAGGGAGATGTCACCGAGAAGGTGGCATTTGAGCAAAGACTTGAAACTGGTGAGGGAGTTCAGCATTGGGAATCGGTTCAAGAGATTAGAACAGAGACATTGGAGAGAATATCTCTTTTTAAGAGTTTTTCTGTATGTTGGTCCAAAGGCATGGAGATCTAACAGGCAGAGGAAATGGAATCAAGACAATGTTTTTCTTTGTTTTTATTAAATATTTCAATTGAAGTACAAAAACACATAGAATTTGCAAAAATTCTAAGCGTAGATTGTGAATTATTTTCATAAGGTGAACACTGTCTAAACCAGAAAATATAATAATGCCAGCACCCCAGAAGCTGCTCTTGTACCCCAATCCAGGTACTAGGCACCCAAAAGTAACAATTTCATTGACTTCTGATTCCACAAATTTATTTTTCCAGTTTTTGAATTTTATATAAATGGAATCATTTAGTGTGTACACTTTTGTGATGGGCTTCCTTTTTTTATGTTTGTGAGATTTATTCATGCAGGAGGAGGGCATTTATTCTCACTTCTGTACAGTATTTAATTGTGTATCATATCACTCTGTGATTTGCTTTTCACTCTCTTAATGATGTAATTTGATGAAAATAATTTATTAATTTTAATGTAGTGACATTTATTAATCTTATTCTTTAGGGTGTGTGATTTTGTGTTCTGTGTAAGAAAGTTTGCCCATGCCAAAGTTATAAAGATATTCTCCTGTGTTAAATTCTAGAGCTTTGTTTACTTTGTCTTTTAAATTTTGATCTAAAATCCACCTGGATTAATTTCATGTGAGGTGTGAGGTAGAGTACAAGATTCATCATTGATTATTGTTATTAAAAAACATCTTTTCCAATTTTTTCATTTCATAAATTATGTGACTGGATATATGTGATGTGTCTCTGGACTTTCTAATCTATTCAATTTGTGTTACTGTTTATCTTTGGGCCACTTGCAAAGCTAATTACTATAGCTTTTTGCCCAGTCTTGATATCTGATTGTGTAAGTCCTCCAACACAGTTCATTTTGTTCAAGTTTATCTTGACTATTTTTGGACGTTTACATTTCTGTATAAATTTATAAATAACTTGTCAACTTAAATTTTAAAATATCATTTTGATTGTGATTTCTTTAAAACTAGAAAGATCAATATGAGGACAGCTAACATCTTTCTAGTATATCTTCCACTTTACTAATTAGGCTCCCAAACTATGAACATATTACGGCTCTCCTTTTCCTACAAACCTTCTTCAGTTTGGCTCAGTCTGTTTTGTAGTTTTCTGTGTAGAGATCTTGCATTTTTGTTTTATTTATTTTATGTTCACTGGTGCTACTGTAAATGGTATCTTTCTAAAAATCATCATTTTCTATGATGATTGTTGCTTTTATGCAGAAATAGAATTGATTGATTTTCTTCATGTATTAACCATGTATCTAGCAACATTGATGAATTCACTTCTTAGTTCTAATAGTTTATGTGTAGATTCTTGTGGACATTCCACATATACAATCACATTATCTGTAAATAAGGACATAATTTTTCCTTTTCAATCTTCATATAATTTATTTCCTTTTTTTGCCTTATTTCACTGGCTAGTATCTCCAATATGATATTGCATAAAAACTGTGATGAAAGCATCCTTACCTCATTCCTGATCTCAGATCAGATGCTTTCAATTTCTCACCAAAAGTATGACATTTTCTATAAATTTTGTGGATATTCTTTGATCAAATTAAGGAAGATTCCTTCTTAGCTTTCTAGGAGTTTTGTTTGTTTTTAAGTCATGAACAGGTGTTGAACTTTAACAAACTATTTTTCTCCATTTTTTAAAATTATCAGATATTTTTCTGCTTTCTTAACGTGGAGAATTATGTTGATTGATTTTAACAATGAAGCCAATCTTGCAACCCTGGAATAAGCCCGACTTGGTTAGGGTATAGTACATTTTTTGTACTTTGCTGGATTCAATTTGATAATATTTGTTTGAGCACTTTACGTATGTGATCATGAAGGACATTGGCTTTCATCTTCCTTTCTTGTAGTGGTCTTGTTATACTGTCTGATGGTCTAGCTGTGAGTACCAGATCATTGCCTAGCAATATCAAGGCCAGTTGATAGCACCATGCTGTCTCTTGGCTGACAGGGTCTGAATTTCTCTTTCTTAGTCTCTTCTTTTGGCCAAAAGTAAATAATGTTAGGCCACAGGGTACTGATCTAGGATATGCAGCTCTTTACCACTGCCATGATTTTACTGACCAGGAGCTTGTCCAGAGTGTGTTGCCTGTCATTGAGGGAGGGTTACTGTTTCCTGCTCTTTTTGTTGCAGAATGAGTTATTCAAACCTCTGATATCACAATGGCTGTGGAGTAGCATTTAAAAATCTGGGAAAGATACATCAGCCAACTGCAGCCCCAGTGATTACCAAAAACAAACTGGCCATCTGTTCTTGTATTAGACTCTGAAGCAGGGGCCTAGATTATCATCCCAGCATATGAAAACATGTCCTGAAGTTCAATTGGTCTTTTCTAGAGACCTGGGTGGTCTTCTTGTCCTTACGATACAGAGGGAAGTGACATTGCTAATTCCAGCTACTGCTAAGGCAGAGTGAACCATGCTCATCATGGAAAGAAAGGTTATAAAAATCACAGCTTGTTAAGTCCAAAAGAATATACCCAACTGTGTACTTTGAAAGAAAATGAAAGAACACCTAGTCTTGCTAAGCGAGCAGCAGTAGTTTTAAGTAGTGATGTCTAGGGCTGACCTCCAGCTGGTCCAAATTGGTTCATCTGTACAAGTTCATCATGGCCGGCAGCTTTTCTGATTGGTTGGTGCCATCGCTCAACCAGTAGGCACATATTTGGAATGTCAAGCTTGGTTATGTCATGGTTTTTGTATCCTTCATATGAAAGGAGTCTTAGAAAGAGATCTACCTGTTTAGACAGACATGTAGATACAAGTAGCCACTCGTATATTGTTCATAAATATTTGCTAAGTGTTTTACTAATGAACTCAAAGCAACCAGAGTTTCATTTCCTACAGTGACTTTTTCTTTCCGCTCCTAGCAGAGATGAACAAGAAAAAGATATTATCTGGAACTTTTGTTTGTTATGCACATTGTGTTTCCACCTCTCTGATTTATCTCCCCATAGTCTCCCATGGTCCAGCTGGACTGGGCTACTGGGTAGCTCCCAAATCTGCCTGAACATTTACTTGCTTTTGTGCCTCTGCCTTTGTCTGATTTCAAAAGACTCCTCCTCTCTCCAGTATAACATGGTACTTACACTCAAGACCCAGATCCAATCCTGCCTCCTCTTGAGGGTTTCCCTTGATTGCTCACTAAAGTCAATTTTCTCTCTTAGTCTTCTAGTACTTTTTAGCTCTCTTACTACTCAGTGACGATTTGTTTGGGACACTTTTAATTTATTATGTAATTGTATTTATAGTTATTTTCCATGTGCATGGGTGACTTATCCATATAGTACAAACTCATTAAGATTTAAAATTATAAAAATTGACCCCAACACTCAGCACAGCAGCTTGCATGGAGTCGAAGGATTGTTTTCCCAAGCTGGTGAGAGACATTTAAATACTCATTTTCCCAAGCTCAGAGTTCAGTCTGCAAGACTCAGGGGGGACCCACAGAGTTTGATTTTGTCAACATCAAATGCCTTCATTGTCATGTTTACATTCCTTTCTCCATCCAACAAGTCCCAGAAAGCCCAGGAAGACTGTAGGTATGGGGTAGGAGGAAAAGCTTAGAAAATCTGCCAACACCAGGCCCTCCTTAGGGCGGTATGGTGGGAGGGCTGTGTGAAAGGGAGTGGAAAGGAGAGAAAGGCAAGCAGAGGCATCACTAAAAAGGAGATGGGAGCATGCCAAGCCTTCTTGACCTTATGCCTTTAAAAAATGAAATATTTAATAACAAAATCTAATTGATGTTTGAATTATAAAGTGATTTAGGAGCACAGCTGGGGTTAGTAGAATCATGACCTCAAAAAAAAAGTCCACGTCCTAATCTCAGGGACTTGTAAACATGTTATCTTACTTTGTATGTGTGATTAAGTTAAGGATCTTAAAATGGGGAGATTATCCTAAAATACCCAATTGGGCCGAATGTAGGTGAAAGAGGGAGATTCAGACTGAGAGAAAGAGATGGGGCTGGTTTTGAAGGTGGAGAAAGGGGCCACGAGCCAAGAAATGCAGGCAGCCTTTAGGAAAGGATGGAAAAGTCCAAGGAACAGATTGTCCCCAAGAACTTCTGGAAAGGAACACAGCCCTGTTGATACATTGATTTTAGCCCAGTGAGGACCATGTCAGACCTCTAATTTACAGAACTAGAAGATAATAAATATGTATTTTTTAAGCAATCAAGTGTGTGGTAATTTGTTACAGCAGCCAAAGAAACTGCTACAATAACAAATGCAACATATCAAGCATTTTATGGGAAGACCTAAGTGGGATGCCCCATGTAAGCTGGAAAGTTGAGGGAAGGTTTCCCTGTATGCAGCAAATAAAGGGAGAAGGAATTTTCAGGGCAAAGAGGAGGGGATAGGGCATTATAGTGTGTGGGTTCAGGATGTGTGTGGAAGAAACATGAGCAAAAAGGAACAAGGTGAAAAATGAGAGTGAGTTTGGAACACTACAAGCCATCCCACCTTGCTAGCAAGCAACATGGCAAGAGATGAAGCAGGAGGGATGGGGTGAGAGTGTGGAGAGGACTTCTCTGCCCTGGGGAGGGGCTTAGGCTTTAAACAGGGGGGCATGAGGAGGCATGGGGGGGGGTTGGAATGACATGGTAAAGGAGGGTTGGAATGACGTGGTAAAGATTTGCACTAAAAAATATATCTTACATATAATATATCTTACATATATCTTACACTGTATATATAATACACATACATATATACACATATATACATATATGTACATATATACATATATGTGCACATATATATGCATATATAATATATAGTATATACATATGCATATAATGTATATGTATATATGTAATTCTTCCTTTTAGCAAATAACTTCCAAACAGAAATAAACAACAGTTATTTCAAATATAAACCCCAGTGGCTGTGTCACAAGGCACAGGCTCTGAATGTGGGCACTTGATTTGCAGTCAGACCCTTCTTCCCACCTGGGCGACAATGTGCACTGTGTACCAGGAGGGGAGACTGCACGAGGCACTTTCTCCTGCCCTTAAATCCCTCGTCTTTGGTGGTCCCCCTTCACAGGGGCATTGTCAGAGGATTTATTCAGTGAGGGTGCTGATGGTGGTTTGGGGATGCTTTAGTCCCTACACAATCTCCATCGGACCAACCCAAGCTATTCCAAAAAAATACATAATACTAATACTTTTATAAACAGATGGATAATCTTATAAAGCAGATAGGTTTGAAGCTGCTCTGCTTGGAGCGGGTGTGGAGGCCGTACTATCTTCTGCTCAGCTTTCTCCCCCTGTCCACGGCACCCTCATCAAGCCCCTAAGGATTCTTCGACCATCGTCAGTAAAGTACCACTCATTGCCCTCATTCATTCCACAGTTACTGTGCAACTACCATGTGTCTGGAACTGCTTCAGGCAATGGAGGTACAAAAGTGAAAAAGGCAAATTTCTCTCTCTCTCTCTTTCTCTTTCTCTCTCTCTCTTTAACTAATGTGCAGATGGTAACTAGTGTGATGGAGAAAAACAAATCTGGAAAGAAACTTAGAATCTTGGAGTTGGAGGAATGAACTCCAAATAGGTTAGAGTAGATAAAGTTTATCTTCAGATTCATTGATCTTATCAGGTAAGCAGAGGACAAGGTCATCAGCTGAGCTTGCTGGAGAGAAGTTGTTGCTGGAAATCTGGAACGAGAGGAGGAAACTTGAAACAGTCATGTAGGGGAATAGGAGAGACAAAGGTCTGGGGGGCTGTATCATATGATCACTGGGCAGCATTAAGGCCCGTTTGAAGTTTATGATAATAAATTTAAAGTGAAGCCACTTGACACCCCTCCCCCTCCCCAAAAAAGAAAAATAAACAATCTTAGGTAAGGTGTGAAGAAAAGAAACGAAGCTTTAGAATATTTGGCTATTTAAAATGATTTGTACATATTCTGTCATCAAAATAGCAACCAACTGCTATAGCTATAAAAGAAATCCATAAATATCTATCCCTCCTTCCCCAATTTCCAACCTCTAAGACACATCACTGGCATTTTATATTTATGGGTGGTTTATAGACCCTCCTGAGCTGCATTATGTAGGTTGCCAATATTTTCTAATTCCACATGCTTGTTAATGAGTGGTTCCCCGTTGCCCTCCACACAAGATTTATTAAAATTACCTAGGGAATAGTACATTTGCAGAACTATGAAATACAGTCAGTGTTTCATACTGATTAGAATTGGTACTTTCAGTTGAAGTCTCCTCCCAGAAAAGTGCACAAAAATCTTACCTTCTCCTCCAATCTTGTCAATTTCTTCTGGGATATAGTGGGCCTTAAATACAAAATATTTTCCCTTAACTATTATTATTTCTAGTAACTTTGTCAAAAATACATGAAACACAGAAAATCACTTAGCTCTGTGGTGCCAGGCACTGGGCCATCCATCCTGTGTTTAGCAGGCAAAACTTGGACTAATGGAGTAGATTTTGTTCTCCAAGGAGAGTTAAGGACAGGAAGAGAGGTGAGAGGCTCTCAAAAAGCAGGACAGCCTCAAATGCTGAGCCAGGTGCAAGCTCAGAAGGAGGAAATGTGATGTTTATGGGACCAACTTGCAAATGCAAACATGAGTCAGCCAAAGCAATATAACAAAGGATCCTCAACAGCTGGATTTCTTTGATGTTTAAAGTAGTAATAAACATCCATGACTATCTTTGGAACATGATTTATCTCTACATATACATATATCTATTTAATAGAACCACAAGGATTAGTTAACCAAAACTTACCTAAGAACTATCAACTTTCACTTCTCTAATTGGGTCCCGACGCACAAGTTTATCTGTTGGGAAAAAATAAAAAAATCTTTTTACTTCCTATTACTGAAGTGGGAATCAGTAATTGTAGGGTTCCCAGGAAGACACTGAAAAGCCCTCGGATTTGGGGGGATCTGGGCTGCAGTTCTCCAAATCTGTTACATGGGAGGGGGTAGAGCAAATCATTAGTGAGTTTTCTTGTCTCCCCAGGTCTAAAAGTTTATGAACTTTCAAAGGGATACAGGAGCCAACCTGAAAGAGCTCCAGCCAAAGCTGTAAAAATTTGAGCAACAAAATAAATAATGTAGTATTGAATTATAGCTCAAATTATAAACTAAATACATATGAGTCCACACTGCTATAAATAAATGATTGAATAGATAAATATTTAAGAGGGAAGGAACACATCTTCCTTACAGAATAATTCCAAACAATAAAGTAGATGCTCCCCGCTCCAGGAGGTGGAGTTTCATTTCCCCAACCCTCCTCTCTGGAGTATGGGCTGAATTTGGTGACTCATCCAAAGAAAAAAGTATGGAAAGGGAAATAGCAACCGCCGGGCAGACACTACTTTAACTAAGCGATTAAGGTCAACATCACCAGTAACAAGTCCTGTTGCTATCGTGTAGCCCCTGATAGGATGTGATAACGAGAAGGACATATTACCTGTGTGGTCTTCCTCCCCCAAACCCATAACCACAGCCTAATCATGAGGAAAACATAAGATAAAACCAGATGATAGATATCCACAAAATAGCTTAGCAAAATTTTTCAAAACAGTCAAAGTTAAGAAAAACAAGGGAAGACCAAGAAACTGTCACAGACAAGAGGAGATTAAAGAGACATAACACTAAATGGAGCGTGGGGTCCTGAACATGATCCTGGAACAGAAAGGTCTTAGCGGAAAACTAGTGAAATCTATGTAAAGTCTAGTTTAGGCAATAGTAACGGATCGGTGTTCATTTCTTATTTTTTTTTTTTTTTTTTTTTTTTTTTAAATTTTATTTATTTATTTTTGGCTGTGTTGGGTCCTCGCTTCTGTGCGAGGGCTTTCTCCAGTTGTGGCAAGTGGGGGCCACTCTTCATAGCGGTGCGCGGGCCTCTCACTATCGTGGCCTCTCTTGTTGCGGAGCACAGGCTCCAGACGCGCAGGCTCAGTAATTGTGGCTCACGGGCTCAGCCGCTCCGCGGCATGTGGGATCTTCCCAGACCAGGGCACGAACCCGTGTCCCCCGCATTAGCAGGCAGACTCCCAACCACTGCGCCACCAGGGAAGCCCCATTTCTTATTTTTGACAAGTGTACCATGGTGATGTAAGATGTGAATATTAGGGGACACCGGCAGAGCGGGTTTAAGCAACTCTGTACTATCTCTGCAACTTTTTTGTAAATCTAAAATTACCCCAAAATTAAAAGGCTTATTATAAACAACAAAAGCAAAAATTTATGAACCTGGAGTGCAAACAGAACCTTTTTAAAAAAGCAGCAGCAACTATTCCCCTTTACATAACGCAGTTACTGAGGGGTGTGCAGTGTTGGGAACTCGGGTGTTGGGATGCGGAGAAGGCACCCCGGGGCGCCCGGAGCCGGGCGTGCGCGTCCGGGCGCTGCGGGAGCCCAGCCTCCTCCCCGGAGCCGCTGGGGCGCCGGACTCTGCCCTGGGCGCGCCCTGCGGGGCGGAGCCACCAAGCCCGGCCTAGCCGACCCGGCCCGAGGTCCAGAGCAGAGGGGAGGAGCGGCGCCAGGACCCTGCGCTCGCTGAGCGCCCTCCAAGGTAGGCGAGCCCCTGCGATCTGCGGGCAGGTCAACCCTCCCGCCCCCCAGGTGAGTGGGTGTCCAGGTGCCCTTGGAGCTGGTCCCCCCCCAGTGCCACCCAGTGTACCAAGGGCGTTTTCCTGTAAACGGATCCTTGGTGAGGAGCATATTCTCCCTGTAAACCTCTTTTCTGGGCTCGGATTCCCTGGGCGAGAAGTTTGTGCTCCTCCAGGAACAGAGAGTTGCCTTCCCCGAGAGAGACTACCCCCTCCATAGCCCTGCGCACAGCTGATTATTTATATAGATTGCTGTTACGCAGTCCCTTGGTCAGGGGTCCCCTCGATTCACAGGCGGTGGAGAAAGCCCTCTGGAAAACTTGCTGTCACCTGTGAACCCCCGCGTGGCAACTTTGACAGCTTACTGTGCCCGAAATTTTTAAGAGCATAAACAAATGAACGAGTGAAGGTCGTTGTCTTACCCTTCATTCATTCGTGCTGGCTTCTGTAGCTGTAGGTGTAGCGAAAAGAGAACAGCTTATTGGTTGACAGTTTTCTACCGTCATGGGATTTTAGAGCTGAAAGTTACTCAGCCCCAGGCAATTTTGCAAGGGGGCAGTGTCATCTTACGGAAAGAACGGTACAGGGCAATGCAAAATTGGATGATGACATGGCTGTAACTTTTCAACCTTCTTCGAAAGGGAAAATAAATTTATATATACATATATATATGTGTATATATATGATCAAAAGAAACAGCTCCAAATGTAGCTGAAGCTGTGTCTGTTTACCATTTTCACTGTAGTTGTTATTTAAGAATCAAAACCTTTTTTACTTCTTGGTATATATAGACTAGATGAAAGGTCCAAAAGGGAATTATTTCTCATTTGCAATAGGGAAAAGATAATCTGTCTTTTTTACCTAATGCTATTAAATATTCAGTTCTGCAGAAGTCTGGCTTTTCAGCAATATGATCTGAGCTGGAGTCTCAGGTACCCTAGCACACACAATTGGTGCTGTTGTTTCTTCCTGCTGGGCTCTCCCCCCTCGCTCTCGCCCTACACTGATAATTTGAGAGTGAAGGTCCCTGACATAGAGGAACTTGCGCCTTAGCAGAGGCTTCTCAACTACTTACAGAAAGAATGAAAATGGCTTACACTTCCTGTGACCTAGGCAAACTTCACAAGGTTTTTACCTTTGTGATTTGCTAAATAAATTTAGTAACTATACCTGCACTAACTAAAAAGAGATTTTTGAAATAAATACAGACACTATTTCAGTTGTATTATTCACCTTCATGATTCTGAGAATTAATGACAGGCATGTTATTTGTTAGCGTATTGATTTATAATGCGCTGGACAGTGGGCTTGAGTTGTAATCCAAATTCTGGACAAAGCCGGAAAATCTAAGCTAGATTTGGCCAAACCTGAAAAGTGAGGTGTACATTTATTTGTTTAGAATAATGACTGTAAAAGGGAACAACTGAAGATTTCTGAAGGGAATGTCAAAGTCTTTTAAAGTAGTGGCTTTGACTCTTTGAGACATTTACATCAAAATTAAATGGCCATTTATTGATAGAAAAGCATTTCAAAATGGCAACACGTTACTATCAATTTAATAGCATGTTTAAGTAAATTTACATTTTACTAAGCGTGAAAACAGCCACCCACTGAATTTGGAAAACAAAAGCACGTGTGTGTGTGTGTGTGTGTGTACACTCGGTTTTAGAAAATATTTGGTGCACCTGTGGATTTTCAGGCCTATTCATATATTCACTGAAGGAATATTTATTGTGTAGGGCACCATGTTCTTTCTAGGAGACACAGGGGGATACAGCTTTGTGTAAATAAGACACATTCCTGTCCTCATGGAATTTATACAACTTTGGACTCCTCCGGGACACCCCGAGGCCATAGATTAGGAACCACAGTAATCACCATCCATCACTCTTTGACAGTGACGGAAACTAGAAACTAGATTAGTTTCAAATCACAGACTCTTTTACACTGATTGAGATAGTCAGATTAAAAAATTGTAAAGGAACTTATATGTTATTCAAGTCAGTTTTCTCTTCTGCTTAGGTTGGGAAAGAATTTAGGGATCCTGTGTTCTGGGTTTAATATTATGAAATATTGAGATCTTAAACCTGAAATAGCTAAATATCAATTTCATGCAAATTCAATAAAAACTAAACTTGTAGTAGTAGATGCAGTCATTTAGGGGGTGAAAAATTCAAATCGAGAAAATTCTATCCATCAAGTTATTTTTTTCCTGTAAATTAGAAAAACATGACTATAGTTATTTTTTAACCTCAGAGGAAAAGAGTGACTTTATGTAAGACATTCTTGCTTTTTTTTTTTTTTTCATTTTGCTATTTTTAAAAACAGCTCTATTGGAGGTATAATTTACATACCATAAAATACATCCAGGTGTCCAATTCAGTGATTTCTGGTAAATTTATGGAATTGTGCAACCATTATCACAATCCAATTTTAGAATATTTTCATCATCCCCATCCTCCCAAAATCTCAACGGCCTGTTTGTGGTCACTCACCATTCTCATCCCCAGCCCCAGGCAACCACTAATCTACTTTCTGTTTCTTTAGATTTGACTTTTCTGGACACTTCAGACAATGAGATCATATAATATACGGTGTTTAGCATCTGACTTCTTTCACCTAGAATAATGTTTCCAAGGTGCATTCAGGTTGTGGCGTGTATCACTAGTGGTTGCTTTTTATTGCTAACTAATGCTCATTCCATTGGATGGCTATGCCACATTTTGCTTACCAGATAATGGGCATTTCTGCAATCACATTGAAGTGGTAAGACAGATTTTTTGGTCCAGCTTCCATGGTAGCATAATTTGAAAATAACTGATAGGAGCCAAATTTGTATTTATATTTATGAAAAATATATTCCTGATATGGATTTACCAAATGTCATAACTGTGATCTTTCTGTGATACTCCATGAAAATAGTAAATCGTAAATCCTGTGCCAGTGGCAGGAAGCATCAGTCATTTCATATTCTAGGCTGGACTTGGAAGACGTTTAACTCTTTTTTTTTTTTTTTATGTGAGAATTTATTTTGCCTTTATTTTTGATAGATAATTTTGTTGGATATAAAATTCTTAGTTGACATTTTTTTCCCTTCAGCACATGTAATGTCACTTTCTCCTGACCTCCATTGTTTCTTTGAGAGGTCTGCCTTCAATTTTATTTTATTTTATTAATTTTTAATTTTTTTTATTGCAGTATAGTTGCTTTACAATATTGTGTTACTTTCTACTGTACAGCAAAGTGAATCAGGTATACATATACATATATCCCCTCTTTTTTGGATTTCGTTCTCATTTAGGTCATCACAGAGCATTGAGTAGAGTTCCCTGTGCTATACTGTAGGTTCTCATTAGTTATCTATTTTATACATAGTATCAATAGTGTATATATGTCAATCTCAATCTCCCAGTTCATCCCACCACCCCCCTTCCCCTTGGTATCCATACCGTGTCTCTATTTCTGCTTTGTAAATGAGATCGTCTATACCAATTTTTTCAGATTCCACATCTATGCGTTAATATACAATATTTGTTTTTCTCTTTCTGACTTACTTCACTTTGTATGACAGTCTCTAAGTCCATCCATGTCTCTACAAATGACCCAATTTCGTTCCTTTTTATGGCTGAGTAATATTCCATTGTATATATCTACCACATCTTTATCCATTCCTCTGTTGATGGACATTTAGGTTGCTTCCATGTCCTGGCTATTGTAAATAGTGCTGCAGTGAACATTGTGGTACATGACTCTTTTTGAATTATGGTTTTCTCTGGGTATATGCCCAGTAGTGAGATTGCTGGGTCATATGGTAGTTCTATTTTTAGTTTTTTAAGGAATCTCCATACTGTTCTCCATAGTGGCTGTATCAATTTACATTCCCACCAACAATGCATGAGGGTTCCCTTTTCTCTCCAGCATTTATTGTTTGTAGATTTTTTGATAATGGCCACTCTGACCGGTGTGAGGTGATACCTCATTGTAGTTTTGATTTGCATTTCTCTAATAATTAGTGACATTGAACATCTTTTCATGTGTTTCTTGCCCATCTGTATGGAAAGACGTTTAATTTTTGACATTAACTTTCGTAGAGAGCCTATGTCTCCTTTGCTACGTTTTCTTCACAAATGATATGCATTTAAATTTGGGGGATTTTGATGAGTGTTTGGTCCAACAGTGATAATTGAACTACTCTTAAAAATATGAGCGCTTCTTAATAACATATTTTAGTGGCACACTTAATATAAAGCACGAGTCATCTATAGCCTTAAGCCAAAAAATAGAAGGGAGTGCATCTGGATTTACATGCTTTTCGTTTTATTATTCTGTAGTTTCTATGACTGTGCTAAAGGATGAACCTGATACAGCTGTTTGTTGATTTACCAAATCAGGCACTAGTTTGAGCTCTTAAAATCTAAAACAGAAGAAATGCCACTCCTTGTTCCTCCAGGACCTTTAGAGGAGCTAGACCAAAGTAATAAATTATTCCAGGTTCCTATTACATGGTGGTGTTTCTTCTATGAGTAGTCTACAGAACAAATCAAATAAGAACTCTCTAACACTACAAAAACATTGACTTTGGTTATACGTCTCTTAGGAAGCCGGGACCTTGAACAGCAGTTCAGTCAGAGCTGTTTTCTTATTTACCCCCATTCACCCTGCTTTGTGCTAACTCTTAAGACAAATGCATTTTTAGTGGGTTACGTTTGACAACTTATGGTCTAATGTAGATTTCTCCAGTTGAGTGGAAACTCTTCTGTAAAATGTTGGCAGATTCTGTGAAACTAAAGAGAAGACACTATGTCTCTGAATGCCTGTAAGTTACTGCTAAAATTGCAAGATCCTATGGGGAAAAAAAGAGCATTCAGATAACCTGAAGGTCTATTTTATGGACAACTTGGAATGCAAGGATTTTAATTTTATGCTCCTAAGGTTTGAAAATAAGGTAGCCTAGGTTAAATAGTATAGTTTTCCAAAGCTGGATGTGCTCATTTGGAGCTCAGTTTGTCTGCTGGTAATATCAAAACAACTTGCTGAACTCTTGGCTCATAACACTAATGTTTTGCTGATCTGTGGTTAGATGAATTAAGTCTCTGTTGGCAACGTCTCTCTCTCTCTCTCTCGACTTGGTAAGAATTTAAAAATTTCTATAACAAATGTATTTTTCTAGTCTTACACTGACAATGTCATTCCAAATGTCTCTTGAGAGTCAAATGTCAATTACAGGAATCCATCTTCATCCTTCTCACCTTTTGGAAATTGGAGTGGACATGCTCCCCCTGTTGTATCTGTTCACCAACAGCAAGAAGGCTCGCTCAAGCATTGAGCTGTAAACTTCTTCTAATTATATTGGTGAGTTCACTCACTCATCACTAATGGTCACGTGATCTGATATAAGGAACTTGGTTTCACCCAGAGCCAGGAGCTGCTTCTCAGCCTTGTATCTTTCTACTAGCCCCTGGATTGTGGTAGGATGCCACATTGGGATCAGTCTGACCTCTTCCTGATGTAGGAGGATGGGCAGAGGGGGCAGTGAAGCACAGGGTCCGGGCTGCTTCAGGGGGTGGTCAACCTTAATGGACTTTGTAGTCACTGCCTCAATGGTCTATGTGTTTATGCTCTACTGTGAAGAATGAAAACATGCATCTAGAAGATGATCAGAAAAGGAATGGGTAGATGAGATAAGGATTTCTAGGTTCATGAATTAGATTTAAATCTTCTTGTTGCAAATATCCTTGTATACTGCTTACATATTTTTATATATTTCCTCCTACTTTTCCACCTTAGTAAATAATAATCATGATTAACTTTCTTAAGATGTTTAAGATTTCCCTTGCTTTTGTCACAATATTGAATGTCTGATTTCATGGGCTATTCTTCTAGAAGCAACAGCACTAGCTACCTGTCAGCAACTCAGTTACTTGCTTTTTAACAATTCTGATTCCGTCACTACTTTCTTTTTGCCATTTACACTTCTGGAGGGGTTAACAATTTGAATTAAGGAAAACAAATTCAGCTAATTGTGGTTTCCAGTTAGTTCTGGTTTAATCAGTGAAGTTCCTTGGATTTTGAAATCTCCATTGCACTTTGCATTTTCTAGGGTACTGTTGAATGTTTAAAAAATAAAAGCATATAAATCCATCTTTTTTAGTGTAGAGTTCTGTAAGTTTTGACGAATGGTTACAATCATGGAATCTACATCACCATCAAGATTTAGAACAGTTCCATCACCACTCTCCAACCCCCCAAACTATTCCCCAGTGTCTCTTTTGTAGTCAATCGCTACCCCACTCTTAATCCCCAGTTCAGTTTTCTGGCCCTATAGTTTCAAATTTTCTAGAATGTCATGTAAATGGAAATATGGAATATGCATCCTTTTGGATTTGGCTGTTTTCAGTCGGCATAATGCATTTGAGATTCATCTATATCGTTGTGGGTATCAGTAGGTCATTCTTTTGTATTGATGAGTAGGATTCACCTGTTGATGAATATTTGAATTGTTTCCAGTGTTTGGCAATTATAAACATTTGTGTTTTACGGAACATAAAAATCCCCTAGGAGAGAGGTTGCTGGGTTGTACAGTCTGTGCTTAATTTTATAGGAAACTGCCTAAGTGCTGCCGTCCTGCGTGGCTGCACATTTTGCTTTCCCACCAGCAACATACAGGAGTGTCAGCTACTCTCCATCCTCACCCACACGTTGTATCATCTGTTTTTCCCTCCTTCGCTGGATAATTTTTAAAATGAAGTAGATGGTGTTGAAGATCAGATATCCCAAGACCAGCTTAGGAAGCTACAGATATTTTGTAAATGTCTGAGCCTTTTGCTCTTAAAATATTTAATAAAGCCACAAAAATTTTCCAAAAGGGCACGTTCCTTATAAATGTTACAAATGCCTGAGATATATGTCAGTGACAAATGCTTCTTCTCATGTTGTTTTCACTGATGAGTCGTAAGCGGCTTTTAAGTTGATTGTTAACTGAGAAGGACAAAGCAAGAGGAGTAATTGACTGATGGGGGTGGGGGGATGAGAAGAGGGGCACAGCTGGGCTTAGGTGTTGACACTTGCAAATGATGCCCTGTAAGTAAATGTCTACAATAAGTTGTGAACATAAAGATAATTACTTAATATTCTCTGAATGTGTATTATGGTCAGATACACCATAAGCACTTTTGATGCAGTATCCCATTTAGTTGTCATATAACTCTTTGAGGAAGTTAACAGTTTCATCTGGATTTTTCAGTTGAGGAAGCTAAAGCCTAAAGGAGTTTAAAAACTTTTCCAAGAGGAGTTTGGGATTAACAGATACACACTATTATATATAAAATAGATAATCAACAAGGACCTACTGTACAGCACAAGGAATGCTACTCAATACTCTGTCAGAACCTATATGGGAAAAGAATCTGAAAAAGGATAGATGTATATGTATAACTGAATCACTTTGTTGTACACCTGAAACTAACACAACATTGTAAATCAACTATACTCCAATATAAAATAAAAATTAAATACAAAAAAAGATGAAAAAAAAAGAACATATACTGAAATAGATTAGAAGAGAATCCAGAAATTTACCCAAAAACAAACAGTCAGTTGAAAACATTCATAGCCATTTTATTTTTGATAAAGATAAAATTTAATTCAATGTGTAAAAATTAATAATTTCAATAAATGGTGATAAAGGAATTGAAAAAAAAAAACTTTTCCAAGGCTGCTCAGCTAGTGGGGAAGTCAAATAGTCTTGTGGGCAGTACCGACTGAGTCCGAAGCCCTCATCTTTAAGCCATGAAGTCACACTGCCTCTGTTTTGTGGAATAAATCTATTGTGACAACATCTGCTTAGGCTCCTGAAGGATGCACCTGGGGGCTCATGTCAGGAGCCACTTGACTGCTACTTAGTCACTTACTTTGGAAAACCCCCGTTACCAAATGAGCTTGGACCCAAGAAACTAGACTTGGAAGTCCATTCAGAATGCAGCAGGAGACAAAGTGGAAATTTGGAAAGAGCCCAAGCCTCGTGGGTTGGGGTCCATGACCATCATTAAGGAGCTGTCTTTGCTTGATCTTGGGGAGCTCATTCTCTCATCTGTAAAATGGGAACAATAACACTTAACGCCCTCAGGTGTTCATGAGGATTATTAAAGGCAGCATACCCCAGCCTGCACGTGGTGGGCTGTCATCAGATCCCGGTCCCCTCACTCTTCCCCAAATGGGAAGGGATTCATGTGATTTGCACCACTCTGCAGTGGAGCTGCTATACTGGACACTGGGCGAAACCTTCAGCTGTTTTTCAAAGTTTCAAATTATACCAATGAACTATGAAGATAGATTTTCTCATTACAAAGACACTTGGATTTGGGGGTCGGTCTATCTGGGTTCAGGTGATAAGATTAACTTATGATCTTGAAAAACATGTCACTTTTCTGTGACTTGGTTGCCTTATACCTACATATAGACAGATATAGATATATAGGTAATAATTATAGCACAGTGTGTTGGGATGATTAATTCTGACAATATACGGAAAATAATTTTTGGTAAATGGCACAGTGCTTTGTCAATAGTATATATTTTACATTGTGTTTGTACTAGGATTTCAATCCTTTTTTTCCCCCAAACTAAATAGCTTTTATTTCATATCTAAGAGCTTGCTATAGCACTGGCTGTGATATAAATATATTTGTGTATACAAATGAGTAGCATTTAGAAATGAATAAAAATTAATTCTACTTTAAAAATCTTAGGTTATTTCTTGCAAACAGCATTGCAATTACTTGGGCTCCGTGTTAACATGCATGTCTTTTGATATACTGTACATCATTTTCAGGTAAACTGCACAGTCACCTGAGATTTAGCCAGCTGACACTGGATGTCACCATTGTGCCGTGTAATGTCGCTGCACAACAGGTGTGCTATTCAGCATTCAGTACATGACCAGTCTCTTCAAGGGTCTGGAGATGTATTAGCTTTTCTCCCCCCTCACATAACCTCATTACCCTTGAGCACTTTTATTGTAAATTACTCTTTCAGTTTCTAATATCAAAGCTCTCTATCATAGTGACCAAGAATGATGAGACAATTGTCAATATTGTTAGCTCAGAACTGAGGAGCTGAAAACTCAGAAACTGTGCTAAAACAGGGCTCTCCGTCACTAAGCAGAGTCACTGACTCTGGCTAACCTTAGTAGGAAAGGAATTTACTGGAAGTAAATTCAGCTTCCAGAATCGATGGGAAAACTAGGTACGGAAATGGGAGAATCCAGTCCCGGTACCTCAGCAAAGATCAGTCTGTAACAAGAGGGGGATAGACTTCTTCTGGCATTGCCACTGGTCACTAGATACCACGCTGGTGTTCCTGCCGCTGGACGCAACGCACTCTCTGTGCCAGACTCCTTCCTGCCCAGAATAATGACGGGATCTTCGCTGCCTCCAGCTTAACATGCCTGAGGGACAATCCTTTGCTGGCCTTTCCAGGAGGGAGCGCTCAGTTGGCTGAGTCTAGGAATTGTTCCTGAGCTCCAGCCCCAGGGAGTGAAGAAGAAGTAAGGGATCTTTCCTGCAAAGACTCCTGCGGATGGTGACCCTACATACCTGGGAGGGAGATTCAAGCCAGGCGTCCACCACGGTGCTTTTCAATCAGCACCCACAGAAGTGAGTTGAGAATGCTGCCGTGTGGTCAGCTGCCCTTCGCTACTCTTTCCACGGACCTGGACTCAGTTGCATGTGCCCTGTGGCACCTGACAGCGTCCCAGACTTCGCTGTCCCTGTCTTTCCTTCAACCCTGAGGGAGCCTGACCAGCCAGGGCTAGACCTGTTTTAAGTGGCTAAGGAGAAAACTCCTTAGGCAAATTGAAAGTCTTAACAAGTTGCAGCCTATTAAAAAAAAAAAAAATTCCTGCCCATTAAAAGAAAAAGAAAAAAAAAAAAGGTAGGTGACACTGCATACCTTGTTCTTAGAACATGACTTCAGGCAAGTTCCAGCCTCTGCTCTTGCTCTGCCCTTTGCCTGGAATCCTCTTCTCCCAGATGGCCACACGGCTTCACCTCCTTTATTCACGTCTTTTGCTTAAATGCCACCTCTTCAGATCGGCCGCCTCTCAGCACCCAGCCAAAACAGCACCGCTTTTTATTCTGTTACCCTGCCTCCGCTTTTCTTCGTGACACCACCTCTGATTATGTTCCCTATATATTTATTGTTTTGTTTCATGTCTGTTTCCCCCCTGTCCTGAAAGTCCCGTGAAAGCGGGGTCTCTGACTCATTTCTGTAGCCACAGCTCCTAACACAGCTGTATTCAATAAATATTTAATACATGAATGAATGAATCAAGGGTTAAATAAAGGAAGGGAACTCCATTGTTAAAATCTCTAGACTATAAGTACCACAAACTGAATGGCTTAAACGTAGTACTTTCTTGTCTCACAGTTCAGGAGGCTGAAAGTTCAAGATCAAGGTGTCGGCAGGGTTGGTTTCTTCTGAAAACTGTAAGGAAGAATTTGTTCCAGGCTCTCCTTCACCTTCTGGTGATTTCCTGGCAATTTCTGGCATTCCTTCGTGTGTAGAATCATCACCTTGATCTCTGCCTTCAACTATACGTGGAGTTTTCCTCGTGTGCATCGGTGCCCAAATTTTCCCTATTTATAAAGACATCAGTCATATTGGATTAGGGTCCACCATACTCCAGTGTAACCTCATCTTAACTAATTACGTCTGCAACAACCCTGTTTCCACATAAGGTCACATTCTGAGGTACTGGGGGTTAGGGCTTCAACATGTGAATGGAAGGGGGGACAAAATTCAACCCATAACAGGTGCCTTCTTTGTGTTTATTGTCTAATGGTTGAGCCATGCTTATGTCATTAATCAGAAAAGTAGGTTTGGTTACATAATCCTGGGTGCCCAGTGATGTGCTGGTTTACCACATGGATAATAATTCACAATAATGTGTATGAATTGCTTTGTAAATGGTAAAGTATTCATTGGATGTTAGTATAATCAGCTGGGGATGTTGACAAATTATTGATGCATTATCAAGAAAGAATCAATACTATGGATTTGCTAGTCTTAAAATCCCCCCAAATGGATTTTCCTTTACAGCCCAGCTCGATCTGCAGACTGTTTAAAGTATTACCGGACATTTTTCTATCAGCCGGACTGCTTGTCAGCAGTAATTGTGGATAATGGATTTATGTTTTATTTACTTATTTGACAAACATGTACAAATCATTTAGTATGTGCTAAGCACTATTGTAAGGGCTTGACAAATGTTAACTCACAAACAACCACATGTTTATTATTTATATTATTATTAATTATTAATAACAATATTATCTGAATTTTACCGATAAAGAAACTGAGGCACAGAGAAGTTAAGGAATTGCTCAAGGTCACACAGCTACTGAGTGGCAGAGTCAGGCCATGAAACTAGGCAGTCTGCCTCCAAACCTTTTAGCTGTAGAACATTCTTTGTTCACAGAAAGTCTCATGGAAAAATTCAGCGTGTGACAGAACAAAGCAGAGCTGCTTTGGTTCAAGTCCAGACGGCAAAGCCCTGTCTGGGCAGCGCCTCCCCTTCCCTGGGGAGCCCTGTTTGAAAAGCCCTGATCTAGGAAATAATACCTCTTGGCTTGATGCCACTTGTAAGCTGTCTTCAATCCACTCTAGCATAAAACAAATAAAATTCTTTTCTCACTTTAATTAACTGATTGTGTTTTATTTTGAAAATTTTATCTGCTTAACCTACTGCTGGCAGAAATAAAATGTTAAGATGGATTTTCCCCAGGATGGTAACGCCATATGGCAATTTGGACTTTCCTGGCTTAAGTTCCCCTTTGGTTTCTTTATACAAATGAAAGACTGTGATCGTGAAAGTTTCCTGAACCAAAAGAGAAATGGGATTTGAGTTCCTATAAATAGAGTTGCATATAAACTTTGCAACCAGATAGGCATGATCTACCCTCTCTGTTATGGACTGCTTATTTTCTGTGGTTATTCATAATATAAAATGATCGGAGCAAGAATTTTAAGAATTACTGTCCATTGAGTGCCTTCTGCAACCAGGGATTTAAAAAACTCTTCATTTTTACAACTCTAGGTGTTATCACCCCTATTTTACAGATATGTAAGCTGGGGCTCAGGTTTTATGTAACTTGTTTAAGTTGGCCCAACCAGTGAGGGGAGGAGGAAGGATATTTTGAGAAATATCAGTGGTTAAGGAGCAGAATTATTATTATTTTTTAATTAATTAATTAATTTAATTTTGGCTGTGTTGGGTCTTCGCTTCTGTGCGAGGGCTCTCCCCAGTTGCGGCAAGTGGGGGCCTCTCTTTATCGCGGTGTGCAGGCCTCTCACCATCGCGGCCTCTCTTGTTGCGGAGCACAGGCTCCAGACGTGCAGGCTCAGTAGTTGTGGCTCACGGGCCTAGTTGCTCCGCGGCATGTGGGATCTTCCCAGACCAGGGCTCGAACCCGTGTCCCCCGCATTAGCAGGCAGACTCTCAACCACTGCGCCACCAGGGAAGCCCCAGAATTTTTTTTTTAATTGAAGTATGGTTAATTTACAATGTTGTGTTAGTTTCAAGTGTACAGAAAAGTGATTTAGTTATACATACAGATATAGATATTCTTTTTCAGATTCTTTTCTGAAAAGAAAAGGTTATTGCAAGATATTGAGTGGAGTTCCTTGCAAGATATAGGTTATTGCAAGATGTTGAGTGTAGTTCCCCCCCTGTGCTATACAGTAGGTCCTTGTTGTTTATCTATTTTATATACAGTAGTGTGTATATGTTAATCCCAAACTCCTAATTTATCTCCCCCTACTCTTACCACTATCCCCTAACCATAAGTTTGTTTTCTATGTCTGTGAGTCGATTTCTGTTCCGTAAATAGGTTCATTTGTGGAGCAGAATTTTTTGATATTAAGAATAAAAGTCACGTAAGAGAATATATTTTAGGATGTATAATGTGAGGCCTGATGCAATTTTCAAATTATGAAAGACTGAGAATGCAGTGGGATCCATTCTAAAGAGTGATTAATTCCTATGATGAAATGCCCCTTATCATTTTGTAATGTACACAATTATATAACACACTAAAAAGAAAAAAGAAGGTAAATCAATCAAATGGGACTATAGATCAAGGGAGATTGAATTGAAGAACAAGAAAACAACACAGGCCAAGTCAATTGCTTTGCTTGCCTCTATTTTCCCCCTGCTTTTGCTCCCACCTGCTGCCATATTCTACTCCAGGGGAGGGCAAACTTTTTCTGTAAAGGACCTGTTAGATAGAAAATATTTTAGACGTTGTTTGCCATGTATTTTCTGTGTTGAATATAGTCAACTGAGCTGTTATAGTGCAAAAGCAGCGTAAACAATACGTAAGTGCATGGCCATGGTTATTTTAGAGTAAAACTTCATCTGTGAACACTAAATTTGAACTTCATATAATTTTCATGTGTCCCGAAATTTTATTCTTCTTTTGATTTTTTTTTGAACCATTAAAAGATGTAAGAACCATTCATAAGCTGTCCTAACAGGCTGGAAGCCAGACTGGGCTCCCCGCCGTGGTTTGATGACCACCACTCCAGCCTGACCACCCCTCTCTCATTTCCAAACACATCGTTTATTGTCTCTGTGGACATTTCTTTTACTTCCAGCATTTAAACGTTGTTTTGGACTAAGAACTTAATCCCGGAAGAGACTTCAGAGGACCAAGTAACAGAAGTAGTTCCGCTCACATTCTGCAAAACACAGACTTGCAGAGCTGCTACGGCCAAATCAAGTTCCCCTGAAACAAATAGAAGCCACGGTGGCTGTCTAAGAGGATTTAACATAAAATGGAAAATTCTTGGCATACTCTGTCAATTTCATTGAAGATTAAAGGATAAATGCAGGACTTTGAGTCATCCCCAGAAGCTATTTAGTTTTAAAGTGATGTTAGCAAATATGAAAATTCTTTGTGTGTTTTAACAGCATAGGTCATTGCTAAATTTTAATTTTTTTCTCACTAGGGAATCTGACCTTAATGTGATAAAAACACTCTTGATCTTGGTGTCCAAAAGATGAGGGTTTGAGTTTCAGCTCTGTTAGTTTTACTGTGGTCTTGGGTAAATTAATATCACCTACTAGATTCTTGGCTTCCTTATCAGTAAAATGAGATTAATAATCCTACCTCACAGGACTTTTATTTTATCTTATTTTTTTAGTCCTTTACTATTTATTATGAAAATTTCAAAGAGAAACAAAATAGTAGAGAACTGTAGGGGTCCCATGTGCCCTCACCCAGCTTCTACAATTCCGTGCATTTTATCAAACTTCTTTCATTTTTACCTCATCCCATTTTTTCCTCTCTTGAAATGCTAGAGTAAAATACTCTCTTAAAATTTCAAAGGTAATATTATCTCACCTGCAAATATTTCAGTATGTATAACTAACAGAGAAGATCTTTCTAAGGAATATCAATTCCATTATCACACCTAAAATTACAATAATTACAAATAATACTTTGCAAAAATGCAATAATTCTTTAACATCATCCATTATCCAGTCAGTGTTAAAATTCCCCTACTTGTTTCAAAAGTGTCTTTATGTAGCTGGTTTATTTGAATCAGGAGCCAAAGAAAATTCATATACTGAATTTGGTCACATGTTTCTTAAGTCTCATAATTTCTGGCAATTTCTCTTCTCTTCTCCCCATCTTTCTTCATATAATTAATTTGTGGAAAGAATAATTATTTGCCCTGTAAAATTTTACATAATCTGGATTTGGCTGTTCGCAACCTTCACCTTTGTAGGGTCATTGAACAGTTTCCTCTTTCTCAGATGTTTACCGTCGGTAGATAGCGGGACTGCATACTTCATAGGTGATGCTTTCTACTTGTGATTGTACCACATCTAGAGAACATAGTGTCTGGTGGTCTCTTTTTTAGTTTTCTGTTAAGGTTGATTAGTGGGGTCCCTTGAGTTGATGCGTTCTTCATCAACCTCTCACCTTATGTTTTTAGAGCTGGTTGATGCCTGTGGCTTAGATCCATTACTTCACAAGGAGTTGCAAAATGTAGGTTTTCTAATTCTATCAGTCCTTTTGCGTTTATTAGCAGAAATTCTGTAGCAAAATTTTCCTAATCAACTGTTTGGTTACCAAGAAATACATGGTAAATTCATATCATAAAGGCAAGATCAATGCTTCTTGGTGTCCCCCTGACCCCTTTTTCTGGGCTAATTTTTAGTATAATCGTGGCCCGTCTCCATTGAGTTTGAGGATTGTTGTTGGTGGTGGTGGTTTTTCTCTTGTCAACATAATTTCAGGAGTTAAAACAGTTTTGATATGTTTTAATCCATCACAGTCATTCTTCTTCAGGTTGGCTTTTGTGTCTTAAACAAGTAGTATTTGGTTACTTTTTTGCTTTCTGGTCTGACAAGATATCTCAGGCTCACCTTATATACTTCTTGCTCCAGATCTAAATCACTCAAGAAGCCCTGGTTGCATTTTAGTAGAAAATAGTGTACTGTGACCATAGTCTGGGCACTGGAAGTGTTAATTGCTTTTGTTTCTAAATTTTCAGTGGATAGACTTGGAATATACATTTTTAAAGGAAAATAAATCATTATTTTCTACTCACGGTTCCAGTTTGGGTTGTAAGGTTTTTACATAACATTTTTGGTTCTAATTTGGATTTCTTTTTCTCTTATGCTAAAAATCTTGGTTCTTAAGACATTAAGACAATGACTTCTTGACTTTATTCTACATCATGCATTCATGTGAGTGAGTCATGTGAATGTGTGCACACACATTCAAAATAGCAATACCAATATTTCCACTAACAGTGTTATTAGTGAGTATGGTTTAAGATTGTTTTGGGATTCTTTTTGTTCTTAGGACGTATCACATCGGGGAAAAATAGTCCCTGGTACGTGTTTTAAAGTCACTTCAAGTAATTCATGAGGATATGCCACCAAGTTTGTATGCAGATATATTCATTTTTTTAATTTGTTTTTTATTTTAGAGGATTTTATATTTTCTTTTTAATTTAGTTTTATTTTATAATTAGGTAAAATAATTACATTTTTCAGTGTCAAAACTGTAAATTACAGATTTTCCCCTTCTATCCTACTCTCTCTTCTTAGAGAAATTATATGTATCCTTTTCTGCACCATGCTTTTTCACTGAATAAATATATCCTAGAGAAAACTCTATAGAAGTAGGTAGTTCATTCAGTCAGTCCTCTTTTTGTGGGCATTTGGGCTTTTCCGAATCTTTTACTATTACAAATAGTTCTTCAGTAAATGGCCTTTATAGGCTACTGAGAGTTAAATAAAATGCAGTACATTAGAGGTCTCTGTAAAGTATAAAGTGATATACATACATGTGCATAAATTTTATATATATATATGATTTTGTTATATTATTAGCCCCACAGACATTTATTAAGCACTTACAGTGTGCTAGAATATGAATATGAATAAGGCATAGTCTCTACTCTTGAGGTTTTATAGTCTAATTGATACTGAATCAAAAGAAAATTTTCCCTTTTTGCATTCTCAGAGTTTAATTTTTAAGTTTCTAATCAATGATTGTTTCAACTGGTGTCGTTTTAATATTAAATTAATTCCTGGATTTTGGATATATACAGATTTCCATAATTTGTAATATTTTTTACTATATTTGATTACAGTGCTAATACAGAACTCCTTTCAGTTTACAAACTACATAATTATAACATCAAAGAGGTTAGTTTTGTCCAACTGATTTATGTTTTCCTAAAGCTGGACTTCACAATGACGGCAGTAACAGTGACCACGACAGTTCCCCTGAAGGGGAAGATAGAAGATAATTCTGCCTCGTATGAGTCCACATCAGCTCACATTATTGAAGAAACCGAATATGTGAAAAAGGTATGTGGGCACTGGAAATCATGTTACCATGGTATGATTTTTTACAATAAAGTCTGATATGAATTAGTGGGCTTTGTTTCTCCCTCCCTAGAACATGTGAGGAAGAACAAACCTGGTTTGGCAAAGGACAACCTTGATAACTGAAATTTAAACATATGCGTTGTCATTTCTCTTGAGGGTACGAAACTCTGTTCCTACACTTGGACTAAGACTGAATAAAGGGCCGGGAGGCTTCAGAACACCTATCAGCACTTAATTTGTCCCACACTATTCACCACTGAATCCTACTGTTTTACATAATTTCTCAGTTCTTTCATAAGTATTGATACTTTGTTGCCAAGTAGATATTTATGATGCCTGCTGAGTTTCTGTCTCTCCTTACCTTGTTCCTTCTCAAGCAATTCAGAGCGACTATCGCCAATGACTTGTACATGTTGGCACGTTACTTCATTAAAAATGTGAAACATTATGAGAAGCCAATGATAATGTCTGACAAAGGTGTATATTCTCATGAACTACTTTTTAGAACAGATGGAAAAATTTGGACATAGCTAGTTTGTGACTTAGAGCGATTAATTCATCTTTGAGTGTCTTGCAATTCCATAGGTCACCAAGACATGGGGCTTGTATTTCATGCATAAATTTGTATGATCTCCTCTGAGTAATTATTCTCTAGTAATTATTAAATAGTAGTTATTCTCTAGTAATTACTAGATAGTAATTATTTTGCAGTAATTACTGGATAGTAATTATTTTGTAGTGATTACCAAATAGTAATTGTTTTATAGTAATTACCAAAGAGCAAATTAGTACTAAATTACTATATAGAAAAAAATAGAACTAACTAGTATTAGATACTAATTACTAAATAGTAATTATTTTGTGGTATAATATTCATTTGGGTTATATTTTAGGTTTGCCTAAGAAACAGTTGTAAAGACCAAATGCTCATTTTCTGCAATCTAAACAATATTAGCCTAAATGCAAGTTAGGTTGATGGCAGATATTTAAATCTGAGATTGACATATATGTAATACTTTCTAGATAAATTTGGTACCCTGTAACTGGTATAGAAAAAAAAAGTATTTGGTATTAAATGCCTTTGAAAAAAATATTTTTCTTTTCTTTTAGATTCGAACTACTCTGGAAAAGATCCGAAATCAAATATTTAAAGATGAAGTAAGACATAATAGTACAAATCACAAACAAGATGCAAAGGTAATGAATTTATCAAAATGTACCACTTTTATTCCTTCAGTAAATGAACATAAAGCCATATAGACTTCCTTTAAAAAACTTTTTGATATTATTAAATTATTCTTTGAATGATGAGTATTAAATATTTTGTTGGTATCTAAAGATGTTAACGGGCATATGTATGAAATATTTAACTACAGATGTCATTAGTAGGATCAGATTGGAATGGCCAGGTCTTACTTGAATATTTTAAACTTGGCTTACTTATCTAAATTGTATGGGAAGATATTGGCTCAGCCGGGATACATGGCAGCAACATGTTCCAATGACAGACAAAGGTACAAGCTTTTAGGTTCACCTGGGCCACACCAATGGACACCCAGTTGAAGCCATTAGGCTGTGTGATCAGTCAATAAGCTTAAATGCACCCCTTCCCCTGTGACCAGCCTTTTATTCTTAAGGTCAAACAATGTGCACTTAGCCTTGTCTGGATTATGCCAGGTTAAACCTCACCTGAGCCACATGCACCTCATCAATGCCAGTGTTATCCACTCTGTAGGACGGCCACAGAGAACACTAGAACGTAGCGTAAGATGTATAAACAGAGCCTTCTTTATCATCCTCAGCTCCTAAACTAACACAACTCACTCCAATTATTTTCTTAAGTGCTCTGAAACTGAAAAAAAGGTTAATGTTTGTGAATGATAGGAAAGATCAAACATTCAGTTCTGACTATGTTGAGTTGCCTATCAGACTTCCGAGTGGAGGTTTCTGATGGAGGTTGGATATCTGATTCTGGAGTTGAGGGTAGAAGTCTGGTATAGAAGGTCCAGGCTATGGGGTAGAGATTTTGGGAGTAAGGGTGGTATTTAAAGTTCTGAAACTGGAGGAGATCACCAAACATATCAGTGTGGATAGAAAGGAGAGAACATCTAAGCATTTAGTCCTGAGAGTTCTGATATTTAGATGTTGGGAAGAAGAAGAATCTATCACAGGAGGCTGAGAAGTGAGACTAGTGAATTAGGGGGATAAACAGGAGAGAATGGAGCTACTGAAGACAAGGAAAAAATGGGTTTCAGAAAGTGAGGAGGGACCGCTGTGTCAAATGGCATCTGTGGGTTAAGTAATTTGAGGGAAAGTTATCGACCATTGGCGATAACAATGGGGAGGTTGTTGGAGACCTTAATAGGAATAGCTTCTTGGGAATGCAGATGAATTGTGTTGCCAGTATGTCTGCCTCGGCCATCTCAAACCACAGAAGGTCAGCAGATGTGTTAGATTAAAAAAAACAAACAACTGGCTTTGTGGATATCATTTATCTCCTTAAAAGGTCTTAATAGTATATTTAAAACTGTAGGGAGGGCTTCCCTGGTGGTGCAGTGGTTGAGAATCTGCCTGCCAATGCAGGGCACACGGGTTCGAGCCCTGGTCTGGGAAGATCCCACATGCCGCGGAGCAACTAGGCCCGTGAGCCACAATTACTGAGCCTGCGTGTCTGGAGCCTGTGCTCTGCAACAAGAGAGGCCGCGATAGTGAGAGGCCCGCGCACCGCGCACTGCGATGAAGAGTGGCCCCCGCTCGCCGTAACTAGAGAAAGCCCGTGCACAGAAACGAAGACCCAACACAGCCAAAAATAAATAAATAAAATTAAAAAAAAATTCTATTAAAAAAAAAAAAACAAAACTGTAGGGAACATAAAAGGCATGAAAGATGTACTTCTACCTTCCTTTTAATATAAGAATCTATTCAAATTTGAGCAAATATAGAGGCCAGGTGCATTTCATCTGGAACTTCCCATTGATATTTAAGATTCAAAAGATTCATTTGTGTTGATCTGAATCTTCCTTGACATATGTAATACTGAGTGATAATTATTGTTATCAAAGTTAGTAGAGAAAAGGAAAAGTCAGGTGAATGATTTTCTTGTTTGTTCATTTCAGCACTGTGGACACATCCAAAATGGCTTTGACTCTGAACTGGATCCCTCTTGTTGCAGTTTGGATCTGCTCATGGAAAGGATAAAAGGAAAAGACCTACAGCTCTTAGAAATGAACAAAGAGAATGAAGTGTTGAAAATCAAGGTATGACCAGTAGGAGAAATTTCTAATTTTGTACTTTGTGCCAATAGGATAGATTTGTGCATCTGTGAAATTAGATAGACATCCACACACATCCATAAATCCACACATGTGCTCACATACTTAGAGAAGCCCTTTTACATTTGATCAATTAAATCTCACTGTTTTATTTTGAAGGCGATTTTTATTATTAAAAAGATTTTACAAAAGTTCAATGGGTATAGTTTCAGTTGTACAAGATGAATAAGTTCTAGAGATTTACTGTACAGTATTGTGCCTATATTTAATACTGTACTGTACACTTAAAAATCTGTTAATGGGACAGGTCTCATGTTGTGTTTTTACTACAGTAAAATTTAGAAGTCTTTATATATGTAATAATTAGATATTAAAAATTGCATATTAATTAGAGCACTCATAGTCAAATGTCTCATTGTTTTATTTAGCTAATCTATTGTTGGGTGCCTTATACTTTCCTTTTTTGGCTTATTTCATATACAGTCCTACAGTGATTTAGTAGGTAGATCTTTGCAGCCATCCTTGATTATTTCTTTAGGTTAAATCTTTGAAAGATTCATGACACTTTGTCGATATTGCCCCTAATACTTCAATCTTGTCCTCCTTCTATTTCAGGAAATATGTCTTTTAGTACTGTTGTGGCCAATGATACGAAGACGCTTGCAAATACGTGTATAAGCCGATGGGGCACTGGGGGACACTTTGCAGGGGTGTGGTCTATATATGCAGGGCACTGATATTCACAGAGCTCGCTTTGGCCTGGCCAGGGCAAATCACCTGCATGGCAGCCCCAATAAATAGGGGGTTCTCATTTTATGTTTTCTTCTTAGCAGATAACAGCATCTTTCCTCTTACCCATTGTCTATGAAGGTGCAAATGGTATGGTTACAGCCTCTGTGTTTTTGGTTGCCCATCAAACTGTTCTGTCTTTAACCCTTTTTATTGTAAAAGTCAAAACATGCACAGTGACCTTTTGTTTCTAGCTCGAAGCCTCCAGAGAAGCAGGAGCAGCGGCTCTGAGAAATGTGGCCCAGAGATTATTTGAAAACTATCAAACACAGTCTAAAGAAGTTAGACAGAAGCATGAGGACAGTAGACACTTACTCCAGGTACCGAGCTAGCAGCTTGCATACTGGGGAACTAACGTCCAAGCTGTTCAAGTCTCTCTTTTGGGGAGGAGTTAGATGTGAAACAAGCAATGGCCACGTGACTTGGCAAGCCCCTGGAAGGGCAGGCTGCCCGTCTTCTGCCCTGATCTTCCCCCATCCCTGTTTAGCCTGGTACCCGGATATTATGCCCCCCTTGCCCAGAGCCCTGCCACCCAGCCTAGAAATCAGGGCTGGCCTCATGACACTGGCCAGTGGCTTCTCTTCTGGTTCTGCTTTTGACCAACTAGGTGACCCAGTTCGAATCACTCTGTCTCTCTGACTTGACTCTAAAATGAAAAAGTTGGGCTACATAAATGGTTTCAAAGTTTTTTTGGTCCTGGAATACATTCTTCAGAGTAAACGAACAAAAACATGTATGTATATGTACATATATATATTTCATATAAAATTATATATTTTATATTTAATATATAAATTTAAATATAAAATCATACAAATATATATGTGTGTATATATGGGTGTCTCTATATCATAGACGCACACCTACACTTTGGTTGTTTTTGAATCTGAAATATGTGTCCTAGGGCCAGTAGAACTTTATCTGGAGAATGTATTCTAGGACTGGAAAAGGGAAACGCGTATGTGTGTGTTGGCCAAAACTCAAAACAGGGAAGCTCATTCAGGCGCGGGTGGGGCGCCTGGGTCTCTGCCAGCTCAGGCCCTAGGAGGGTCCCCAGGGAAGCACAGTAGGAATCCACTGTATAGGCGACACGCCCTCAAGCTTCAGGTTGGGGTGATGATGGTCACAAACTCCTAGGCATGCAGGGTGCAGATAAAGTACCTACGTGAAAGAGTGAGCAGGTGTGTGTGGACGGGAGTGCCCACGTCCCAGCAAAGGGAGTGTCTGGGCAGGAATGCCCACCTGGTATTTTCAAGGGAAGTCAGACACTTTTTTTTTCTAACCGTAAAATCTTGAGTTCTGTTAAACACACAAGCAGATGTGGGTGCGCATGTCAGTTACAAGTCAGTTGAAACACTCCCAAGTGTGGCCTATGGGCTGCCCGCTGAAGACTTCTCTCCTATGTCTTTTAGTATAACTCCTGCTCTATGCCTAGGAGATATCCCCCTGACACAGTGGGGATAATTATTCTGCTTTTATGACACTTTCTGGTTAAAAAGAAAACACTTTTTACTTGAACCTATAAGATTTTATTTCTGTTCTAGATAAGTTTTGTTGAGAAAAAGTCAAAAGTTTTGCTTTTCTTAAATTTTTGTCTCTCTTTCTTATATCAGTTCACAGAGTATGCTTTATGGTAGCAAATGTCAACATTCTAGAAATAATATTTATATGTTATTAATTCTCCATTGATTTAGTGTTGCTGTAGTCCATCAGGTTTATTTTGAAGAAAGACTGAATTCAAGGAAGTAATTCTAAACAAGTGTGAATTATTAAATATTTCTGGCTACTCAGAAAATTTTAGAGGGAGATAATAGCTGTATAGGTTTAATGAAAACAATAGTCTGACAACTGTTTTTCTGACAAAAGGTTAACACACTTGAAAAAGAACAGAAATTGAAGCAACATGTTGAAAATCTGAATCAAATTGCTGAAAAGCTTGAAGAAAAACATAATCAAATCACAGAACTGGAAAATCTTGTACAGAGAATGGAAAAGGTAGGCCTGTGGAGAATTAAAGGGATTTCTTCCTGACAGGGTTAGGGTGAGAATTAAAGAAGATAATATGAAAATAAATAACGTTAAGTGAAAGTGCTCTTTGCAACTCCTAAGATCTTAGGATGGACTCAATAATGTTCATTTCTTCCCTTACACATTTAATATGATGTGTATTGTAGTTACTGATTTACCTCTTTACAAATACTGCAGTCGAATCATTCATTATCTGTCAGTTTTTTTTTTCTCGTAAATGTATGGCTTAGAAAGGGGAAACATGTGAGGCTATGAATAGAAATAATGGAAAAGATCGCAAAGTCTACCTACTGCTAGTAATAATATAGCGAATCCCTGTAATTGTAGCATTTTTATGTATTGGAGTCAGTGAAGTGTTTATTTTTGGCCACCCAAGTCCCCTTTAGATTTATAAAACCCTATGGCTGCCCTAGGACAGGTATAGTTCACAATTAAGAAAAGACATTCTTGGGACTTCCCTGGCAGTCCAGTGGTTAAGACTCCACGCTCCCAGTGCAGGGGGCACGCCACACGGCTCGGCCAAATTTAGGGAAGAGTAATAATAGAACAAAAATTATTAAAAGTTTCATGCAGTGTTCCTTTAAGTAGCTGCCCCTCCAAATACACACACAAAAGGTGAGCACATAAATTTCGTTTTGCATGCCTTAGAATTTAGAATTCAGGTAAACCAAGCAATATTTTTTAATAGTAAAACAAACCAATAGAAAACTGGCATCTTTGAAACTGAGTTGGAGTAGATAAGAATACAGACTTTAACTTCTAGTAAATATTGCCCAGTACATTTTTATATTTATCACATGAATTCCCTGATTTTCCTCCACTCTTCTCAGTCTTATTTTTTTTTATGAGTCTCCTTGAATTGAAGCTATTTTAGAACTATCACTTCAAAAGCATCACATTTCAACATTCAGGATATTTGCCTGAGAAACCTTGATTAATTTTTTACATATTTCCCAAGAATTTAATTTATAACACTGTGAGTTTGGCTGAATTTGTGATCTTAATGAAGGTCCTATGAGGAAATCACGAAAATTAAATAAGCCCAACCTTAACTGAATCTAATAATAATAATATACAGCTACATCTGTGTTGCACAGTGGGTGATGCTGAGTGTTTTACTTTAGCCAAAATCACAGGGCTAGAATGTCCTCAAGTAGCTGGTTTGCCCTCGTGTAGCAGTTTATAATTATGATGTTTTGGATAAACTGTAACATTTGGATGAATACTTTGCAATGTTAGAATATTTATCCTGTAATAAATAGTTTAGCAAACTAAGATAGCACAAGGAACATTTGCATTTCGGAAAGGAAGACAATTCTGGAATGCAAATAGGGTTGTTTAATCAAACTACTTGATTAACCAGCTTGACATTTAAATTTAGATTTGCGGTCACCTCAAACCCAGTAACACTGGGTCATGTTTACTGGTCGGCTGCCAGTCCCTGAAAATTAACAAAAAAATAGTGTAATGTAATTTCTATTTTCTAGAAACCCCAGGAAATCTGTACTGGATGTGAGTTCATCTCAGAATTCTGGGGTATAGTCACTGGACTATTTATTCAACAAATATTTGAGCTCCCACCGTGTACCAGGCAGAGCTCCAAGCTAGATATCTATTTGTGAATGAACCAGATACAGTCTCTTTGTGGAGATTGCAATGTAATATATCTGGGTGGTGTGAGACTCAAGGAACTGCCCAGATCTCCTTTCATTCATTCTCCCAGGGGTCCTTAGGGAAGCTGACATCCAACTGAAGGTAGGGATGGACCCCAGAGTAAGGTTAAGTGGCTTAGAGACTGGCAGACATTTTTGAGAAGTGATGGCCTAGCATTTGTCTTGATATTGACCCATAATGGAGAGCTGTCTCTAGGAGCTCTGTGACATAGTAAGTGGACAGAATGCCCATGGTTCAGCAAGGCCATGCAGGAACCTTCCAGAACATTCTAGTTCAGTGACTTCCTAGAGTGGAGTCTTTTGGAATCTCTGGAAGTAGGTGGGAATGCAGTGGAAGGAAAATGTGCAGGAGTTTTATTTTTATTTTTTAAACATATTTAGTTTAAAGATACATTACATTTGTAAAATGATCACGCAAATAAAGACAACTATAAGAAGCAAAGCTTGGTAACATCTTGGTCTAAGGAGATAGTGAGGATAAAGGCTGTGATGAAGGGTTTCTCAGGAGGGAAGTGTGTATCGGAATGAGAGGAGGTGGTACTGAGGCCTTTGTATTAGTAAGAAAAGGCCATGAGTTCAAAAAGGAAATGAAAATTAAAAATGAACATCCACAACAAAGGTGGATAAATACTGCCCTGGTGGTGGGTACCCCCTGGAGAGGGATTCATTTTCTACTCACTTGCACAAGCCACTGCTCCAGTAAATAGCCATTAGTGGTATGAGGTCTGGTAATGAACACATTACTTCAAACCTTCACCATCTGTCCCACTTTAATCAGGAATGCAGTGAGAATGAATTCCATAAACACAGTGATAAGCCAGCAAAACCGCCCAATAAGAGCATTTTAATATGGCATATGTTCCTTTGGCTGGCAGTGCGCTTCTGTTGCATCATATTTGTTTTCCAGTGTCATCGATTTAGCTCTATTAGAATTTTAGAGCTCAAAGGCTCTTTTGAGACCACCTAATTCCTCATCATCATGTTATAAACGAGGACAGTTTATATGAGGGACTATTCCACAGTCCTCCAGGTAGCAGTTCACAATCCTTTCCATTGTGCCCACATCTTCTCTGATGTGGGATAAAAAGGATACCATTGGTTCCTAAATCATTTAGATGTTAACATATGGCAATGATTTAAGTTGGTGTCCACTCCACCTTGATCCATAAGGTGAGGGAACCCTTACGCTCTTCAGAGGTGTGGTTTTGGCAAGAGTGGATTGCCCACTGGGCGGTGCTGTGAACGCCTTTCCCTTCCCAGAAGACACTGTCCCTGAGAAGTGCTAGCTGATGTAGTGTGATTTTCCGTGTTGTCAGAGAGGGAGCATTAAGAGTCCAAGCTACAGGGACCTACTGTATAGCACAGGGAACTCTACTCCATATTCTGTAATAACCTATATAGGAAAGAATATGAAAAAGAACGGATATACATGTATGTATAAATGAACCACTTTGCGGTACACCTGAAACTAACACAACATTGTAAATCAACTATACTCCAATATAAAATAAAAATTAAATTAAAAAAAGAGTCCAAGCTAAATACTGGAGGCTTGACCAAGGCAGAACATTTACTGGTCCAGCTGTCTGGTCTCCTTGAACCCTGGTGATTAAGATTCATGAATTGAGAGTAAGCCCATTAGAAAGAATGTTTGTTAAACACCATTTTTCCTCCTATAAATTCAAAATCTATTATCAGTGATGTGTTTCTTTGATGACCCAAGTGTCATAATAAGCTTGCAAAGAGTATCTTGATCCCTCAGATCAGCTAAGGCTACACCAGAACAATATCTAATATATGTGACAAGAATGCTACAGGAAATTTTTGAAAAAGTATAAATTTTAAAAATAACAGAGCACATAAGATATGAAGTATTTGGCACCTTCAAATTATTATATATTGAGGTCTTAATATGTTTCAGAGAAGCATGTAGACCATTCACATACATCTCCAATCACCCCAACATTTCAATATAGATAGTGTTATCCCCATCTTAGGGATGCTCAAAAAGTCAAAAACATGACTCAAACAAATATAGAATGAATACATGTCAGATGTTTTAGTCAACTCATTAATTAATGAGGGAACCAGTAAGACTGTAAAGCTGGTTTAAATAAAATATATTTTGAAAATTGGCTGTTTACATGCATTTTGAAAAAAGAATAGAGAATAGGATTACTAGGTTAGATACAAAGGTAGTTAATATTCTTTAAGGCAATACACCATAACCTTTGGGATTACCTTTTCTACCAGGCAGAACCCACAAATTAACATGCAACCTCACAAAGTCAGGACTCTAATCAAATAATAAATAATAAAGTCACACACAAAGAAATTCTCCAAGAGAATAAAAATCTTGTGTCAGGTTATTAAACAATGACCCAATATGACATTAATATATTTTGATTTACAAGTTTTGGTTAATTTTTCTTAACAGTGATAAGGTCTAGAGGGGTTAAAACCTTGGCAAAACTTAACACAGTCACAAAGTTTCAGAACAGGTTGGTCCATGTCCAAAGACTGAGATTTTTGCTATAACGGCACTGTCTTGTATTTACCCATATAAATACTACAGAAGGAATGATTTTAAACAGCATTGTAAATACTGTCAAAGCATCTATTTCCATCAGATATAAAAAAGAACACAATCATCCCAGCTTGGTTTTTCATGGACTTGTCTATTTTCCTGTTGGATGGAGACAGTTTGGTTTAATGATGACAATAAGGTATTTCTTTAGGGATTCTTTCACAATGTCAAAATTTCTGTTATATCCTAATTAGAAGTGACTTTATCACTTATGGCCTTGATCTTCACTAAATATACATTTACTACTTTTCTACCTCTGACAGATGCCATGTAAGCAGGTAGGTATCAAGACAAGTGCAATAATATCCTTGGATACCAACAACTCAGACTAACGGAGGAGAAGCAGGTGGAATGATGGGAGAGCCAGTGTCGAGAGAGAGAGAGAGAGAGAGAGAGAGAAGAGGAGAGAGAGAGAGAGAGAGAGAGAGAGAGAGAGAGAGAGAGAGAGAGAGAGAGAGAGAGAGAGAGAGAGAGAGAGAGAGAGAGAGAGAGAGAGAGAGAGAGAGAGAGAGAGAGAGAGAGAGAGAGAAGGGGCAGGCAGTTAGCATTTAGGGCGGGATGGAGAGATGGAAGAGAAGTTTGACTGAGCAGTGGACTGGGGGGAGGGACCAAAGCAAAGCTCTCCAGACAAGCGAGGGCAGTGAAGACAACTAGTCTTCACCTGTCCTTCAGCAACTTATGTGACCGAGTCCAAAGTCGCTCTGCTCGCCGCACGACAGGCTAATAAATCGGAGACGAGGTGTTGAGGCAAGGAACACGACTTTATTCGGAAAGCCGGCAGACGGAGAAGAGGGCGGACTAAAGTCTCAAAATAACCATCTTATCGGGGTTTGGATGTCAGTTTCTTTTATAGCACAGAGGGAAGGGGATGAGGAAGTAAAGTAAAAAGGCCATTAAGTTTTGCAAATATCACCTGGAATGGCCAGCCTCGGGGAGGGGCTGTGTTAATTCTTGTTTCTTGCAGCCATCCACGGGCGGAACAGGGTCTGCATGTTTCCCTGAACAAAGGCACTTTGGTTTAACATTCAGGCAGAGGGGCGGGGTTCCCCGAAGCAGGCCGTTATGTATAGACAGTATCCTTTTAGTGAACAAAAGCAGCGGAAAGCAAAGGTTCAAGTAAAAGAAACAGATTCAACATGTAGTCTGATTTGGCTCTTCCCTGTTACACTTGTAAAGCATGCAGGAGAATGCCTGCCCCGGACTTCACTGGGGTGGGTTTTAACAGCTCCAGATGAAATTAGCTCTTTAGCTCAAAACATATTTCTAGTATTACAAGAAGCATCTTTTGCGAACAGTTTGCAAGAATTCCTTGCTGAACACACACGCACATAGAGAGAAAGAGAACGAGAGAGAGAAAGACAGAGAGAGAGAGAGAAATAAAGGAAAAGAAATGAGCAAAAATTGTATTTTATTTTCTCCTAGGAAAAGAGAACACTGCTAGAAAAAAACTGTCTTTGGAAAACAAGCTGCTGCATCTCAATCCAAGGCTACATATGCTAAAAGGTTTGCAAATCTCCTAAGTAAAAGCAGTTCCTGGTATCTTTCCTCTCTTCGGGTCCACAGACCAGTGGATAGAAGGCAACTATCCCCCAAGGGAAAGGAAGCCTGAAAGTGCAGGAGGAAGGGAGATTTCTTAGCATTAACAGTCATGTGCCTCTCCCTCCCTACCCACTGGGGAATCTGGACGGGGCAGAGGTCGCTGGGGGTACAGGGAAACGGGGTGTGTACATGTGTGTGGTGGTTCGTTAATCCTTTTGAAGAGTGAATGAGCCTGTCCCCTCCCTGTTTACCCTTGGTGCTGAAGAGGATGCTGTTGAGGTCTCCATTCCCCTGATGCTTCTGATTTTGCTGATGGATCTCTGCTACAGCCGGCACTAAATTAGCTAGCCCACACGTGGAATTGTAAGATAGGTTTGTCGTGCTCCCAACTTTGTAGAGAAGGAAGGAAATACTGTGAAAAGCATCCTTAGTTCTTGGGACTTACTTACAAATACTCGTAATTCACAAGCAGTCCTGGTCCTTGTGTGCTGGGGTAGGGGTGGATTTATGAGTTTCTGGATCTCGAATGGCTTGACTACTCGGCTGCTGTTAGAAAAATTCTCTGGAATATCATAGAATAACTCATATCGTATGAAATTTCCTGAACTTTTTCTTTTCTTCTCCTTTCCTTTCTTTTTTTCTTTTCTTTTAATTCTAAGCCTACCACAATCATTATATATTCTGATATAACATTCAAAGTCAAATCTACTTCAAGATCCTAGTTCATCCATCTAGAGGTATTGCTCTAGGCACTATTATGAATGTCAGAATGTACATATTCTTATTCTCATTTATTCAATAACATATGCTCAGACATCACTTTCTCTTGGTCTTTTGATTTTTTCCTATTTCCTTTTCCTTTCCCATTATCTCTCTTTCTCTTCATTGGACCTCATAAGCCAAAGTCCAGAACTGGGCGGGACCCTGGCAATTGTACCTACATATTTGAAACACACTGGGATACCACTGATATTAATTTCCTCATATGCTTCCCTGTGAACATGCATGTAGCCCCAGAAGGTGGACATCTGAGTTTCATAGCACTGTACATCTCTGTAGAGAATAAAGGAAATACTATGGAAAATATCCATAAGTCTTTGGAATTACTCATAACTTAACTCTAAGTAAATTTTTGGCTTACCTCTTTTTTTTTCCCCTAAAGAGAGCTTTTCCATGCAGCAGAACTACAGCTGGTACACTGTGCCTTCCATTAAGGGTCCAGACAATGAGTTTGATTTATTCTTTACAAAATGATTTTTTATTGATAATAGACGTTTTGTCAGTCTTTGAGCCAAAAATGTAATGGTTTTAAAAACCAAACTGATCTATTCTTTCAGTCCTATTATATATGAGCAGTCAGGATAAAGAATTCTCAAAAGCTCTTGAGGAGGTTTTAGAAATATCTTGAGGGAAATGGAGCTTCTGTGTTTCCAGAAAGGTGTTTGAACATCCTGGCTTGTGCAGTTTTCATAAATTGTAGGTATCACAAATATTTATTTTACTTGTTATTTTGAGCCGTGTGTAGAGGTATTCACTTTGCTAAGTGACAAGAAAATGAAATCAGTATGAGTCAGATTCTTTTAGCTAAAGCAATAGAGACTTGGTTAAGCTACCATAAATAGGATTTCTGTTAGGTTAAGACTGAATAGATATGGCCATAAAGAAGATGTACTCATGGGAAGACCGGGAGGACAACCCTTTAGCACCTAATGTGATTTGAAAAACCAGATTCTTTTGCTGATCCCACTGAGTGATGCGTGTTTATGCAGTTTCACTCTTTTCTTGTTCTTTGCTCTTCCTGGATGATTCATTACCTTTCCCCACCATTTTTCACCAGCTGGTTTATAGTCTCTGTATTTTCCTTTCAGATTCCAGAGGAAAGAGTCTGACTGTCCTAATGCTACTTCCTGTATTGGACGGATAGATCATCTTGACCAACCCCTGCACTGACATCCAACCAATAGCCTTTGGCAGGCGTCCCCTCCCATCCTTGTGGGTGGCCTTCCCTTACTCAAAGAATAGCCTAGGGCTTCTTCCTTGAGCAGGGGGCTGTGGGTGATTTAATTTCCCTTAAACATAGATAGCTTGATAGGTGCCATGACTTTCTTGAATTGCAGTGAGTTTCATTCTACAATTTTGATAAAGAGATAAAAAAATTCAATATGTTGTAACTTGGCATTTCTAATATTAGAAAGCATCTCTGAGGATAACTTTTAAGATTTTATAATTCAGAAGAAAAAGAGTTTCTTCTTGCATATGGATAATGTATGTACCATTATATTAAGCTAATCCTCACAATTACTTTTTTTTTTTTTAACATCTTTATTGGAGTATAATTGCTTTACAATGGTGTGTATGTATATGTGTAGCTGATTCACTTTGTTATACAGCAGAAACTCACAATTGCTGTTAACGGGAGTAAAAAGGTTTGGCGGAAGCATCTTTTTTAAAAACAAGGTTGACCCCATATTTCTACTACCATCAGTACTAACTGACACATGCATAGTGCCTTTCAGTTTATAAAGTAACCCGAGGTACCTTATTTAATTTAATCTTTCCATCGACCTTTCAGGAAGGAAATAGAGCTTCTAATTGGTTACATGACTTGTCAAGATCACTCAGCTTTCCAGAAGTTGTAGGGCTGGGAGTTTGGGCTCTAGTATTGCCGTAGCAAAGCCTATGCTTGTTCTTCTATAGAGGAGACTTGACTTTTTTTCTCTTATTTCTGGAAACTCCAGAGACCTTTTCTCTGACTGGTTTCCTCAGTCCCCTGTGTGGCTACGAGTAGAAGGCAGTTTTCCAACTTCTCTCTCTGCCCTGTGATGTCACAGACAAACACACAGGCCCATTTTAGAGTTATCCCTTGGGGAACACATTTGGGCTTTGTAAAGACAAGTAGTGTGTTGGCTTCTCTATACCTGTAGAAGCTGCTTAGAGATGGTACATTCCTTAGAGGAAGAAACAGGGTATCTTGAAGGTGTGGTTGCCTGTTAAAGCATACTGTTGTTACTTACATTGTACATTTACCTTTGGTAGTTTTGAGGGCTCTCTTAAGCCCCCCCATTCCCCGCGCATTTAGTGCTACCACTGAAAACAACAATGGGGAAGATTTTGACTGGCAATAGTAATACATATTCCTGAGCTTTGGTTGAAATGTGAACAGAGCTATACCTACGTCTTGCTTATTCTTTCATCTTGGTCTGGCCTGGGAAAGGTAAGGACCTGGTGTCTCCTGTTCTTATGGTTGTGATCGTCAGTTTCCCTCTCTTCCACTGGGAACTCACATTTAGTAATGGCCACCATAAAGGTCCAAAGAAACATCAAATCCTAAATAGCAGGAAACCTGAGTCCCTGTGGACTCTAGTATGATTTTTTCATAGCTTCAAAGAAGCTTCAGGATGCCACCAATCTCACTATCTTCTCTCTCAAGTGGGAATTCCATATGGGGTTATTCATATGCCCAATGCCTGGCTATGAGTAGTGTGCCCGGAAGTAGCAGCATTGGGTACATGCAACATAGTTTCAGTTGCCACTTTTATTGCATTCACTTTGTCTCTCAGTGTCTAGCTCTTTTTATTTCTTCTGGAATTTTCATTCCTATAAACATAATGCATTAATCCCTGATAATAAGTACAATTTATAAAGACTTAAAAGGGTTATGTTCTGGGATTGTGCAAATATGGCCATCCTCATGTTCTTCATACCCTTTGCAATTATGTATTTATGTACGGTGAGTTCTAAGAAAATGTAAGATCATTTACAAAAACTACATAAAAATAACATAATCCTTTAACTGGAAATAGATTAGATGAGAAGGCCAAGGAGATACAAGAACAGGTATATAATGAGGTTGGCCCACAAAATGTTTACACGTGCTCACAGTGGACTGACTCTTTTAAATTTTCTAGCAGCCAACCCAACGAGAAAATTATGATTAGTTTTGTGATTCACAATGTCCAAGTGACTAAACCCAACCAGTTCTTTAGGAAACGTCCAGTTCTTTTTAATGTATCTATAAGGCCAGAGAGAAAAATTTCCAGGATATGTTCATAAAAGGTACCGTGAACGATGTCTTCAACAAAATCATTATAGTAAACCCAGAAGCTGTACCTCAGAAAATACTTTTAAAAAGGATACCATGCCGCCAAAGAACAATTCAATCAAAGCCATTTTAACAGTGAGCAGCAGAGGGCAGTGTGGCAGGACTCAATAATGCTACCTCGGATGGTGGAAGTTAACCCCAAAATAGATTTTAAAGTATCCTGACAATTGGTTGGAGAGACAGTCCTCCATGACCTTGATTTCCTTTGACCAAGTCTTTGGCAGACATTGGCCAGCAGAGAGATTGAGGATGTGCTTCTTGCCTAGTACTTATTCCACGGTCATCCCGTGTTACTAAAGACACACCATTTGTTTTCACATTTCTGCAAGTTAAAGATAAGATTGACTTCCTCTCTTGAACACTGGGGAATCTAACATGAAGACCAGAAATGGTACTCTGTTCACTCTCCATCCGTAGTGATTTGAGACAGCATCCTCAGTTCCCTTTCTCAAAAGGGTGGAGCCAAGGTTTTCCTCTCTTTTTGTTTGGGCTTTTTCTCTGCTCCCATTGCCGTTTCTAGGCTGTGGACTTTCTCAGCTCCAAGCCTAGCATGTATGAAGCAAAAAGAAAACCCAGGGAACTCACCATTGTGTTGTTCCCTGGATCCCAAGGTCCCAAGCTAGTGTTCCTTCTTCTTTCCACCTTTCACAGTCTTCTTGTGTTTGTTGATGTATAATGTTCAGGTTTTGGGTTGACTTAATAGGAAGAATAGGGGAAAACACATCTTCTACGTCTTTCTGGAAGCAGCAGTTTTCAATTCTATTGTAATTTCAACATTGACTTTGTATTTATATTGAGGCATTGGGAGGCAGAGCATAAATCCTAGATACAGACGTTTGGCCTCCTTTCCCAGGCCTGGCCTTCATTATGTTTCTTCTTACCGTTTTGCTTTAGTACATTAAGACTGAGTGCTTCAACTGAAAGCACTGAGTGCTTCAAGTGAAAGATAAATAACAGAGATTAAAGGGAGCTCAAATGCAGCTTATTTAGCTATATTCTCACATTCAAAGACCTTAAATGGATGACTAGGTTTTCTGTTTATTGAACAAACCTAAGAGATATTTTTTTTTGCAGCTTCCTTAAATCACTGTTCTAGTGTATAATGCAGATAAGTCTGAAACCCCTACGCTTTCCAGAGTGCTTCCAGAAATACTTTTCTTCCATCTTAAGACCTGCTTCAGATTTTTATTTATTTACGGTGAGCTTGATGGTAATATTCTCATGAAATGTATGGGGAAATTTCCTGAGTTTTCTACTTTGGAGAACATATCTACCCACTCCCATCCTTCTAAAGACTTTTTTTTCCATTCAGTCCCCGAGTTCTGGGTCATCATAAGACACGATGAGACCATTTTGAATACTCACCTTTAATAATATACAGTATTTTCATATTTTATGAATTTTCAAAGCTGACCTGGCTCTGCAAAGCATCCCAAGTTCTTTCTCGTTATTCCCCAGGAAAGTCCTGAGTCTGACTGCTCTTTCCTCCTTTTCTTTTCTCTTTTTTTCCCTTCTCTCTGGAGCAATTTTGAATCTTAGCACCAGCTGTGGGCCAGATTTCTGTTTGCCTTCTGTGTTGCTTTGATCCTTATGTCCACAACCTATCTTTTTTTGTGAAGTGCCTTTTTGAGTCACTTTCTAATTTTTCTGCTGGGTTCCTGTTCCATTGATTTGTAGATGTTCCTTATATATTCTGGATACAATGCCTTTATTAATTTATGTTACCGAGATTCTGAGGCTATCCTACTCACTCTCGTTTGATGACTAGAAGTTTAAAATTTTTGTCTAGTCAAACTTATCTTTTACTTTGCAGTTAATATTGTTCTAAGTTCTATTTTAACAATCTTTCTCTATTCCAAATTCATGAAGATGCTCTTCTATATTATCTTTTGAGAGTTTTTTGGGTCTCCAGTTTTATCTACATGGAATTTATTTTTTTGATGAAGTGAGGTTAGGATTAATTTTCTTTTTCATTTTTTCCTATGAGTATCCAGTTGTCACAATATCATTTGTTGAAAAGACTATCCTTTTTATAATATTCTGTAACATCATCTTTGATATAAATTGTCTATTGGTCTATCTCTGTTATATATATGTATATGTAAAATAAAAGTAGCATGGATATAGCGTAATTTGTTTTATCAGTCTTCTATTGATGAACATTTAGATCGTTTCCATTTTTTAATGCTATGAACAATAATGAACTACATTTCACGTATATTTTATGACATATATGTTGTGTAATTGTGCAGTATTTTATAATATAAATGATTTCGTTCCATAGGATAAATAAATAGTAATGGCTATCATTATACATCATTTGTACTTGTGCAAACATTTCTATAGTTTTATAGAAATTAATTTTTTCTACAGTAAAACAAACTCTTTTAAAAGCTGTCTCATACAAAACTGAACAAGGGAAAAAATCAAGACTGTCTTAAATATTGCAAATTGCCTGAAAGTTACTCGGCTTTGAGCGACCTTATTGTATATTAAACATTATTGAGACAACTGTAGTAGATTAGTGCTGTGCTACTCAAAGCACTCAAAGCCTGGCTCGTGGACCAGCAGAATCATTGGAACACCTGGAGCATGTTGGAAATGCAGACCCTCAAGCCCTACCCCAGCCTATTGGATTAGAATGTACATCTTAACAAGATCCCTGACAATTTAACAAGATCCTCCAATGCTTATTAAGTTTGAGAAGCAATGTTTTAGTACATGATGTAAAACAAAATGGAGACTCTTTTTAAAAAAATGAGAACAAGTTCCGCCATAGTGTCACATGAATTTCTATGACCTTTGTAATATTTGTAGAGACTGTAAAAATCAGAATTGCGATTGAATTGGATGTTGGCTACTAATTGTGAAACCTTAATAAGCTAAAATAATATATTACTTTATAAAACGCTCATTTTCCGAAAGCACATTCACTTTATCTCTTTAAGTGTACAGTATAATCTTTTAATGCTGTAAAGGTAGGGATTGTTATACCTGTTATACTGAGGCTTAGAAAGGTTATGTGACTCCAAAATTACAATGCTCCCAAGTTTAGTGGTCTTGTCTCAAGGCATTTTGCCTCAAACTCTAATAATATAGGCAAGAAGAGAAATAGTCAAAAGCCATGTAATCAGTGCCAGTTACTTAAATGGAGCTTTGGGAAAGGATGAATAATCTAAATTCAAACTTCAGTCATCTTTCTTCACCATGGTTAATGTGGACTCAAAATATTAGCTGGAATTTAATTTTTCTTTCCTTGCCTTATCTACATGTAGTAGAATTAACAAAAATAGGAAGCCAAAAAAAAAAAAAAAGACAAACACAGGCAATTCACAACCTATACTAACCCCTGTATCCTTGGAAGTTGGTTTCTGATATATGTGTTAAGTGTCCATTCCTGGCCCCATGTTCTATCCCATATGTGTGTGTTCTGATGGTTGCTAGGTCTGTGTATGCTCTTAGATGAGACAGATTAGATATATAAGTGCTTCACCTGGTTCGATGCAACTTGACTCAACTACCTGATGGAGGGAGGGAGTCACAGGTGGCCAGAGAGGAGCTTTTGACATGAATTGATCTTCTCATTCAAGTTCATGTCTGAGCTAATCAGAGCGTGCTTCATGACTGTTTATCTTCGGTGTGTCTTGTTTGGCATAAGGGACCCTGGGCATCTTACCCACATGTTGCCCAGTAGTAGAGTCATGTGTGAGGAGATCCTGGTAGCAGAGCTGTAAAAATAGCTGTATAATGCTTTAGCAAATCTTTCTCTCTTTTTTTCCTTTGCATTTCCAGTTGCCAGGATCTTCAAAAGGAGATTTCCCTCCTCCAGGAGCAGATCTCTCATCTGCAGTTTGTGATTCACTCCCAGCATCAGAACCTGCACAGTGTCATCCAGGAGGTCAGATTAATCAAGTGTGTTTCTCTGGTAGCTAGTATGTTTACAGTGAGAAGACCAAATACGTGTGGCTTGCCTGGACTCGATGAGCACTGAGATTCTTCTCTGCATTGACATTTCCTTTTTATCCCCATGTGACAAGGCTCTGTTTTCAGTGTCCTCTTTGTCTCTATGCCAACACCTGTGATGTTCTCAACGAAGATATTTGGGAAATTGTGTTTGCTCTTTAGATGTTTTGGTGTTTTTTTTTTAAGTGTTCTGAGCCAGATAATGCACACTGTTCTTTAGCAGATTTTGTAGATTAGGACATTCAGCCCTTTCTTGAAGAAGATATGATCTCTTTTCATAACCTCATAAGTGGTTAATTTATGTAGAGGGTGTGTTAGCACAGGCCTGTAACCTGGCCCTTCTTCGCTGGGAACATCTTGGCAGGTGAAAGAGAAGAGGTCATCGTGAAGGCAGCCAGATGGATGGTGAATTGCATACTCATACAGTTTATGTCAAGATTTGTATTGATCTGGTTTGGGAATCTGCTTTAGACTTAAAACCAGACCTTCATCCATCCTTTTATTTTAAAACTACCTAATATTTGTTTCTAAAAGGAGTCCTTCCAAATAACTCAAATGCCTTCTTGACCTAAATGTAACATTCATGCTTGCTTCGGTAGGACCTCACCAAACAGCCAGAGAATTGAGTCATAGCACTTGAGAGTCAGGGAGGACAGAGGGGGCATCCCATGTCCTCATTTTACAGATGAGAAAACTGAGGCCCACAGTAGTTAAATGACAGAGGTAGCCTTGGAATCCACATGTTTCTTCTCTTCTGGCACCGTCCTGGATATCACCCCACATCCCCCAGTTCCACGTTGCCTCTTAACAGATGCTTTTCTTCCAAAGCAAAGTGGGCTCACCTTAATATGCTGCTGGTTGACCAGATCTCTGCCGCAGGGAGCTTCCCCATGCCAGACCACGGCCTTGCATCATGTCCCCTGGCCTCTGCCTATGCAGGATGAACATGTTAGGTGGCTGAGACACAGAACAAGGACGAGTGTTGCTTCCCACAGGATGCACTCCTGCTGAGTTTGGTTTAAACAGGTTTTCTAAAGATTAAAGTGTTTAATTGCACTGTCTGTGTGCTCTCGTCCCCAGGTGCCAATTTGTCCTGTTATTTTCTGTAGCCTGCTGAGTCCGCTAATGCTTGGGATTTAATTTTGTTGATTTGATAAACATTACTTGACCACAGAAACCTGTACAATTTCTGACTTAAGGAACTATTCTCCGTTGCCTGACAAGATTTTTGCATTTGTGTTTCTTAAATCTTAGATGGAAGGCTTAAAAAATAATTTAAAAGAACAAGATAAAAGAATTGAAGATCTGAAAGAAAAAGTTAACATACTGGAAGCCCAGGTAGGGAGGGCATCTGTTCTATATTTCAGTACGAATGTGAGTGTGGGTGTGTTCCGTATATCTGTGAGCCTGTGTGTGAATGTGTCCTGTGTGTGTGTGAGTGCTTGTGTGCGATGGCGTGCCAGTGTGACACTGTGTCCAAGTATGTCTGTATGTGAATGTGTGTGCCTGTGTGATTGTGTGTGACTGTGTCTATGTGTATGTGTGAGGACATGCATGTGTCTCTATGTGGGTATGAATGTCTTTTTGTGAGTGTGTGTGTGCGTCTTCTATGTGTAAGAATTATAGCTTTGTGGGGGAGGTACTCTTAATAATTATTAAAATATTAAGTATTAAACATAATTTTATATTATTAAATTATTAATATTAAATATTATTAAATAATTGTTGAAAGTTTATTCAAGTGTTCCAGAATACTTTCTCTACTGGGGAGACCAGTGATACTATCTCTCGATGTGGACTTGAGTTAGAAGCTTGGTCCAGGCCACTCTCGTGTGAACTCAGCTCTAGCCAGATAGCCGGGTTTGCTGTCTCCTGTCTTTGTTTCTTTCCTCCGTCCTGAGACGTCCTATTCCTCCTCTTTCTCCATCCATATCCATCAGGGCATCCAGGCTTTGCCTCAGGGCTCACCTACTTCAAGAAGCCAATTGAAATTTTCTTATGTTTCAGTGTTTTAAAACTTATCATAAAACTTTATAATACACTGTGATAAGACGTGCTTTACTCCTGCCCACTCATCCCCGCCTTGACTGGGGAAGCCCTTTTCAGGCGTTCAGCTGCAGTCCTGGGCTGGTGGTACCCCTACCTCACAGGAAGTACAGAGAAGCCCTGCGGTTATTGGAGCACCTGATGACCCCCAGGTGTCTCCAGCCCAGCTCTGCTTTGTGCTCAGTGCCACCCCTTCTGTCTCTGTTGAATAGCTCATCACGGACTGCCTAGACCTGGTCACCTTTTCTGCTTCATCCCTCAGCATCGTGACTTCTCTGTGTGTCACGTTGTCCTGTCCTGTGGAGTACAGAGATGCTCTGTCTTCACTGAAACCTGCTCTTCTTTTGGCGCTGTTCCCTTCCCCAGGACAGACCAGAGAGGAGCTCCATGATCGGACCCCCAGCACATGCCTCACCATTCTTTCCACCACCACATTCTTTCTGCTTTCCTCAAGCAGAAGAAAAAATTCATAATAACATAAAGAGGTTGTAAATATTTTGCAACTTAAGTTTTGTAACCATGCCCCTGTTTTGCCGTTTCTACCTTCCTGGGACCACTGTTCTCTTTATTTTAGAGGGTAAGCTCATCGCATCTTGGGTTTTCCTTAGATTCTCACCTAAGTAAGATGTAAATTGGTTAGTTTATATCAAGTGATGTGATTTATGTTGCATTAGAGCCCCTTCCTCCTAAGAAATGTCTTTAAAGGCATTTCCTCCCAACATTTCTTATGTAGTGGCCTTTTGACAAATGTTACTTGATAAAATATTTTTTCTGATAATATTTTAATAACTATTTTTTATTTTTTTACATAACTGACATATGGTCATTCATCCCATACAAATTAGGAAATATGGATGAGCAAATATAACAAGAAAACCACTCAAACATACCATCCAAGGGCAATTATTCAGCACAGTTGTGTATATCTCTATTTCTGTGGGAATTGTGTGCCTGTTACATACTTGTGTGTATATATTAGAGATACAGACTATATATGGCATCATTTTATTGTGTTTTTAAACTTTTATTTGTTTCATCAATTTTTTCATATCACTAGTTACGTAAGTCTGTAAATACTTATTGAGTGGCTACTATGGTGTAGGCACTAAGTTTGGATAAACAATTTTGAACAAAATAGCCATGAGCCCTGCTCTCTGGAATTTACTAACTAGTGAGGGAGACAGATACAAATAAATTAATATGTAACTAATAATATCTTGGAAAGGTTCTGCAGGAAAAGGACAAAATACTCTGGACGATAATACCTGGTTGGAAGAATGTATATGGACCGTTTAGATTGGTGGGTGGGAACAATCTCTCTAAGAAAATGAATTTCAATATGACCTTTGTGGAAAACTGGGTGGTAGGGCATGTCAGGTAGCCAGACAGGAGGCCATGTGGGTGCTTCTAATCTGAAAGAGCTGTAAATAGAATAGGATGACATTGGAAAGGTAGGAAGGGACTAGATCATAAAAAGCCTTTAGGCCATGCTAAGGTCTCTTTTTTTCTATAGAACAGTATAACAAGGAGGTCTTTGCTTAGCAGGCAAATTAAATTTACATTATCTTTTTAAAGAGCCACCAAGGTTTCCACTGTATTGCTATGAAATAATTTAGTTAACTTCATCCCTGCTGTCGGATTGTTTTCCAGTAGAGCTTTTGTAAACAGCAATGAATTCAACAGACTTTTACAAACATTACTGATTATTTGTATAATTACTTCCTCCCTTAAGATACATTTTTAGAAGTTGAATTGGTAACTCGAAGACTATCCATTTTTAAGATTGTTGATCTGTGTTCTCTGAATTTCCATGTCTGCTGGATCAGACATCTCCCTCAGCTGCCACAGCCTCACCTGCAGCTGCCTCTGCTCTTTCAATTAACTCTTTACTCACTTTCAGTCTTTCAGTTCTGACATTTCTGATCTGCCAATAGCCCTCTTTTTTCCTCTTTATTATTAAGTGATTTCAATATTTAAAAATCCTTTGGTATCGTTCTAATGAAATCTAAGAAAGTAGAGATGAAAAACACACGTGCTCAGATTCTTATTTTGAGCCAGAATTCTCATTTAGATCCAAGTTTATCTGTAATTCAAGGCAGTCCGCTCTAAGGTAGGGATCTACTTTTTTAGTTGTCTCACTTTATTGAGCAGTCTGGCCTTCCTTCATGAATTTGAAATGCCGATATATCCTAGACTAAATTTTTATGCTGGAAATCTGTTCCAATGGTGTATCTGCCTATTTGGCTCCAATGCCCTACTGCTTTAATTATCATACATCTGTAATACATTTTAATTGGAGAGATTGTTGCCTTTCTCTGATCTTTCGTTATGGTCCTAGGCTCTGGTCCTGTCTAATTAAGTGTTAGCCCTCATCACAGAGTCAGGGCATCAATGGTGCTACTGCTTCTAATTCAATCTTATATTCTTTAGTTGTGTCTCTATTTATGTCATCCCCAAAGCTAATTTTATTGTCCTAAGTAAACTGGCAACTTAACCTATACACTACATTATCCAATTGGCCTTTTGGTGTAATAGTTAGACCAGAATAATGTATTGCTTCCATTGCACTGCTTCTATATCCCCAAATTTAGCAAACAATTTCTGACTAGCCACTCAGTGTGATAGGAGGAAGCAATAGATTGTGTTCCCCTCATGGAAACTTCTTGGTTGGATGCAGTCTGCCCACGTTGATGGGACAGCATGTCTCAGTAACGCCTAAGATTCTCTGTATGAAGTTGATTCAAACTACTATTTTCTAACATTCTCTTTTATTTAAAAAAGTCTTCAGATAATAGCAGTATTGATGAATGTCTTTTATGACCTCAGAATTTATTGTCTTCAGTAGATAAATCGTTTCCTTCACTGCAGGGAATGTTACAATGCCCTTTTCAGCTTTAAAAAGCCCATCCAAGCCACATTAGTTTATTTATTCAGCAAATAGTTTTGTGTGTTTATGATGTACCAGGAAATGTTCTAAGTGGTAGGTACATGGTATGAACAGGACACACTGTCCTGACTTCATCTAGCTGTATTTTAATTGAAGATACACACAGTAAATACATAAACAAGTAAGTACACAACTTAATAAGGGAGAGGTAACTGCTCCGAGAAGAGTAGAACAATGTGACAGTTATAAAGTGATGGGAGTCAGGAAGAGCATCTCTGAGTCTGTGATCTTGGACCAGGTACCTGAATTTAGTAAGTGCTTGAGCTGGAGTGAACCTGTTTCTAGTCTAGCCCTAGACTAGAAGATCTTAAACTGGGAGGACGTATGCAGGGGTGTACTACCTTGCACACAAACGTAGGACTATCCTATTTTGAAATAACAGTGTGAGCCGATTCAGTTTATGAAAAATTGGTCACCAGAGCTGAACAACCCTTTTAAAGACATCAACTTTCTAAACCATACAGACAGCATAGTTTTCTCATCCATAATAAACAACTCATCTCTTTTAAGGCATGCTACATACTTCATTTTGTTTAATCTTCAAAGCTACTCTGGGAGAAAGTTATTATTTATTCCCTCGGGGGTTAAACTGAGATTAAGAGAAGTTAAGACACTTGTTCAAAATCACTCGGCTGCATTTGAGTCTTCCTGACTTTGAAGCACATGCTTTTCATCCCCCAATATCTACTTATCTGAGTGATCAAATAAGTGTGTGTATGTGCAGATATGCATGTGTGTCAATATACACACAGCTGTATTTAAAAATGATATATATTTCTATATATTTAGAAATGAACAGATATAATGTTAAATTTGCAGGATCATTTGTATTTTAGCCATTGTCACAGTTACTACATTAAATGTTTTTCTGTTTTCCAGTTTTTTGACTCATGGAAACGAATACTTTTTTCTGTGTATTCTTTTCTATCCTACCAAGGACTTACCCCTCCTCCACAAGGGGATAAAATTCACTCATCTAACTCTGTCCTTTTTTTTTTTCTTTTCAGTCTTTCAGGATTTTAAACCTCTTTTAAGTATCACCAGAAAATTTCTGCTTAACTCTGCCAAAATTATTTACTTTTCTTTCTACTTTGGCATATCTTTCATCATCTTAATTTACAGCTCTGAAATTCATCTCACATTTCACACATTTCTAACTTCTTCACTAATGACATGCTCATATGAAAATGCATCTTCAGAAATTACTCCACTTTCTAGACTTTGAAGAATATCCTACTTTATGTAATCACCATCATCCCTAAAATTTAATTTACTTCCAAGAGCATGTTGCTAGAAGTTTAAGTATGCAAAAATTAGGTTCTTTTGGAAAACTGTGTCAGTGAACTATCCTTGGATAGAGTCATAATAATGGTGGACTTACTCTGGTCATTGATTTATAATTTTGTAAACTAATGATGAAAACTCATGCATTTGGTTGTTCTAGTTAAAGAAAAACATATGAAAGCCCATGAATCAAAAATAAAGACCTAAATCCAGTAGATGAAATAAATCATCACAGAAGTTGAAATATATGAAAATAAAGACAGTCTAAGCTGATAACTCTTATGCTTCTGCATTGTTTGGAAGGCAACAACTTGAGAAAGTAGGAGTTTATTTTGGAAAAACTCCAAATAGCTTCTACATACTTGTCCAGCCACAAAAATATTTTTATTCCAATGCTTGTAGTCATCATGATATTGTGTTTCAAGTTGTGCTTCATAACTTGTAAAGTATGGTACAGAGAGGAGTTTTTCTTAGCCACGTACTTGGCCCTGATATATGCCTGCACTTGTTTGGAGTGTATATTCGATATATCTCCATTATACAAGGAACATCTATATCTTCAATTTGTGAAATCTGAAGTACATTTCCTGAGTGAGACTTAAGTGCTTAACTCTTGAAATATCACAGTGAAATGATTCATGTGTGAAGATTTTTGCTCCATCTTTTATTTATTATTCCGTGTAGATGCCGAGGGATAAGAAGGTACAAAATTCACATCTTGTCTCTGCTTTCCTTAGTTCAGTAGTTCTTCATCTTAACTGTACATTAGTATCACCTGTGGAATTTTGAAAACTCCTGAACCTAGACTACAACCACACTAAATGGAAACTTTGGGGGTAGGACCCAGGCATCACTAGATTGTAAATCTCCCAGATAATTCCAGTATACAACCAACGTTTAAAACTACTCTGGTCCAGTGGCTCTCTGATGTGAGCAGACATCAGAATCATCTGACGAACATCTTAAAACGCATCACCCGGCCACCCTGGGTTTCTGGTCCAATGGCTTGGTTGGGAATTGAGGATTTGTAGTTCTAATAAGTTCCCAGGGGATGTTCAGATTGTTGATTCCAGGATTACACTTTAAGAACTGTGCCTTCATCTTTTTTCTCTCCCTTTTTTCCACCTAACCCATTTCACCTTGTCTTCAAGGTCCAGGTTAAACATCCTTGTGTAGGAAAATTATTCTAGTCACACTGATTTCTGTTTATACCTTTGAATTACTGACTGCCTTATGGCATCTCTTGAATCACATTTAATTAATTTATTTATAATTTTTTAATGGTCACATGTTTATCACCTCCACCATACGCTGCATCCTGTGTGCTAAAAGGGAAGATACTATCCTTTCTTGTGCTGTCTCACATTCCCTATGCTCCTGGTACGGTGCTGCAGACACGGCAGGGACTGAGTAACCGGGTGTATTGCGGGCGGCTGGATGTTTGGGGTAGATTCATTGTTGATTAATTCCCTGACAGTTCGCTGTCTTCTCTTTCCTATGTATCATACCTGGAATCCTTTCAGAAATCACTGAATCTCTTTATCTCCTGGGGTCCACCGATTGCTTATTTGTAACATAAGGAGGCTGGGCGAATTCCTCTGGTCACAGAAAAATAACATCTTGCAGGGAAAAGAGCATGAGCTTTGGAGTCAGACGGGCCTGCATAAAGCCTGCACATTTGCAGATCCATGCTGCATATACTACCTGTGGGTCACTGGAGGCAAGCTTCCTCGTCAATTTGAGTTTTGCCAGCCTTATTTCTTTCACATACATGACAATGAAAGTTACTCCTCAGAGATGAGTTTATATCGAAGAAAAGAATGTCTGGAAAACACCAGGCAAAAGTCTTGACATTTGCTAGGTACTCAGAATTATTAACTCTTTTTCTTCCATCAAAATTCTGGTGTCTATTTCCCAAAACCATGCATTCTGGTGCTGGCTTACTCCAAACCAGCAGATGGAGTCTTACAAAATAACTTTTAAACTTCAATTATATGACTTTTTAAGTCCTTCGTTTCCTACAAGGGAAGGGAGCTGGTGTGTTGCTGTTCTTTGAGAGCCATGGCTCCCCTTCTGCCTTCCTCCCACGGTTACCTTTCAGGCCCAGAACTTTCTGTACAGATGTATCCTTGAAAGACTTCTGGCCTGCCCATGCAGCCAACTGGCAAGTCAACCTTGGGCATGAGTCTTCGCTGGAAAGTCTCACTTTCCAGATCTGTAAAAAGAAATTGTTTGGCTTGGCTGCATTGTAGAGAAAGTATTGTCTCTGGACTGGGAGGCCCTGACTTTGTGGGGCGTTTTAACTTAAACGCTTTCCCTTCCTGTTATTAGCCATTGCATTATCTCCCAGAATTCCAAGGTGCTTCCAGATTTAAAATATTATGGTCATATGATATCTGTTTCTTCCACCTTATATATGGTAGTCAGGACCGCTACTACTAGAGATGAAGAAACTGAGGCTTCGATGAGAATATTGAGGCTAAGGATGCCGTGAACCAAAAGAACAGATGGTGCCTATTTTCATGGAGTTTCTAATCAAGAGATTGCACAAGAAAGACAAATGTGCAATAAATATCGTGCGTGTCTTTCAAAAGGTTCTTTAATAGAGTTCTTTCATGAAGTTCTTCGCATCTGTCCATATAAAAGAAACTGTAAATTGAAACAGAGAGTTCAGCTGTTGAATTTCAGAGGCTAAGTCAGAATACTAAATTTGAATCCCTTGGTAAATTATGCATTTTTCAAGGAGTGTTTGTATTTTCAGAAGTAATATTTGGGGACTCGCAACTGGCTACGTTCTGTGTTCTAATACAGTGACTGGAGCAACAGACTTACTGCTAAGGAGGGATGTAGATGGTGGGTCGCCCAGAAACACTAAGCATGTGACTAGTAAATGTGCTAACACACATGTGATCTCTGCACATTTTTTTTTTCTATTTCAGAACAAAGAACTAAAGACCAAGGTGGCACTTTGGTCTGAAACTCCTAGGCCGAAGGTATCCAAAGCTGTCTCTACAAGGTAAGGCCTCTCTTCCCCCACCTCCATCTGCCTTCACGACTCCTGTTGAACACGATTGACGTTTATACCACTTGAGAAATTATCCAATCAATTAATACTTACGTAATCACGTGTTTACGGTCTGTCTCCCAGTTCTTTGAGAGTGGGAACTCTATTAATCTTGTTAACCACTGAATCCTTGAAGCCTGATATATGAATACTTACTTTATGAGTAAATGAATGAACAAATTTAGATATCTTTTTTCCTCTTCTTTGGCATAAAACAAGCCCAGTCTTGGCTTCAACACTTAATCCAAACAGTACAGATTATCTCCCCCACCATCCTTGTTCCTCCATTGCTCATATTTTCTGTGTCACCGATGGGCATTTTAATCATAAATCATGTGTATTGATTTAAGTTTCCATGTCTGTCTCTCAAGTCGATTGTAAATGTCAAGAGGGCAGGAATAGTTCCTTGTTTTTCACTTTATTTCCTGCATTGTTAAGGACAAGTGTCTTCAACAACTACCTAATAACGAACGAATGAAGCAATGATAATGACCCCTAAAGCAATGGAAATAATAGTTGAAACCATCACATCACTTTCTAATGTTGACAGAATCAGAAGTGAGAGGTTTGTAAAAAAAAAAAAAAAAAAGACTTCTGGGCTCAAGTCTCATTTCCATAAAATTCCATGAAATTATCACTTAAAAGAAAACATAGTCTGTAATTACATGAATCATTTAGAAAGTGATTAAAAACTTCCTGTTCTAGCAACTTTTGAATTCCCAGCCTACTCTCTCTAGGGCCGAAACCCATTTTCTGAAATTCTCTTCTGCACAGTGCCTGATGTGGAGAATCAGATCCCCCATGATTAGCCCCAGTCTAGGGATTCAAGTAGATCTTTCTCCCTCTTCAAGACACCCTGCAACCATGCTTCACTTTGCTAATGATGTATGTAATTAGAGACTAGAGATGAAGCATTATGCATCAAGTTTTCTAAAATCTTTGGGCCCCCAGATGCTAAGTCATTAACTTTTTGGCCAACAGCTCTGCAACATCTAATAAAGAAAAATTAAGCCCGAGAAGTATTAAAAGAGGAAGTGAAATGCCCACATTTCAGAAGCAGTAAGAGACGCAGACACTTCAGAGCAGGAAGAGATGAAGAGTTTAGAATAGAAAGGGAAGCATGACTTTCCAAGGAAAGGGAGGATGGTCGATTTTAGCTCCCTTACCAGATACATCCTCTTGGGGTTGAGGTATCATGGCCACCCTCAGCTGTTTTGACCCTGGAGGGAATGGAGCCAGAGTAGAGCAGACGAGGGAGCAACACGTGGTCTCCATATTGTACTGACCCCAGTATTGCGTGATGAGACTCAGGCTGGTACAGAGGGGATGAGTTTGAGAGAATGACTTCTACGGCCAGTTCTTTAGCTGCAGTTCATTCATAAAGGTAGTTTTAAAGACTTTTTTTCTCCCTATGACTGAGGAAAGGTCAAATGGGAAATTTTCCTAATTGAAATAGGGAAGCTGGAATGAATATGCCCTTTGTTTTATGATTTTGGTAGAAATTCCAATAGTAATGATATATCTATAATGGTAGGTCTCATGTTTGCAAAATGAAATCTGACCAATTGGCCATTTGAGAATGTAAGTGGTTGTATGGTTCGGTAAGTCTAGATTCACCAACGTAGAATGGAATTATAACTCTCGGGAGGAATTAGAGTGTAAAAGTAGCCATTAATGCAAAGAAAAACAAGCATCACATATATTTAAAAATTAATCTTGGCAAATCTCTTAAATCACTCATAAAATAGAATTCTCTCAGTCAGTACAAAAAAAAAAAAAAAAGTTTTTTTTCCCCAAGCATTAGAACGTATAGATGTTTCTTAAGTTGAACACCAAAGAAATGGTTTGCTGGATATTGAGGATCAGGTTGTTAGAAAACAACAAAACAGCAACAATAAAACACACATATATACATATATGTGTGCATATGTGTGCACACACATATTGATGTGTGCATGTGTATATTTGTGTGTGTGTGTGTGTGTGTGTGTATACATATTTTTAAAACTAGACTCACACAGTGAGGAGAGAAGTTTAGGCTATGAGAAACCCACAGAACTAAAACGTCCTGACGGAACAGTCGATTTGTGTGTCCCATCTCCAAGTCACTCTGGTGCATGTCTTCACTGAGTAGAAGGGCAGACACACTCTCACTCTTCCTCACTCCTGTCCTCTTACAACCAGATGCATTTACATAAGGTTAATGCATCCATAATGTGCTTCTACTGTGCCTCATGGGGAATTAGAATCAATCAATTAATCATCATCAATTCGGTTAAAGCAATTAGTTCAGACTTGGTAGTACAGCAGTAGTGGAGATGGTAATGGAGTGGTACAGCAGTTATAGCAGTAAAGTTTTATGTGCTCGATTTTGATAATTGTGTGGTCTTTTCCGCAGTGAATTGAAGACTGAAGGCATGACCCCATATTTGATGTTGGTTAGGCTACGGAAATGAGCCGCCTGGCTGAAGATCTGAATGAGAAAAATCACTACCTGCGTCTTATTTACTCCTTGAAACACAGTCTAAATTTACATATTAAAACTGCTCAATGCCAGTATTTAATGGAATTTATTGTATTATATTTAATGTATACATCAATAACTTTGCAGGAAGATGACATTTCAGAAAATCAAACAAATATATATTCAAAGAAAGGAACTCTTTCTTCAAAACGTACTAATGGATGAAGAAACCAGATGCTTTCCCATGATGGAAGATGAATTTTGCTTTAAACTTAAAAAAAAAAAAATGAATTTTTTTTTTTTTGGCAGATTTTTGCTGAAGGGACTGGTTAAGGTTGTCAACTTTGACCTTTTGATAGTGGTTTTTATGTACAATCATCCCTAGGTATCCACAGGAGATTGGTTCCAAGAGCCCCCTCGGGTACCAAAACCCATTCGGATGCTCAGTCCCATATATAAAATGGCAGAGTGCAGTTGGCCCTCTGTATCCATGGTTTCCACATCCATGGATTCAACCAATCATCAGTGTGGAACCTGCAGGTACAGAGGGCTGAATGTACATGAATGTAAGGAAGAATATACAGGCACGCTTCCTTTTACTGTGCTTCACAGACTCTGTGGTTTTTTTTACAAATTGAAGGTTTGTGGCAACCTTGCATTGTCAGATGATGGTTAGCATTTTTTGGCAATAAAATGTTTTTAAATTAAGGTATGTATATATATATTTTTAGATATAATGCTATTGCACACTTAACAGGCTACAATATAGTGTAAACATGACTTTTAGATTCACTGGGAAACCAGAAATTTCATGTGACTCGCTTTGTTGTGATATTCTCTTTAAATTGGTGCTCTGGTACTGAACCTGCGATATCTGTGTGTGTGTATGTGTGTGAATAAATGATATATTTTAAAGCTGACTTTTGGATAATAACAAATATCTTACCGTGATATAAATTCATCTCCTATTTATGCCACATTGAAGATTTTTGGTAATGCATTTCCTGGCACATGTGTAGGGGTGTCGGGATCATGAATTCTGCTTTAAGCATCTGCTGTGTGGTAGGAGATTTCACCTTTCACTTGGAGATCACTTAGGTTCCTCTTATACCCCAACCATCATGCTGGGTTGTAATAAATGTGAGCTTTTGGAATGGACCCATCTTACTGACCTAACAACCTGGATGATTTCCATTAGAATAATGAATTTTCAAATCAAAAATGGAAGGACACTGTTGAATTTTATTTGGGTTTCACTATATTCATTTTTGAACACAGAAGTACAGTTCAGTGTAATACAGGTAGGACCTGCTCATGTGGTCTCCAGCTTCACTTTGGGATGGTGTTTGGATCTCTTGAGAATAAGAATAAGCAGCTTCAGAAGCCTAAAAAGATCTGAACTCTTCAAATACGAAAGTATTGTTTTACTAACATCGGTAGATCATGTATTTGTCAGGTATGGATTGTTTCCTATCTCCTCATCGTTTCGGCTTCATCATTTGAATTGTTTCTTTAAATAAACATTTCTGAGTGATTAAAAAATCATTACAATGGAGAATGAAATTTATTAGTCTACAAGTAGTACCACACAAAATACAAAAACAAAAACCTCAACTGTAGTCAAAGTATTTGTACTTATAATTATACTAATCAAAATATTGGATAAGAAGGTCTGAGGTGGGCTATGAAGTAACCACATGGAGGTGGTAAATGAAAAGAAACTTAGTTTCACTTTGATTACATATATTGTTACAAATTATCATTAAGAAATGTTTGGTATAATATATACCATTATAATATATATATATTATATATAATATATATATAATATATATATAATATATATATAATATATACCATTTTAATAATTGCTTATGATATGCCTTAAAATAAAGAAAATTGATGCCATATTTTGTGGGTGTTGTTTTTGTTTCTTTTTACATTAAAATTATTATGCATAAATGAATTAAGTAGTTGTTATTTGACTGTTAATGACAATATAACCCATAATAAATAGTTTTTGTCAGTGAGCAGATATTTAGATAGCTCCTTGAATTTTTCTCCTAATTTTCTGTGAATCCAAATGAACAGCAAAAGTAATCTATTATGTTTTTATTCTAAATTTGAAAAAATGGTAGCATTATAAAATTAAGAACACACAAACACTTTATCGAATTCTTTCATACTGTTTCACTTTGAAAATTCTTTAATGACCTGACATCTTCTGATCTGAAGATAATTATAGAATCTTTATCAATATCAGAGTAGGGATCCAATCTATCAAGAACTAAAAATTCTTTAAACAAATATCATAAACATTATAATTCCTTTCCTACATCTCTTCCTTCCTGCCTTCATATTGAAATATAACTCAACAATAAAAATAAACCACAAATATTACAACAATGGATAAATATCAAATTATTATACTTGAAAAAATCCAGAAGAAAAACAGAGGATATACCGTATTATTTTATGGGGACAGAGAGCAAATCAGTATTTGGGGACAGGAGTAGAGGGAGAGAGTGTGAAGGAGTACAGGGAAACATTGGGAAGTAATAGCATGTTCAGTGTGTTGATAATGGTCATATTTTCGTGGGTATGTTTCATGACAAAAAATCAATAAATTGTACAATTTAAACATTTACTTCAATAAAGGAGTAAAAAAATTTTAAGGTAACACTATGTTATTCTACAATCCACCCAGTTCGTTTCTCACACAAGATTCATTCATTTCCTCTTTCACCAAATATTTATTGGGGCTCTCTATTTGCCAGGCACTGTTCTAGATGCCAAGGTGACAGCAGCGGGGAGAGGGAAGAGGTACATTTGGCAGGGAAGAAAGAAAAGGGGAAAATCTCTACCTTCATGGAAATATCTTCCAATGATGAGGAACAGATAAACTCAGGGAAGTCCTATGGACTTGAAGAAAAGTGAAGCAGAACATAGGGATAGGGAGTTACCAGGGGTGAAAGGCTGTGGCAGCAATTTTTGTTTGACTGATCATTGAAACTAAACGGTGTATAGATTGGTCAGTTAAATAGGATACTGATTTTAAATAAGACCTCTCTCTTTGAAGATAATATTTAAGCAAAGATAGGAAGAATGCTAGGGAAGTGACTGGGAGGAGATGTTTTTTGGTGGAAGAGGGGTCCAGGCAGAGGCAAGCACAAGTGCATGAGTCCCTAGGGACAGGTGTATTCCGGAATAGCCAGGACATCAGCTGGACGGGCATGTAAAGAATAAGCCCCAGTGCTGTCCAAATTATTTTCGACGCAACGTATTCCTTCACATTTCCATTGTACAAGTCATCCCTTTTATTTGTTTAGTAAGTTATCCTTCAAGTTCTTTTTTGACTTCCTAGTGGTGGTAAGCTAATGATTTTCAGGAATCTGTATCTCAATCCCCTCCTTTGCCCATGTTTCCCTGACATACTGAACAAGCTCATGTTCTGTGGAAGGGGCAGTGAAGAGAAAACTGCCCTTAAAAGGTTCATTTGAGAAGTCTTGTTTTGACCTACCCTGTTGGCCTAGAGGACTCACGCAGAACTGCTCTTGGAAGTCAAGGGAGGAGAAGGGGTCCCGTGAGCCTGGGTAATATGGATTCATAATCCAATGTGTTAACTAACGTGATGCCAAATTTCTCCTTCTGGTTCATTTTTTCATGAGAGTGAATGAACTCATGATGTAAGTTTCTCTAGGGAATCAAAGAGATTGAAATCTGCTGCTTTTTTTTTTTTAAAACCTTTTGGTTAAAGGTTTAAAAAAGAGAGTCTTTTTTTAAGAGAGTCCTTCTCTCAGAGACCTACAGAAATGGTCCAAAGTGATGATAATTTCAAAAATCTGATTCCTATCACAAAATTTTTCTATTACTTACAATATAGGCTCAGTCAAATTATAATTAGTGTGTTGGCCTCCTAAACCATAATGCAAGTCCCCTAAATGAGTTTCTAACAGAAGAGCAATGCTTACACTCTTATTACAGCGATTCTTTCTCCACAAGTAGTAATCCATATTAGAAATGAAACTTTCCCTGGTATAGAGAGCTGCAATCATACAAATACCTTACATACAGTTTTAAAAAGAGAAATCCTACCGTTACAAGGTGGTCTTATTTTTTCCTCAATAGGGGGCATGTTATGACTACTTTTACACCCTATAAACCATTAGGAAAAGCAAGTCTCTACTGACTTGTCTTGCATTATTTTAGATGAAACCAGGAGGCAAAAGATTCTGCCTGTGTGAAACAGCATTACTGCTACCATGGAGTAAAGTTGAGAGAATGGTGCCAAGGATTTATTTGCTTGCAGTGGGAGAGCTGTTTATCTTTAAATTAAAAACTCATCATTATCTTGGCAAAGCCTATCTAAGTAACATATGGAGGGAGAACAACTCCGGGAACAAGGCAGCCTTTGCAAATGAACATTTAGGAGGAAGCTGTACGGTTGTGGTCTTGAATTGGCCTTGAACATCGGTCCTGTCACCAGTCTGTAACTAAAGGAGGTACTACCACCCGCCTGAGCATTTTATTATGGTGAAGAAATAGGTTATAATACACTGAGGTGTTGACATACCATGGAATACTGTAACATGCTAACTGCTAATTTTATAAATGTATCATTTAAAATTATTAGAAAAGGTCCCTTGGAAATTCCAGCCTTTAAACAAATAATAAATTAGAAAGTTTAGAGAGATGGATAAAAACCACTTGGCCAAATCCAAATCACTTCTTTCCTAGCTCTTGATAAATATCACTTTTAATGGGATACGATTCCCATACTGATAGTGATTTAACGTTCCCCATCCACCATTCCTTCAACTTCAGCACAGAAATAAGATTGCTTTGAATATACAAAATAATTGATAAAAATGCATTTTTATTTGAAAAGTGTGCAGAAACAATCACTGAATACAGTTCTCAACCATAGTTTTGAAACCGACACACCACAAAATCATTGGATGCTCTGATTTCTGAAGCTACTAGAACTTTGGTACAACAAAATACTGACCTAACAGTGTCTGTCAGGCACCACAGTCTATTCAGGGGCACAGAGAATAAAAACTCCATGTTTAAGGTTTTAATTTACATTCATGGCACTAGACAAAACAGAGATCTGAGTAAATGACAGACAAAACAATCGAACGTGCTTAGCCTAAAAATGAGGATAATATCACTTAAATGTAGACCATTGGGGTACAGTGAAGCACTTCAGTATTATGCCAGAGCGTTGCCTACTTTTAACACATTAAGTGGGATAACTTATTTTGCTCAAATAATTTCAGATACAGTCAGTATCTTTTATAAGGCTATGGGCACAGAAGCCCTATTTATACAAGGAGGATTTTGACCAGATTGTAATATACTATCTAGAATGTAATTGGATTCCTGAAAGAAATACAAGATGACCTACAAAATGAAATAGAACTCATAGTTTTTCAATAACTTGAGATATATTAAACATTTTCAATCAAATACTGCGAGCCGACTACCCTTTTCGAGTTTCCAACATCTCTACTAAAATTAGTGTTTTGTCCTTGCTATAACACTTGTGAAAGTATGGTCGTGAAAGTATGACTGTGATATTTTATTATTCTTAGCTTGGGATAATAGTGTCAGCTTATGAAATGGAACATAATTTACAAACCAGTTTCTATATATGTTCTCCTTTGGGCCCGACTTGAACCCTGTGAGGTATGCAGGATTTATAAGCCTCCTACTTGGAGAAGCCATATTTAATGACATACCCATGGCCCCCGAATTGTTCTTTTTGGCCACTTTCCTTTCTATAATACTAGGCTTCCTCTCCAAGAACATTTGAAAAGAAAACCTGAAGAAGAGGAGAGTAAGGATAAGCATATGTTATTACTTTGCTAGGGACAGATATTATTTTGATGTGCCAACAGACATAAGGACAACAGCCATTGGTTAAATAAGGGATCCATTAGGTTAAGAACAGACATGCGGCTCCTACAGAACTTGCTAATGACTAAGTTGACTGAGGGATACTAGCCATGACTTCCACGACCAGTTGGAAAGAAAATGAACTCGGAAACAGATTTAAATAACTCAATTCAAAGACAATTTCTTTGTACTCTTTTTCTTCAAAAGATAACACCCTTTTTAAATAACTCCATTATTTTGGTACTCATGGTTTTGTTTGTTTGCTTGTTATTCTCTCTAAATATGAATTTAGAAAATATCTCAACCATAGGCTGTTGGTAAAAAGAGCTCTGCAGAAAGGCATCTTTGTGATGCTACTTCTTAAAAAATTAAAGTGCAATTTGTGAGAAAATTTGATTCAGATAGAGTAAATGTTTCTAATTTTCCCAAATTTTGATGCCAATCATGAAATATTTAGTGTTTAAATATTTTTATTAGCTTAGTTCTAAGGGCATAAACCTCTCGTTGGTAGATAAAAATAATGGATAAATATTTGCCATAGATCTGGTTACAAACCTCTTTCTGTTACTGTCTTTTTTTTTTTTTTTTCCCTGCCTAAAAATCAACCTTGTAAGTATGGTCTTCTCCATGTTCTGCCATAGTTAGAAACTCTATTTAGACAACTTTAATCTCTAATCTCTATAGTTCTTGCTCAACAACGTCAATGTGGTTGAGTGTCTACCCAAGAACTCCAAGGCAATAAGTTTATAAAATTCCCTATTCAGCTAACAATGTTTTATTTTTATCAGTTCTACTTTATGAGACGAGTATCTCCATAGATTTATAAAGCATTGAGACAGCACTCAGCTCAGAGAATACTCTCTATCTACCTTCCAGATTTAAGATCTCAGCACTCTCCCCAGAAATCAACTTATACCACTTTGGTCAAAGATCAAGAAGAAAATACAGCTTTTGGTGAATTCTTAGACAAGCTTTTCAAATATAGACAGTATCTTGGAATCTTTAAAAATGATAAAGCTTTCCCTAAAATATTCAAATACACTAGACTTCTTTTAATGCTTTAAAGCTTGGGAGTAGAAGGTGAAAGACAACTTTTCTATCACTTTGGCTAATGGAGCTCCCAGATCTTCCTTTTAAAGAGTTATTAAGTATCTTAGGACACCAGAAACTTCAATATTATCTCTTTACAATTAGAGTTTTAATCTCAAAAATTCCTTATGGATGAGGATTCTCCCTCAAATTTTTTAGTTCCAGGTTATATGCTACACCTAGTTATACACTGTATCTCTTTACACATATTGCTTCGCCTTCTAACCGATGCACCCACTCCATTGGTGAGAATGTATATGAGCTTCAGCAAATTTGTTGATTCCCAGTGGACAAAATTTACACTTTAAAGAATATTTCAGCTGTTATTAGACTATCTTTTAGTGTAGTGAGTCCTTCTCTATGGTCAAGTTTCTCTCTCTTATAAAGAAGACAAGAAACGCCTGATAAAAACTTTTGCCCCGTTCCTCCTATCTGTACAGATTGCCAGAGAATAACATACTAGAAGCATAACAAAGACACCCACTGATACATAGAATGTCCCATCTGGTTAAAAACAACAGATACAATATTTGCTTTAGAAAACGCTGGTTTCAAATTTTTTGCAGAGTGATAGCTGATAATATGGAAATGATAGCAACTTGGCTGGAGTGGGACTGGCCAGAGTTTTGAAATTCTTATGTAGAGACCCACAAGCTCAATTCCCAACATTTAGCATTTTTTTTCTGCCAATTTGTGACTTGTTACCCTCATCACACCAAGACAAACATGTTCTCTCAACTATATTTGATACATTTTTCAAAGGACTTTTTTTTTTTTTACATTAAAAGGTAACCTTGTACCTAATCACAGAGTCTCAAATAATGCCCACTCCCCAAAAAGTGACCAGGAGATGGTGGTAATAATCTCCAGATTTGAATAAGATTCTTATACCCTTTGCTGAAGAACTCAGAATACCTTTAGCTGCATTAGTGTCTCTGTGAGGCCTTCCTACAACATGGTATTATAGGAAATAAGCTATGGGGCTGGAGACAAATTTGGTCAAGGCGGTCTCTGAGGCACTGTGTTAGAGCAATGTAAACATTAAACCAGTGTAAACACTTCCAAAATGGTTTCTATATCAGAAAGGAACTTCATGTACATTTTAAATAATTCTCCAAAATATGATATGGTTAACTAAAGCATTTGGGACGAAATAAGTAATACATATTGTTGTGTATTAAAGGGTTTATGCAATTCTTTAAAAGCAGTCTGTATACTTCATGACCCCAAGTCAATTTGAAATTGTAAAATGAATCATACAGAATAATTAATTCTGAAATAATGAAAGAGTAATTGTTACTAATAATGGTTACATAGACTTCAGGGTCTTATGTCAAACTTGACAGAGAAAACATTTTTTTTAGATTAAGTGTTTATTTATAATTAGAATACTATTTTAAATTAATTTTCTTGTCTGTTTTAAATTTCATTCCTCTTGAGATTATTACCCAATAATTGTTATTTTTATAGGAATAGTTCTTTAATTATAAGCATCATCACCCTCTGCTTCATGCTATGGCTATCAAATAATGATCTTAAAATAGACCCTGAATAAAGGCTTGTTAAATGACTGACAGTGACAGAATCTTGGATAAGTAAATCAATCATGTAACTGGAAAATAAATAGAAACAAAAAGACATATCCAAAATAAAATGCTTTTTGGATTTTAGAAAGGCTAAGTATTCCCTGTTGTGGAAATGCAGGGGGCATCATAATTTGAATCCAAAGGAGAAATCGACTTAATGACCCAAAAGTTCACCAAATTTTGCCACACCAACGGTTACATTGTTTTTGCTCATATTCGTTTCAGAAGAAACATCTTTGACGATAGCTAACAGCTTTCTATCCTCCTGGCACAGGCACTGAGGTCATGAATAGCATCATAGAGAAAAGCATCCTGGGAGCGAATACCCACTCATGACCAACCTTAGAAGTTGGCATCGTGCTGCAGAAATCAGAGGACCTGGGCAGCTGACAGTAAGAATTTGTTAATCTGTTAAAGACTAACTCCATTAAAGCTTCCAACTTACCTGGATTCATGGCACATTTCTGGGTCTTGTAACTAGACAGTCCCTTGGATCTGTGTTCCTAAAACTGATTGACACCCAGTGGAGGTCGGTAGACGGAGGTTAAAGGTGGGGGACTGGGATTTAGAGTTTCCTATGTTTGTAACTTAACAAAAAATATACAGAGAGTCTAGAAAAGTGAAGTTTAATTGGCAAATTTTTCTACAAAGAGGAACTATCCTGTAGAAAAATCATATATTCACAATAAAAAGAGAAAACCTAAAGTATGATGACTTTGTTACTGACAAAATTGACTGAAGTACATAAATAATAGTAATAGGAGTGGCTTATGTTTATCAGAAACTAAATCAAAAGCCAATGTTTAGACGCAATAATAATAGGCCAATGGAAAATACCTTTGTGATCATTTTTAGAAAGAAAAGACAGCATTATGTGAAAAATAAAGCCATTAACAAAATTTTTGCTTAGATAAGATACACCTCCATCTCTGCCAACCCCCCAATATAGTTCAAGCATAGGTGTTTTGCCTTAGGCAAAATAAAAACAGATGCTAAATACACTGTAATATGGCATGATGTATCATCAATTTTTATGTGATAAATGACACGAAAATTCAGAGTGACCATAAAATCGATCCATCATTATTCTGAAGTTGTTGATCTACAAAGTGACACTCCTCTATTTTTACAATTGATTCAAAGCCAGGGGTGGGTGTGGGTTGGAGGAGAGTAATGTGATTTAGAGTTTCCAGTACTTTGTAAATCAGAAAGAAACCTAGAATTAATAGTCACTTTTTATTTCATATCACCAACATATTTTATCTAAAAAAATTAAGGCTAAATAGTTTTTCTTGAGTGCATAAAGAGATAGTTAATAAACAGCAATCTTTAATTTCTCCTTGTCACTTTTTATCACGATTGCTAAGAAATATGAAATGTGAAGCTGAACACTACACCAGTTTCTAAAATTTTGTTGGAAATGCAAACCTCTGGAGACTCTCTTAATTCCAACTGATAATGTCAGCTTCTAATTGGCTTGAGTGAAATTTGGCTAAGTATCTCTCCCAGACATCTGTAACAGATACATTTAATTTCAGTTGCCCAAATGCCATGTTCCCATACCTTCATTTTTCTCCCTGGGCATTTCTCTTGTCTTCTGTCATTCACAGTCCTATTCTTGTCTATCTGCCATTTATTAAGAATATACAAATGGCATTATTACACAGTCTCCTACATTTTCTCAGAAGTCTGACATTCATCCTCTCATAAGGTAGTCATTCTAGCACAGCTTATAGGATGTACATAGTAATGCCACTCTTAATGAACCACTTAGAATTCTTTTTTGTGTATATGCATTTTTAGCTAATATGTTTCCCCCAATGCAAACCTATAAAAGTACAAATCAGATTCTATATAAGAAGTAAATCCAACCTTTTAAAAAAGTCATCTTTCTATGTTATCCCTTTGGAAGATTATTCTTGTCCCCAATGTGACAAGGTACCTTTGGTTCTGACTGAAAACTCCCTGATATTTCTTCTTGTTTACTCTCTTATATACTCCTCATCTTCTTTATAAGGAAAACAAATTGAGCATCCATGATGGTATGATGACAATGGAAAATCTTTGATCTTGTTTGGAGGGGCCTCAGGGACAACTGGTCAACTCTTTTGAGCACTGTTGACAACTCTGACTTCTTAAAATAGATTTTTCTGGCAGAAAAAGAAAGACATGCCATTATGCATGGTCTACTCAACAACAATTGTGTGGTTTGTCACTCTTTTTGGAAGCGATGCTTGCGTGGGGTTCTGGATGATCAGTTCCTAGGGTAAAGTTTAGCAGGCACACTTCTTCTCTGCTGGTTTGTCCCCATCCAGCTTCCCAGAACTACCACCATTGACAGTGTCAGGGACTTGGGTCTTCTCTACACACTGTTCCATTCGTTTCATTATTAAGTCCAGAAGGGTTTCCACAGCCTTTTCCACATTCTGGCCAGTCGCTGCACTTGTTTCAAAATATGGTATGCTAGCATGGAAGAGATGACAAATATTTTTAAGAGGAAGGAACCAGAAAAGATACAACAAGATGTGCCAATGAGTCACACATGCAAAAACATGGCTGGCTGAGAGATTGTGAAATAATCACGATTTTGCTGGCTGAGTTGGAAAACATCCTTGTTTTTCCTCAGTGAGTGAAAGCTGGTGGGTTTCTTTTTAGTATGGGTGTAACAAGTTTTATGGGCAAGGAAACTGATACAGGAGGTGATCAGGGACTTGAAGCCAAAGCATCATCACTGATTCTTAAAAATTAAGAGGGTAAAAATGCCTAAACTAGTGATCAATATTGCCATTAAAACTATTACTTCCCTCCAGTCAGTTATCTAGAAGTCTGATTTAGAATTTAAGCAGGCACTGTATAGGATATTTATGTGAATACAGTCTATATTTATTTGGAATCCAAAGTGTCAAAAAGACACGTACATTTATAAAGCTTTCAAGGAGAATCCTTCAGTAAAAAATGGACAGATTTGGCAAAGATGCTTACATTTGAAAAAGAATGACAATTTCTGCCTTGGGAGTGAATTTATAATTACATGGAATATTTAAAAAATTTTAAAAGCTGCCATTTAAGCTCAGCTAGGATAATGATTGCAATATTATGACCAGGTCAGGTATTATTTCTTAGAGTTTTTTAGTTATTGATTGAGAGGCAGGAGAGTACAGTGTTGAAAAGCATAGACTCTGATCTCAGTCCGCCTGGGTTGAATTCTAGCTCTACTACTTACTAGCTATGTGGCCTTCCATCAGTTACTCAATCTCTCTGTGTCTCAATTACTCATATACAAAATGGGATAACTCTAGATTTCCTATATATGATTATGAGGGGTTAGATGAGTTAAAGCTTAGGAACAGTTGCTAGCACATAATAAGCATTCAGCAAATGTTAGCTGCTATTATTATGAAATAGTTCATTAAAAACATCACATATATTCCTCTGGAAGATCTTTTTCATTCATGCGACATTCCTGAATCAAAGGGATCCCTTCTAATATCAATCTCGTGACCCTACCCCATTACTAAGCAGCAGTGTGCAAGTTTAGAGGACATCTCCACGTGACTGACTTACCCGTATTTGTCAGCCAGGTCCCGGGCTTGCCGTTCGTTGACTTCTCTCTGATCTGGCAGGTCTGCCTTGTTGCCAATTAATACTATATCTGGATTTTCACAATAAGCATTTGCTTGCAGTTGGCCTTGGAAAGAAAACAGATGGAAACAGCAAGTTAGTTATAAACAAGTGATGTCAAATGACTGCTCATACTTCAGAGTCCTAATCTAATTGTTCATCTGCAGCTTGGCTGCTTACGAGTTGTGTTATATTAGCCAAGTTGCTTAACTCTTCCCAGCCACAGTTTCCTCGTCTAGAAAATGAAGATAATTCCTCACAGGTTGCAGGTTGTGAAGATTAATAAGAGTGTACATGAAGCACTTGTATGAATACCTATCAGTGCTCCTTTATATCTGGGGAAATGCCCTTTGAGATAAACATACTGTTTTTCATTCCATTTGTTCTTCAAATATAAGTGGAGATAATAGAACGTGATCTTAAAGTACACAAGTTTGCTCTTTCCTTTAGGAGGCTGCTACATTTCCCTTTCCTGAAGTTCAAGGTGATGATCCATAAGAGCAGAACATTTTTGAACCACCACAAATTCATGTAGAAACAATATTAAGACAGGTCACTTGTTTTTCTCTTTTCTCCAGGAGACACTGTTTAAAAGAGAAGGGGGTGGGTGGGGGGAGGAGGAGGAGGAGAAGAAGAAGGAGGAGAAGGAGAGGAGAAGGAGAAGGAAGGGAGGGAGGGAGGGAGGGAGGGAGGAAGGAAGGAAATGATAAAAAACTTGTCAATCTATGTTTTCAAGGGTACGGGACTATTTTACGGTCTACCTCAAGGCAAGCTATGTGCAACCTTGCTGAGGTCAGAGGAAGAAGACAAAGGCTTACTCTATAACACCAATTATTTGGATGTTAGAAATTAAAGCCTTATTAGATATGGCAATTAATTATCTTAAATCCCAACTGTATCCTCCTGGGAATTTTAGTAATAAGGGAGCATCTCATCTACCTTGAAAAATGATGAACGAATCAGTCTCTGAAAGAATTGAATAATCTTATTATCTCATCTCCCCACAATCGAATAATAACACCAAAATTTGGATAAAGAAATGTAATAGCAAAAGAAAATGGAGACAGATCCTAGGATAAACACTCATTTGGAGAAACAATTAAGTCAGAATTTGTTGGTATTTTTCCCCACTGTTAGTGAACTTGCATTTAAAGCATTTATATATATTATTAATTATATGTAATATGTAATAATAAGATAAGTATATATTTGAGAATCTACACAGCCAGACACTCAGCCAGGTGATCTGGGGTATTGCAACGGAACAAAGCAGACCAAGTCTGCACCTTTATAGAGCTTACATTCTAGTGGTAGAAAGAACCAAAACCACAAGTAAACAAAGAAATAATATAACATAATAAATATAATATAATATATAAAATATAATATATATAATATAATATAATATAATATAATATAATATAATATAATATAATATAATATAATATAATAATGTCAGGTGGTGGCAGTGACCAAATGAAATAGAAAGTGTACTGAGGGCATACAGAGTGATGAAGAGCACTGTTTTAGATGGGGCTGTCAGGGAAAGCTTCTCCCAAGAGATAGGTAAGGTTTGAACAAGAACTTGAAGGAGATGAAAGAACTAACACACGCTATAAATGGGAAAAGAGAAATCAAGGCGGAGGCGAACAGAAATCAAAGTCCCCAAGGCAGGATTGTGCTTTTCAGGGAAGAGACCTTTAGCTGGAGGCCGGTGAGCTGGGGCAGAGTAAAAGTGAATTAAAGAGGAATTCCAAGTGAGATGGGAAATCCCAAAAGGACTTTGAGCAGAGGAATAATATGATCTAGTCTTTTAAAAAATATCACTCTGGCCACAGACAGCCCTGACAAATCTAGAAATGACAAGTAGCACCAGCCCCATGCAACTGCTGGAATGTCCCACTAGGATCAAAACTGGTATTTGTAATTTAAAACATGCAAATGAAATACTGTCTTTAGTGCTACATCAGTTAAAAAATAAAGGAAAAATCAAATACCACACTTCTGGGCTGACATATCAATCTGGCTTTAATAACTGATTAGGCTACTTTGAAACTTTATATTATTTTTAAATTGCCATGAAGGCTGGAGATTTTTCTATACCAGTCTTCCTCACATTTGAACACTTTTCAAAAAAGAAGTGAAATTTCAACGTGAGCTTGTTGACTGACACACTACCGTATTTTCATGTGGCTGCTCTGCTCTGAAACAATTTCTCACCTAATTAACCCATTAGTCAATTAACACTTTAGTTAACCCACGTGCAAGGGCACACACTGTAGGTACCAGTTGCCCCCTCAGAAAACGCTGCTGTTTTTCTGTCCCCACCAGGCTAGATGGAGTAGATGTGACCACTCATTTAGTTTTAAGAAATCCTTCAAGACTTACTGGATAAGTGGAATTAATGGCCTGTCAATTGCAACAATAAAGTCCTTACGTACAGGTGGTGATTCTTCTAAGACGTCAAAGGAAAACACAATTTTAAGCCACTTTGGATGAGCCACATAAAAGCCACTGCTTTGAAGGTGACACAGGAAACACTAAACCTGTGATTTTTTAGAGTTAATCTGTGGTCCCCAATCTGGTTTCATCTTGTGAGGCAGAGAAGCAGCGTGGCCAATGGAAGTTACTCAGTCCCACTTACTCATCCAGTTTCTGACATTTAAGAAGCTCTGTTGACTGGTGAGGTCAAACGTTAATAAGAAACCCATGGCGTCTCTGAAAAATGCAGTGGTGAGGCTCCGGAATCTGCCGAAAAAGCACAGTGGATAGTTCTGGAAGTCAGTCCACATGCACATTCTGATGACAATACAAACAACATTATTTCCCTTTCAGATATGAACTCTCCATGGCATCCCTCTGGATTATTCTACCTAATGGGCAGAAAGACTGCTGAAGGGTCGGGGAGAACATCTGGCTGTAGATTTAAGATCACGTCCCGGCTTTATGTTCCATAGCAGGTATGCATGCAAGAGTTTGTAACCTTCAACCACACGCTTGCTTACACAGCCCCTTGGAATCTTTCTCTCATTGGCTCACGGGCATCTCGTGGCCCACAGTTAAAATAGAAGCCACTTTAGAGTTGGGACTTTAACTTATACTTTTCAGATTTCCTGTCTGTGCCCAGAAGGAAGCTTGGCACATGGTAGCCTGAAAATGGATGCCTGTGATTACATGCAGAAAACCACAACTTGTTAGCAGCTGGAACTAGGGTTCTTTTGTAAGGAAGAACAACATTGGTGAGAAAACTCTTTTATAAGCACTCTTTAGGGGTAAAACTGAGCTTTAGGCTGCCATGCATGTCTCTTAAGGAGAAGGAAGACAGTGAAGAAAGGAAAAAGAGGACGTTGATTAGGGGAATGAGGGAAGGGCAGAGAGACTTGGTAGTTGAGGAGAGAAAGCAAGAAGTCTCATCTCTAATGGAGGATTTTGAAGAATGCACTCCTCCATGTGCGATGTAAAGACTTTCTCTTGTTCCAACCCCTTCTACCCCAACATCCTCAGGGAAGTTGAAGATGCTCTGAGATCCACTTCAGTGTCAGCAATGGGCAAAACAAGAGATCACACATAAGGTCCAGAGAAGGTTTGGGTTATACTGATAAAGAAGTGAATTTGGCAATTGATTTTTAGAAAGGCACATGACTTTGAAACAGAGAAGTGTATCACTTCCTATCCTAAATGTCCTCCTAATTTTGATCTCCTATTTTGGTCTATTTGTAGATCCTTGGGTTTCCTCTGGGTTCTATTCTTGATCCCTTCTTCCTCTACATATATTCACTGGGTAATCTCATTCACTTCCCTGGCTCAATTATCACCTATATGTTGAACCCCAAATTTATAGGTCTAGATTTTTCCTGCCCTCCGTACCATGTGCCCAATTACTTGTTTGATATTTCCACTTGGAGGAAACTAAGGTACCCTCAACTTCATGTGTTTAAAACCAAACTGGCCCCTCCTCCTGATTTTCTGTCAATGACATCACCATCCATCCTCCTTCGTCACCACAGCCTTTCTACTTCACCTGCTATATACAAGCAATCAACAAATATCTCCTGACTTTCTCATTTCTGTCTGCGTACCCTGCCACTACTCTAGATTTGGACCCATTATCTTCCACCTGGATAATTTCAACAGCCTTCTCAACAGGCTTCCTGTCTCCAGTGTTGTATGGGATCCTCCCCTTCCCTGATTTCTTCCCACTGACTATATAAATCCTCTGCTAAAAATATTTAAATGATGGTACTTTGCTTACGATAATGACTGAACTTTTCAACAGTCCGTCAAGGCTCTGCATGAACTAACCCTTGCTCATCTATCCAGCTCATCTCTTGACTACCCACAGGCGTGCTGATCTTCTTTTAGTTCTTAGAAAGTTCACTCTCTCCCCTGGGCTTTCACACATGCTGTTATTCCTGCGGGTAACCTCGCCTTCATGCTTCCTTTACCTTCTATCCTTTTAGCCTGGATAAGATTCACTTATATATTGTGTATGAGTATATATATTTATATATAACAGTATCACCTCCCCACGCTCGCGCTGACTTCCCAACACCCCCACGTAGCTTATGGACCCCTCTTGGTGCACCTGACAACGACTCTTTGTTTTCCTGTTACTGTCCTAAAGCTATTATTGCAATTGTCTATTTGTCCAAATTCTACCCCGGTAGCTCCAAGAAAAAAGGAGCTGTGTTTCTAACTTGCTATCCATTGTGTTTCTATGGCCCTGAGCATATTTTTGGCTCGCTAAGTGTCTGTCAAATTTAGATAAAGAAATAAAGAAAGAACATAGCAAAGGATATAAATTATTAAAGTGTTAAATGACTTCAATACAGAACAATACTTTCAATACCAAAGCAGGGGGAAGAGATATTTTAATGACTTTTTATTTCCAAAATAAGATTCCTTTGGTAGGACATACTTGTGATGATTATGAAATACCAAAAGTTTTACTCAGTTTTCTTCCTGTGGATTTGTTCCTACCCGTCACTAGAAGCTCAGAGATTACAGGGCTTTTATTGAAGGGTTCGTTCTCTGTCTTTGGGAACTAGCTGTACTCACAAAACTGTCTCTTGCTCAAACCACAAGAGTGTGGCTAACTCAGCCACAACAGTCTGCTCTCTGTCCTCTCCTTAAGAGTGTGTGTGTGTGTGTGTGTGTGTGTGTGTGTGTGTGTCTCATTTGAGGATAAGACTGTGCCTTATCCCCCTCTCATTGCCCACAGCACATGACAGTTACTTTAAAACATACTTGCTGGATAAGATCTCATTGGAGCAAACACTTCTGCATCCACAGCAACGTGGGTAAAATACTCTTGCTCTGGACCGGCTTCATACCCTGGACCACTCAGCCCAGGACCCTTGTTAACCCCCTTACTTTCCAGGGTTTACTCCAGGGGAAAGCTTATTGATTTCTAGCTTCACCCATCAACCTCATTGTGTCCCCAGGGTGGGGAAAGCTAGGACCCCATGAGAAAACAGATCCCAGGGCACATTATAGCTCTTTCTCCCTCGCTGAGAACTAAGTCTGTGCCCTGCATCCTTTAGGTTTACATAAGAGGTATGATTTTTTTCCTCCTTCCCATAATGTGACTTTTAGCAATAATCATTATCTTACATGGGTTATAATGCCAGGCGTCCTCAGGCACAGGGTTGAGGTGTGAGGCATTGTTTATCCTGCTGCTTAGCTGCACCTTTTGTATACAGAATGCAAAATTCTCAAGGGATGAATAACCTTGATGTACTAAGACTGTCCCTAGTATTTCCTATTTCACTCCTGGAGCAGCTGTCTTAAGGAGACAGATGAGAGAAGCCTGCCATCATGCTAGGCTGACATATCGTGTGCGAAGACATATGGGAACCACATTTTCTCATATTCCTTCTTCAAAAAATGCATTAAATCGGTCTGTAAAACATACATCTTTGTGACAACAAAACTGACATATGAACAGAGATTCTTGTAAGGAATGACTTCAGAAGAACCAGCCGTGTTGAAGGATGTGTGTAAATGGAATTCACAGTCAAAAAAGCTCACAGAGAGGGCCCAGCACCTCTCCTGGCGTTTACACTCACTGAAAGTGAGAATGTTTTGGATTCGTTTCAAAGACTGAAGTGTTTACCAGCATAAACATTGTAAGACATGTGATGTAGAATTGGGAGGTATGTGCCTTCTAAATATCTTCTCTGACAATCTATTGCCAATTTTTGTTTAATCTAATATTGAAAAGCTTCACTAGCTTGGGGTCTTTCGCACTCCGGAAGTTTGAATCTCAAAGAAATATATTTTCATCAAATAATGGCATAACACCTCCAGCTCTAAACAATCCAAACTACCGTCTACTGAATGTCTCTTGACTTGGACGTTGTACCACAGACGAGGCTGAAAAACCAAGTATGGCCTCTGCCCTTATAAAGCTCACAATTGTGTTGGTGTGAGAAGGTCACAAGTGAAGCAAAGACCAGCAGTTAGAGATAAAAATAGAAGATTCACCTTACTGCAAGGTGGTATATAATTAATTGAGTAATTTAAGGGATGGAAGAATAGATGTAGAAGTTCAAGAAAGAGGGAGTTTGTTTCACTTGGGGTGTTTAGAAGAGCCCCGCCGAGCAGGTGTAATGTGAGCCAGGCCTGGTGAAAGGAGAGGCTCAGGGAAGGTGGGAAGGGAGTAAAACATTCCAGCTGGAGGGTGATGGTGAGACCAAAATCTCTAAAGCCAGTCAAAGGACACAGGATGAGAGTCTGTGTGTAAGGGCAGAAAGAGATGAGAAAGATATTAACACCCTTTTCTTCAACTCCCTCTTCAAGTAGTACTTGTAACAATGTCAATTTCCCACCCAATTTAATTAAATTCTGGAGAAGTTTTTTTTTTTTTCCCCCATTACAAAGTACAAAGACAATGCATAAGAATTTTCACAGAGATTTCTGAAAATCTGATTTTTAAAATCTGTACCAAATACACAGTGCTAGTTATGGTCGATTAACTACAAATAATTTATTTTAATTTTTTGATACAAATGTTTATTTTGAAACCAGGAGGAGAGTTGCATATCCTTACAAGTCCACATACCACATACAGCATTCACATTAAAATAAGTTTTCCTAAGATATTTGTAGCTAGAAACAAAGTAATTCACTGTTACCGCTCTTGTCCTGCTGTGTCCCAAAGCTGAAGATGCACCTTAAATGCTTTCCCTGTTGACCCATTTGGTCCCTGTGTGTTATAAACCTGAAAAAATACAAATGTCATCAGTTGATACTGCTTTGGATTTGGTCAGCATTCAGATTCTCTGGGTTCACTCAGCATATTTTTTCTTCATTACTATAATCAAAGTTCATAGTGCAAAATAAATATTTGCTCTGTTTTTTTTTTTTCCCGGAAGTATCACAGATACTCTCACTTTTAAATGTCAAGTATAAGTATGGTTTTCAAAACAATTTAGGCATCCTGCAAACTTAAATTAGACACCTTCTGTCATTTCCTCATGGAGGCAGCAAACATTAGATTTAGGACCCAAGTTCTAGGTTCAAATATAGACTCTTCATTTAAGTTCATAAAGGAAAATCTTATTTTCCTTTAGCAAATTGAGACCCATCATCTCCTCCTACTTTACAGAGTTACTGCAAACTTAAATGAAATAGCAGATGTGAAGGCATTTTTAAAACAGTAAAATGCTTTACAAACACCTGAATATCCTCTACTGTGAACTGGACTTTCAAAATGAAAAACACATGGAATTTCTCATTAAGTTTACACAGGATATTTCAAGTCTTTCCTTACTAGTCGTTCCTTCAAAGGCTCTTTTTAGAAAAGTTTAAATTTTTTAAATGATGGCCTTTTGACTTCTTCTTTAAACAAAGCATAGCAATTTTAATATTTATCCAGTTCTTTTACTTATGGCTTAGTGAAGATGTTTTAAAGGGAAAACTTTGCAAAGATTTATACCTAGATTGGGGTTGGGGGCGGGGAATTGGGAGGGGAGAAGGCACAGGAAAAACCCTGGAAGGGCTGGGAGTAAGTTTGCTAAGACTACACTACTGGACTTTCAGATAAGGTACAGGACATTATAAGGAACCATGATTTAACTTCTCAGCATCATTTTCTTTGTTTTTTTTTGGATTTGTGATATCAACTGGAAGCCGCCGCCATCTTGGCAATCAAGAATACCTTGGGTGGCGGTAAATCTGGCTAAGCTTCTGTGCCTATGTTACACGTCTCACATGTCACAATATCCTTATTCCTGTCATTAGCGTCTAGCATAGGAGAAGGAAGTGGTTGTGATTCTCACTTAAAATCCCTTATCTTGAAAAATAGCATGGATTGGTCTCACATTCTGTTCGTAAGAAGCTAGTGATTGATGGCTGAGTCTACACACAAAGAAAAATGCAGCAAGAACTCACAAAGCTCATGTTCCAGCTATTTGCCAATCATTCTTTTAACTTTTTTTGTAAGCATAGGGAAATGAACGCTCGTTTTTATTGAGGAACTCAGATCAAGAGTTAATGATTTTAGGTACTAATTCATGTTTTGAAAGTTTCCTTAAGAATTCATAGAAAACACACTATAGAAACCCATAAATGATTTTACTTGCCCTGTGTACTTCTGGAGACAAGTGATAGTGCCACTCAACTTTTTCTAAGCAAAATGTTATTTATAATTGAGACGGTAAAAAATAATATTTAAATTGGATTAAAGTGACAGGTTATGAATTTCATGTGATAAAAGACAGTCACCTTGCAATGCAATAAACATAGCTTCTTAAATCTTATCTTATATAGGAGGATCAGCAACCAGTTAACAGTATGGTTAAAAACTCACCACACGTTTTTCCCGAAAGTCTATCCCTACTGTCGTGATGAACTTGGGATTGAATTTATTGTCTGTGTAGCGGTAAAGAAATGTCGTCTTCCCCACCCCCGAATCTCCAAGGGCCAGGAGTTTGATCAGATAATCATAGTCTCCATCGGTCATAGTGATGGTCTTGGTGGGCCTGTGTAGGAGGAAAAATAAGTATTTATGATTAAAATTGGTTTTCCTTTGCCTTCCTGCAAAGCAACGTAAATTTAGCTTTCAAGGGTAAAAAATTGGAATGCCTCTATTCTGTGAATCTGTGAGTTAACTAGTTCAGAGCAGCTTCAGGAGTAAGGACTCTTCTATGATTTCACTTAGTACCTATCTTTTTATATCATGTCAGGTAATATGGAACAAAAAGCTATGTGATACCCACCATGGCTATTGCCACAGCAATAGTAGAACTTAAAGAGTTATAGCTTTTTTTTTTTTTTTTTTTATGCCAGTGTCTCTTGGAAACAGGAGTGTGGTGCTAGGAAAAAGAGTCACAGGGAATAGAAAAAACTGTCCCAGATGATGCAGGTGTGCTTAGAGGGAGACTGAAATTATATATGAGTAATGGAAGAGAAAAGCCTAGGGGAATATTCTGCATGTAATCCTGCAGGATGAGCTCTCTATTATATGCATACAAAATATTCCTTTTTAATTTAAAAAATTTCACAGCTGATATGACAACCTTTAAAAACATTGATTTAAACTCATTTCAAAAGCAATGTTTTAAAATCTTACGTTCTGAGATACTGAACCCTCTGTTCTCCACGGGCAAATATGCTGTATTTGGCAAATCTGCCGAATATTTTCTAGGCCTTGAAAAAAGGGAAGAGCTCTTCAGAGGCATAACTATGGTAATTCTGCTAATGTTCTCCTGAAGGAACATCACTTGCCATTTCACCCACTGCCCTAACCTCTCCTGCCTTGGTTTTAATTTCTTCTGTTGTTACAACGGCTATGGGTGATGCCAAGGGCTAATGCCAAAAACAGTGATGACACGGAAACTAACACCACATACCTTTGAATTACACCATCACCCACTAAATACTTGATGTACTTTCCACACTTGAGGTTAGCAAAATGATTTGCCATTTGGTACAACTTTCTGATTTGTGGGTTATACAGATGGATAGAGGAAGGCTTATGAAGACGTCCCTAGAATAGAAACATTTCTCTCCTACTATGTGAGAAGGAGGAATATTTCCTCACCTCTACAATCAGGAAAACATTGTACCCTTCAGGAGTTCTGAGGTGATCAAAATCAAACGTCAACAACAGGCTGCTCCATGAACATATCTGAAAACTGCTACATAATTCTAATCGTGTTTCTACATGTAAGAAAATGATGCACATATTCATCAATTTAAACAAAACTTTATTTTTTACATTGTCATTTTGGTACAGGGTCAAAACTAAAAGGTTCCATGTCTTTGGATAAATAATGATGAAGATGATGATTAGGTAGTTAGCCAGCCAGTATTATTACATCATTTGGAAGATTTACAATGTTTTTACATTAGAATTTTCTAAAATTTGAACCCTATTGATGCTAAATCCTCCTAAATGTATTATGGTTGATGGATGTATATTTCTTTAATTAATGAATGGTTTTTGAGGTCAGGGGTTTTGAGAGCTGCCAATATATATTTTTGCACTAAAGTTTTCCTCTCTTATCCTTTCTTCACTGAGTAGGACTCTCAGGGTAGATGTTTGCTGACTGTGAATGTACTCTTTTTCTTTTTTAAGATCTATACAAAGTATAACCATTGCTCAGGAAGAGGTGCATAGCAACCATCAACAACCAGCCTTCCTTAATGCAGGGATACAGATATCTCCACTACTGATGTGAAATTCTTCTTAGAAAACATCTGCATCGATCAACTGCCTGGCAGTGAGTAGTTTTGCGTTTGGGTTGGTGCCAAATATCTTACCAGGACTTTTTGGTTGAAGATGTTGCTGCTTCTAGTCTGTGAGCCAAATGGGTTGCTAGAGGAGATTGTTGTCAAAGTTGTAAGGTTTCCCCCACCTAAGGTCTATCATCACCACCATCACTCTACCTTAGTCTCTCTTTCCCTTCCGAACTTGCTCATGTGAAACTCCTCTGAAGGGTGATAAAATCTGTCATGTCACCAGTAAAATTGGATAAAACTGTTAATTCTCTTGTGAAAAAAACAGATGAAATTTGAATATTCTAAGAGAGTTAAGTAATTAAAGCAAAATTCTTCCCTGGACACAATCCTTGATAATCAGAGGGAAGAAATTGAAGCTGGTTACCTAAATACGAGATAAAGTTGGAGGATATTGTTTCCTGGAAAAATGAAAAGAATAGAATCAAGAAGATACATCAGCACATTTTAAAACGTTGCCTACAGTTAATTATGCTTTTTGCAGTATTTTTGGTGACAGTGTCACAAAAGGCTAAGTCTTGAGCAAATCTAGTTTAGTACCTCCAATATACAGTATCAGACCCAAAGATGAAAATTCCAAAAATGTAAACCATAATCTAGTTTCTGTCAAGGCATGCATACACTTAAAAGTTGAATAAGGATGAAAGAAAATACAGCATAATTTTACAAGATGGAACATGATTAGTTGATAAATGAGTCAAATAGTTGTGCTTTTAGTTCAAACAAAACAATAATCTTCATGGACTGCTATGGTCAGAGCAGATTTTGTAGAGGAAGATGAACTTGCATTTAACCTTATAGCATAGGGAGGAATTAGGTACGAGAGGAGATTCAGGACCATCTCATGGGAGTTTAATTGTCACTTACAGAAATGAGACTATCAATACTTGCCAACTACATGCCCTACCATGTATTTCTGACCTGTAGCCAATCTGCAGTCCATAAACTGCCTGGGGTTGCCTCCCAATCAGGCTCTAATCCAGAGTCAACAATCCTGGCTAACACAGATCAATTCTACTGCAGCCTACACAGGGTCTTTTCTTTAACTGAAAGATGGTGGAGATTTTGTGGCATTGAACATAAATTCCACCTGAAATGAATGCAAAGCTTGGCACTGTGGAAACCATTTATTTAGTGTCTTCAATAGACTATTTAAAGATATTGACATATTAAGCTGGGTACGAGATAGTTTGCCTCCAGGTTTCTTTTTTTTTTTTAATTAATTTATTATTTATTTATTTTTCATGTTTGGCTGTGTTGGGTCTTCGTTTCTGTGCGAGGGCTTTCTCTAGTTGCAGCGAGCGGGGGCCACTCTTCATCGCGATGCGCGGGCCTCTCACTATCGTGGCCTCTCTTGTTGCAGAGCACAGGCTCCAGACGCGCAGGCTCAGTAGTTGTGGCTCACGGGCCTAGTTGCTCCGCGGCATGTGGGATCTTCCCAGACCAGGGCTCGAACCCGTGTCCCCTGCATTGGCAAGCAGATTCTCAACCACTGCGCCACCACGGAAGCCCACAGGTTTCTTTTAAAAATGAATTATTTTATATATACAATTCTTTTGCATTTAGTTTGTAATTTTTAAAGAAATTTCTTTTGTATTTAGCTTTGTTCCTCTTTTATTACTATGTGATTTTCTGAGTCCTAAAATATGTGACCTCAATAGTCTATCCTTGGCACAGCAAATACACCACCACAAAGAAACATAAAAGCCTTGGTAAAAAAAGGCTGTTTTCCAAGAACTGGGCTAAAAAAAAAGATCTGGAAAGGATCAAAAAGCTGACAAGTTTAGCAGTATTGTTTATTCCCACGCAATGATTGACAGGATTGTTAGTTCTTGGTTCTATGAATCTAAAAGGGAAGAAAAAGCCAGAGGACTGCCATGTTTCAGGAAATGTGTCTGACTCTCTGCCATTATCACTGTGTCACAAACTATACCGCAAGAGCCAGAAGGTCTTTTAGATACAGAAACCGCAGCGTCATCCTCAGAGCCTTTCGTGGGAAGGTAAGAGGCTGGAAAGAGTAGGGAAAAGAATTCACAACGCCCATGAGGCTCTGTTTAATGAAGAATCTAAAAGGTAGAAGGCAATCTAAGTAATCATGTGGTCTAGCCCTTAGTTTACAGATGAGAAATCACGTGCAGGGAAGTTACCTAATTTATGGGGTGACATTTCCAATAGAGGAAACCCCAAGACTGGTGTTCATTATGATTTGAAATGGAAACTGGGTTAGATAGGTAGAAAGTAGAAATATATTCATTCTATGAGGGAAGGGAATTTTCTCTGGGAACATGATTTTCATAGTTAGAATATCTCAAATGAGGTTGCCCATACTGTCTCTCTTTTTTTTACCCTGCTTTGTTTCATTCTTTTATTTTTTTTAAAGTTTTCTTTTTAAAAAAATTTATTTATTTATTTATTTTTGGCTGTGTTGGGTCTTCGTTTCTGTGCGAGGGCTTTCTCTAGTTGCGGCGAGCGGGGGCCACTCTTCATCGCAGCGCGCGGGCCTCTCACTATTGTGGCCTCTCTTGTTGCGGAGCACAGGCTCCAGACGCGCAGGCTCAGTAGCTGTGGCTCACGGGCCTAGCTGCTCCGCGGCATGTGGGATTTTCCCAGACCAGGGCTCGAACCCGTGTCCCCTGCATTAGCAGGCAGATTCTCAACCACTGTGCCACCAGGGAAGCCCTGTTTCATTCTTGTTCAACATAAATTCCATTAGCTCAGGAATTTAATTTCCTTGTCCACTGCTGGATCCAGAGAGCCCAGTATAGTGGTTGGCATATAGGAGGAGCTCAATACGTATGTTAGTGTATAAATCTATTTAAGATTCTCAGAGCCATGCAAATGTCATGATTAATGAAATTTGTCTTTGGGCAGTTGGTGGAAGTGGTGTCTCTCCAAGTTCAGAGCTTGGATTCTCCTTCCTTCCTCATCTGTAAAGTGAATGTTTAGATTAAATAATGACCTTGGTACTTTCCAGGTCTGGCTTCCTGAGCTCATTTTTCTATTTTAAGTTGCACAAGAGTATAAAAACTTCCTCAAAGTAGAATATTTATATCTTCAGAAGAGCAATGTCAAATAACCTGGGAAAAGAGAAAGTACAGAGGGACTATAATTTTTGAAAGTGAGATTTGTGCTGGCAGAGAGCATATAAACTTGTCAGTTGAATAGGTCAGAGCTCAGAGAACCGGGCTCCCGTATGAGAGCATCCATTTGTCCATCTAACACTCATTGGCACCTCCTGTTTTGCATGATATTTTGCATGGCTCTGAGGATACACTCCGATTTGTCTAGTGGGGAGCTTAGCAAATGCTACAGATATGTGTGGATGACTACTACACAGACGGACTAACCCATGCAAACTTCGCTAGTTCTCCAAGTAACAATCTTAAGGATGCCATGACAAGTTATGACCTTGTGACTTGAACTTATTAAATTCATAAAACCATTCTTAAGGTACTTCAGAAAGCTTAAAATAGTAGACAAAATATCACTGATACTACTTTGCATTCAGTGTAGATGGTTTCAATAAAATAAAACTATCAAGCATAAAATGGACAGATGTTTAATATTTCCTCATTTATCTTTATTTGATTGGTTTGTGTTGGGCTCCAGTAAGAGCATTTGAGGTCTGGGATTCTCATAGCAAGCACTTCATTATCTGAATGATAGCCTAAAGGTGGTTCTCATTAACTGACCTTGAAATACGGCTTCCTACCACCACATCCGCGTCCAGGAGGTTACAGTTAAATTATGGACGGCTGAAGTACTCTAGGGTCCTGTAGCCTGTGCATCAGAACAGAAGGCATTTTCTGGAAGGAGGGAAGTTGGGGGGGAGGGTGTAAATTAAAAAACAAAAATCAAAACATTCTCTTCAGTGTATTCCATAGCATTTTGTTCGGTTAGCAAAGTTTATCAAAGATAATTTTTATTTTGATACTTCCTAAATGCTATTTAGAATTAATGGATGTGAGCCTATATGGAACATTCAAACTAAACTGCAAATATAAATCAACATCAACCTAACTGAACTTTTTATTTGTTGACGGTGGCCAATGTGTTTACTGGAGCAATCAAATCTATTTTTAAATGTGTTCATTTTGTTTCAATTTATGGTCAAGGGATATAATATAATAGAGATAGACCAAGAATTCATTGAGCTTACTCACCCCGAAAATAAAGGGTAAAAATTCCAACACAAGTCAGCTTTAAATTGGTTTTTCTCCATTGATATATCATTATTCTCACATATTAAGTGCACTTCTAAGCCAATGTATAATTTTATTTCTCTAAAATTATTTTTTCTATAAGGTAAAAATTTCCCTTTAGCTTAATTTTGTGGTATCCTTTGAAACTGTATGAATTTCCCCCTTTTTCTCTTTACTTTTTATTATGAGCACTTTCAAACATATACAAAATTTGAGGGAATAGTAGTGTACACCCTTATACTGATGGCCCAGCTTCTAAATTACCAATATATGGCCAACTTTGTTTCATGTATCCAAAAGTCTCCCTTTACCAGATTATTTTGAAGCAAATACCAGGCATCATAACATTTTCTTTCATGAATAATTAAATATATATCTCTGAAGATTTCTCAACTTACCATTTACATTGTGCTTACCTATAGAGAAGATAGTCAAACATCTGGCTTTCTATTTGATAGGTCTGAAGCCATATCTTAATACTGTTTTAGCCTGTGTTTCTTTTACAATGATCAAGGTCAAGCATCTTTTCATATGCTTAAGGGTTATTTGTATTCCTTTTTTGTGTGACTGGAAGGCTCATATCTCTTGTTCAGTTTTTAAAAATGGTTTATCTCTCCTATTTTTAGAAGTTATTTGTGTATTAGGGACATTAAAACCTTGTTATTTAAGTTGCAAATACTTTTTCCCATTTGTCTCTTTGCTTGTGATATTTATGCCACCCAAAAGACTTTTATTGTTATTGTTGATGTCTGGGGGAGGAGAAATCAAATTCTGAATCACAAGAAGGTTTTCCCATGCCAGATAATAAAGTAATTCACTTATGTGTTCTTCTGCTACTTATATGGTTTCAACTTATATTTAAAAATCTAACTCACCTGGAATTTACCATAAATATGTTATGAAGAATTAATCCAAACTTATCTCATGATAGCTGTCCAAATACAACTTACGTACAAATTCATCTTTTCATCACTGATTTAAGATACTACCTCTATCATATAGTAAAATTTCATACACAGTTGTGTCTATTCCTGGATTCTTCTCTTCTGTTCCCCTGGTCTAACTGTCTCTTCATGCAGCACCAGTTAAGTATACAATGTTTAATATCTGAAAAAGTTATCTCATCTAGAAATTCAAATGTACTTTATAGAGTTGTACAAACTACTCTCATATGATTTTTTAAATCCCCTGTTTTGATACTTATTTTTCCACCTGACATTTCTAATTCTGTATAATTGTATTGTACTTATTTGTGGAAGGCTTTAGAAAATCAATGGAAGTACCAGTCATATTATCTCAAGAGTTTATTTTAATTTTCATATTATAGCCCATAGTCCAGTAATCCTATTTTCTACTATCATTAATATTTCCCTTAGAATGTCCTCTCTACCCCTACTCTTTACCTTCTAAACTCAAATCATATCCACACTTTCCTTGTTCATGAGTTCTTACACTTCTCCAATTTTATTCCAGTTTTTCTGTATCCATAAGGGGCATAGTACTCTGGGGTCAAGATCTAGCAGACCTTGAAATTCTGGACTTGAAATTGCTAAAACCCAAATTTGCTCAATGAGTATTCTTACTGAGAACACTGCAGCTTGCCAATAATTCTCACAATCAGGGTCAGGATAAGGCTGCTCCCTGATCTGAGAAATTTTTACCTGAATTGAAAGAGCTTTTAAATCATTTGGTTCACTAATATAGATCCATTCAGAATCAATGCTTTTCATGTGTTTCCCTAACACTGGATCATTACGACTCAGCAGGACGCAGCAAAACACAAAGCTATTTTGTCCCCAGTTGCAGCATGATATTGACAGATGTTCTAAATGGAATCATTCTGAAAAGGACATGAGAGCAATGGTCTAGCATTATCTCTGAAGCTCACATGTACCCCTGGATAGATAGCAAACCCCTAACTGATGTGTGCTTAAAAACACTGTTTAGCAGACATGACTCAAATCTCAGGGCAGTTAAAGCAATTCAGGCTTTTGGCTTCAGATGAGTAAATTATCAACAGGAACAAAACAGTACTTTACAAAGTTGCTGTTTCAGATTCAGAGAAACCTCTGAAGGCTTGTACTTATATTTATAAATGCTGATAAACTGAAATACCTCTTACAAAAGAAAACTTCACAGTCTTCTTAGAAACTTAAATGTGTGCAGTCCCAAAGTGTGTCCAGGGTCATACTGAGGGCACAGGCCTTGAAGCTCACATAATTTGTCACTGATCTGTCACCTCACCTTATTGGCACAGGAAAGAACTGGGTGTTCAGTTTCTCTAGCTCTGACAAGATCTCCTTGTTTAGCTTCTCGGAATCCTAGGCTGGGTGTGTGTGCAGCTCCATAGAGAAGGCACAGACTCTTTGGCAGGTCATCTGCACCATTGAGGTTAGAGGTGGTGAGAGATGCAGGCAAGTTCCAGGCATCCTCCTGGATTCCAGTTTGTCCTCATGGATTGTCCTGTTTGACCTTGCTCTGACTTTATGTCCATGCTTCTCTCCTGACCCTGGTTCGGATGACTTCAGGTACAACACAATACAAAAAAGCAATAGGCTTACATAGACTGCCAAGCCAGCTCCCACAATTGTGAAAAATCCAATCTGATTAATAAATTGCATGTTCTGTATCACTTACAGTGATTCTGCTTTTTTGATAAAACCCTCACTGATACCAAATTCTAGAATCTTGAGAATCTCACTTCACTTTATTTTTTAAGGTTTAGAGAACTAAATGGACATTGTTATAACCAAGATAGTGCCATGGAAAGGATACCTATTTCATATCAGATCTCCTGTATAACTTACTTCAAACTCATAAATTCTCGTTTTGAAAGAGAGCCACATAATTACCACATTAAGCATTGCTTAGATATCCTGATAAACAGCTCAGAGGGTCTTTCAGTGCACTGTCCTACAGTATTTCTATATCCACCGCAAGATAGTTTTAAGCTTTAACATTAACTTACTCAACTGTAAGACATGGTTTTGGCATTTCCCACCAAAATCTCCAAAAGAAGCCCAGTGGATGCTGACATGTCACTGTAATCAATGAGCAAGTGAATCAAAGACAAACTTTCAATTAAAATGTACACATTAGCCTTCAGCTCACATTGGTGATTTAAAGGAATAAGTTGGCTTCTAGCCAAAGCAATCATGAGAAAGAAAACTGGAGCTGGAGGGATCAGGCTCCCTGACTTTAGACTATGCTACAAAGCTATATTCATCAAAACAGTATGTTACTGGCACAGAAATAGAAATATAGATCAATGGCACAGGATAGAAAGCCCAGAAATAAACCCACACACCTATGGCCAATTAATCTATGACAAAGGAGGCAAGACTACACAATGGTGGAAAGACAGTCTCTTCAACAAATGGTGCTGGGAAAACTGGACAGCTACATGTAAAAAAAAAAAAAAGAAATTAGATTATTCTTTAACACCATACACAAAAATGAGCTCAAAATGGATTAAAGACCTAAATGTGTGACCAGACACTATAAAACTCCTAGAGGAAAACATAGGCAGAAGTTGGCTTCTAGTCCAATTTACAGAGTATTAAGCCAATGGGAAAATAATTATTTTATGGATTGGAATAAGAGTATTTGTAGATATTATTCTTAAGTTTAAGACTTCATGAAATTCCAAAATAGTAATGAGAAACTTCACAGATGCTTCTCTACAATGTTACAATGTAGGATTTTATGACTGCTTCTCCAGACAGGTAAGAATTACACTCAGGCAATTCTAATAGATTTTACCAATTAACATAATTTTCATATAAATATAATAATTTTTACCAAGGAAAGCAATTTGTGACTATGAAGAGAAAAATGCCACACAGAAGACAATTGCAGTATGAAATACAAAAGTATCAGACAGAAAGGATTACTTGAGACAATTCAAATGATAACATGGTGATATCTAACAAGAGTTATATTGCCTTCTTATATATCAGTCACTTACTCTAAGGACTAAGTACTAAGGATTAACACATTTAATCTTTAACATAACCCAATAACATACAGATTCAACTCAACCTCTATCAAAATCTAGCTGCCTTTTGGCAGAAAATACAAGCCGACCCTAAAATTCATAGAATAGCCAAAATAATTTTGATCAAAGAAGAACAAATTTGGACGATTCATACTTCTCAATTTCAAAACTAACTACAAAGTTATAGTAATCAATACAGTGTGGCACTTGCCTCAGAGTAGCCATATAGATCAATGGAATAAAATTGAGAGTCTAGAAATAAACTTATACATTTATGGTCGTTTGTGATAAGGGGACCAAGACAATTCAATGGGGAAGGAATAGTTTTTTCAACAAATTGTGCTGTGGCAACTAGACAGTCACATTCGAAAGAATGAATTTGGACTGCTGCCTTATACCATATATAAAATTTAACAGAAAATGGATCATAGACCTAAATGTAAGAGCTAAAACTATGAAACTCCTAGAACAAAACATAGGAGTACATATTCATAACCTTAAATTGGACAGTGATTAGATATAACACCATAAGTACCAGTAACAAAAAATAGATAAATGGATTTCATCACAATTTCAAACCTTTTTCTTCAAAAAACACCATGAGACAAGTAAAAATACAACCCCCAGTTGGGATGAAAATAGTTGCAAGTCATATTTGAGACTTGAATCCAAACTATATAAAGAATTCTTACAACTCAATAATAAAAAGACTAACAACCCAATTTAAAAAAATGGACAGAGGATTTGAATAGATATATTTCTCCAAAGATTTTATACGCATGGCCAATAAACACATGAAAAGATGCTAAGATAGCATCAATCATTAGAAAAGTACAAGTCAAAACCACAATGAAATACCACTTTCTACCCACTAGGTGGCTATAATAAAAATAGGGACAACATCAAGTGCTAGTGGAGATGTGGAGAAATGGAGCCCTCCCATATTACTGGTGGGGATGTGAAATGGTGCAGCCACATTGAAAAACAGGTTAGCACTTTCTCAAATAGTTAAATGTACAGTGATCCTAAGACCCATCAATTCTACTCCTACGTCTATATCCAAAAGAAATGAAAACATGCATCCACACAAAAAATTGAAAACAACCCAAATGTCCATCTGTGGATGAATGTATCCATACAATGGAGTATTACTCAGCTATAAAGAGGAGTGAAGTACAAATACATGCTACAACACAGATGGACCTTGAAAACATTATTCTAAGTGAAAGAAGCCAGGGGTGAAAGGCTACATATTTTATGATTTTATTTACATGAAGTGTCCAGAATAGGCAAACCTGTAGAGACAGAATGTAAGTTAGCATGTGTCAGGGGATGCAGAGAGGAAGAGTGGCGAGTGATGGCCAATGGGCATGAGGTTTTTTTGAAGAAATGATGAAAATGTTCTGGATTTAGACATTAATGGTGACACATCTTTGTGAATATATCAAAACCCACTGAATTATACATTTTAAAAGGGTGGATTTTATGGTATATGTATTATATCTCAATAAAGCTACTATTTAAAAAACCTAACAGTGTAAGAATACTATATTTTATATTAAAAATAATTGATTGGGCTTAGCTCCTCTAGCTAGGTGTCAATTAATACTTGTTTACAATGGAACCACTTCCTAGTAAGTGTCCTGTGTATTCAAACAATACCCTCTTACATACAACCTAACGGAAAGGGCCTGTAAAGGAGCAACCTTTTCATAAGTGTCGTTTCAGCAAACGCTTTCCTAGGTTCTTTTCTCCAGAACTTCAGCCAGGAGCAAGAATAAAAAAGTAAATCCCTGAAATTCTGCAAAGCCTTGTATTGAAAGAATCTTTGACATATTATTGATTTATCTCTTCCAGGCTGGAAAATCTTGTGATGCAATAAATCAGATTAGTAAGTATACACAAAGAGGTCAAAGCCTTCCTGAAATCTATCAGCAAGACCAGAAAATAGGTTTTTCCAATTTAGTGGTTCTCAAACTTGGCTGCATTTAAAATTCCCTGATGCCTAGGCCACATCCCAAACCAAGTAAATCTGAATCCTGATGGTGAGACAAAAGTGTTAGTAGTTTTTGATGCTCTCCAGATGGTTCCAATATGCAGCCACTTTTGAGAACCACTGCCCTACCTCCTAGCCCAGAGACTCCTCACTGCCAATGAGTGATTTCTAATCTGGAAGTAACCTCAGCCCCATCCTATAGCTAATAGAAGAGCAGAGTGGACCACATTCATAAAGACATCTCTTTTCCTAAGATAGTGGCTGGTTGGAAAGATGGTCCTTTCCCACTATAGACCTCTGCTCAATGGGCCAACCAGCACCAGTCACAGGAGTGTTCCTTTCCCTTATCAGGACAAGGACATGTCATCCTCTATGTCAGCGGTCAATACATCTCTTTTCTCTGTAGAGTTATGGGATATATGAAAGGACATTAAGTGTATATATGTAAATTGAACCCTCTACTCTTAAACCACGCCTTCACATTAAAAAAGACATGATTTTAAGTTAAAGAGATGTTTGTTGAATAAGATGTTTTACTAAGTTTTCAGACTTTGGTCTAATAATCTTACAGATTGGGTTCATTTTCCAGCTGGCTGCTGCTTTGAGAAACTCATGCCACACTTCTACTGCTTTGCTTCAATATCTGAGAAAGGACATACTAATCAAAATATCTGCCCACAAAGTCTGCCTCTCTGACATGTGAGGAAGCCAAATTAGATAGCATCTAGGAGTTCACAGGCAAATATCTATGAAAATAAGATGAGGGCCATATTATTACAATTTTCTCACTTAAACATAATTCTAGATAACTCCCAGAGCCATACAATTCCAAGAATAAGACAGATAAAAAGTCCAAGGCCTCTTTAGGAAAAGAATGTTGGCTGGTCATTATTTTAGCCAATATTTAACAAGATGCATTTTATTAGCTTAATAAATGCGGGGAAAAGAGAGATTGCATCTACAAAGAATGGAGTTAGTCCAAAGAAAGTGCTTATTTGTCTCACGAGGGCTCTTTCCACATTATGTAGATGCGTATATTAATTGAAATTTCTAAATCGGAATTTTATTTCTGCAATAGATATGATCGGAGGCTGAATAGAAAAAATTTTAAAAGCTATTCCACGTGGTTCTTAACCCTTATGTGGTTGGGGAGAAAAATGAACAAATGTTCAGTCCTTTTCTCTGATAAGTTATTTGAGATGAGGTCTACATCAGAAAATCTAGGGCTCGAAGTCTGATAGGTGTTCAGAGGAGAGAGAAAAACTCATAAAGAGGGATATGCAGGTGGGGCCGGAAGTAATCAAGCGGGCTTCATAGAGGAGGTGGGATGAGAGCTGGAGTTTGACGGGGAAAGGGGAGAGAGAGGGATTGGGATGAGGAGAACATGCACTGGTCCTGGAAGCAGCATGTGCACCGTGGAGCCCTGGCTACAGGAAACGTGGCTCAGACGGAAGCAGAAGCAGCTTTCTGGGGGCCTTGGCTGATGCGGTGGGATGTGCAGGATCAAGTGTTGACTGTAAGAGGTGTAACGGTAAGGGTTGGGGTCCATAGCCCTTGTTTACAAGTTCAGTTTTAGCTATTTGCCAACCATGTGGTCACGGGCAAATTACTTAACCCCTTATTCTTAGGGTCTTTATCTGCAGCTCTAAGTAGGTAAAAATACCTGGCTTGATGCATTCAGTCACCATGAATTCCCTTTCACTCTGGACTTTCCAAGAAGCAGAGAACCTTAAAAAATGTTTTGACTGATGACACAATGTAACAAAACACAAAATGATTAATCAACTAACATGGGTCACTTTATAGCCTAACATGAAGTCACCAAATTTCTCAGAACAAAGGTGGTGTAGAAATCCCAAGGAAAAGGCATGGCTGCATTTTTAAAAGCCGGTCTTACTTCTCTTTAACAAAGCACTAGATTATTTCAGCCACTTTATCCCCTGATGGAGCTCTGATTAAAAATACAATATGTCAACAGTGACTAATTACAACTTTAATGAGTCTATTGTTTACTTCTTGGCGGTAACCTAATCAACTAACCATGTCTTAAACTCACCTAGCGTTTTCCAATATCAAATATTTATAATTTTGAATTGGATAACTTTCACCCCCAGCTGTTACTGGTGGGAAAAGAAAAGTCGTCATTGGCACAAAGACATTTATAGCAATGCCCTCCTTTTCCTGCTGTTTGGTGCATTTTAAAGACTAATCAGAACACAGCAGAAGGCAGCTTATTTAGTGCCTTGCTCAGAGCCCGCTAAGGTTCTGACAACAGAGAGTCCTAACGGCCGTGTGCTTCTCCTTTCTACAATATTCTTTAACTTTACAGTAGGTGAACATTTTTTGGTTAATAACAATTTGGGGCTGAGAAAAGGTATGAAATGTTCAAAAGTGTGAGTGGTTTGCTGAAACGACACTTATGAAAAGGTTGCTCCTCAGAATTTTGCATTATGCCTTTGGTTAACTTTTCCTTAAACCGAAAAAGGGACTTCCGTGTGGAAACTTACTCTCTCGATAGCTCCTAGCCATAGTAAGTGTTTTCACTGTAAAAGGATCACGGTTTTAGCAAAGAAATAAGGGCGGAGAGTTGGACTTTTAATAACCTAGCATTTGTGATAAGACAGCTCTTATGAAATTAGCTTGGTCTGTATTTTCCAGATTTGACCTAAAATGAGAGGAAAGCTCATGGGAGGCTGGGAGAACACAGACTGGCTTACATTGTATCTCATTTCTGCAAAATCACCTTCCTGATATCCACTCCTGCCCAAGGAAAAACATGATTACATTGTCCATTAAAGATTTACATTTTACTTTCTGGTATTTTTGGCCAAAAGGACAAATATCATAATTTACTATAGTAAGTCAAAATACTGAAACATAAATGTTAGCATTTTAGTGGAAAAAAATCACAGTAAGCTATCTGACATGAAGAATACATTTGCTATATCTGACACTTTCTAGTTTATAGAAGGTCTGTGTCTTGAAGAAATCCTTGGCAATCAATCAATTTCTGCCACATCAAAGAATGTTCTTCTTATATAATTTCCATCAAGTTTTTAAAAAGGAAAATTCAAATATCTTGCTTTCACTGTCTTGTTTCTTACAGTTCCAGTAACTTTAACTGCAAGCGGGGGCTTCTGTTATAGTTAAACTAAAGGTTTTCCTGCTGAAATCTGTGCCCATTTTGGTAGATTCTATTATTACAATAAGAGACAAAATTGTGAAAGTTAAATGCTTGCATATTAAATTTCAGGAGTATAACTTCTAGTTACATAGAATAGCAAAACAGAGAAGTTCCACATTTGTTCTTTCTAAATATTTCTGTTGAATATATTAAGGTGAATATACACACCAACGTGGGTGACTATTTGGGGGTTTATATTTTAGGATAAAGTTGGCTCTCCTCTACTCTGATAATGTTACTCAGCAGCTAATCTTCTAGTTCATATTTACATAATGACGAACAGAGGTTAATACTAAGTTCCTTGTCTTTCCCCTAATTAAGCAAAGGGTGGGACTATCATAGTATACACCTTGAAATCTTCCAACGTCATCTGAAGGAGTTGAATTTCCCTAGGATCTGAAACAGAAACTAGTTTTATAAATCCAGCTAGAGGTAAGGTGTCATCATTGGATAATCACAAATGTCAGCAAATGATATAGTCTATCTCAAATACGTAGGATAAAATATGAGGAATGAGTATAAGAATACAAGCTGGAATATTTTTTCTCCAGCATAACAGTACTGACTGGGTTACATCAGGTATTGATTATAAAGGATGGGCAGGGTTGTAATGAGCACATATGCACACAGACGCTCAAGCATACACACATGCACACACACACACACACACACACACACACATGCATGCAGGCACATCAAGCATGGAATCATTACGACTGTGTATACACTCTCTAAAGTCAGTCCTCTATTTAACTTGACCTTGTCAGAAGATATGTCTGCTTTGAATATTAATGGAGTAAGCCAGAAATATATAAAATTTATAATACAAATTTTATACAATAAAACAGTTTGAATTTTTTCTATGTCCATAAATCAAAGTACGAGAGCAAGATAATATTTCATGTTGAGAATTTGGTGCAAGTTATACAGCATGCAAAAGCGTCTCTACCTGTAAAGAGTGGGAGGTGGTCTTATGGACACGATTCCTAGGTTTCTTTACCTGGGAAAAAGGTGGTACTAATTTCCTGGAGGAACAGAAGAGGACGGAGGAGGGGGTTCCCTGTCAAAGGAGCGAGTGGAATGTTAGGGCACCACGTACTGTCAGCCTTGTTAAACGAACCCTGACAGATTGCCCAGGTGGAGGCCTTCTGAGATTGGGCATTAAAAATGGCACAGGATGCTTCAAAGAAAAGATCAAAAAGTTGCCTGGGGATGCTTAGACTGTCAATGCCTCTCGGATTCCTGCCTTTGATAAAACTACGGCAGCAAATACATTTACAGAACCTCTGTATGTAGGACACTAAACCCAGGAGAGAGGAGGAGATGAAGAAAATGGAAGTACGTGTGAGATGGTTTAGAAACATTTAAAGGGCAACAACAGTGAGGTATTATGTAAAAAAATTGAAAAAAGAGTGGTTTTTATAATCAAAATGAGACTTCACAATATACTTGTAGCACAGCAACATTTATAAGGAAAGGATATTAATCTCTCCCAGATTCGGTCATTTACTCACTCACTCAACAGACATTTATTGGGCACCTACTGTGCGCTGGGCACAGAGAGTTTTCTGTGGGGATCAAATGAAGTTACCTAACAGGTTCTGCTACTCTCACCCTCCCAGAACAACTGTAAGAGCTACAGCAACCACAGGTCCTGGTATGCTCAGCAGGGCCCAGTTTTTCCCCGCTATTCTATTAATAGTCTCCCCTTTCACTCTCAGAAGGATATTAATCTGAACAAACTGTATGATCACTGAAACTAATAAGAGCCTCCAAACTTGTGTTCATGCCTCCAGTTCTGCCTTGCCCCCATCTATCCTCCACATAACAGGCAGAGTTATCTTTTAAACATGTAATACAGGCCATGTAACTGTTCCACTTAAGATTTGCCAATGGCATTGCATCAAACTGAATCTAAAAATCCGAAGTCCTTCTTCTGCCTTACAAAGTGCCGCATGACCTGCCTCTGACTCTTCTCTGCCAATTCTCTTTTCCTTGAAGGAGCCAAGTTTCATCCTGTCTTAGGACCTTTGCACTGGCGATTCCCCCTGCTGGTTTTCACAAGCTGTCTCCTTACTATTATTCAGTTCTCAGTTTAAATGTTGCTTTGTCAGAGAGATCTTGCAGGGCCCCCAAATGTAGAAGGCTCCCATTCACTTTCTATGGCATCACCCTGTTTTAATTTGTTGAATGGTGCTTCTGCCCCACAGATATCTGTCTTCTTGTTTATTATCACTCACTTTCCCCTCTAGAATGCAAGCTCTTGCGGGGGGGCGGAATTCTTACAGGCCTTGTGCACTTTGAGGTCTAGCTAAAAATAGGCATCAACAAATATTTGCTGGATGCACTAATATATGCCCTGTTAGATCTAGTTTAGTGTAGTTCTGTTATAAAGACTGCTGGTCTTGGAGAGCTTCAGGTTGTGCACTAAAAATCCTGAATACTCTGTATAAGAAAATGTATCTTTACCAACAAAGTTACCTTGTATCTTAAGAAGAAACCAATCTAAAACTTTAAGTTGAGTATAAAGCTACAGAACTAAAGACTCTGATGGGTGAATGTATAGTTTCCAACTCTATTAATACCTATTTTTAAGAGGGTAAAAGGCTTAATACCTACCTCTGCTTCCTTGATTCTCAAAACCATGTCCAGGAAAAATAAGTGATGGGGGATTTTGATGAGGTGCTGGGAAGGGTCTTATTTAAGTGCTCCAAGGGTAGATTACTGAAGAGGGAATCTCCTTTGGGTTCCTGGACCTAATTCCAAGGTGTGTGTCTATGTGCGTGAAGCCTTCCCCATACCAACAAGCAATTCTCAGACATGAGCAGGTGTCTGAGAAATCAACTCAACTCAATTCAACTCTGACACTATCTACCCATCAGATTCCACAGGTAAAGGGCTGAGTCCCACAAGGCTATCCTCCACTTCAGATGCCAATCACAAGCCCTTTGCTTCTGACCAACCAGCTACAAATCGGAGGTTCCAACGACCCCCTCCTACTCAGGATGCGAATCCCACACCCAGGTTGTTACCTGAATTTCTGACCAACTGGCTGTAAATCAGAGGTTCCCACAGTCCCCTCTTGGAGTTCAGTTAACTTGCTAGAGTAGCTCAAAGAACTCAAGAAACCCACTTATTCACTAGATTAGTGATTTATTACAAAGGATATTAAAGGATACAAATCAACAACCAGATTAAGAGATACATATGGTGAGGTCCTGAACAAAGGAGCTTCTGTCTTCATGGAGCTTGGGGCCAGGCATTGTGGCATGTGGGCTCATTATGATTCCCTACCCTGGAAGCTCTCCAAACCTCCTTCTTTTGGGTTTTTAAGGAGGCTTCATTACTTGGACATGATTGACTAACTCACTGGCCATTGGTGATTGATTCAACCTCCAGCCCTTACCCCCTCCCCCCAAATCAAGGGAGAGACTGAAAGTTCTAACCCCCTATTCATGGTTGGTCCCCTTGGTATCCAGCACCATCCTTAGGTGCTTTCCAAAAGTCACCTCATTCACATAAACTCAGTTGTGGTGGAAAGGAGTTTGTTATGAATAACAAGACACCCATTTTGCCCTTATGGCTCTGAAGCACAGGAGCTGAGGACAAGAGACCAAATATTCAAATAAAAAATGTCCCATTGTTCTTATCACTTAGGAAATTTCAAGGGTTTGGGGAGTTGTGGGCCAGGAACTGTGGATGAACATCAAATATATATGAGAAATATATTTTGATCATCTGAATGACCAAATATATATATTTCTTACAAATCACAATATCAGAGGATCTCATGCAAGAGAATCATTGGCTCAAGCCCTCCTTTCTACCATCCCATATTCAAGGTTCTTAATAGAGCAACGCACTATCTTGGATATCCACTTCTGAGGATATATGATAAAAGTAGTCTGTACTTCAAGTAAAAGCAAGACCATGTTTTAAATGTATAAAAATGGCTAGTATTTCAGGAAAATTCAAGAAAACATTATCACCACAGCATGCAAATAACTCATATTATATGTAAACTGAAGAATGAAGCTTGCTACTGAGCCACTGTTTTTACTTTGGGCTTGATTCTTGGAAAGAGAATAAATTAATTGCTCAGTAAGGGACTAGACTCTGGAGGCAGGCCTGCCTGTGGACAAATTTCAGCTACATTGAAACCCTCAGAACCTGTATTATAGACATCTTATGGACGATTAGGAAACTTTTTACTTAATTTATCTGTTGTATTTTTCAACCTCCACATATTTTTAAAATAAGGTTTATGGTTGATCTTCCCTTGTGTGATGCAAATGCAAACTGTATCTTGTGCGTTCCCGTATCTTTTTTCCATAGTTGTTCTCTACAAGTGGCTTCTGTGGACAGTTTTGTTTTTGTTTTTGTTTTTGTTTTTTGAGGTATACTGAGACTGTCCTGGACCCCAGCATCTGCCCAGCCACAGTGACTGAAATCCTCATGAAATCAGGGTGAAACAGACATTCATAATGAGTCTAGTGAAAGAAGTAATGTTAACTGTATTAGGGCAAGAAGTCACCAAGGAAGTAATATATTAACTAGCTCCCTTCTTAGTGTTGACTAAGTTAACTCATTAAACTCATTACCTCCCACTGTCATCAATGCAAGTTTTCATCAGCAGTGTACCTGGTAAAAAAAGATGTAACATACTTTGTTGAATGGATAATGAAAAGGTGGACAAGATCAGAACAGGACATATTTGTATTAATGAAATTCCTGAATGGGAAAGTAGAGAAACTTAGTAGAATAAGGTCCACGGGCAGATGGAGGGACACTAAAAACGATGGGGGACGGGGGACAAAGCCAAGGCCCTATCACTCCCCACTTGGAATTTTGCTCCTAGTTGGCCATAAAGATGTCATAACACATCCTAAATATCTGTATTGTAAATGGTCTCAGCCCACATTTGTTGAGCTCTTCAGATTCTAAAAGCTATTGTAAATAATTGACTTGGGAAAACCACTCTGCCTTTTACTGGTGGCATTTAATTAAATCTATAATAATCTGAACTTTTACTAATATACTAAGTCTAAAGCTGTGTGTTGACAAAAGATGCAGTAAAATGGTGAGGAGTCAAGGGGAGACACCAAATCGTTCACAGCTAGAATTTATAAAGACATACTCGCATTATGTGATTCCAGAAGCAAAAGAAGCCACAGGCAAAAGGCTACCAAAAATTCAAATGCAAGTGGCCTGAAGAAAGAGAGGTGAAAATGTTAGATGTGAGATAACGATAGGCCTGGCCTGGACAAAAGAGATTTTATAAACTTCCAGCAAGAGCTATATATCATTCTGAGCTTATAAAGGCTAGTCCCTCAATGAAAAGAAGGTGCACTAACAGTAATACACATGAAGAGAACCCACTTTATGGCAAAGCACCCATTGTGATACTTCTGAAAAAGAGTCAGGAAACGTCAGGCCACTTCATAAAATTAACAAAACACTAAGAGAGGGGCTTCCCTGGTGGCGCAGTGGTGGAGAATCTGCCTGCCAACGCAGGGGACACGGGTTCGATCCCTGGTCCGGGAAGATCCCACATGCCGCGGAGCAACTAAGCCCGTGCGCTACAACTACTGAGCCCACATACTGCAACTACTGAAGCCCACGTGCCTAGAACTCGTGCTCTGCAGCAAGAGAAGCCACTGCAATGAGAAGCCCGTGCACCTCAACAAAGAGTAACAACTAGAGAAAGCCCATGCACAGCAACGAAGACCCAACACAGCCAAAATAAATAAATAAAATTTAAAAAAATAATAAAATTAAAAGAAAAACACTAAGAGAATTAATAAAAATTAAGAAGTTGATCTGGTTTCCATTTTTTTTTCTTCTTTCATAGTCTTTAGAGAAAACTACTTGCAATTTCTTTTGATGCTGTCACAGCATTATCCTTTGGATTCTGGGCTGAGACCCAATTCCAAACTACTGGAATAACTCAAACTGTGGTTTCATGGATGTCTTTTTTTTTTTTTTTTTAAAGCAAATCCACACTTGCTACAGACTGCCAAGCATCAAGTTTTCTCTGAAATTCACTGGGCCTTAAAGAGTTCTTTCTCATCTACTTTTTGCTGAATGTTAAGATTTCAAGTTTAGTTGAACTTCTAAAGATGCTTCTAGGTGAATTGAAGTTGTCAAAATTAAAAGAATTTAAGATCCCATTGCAGCTTTATGGTCTCTGATTCCATGATAACTATGCTTTCAGATTCCGTCCCACTGTTGTCTCCACATTGTCAAAATACCCAGAACATAGTAAACCCTCAGTTTGAAAAAAGAACATCAAGACAGTTCAGCAAACATTTACTGAACATCGGCTACATGCAAGAGACTTTCAAAAGTGTCTGTATTGTCCTGTGTGTTTTTTGCGTGTCTTCAAAAATTCAGAATTGTATTTAAAGTTTCTCCTCCTCTCCTCCTGATGTAAGTATTTACATCCCCTCAAGAGATAATGAACAAGAGTTAATACAGAGGCCCTTGTGCTAGCCCACAAATAAACTGTATCCAAACTGGAAACAATAAAAGTCCACCAATATTGAAGTACATATAGACATTGTAGTGTATTCATGTAATGGAAACTAAAACACTAGGGAGGAGAAAAATCTACTGTTACAGGCAATAAAATGGGTGAATCTTCATGAACGAGCATGAGGAGAGGGGGCCTGTCACAGAACCCTTCCATCATTTACGTTATGTGAAGTTTAAGATCAGGCAACACTCATCTGTAGTGCTGGAGATCAGAACGGTTGTACAAGAGAGGGGAGTAAGAAGGAAATGAGAGTGGGGCAATGGTGGAGGCAGTGGTGGTTGTACAGTATACATGAGGGGACCTTCTGGGGAATTAGGATTTTTCTATCTTGATTTGGACATTGGTTACATTTTTATATATTGAAATAGTCATTAATCTGTGTATATTCATGATCTCTCCACATTATAGTGTGCAAGATTTGCTTCAATTGAAATTGAAAGAACAGGGACTTCCTTGGTGGCCCAGTGGTTAAGAATCCGCCTGCCAATGCAGGGGACATGGGTTTGATCCCTGGTCCGGGAAGATCCCACATGCCGCAGAGCAACTAAGCCCGTGCACCACAACTACTGAGCCTGTGCTCTAGAGCCCATGAGCCACAACTACTGAGCCCGCGCGCCACAACTACTGAAGCCTGTGCACCTAGAGCCCGTGTTCCGCAACAAGAGAAGCCACCGCAAGCAGAAGCCCGTGCACCACAACGAAGAGTAGCCCCCCTCCTCGCTGCAACTGGAGAAAGCCCACGCGCAGCAACGAAGACCCAACGCAGCCAAAAATAATTTTTTAAATGAAGGAATAAATGAAGAAAATTAAGTGCCAAAATCTGTACTGTGATGGAATTTCCCAACATCAATCTCCAATGCAGAGACTGGTGGTGTGATATGACCTAACTGTTCATTGTATAATCAGTTCCATATGAGTCTTATTTGGCGTGTTTTCCTCATCTTTTAACTCCTCCGTCTCACAACACTGTTATAACCTTTGAAATAAATAGATTCATTCCCCCCCTCCCACAAAAAAGTGCCGTAAATACGGAGACAGATGAAAGCAGCTAAGCCAGGAATAGAATTCAGTTTCTTCTCTCCTCTCTGAATCTATGTCTCAAGTTTACTGGAAGATGTCATTATCAGGAAATGACCTTGAAACAGATATTCCCATTGTGTTCTCTGCTGCAGAAACTAGAATTGTTTTTGGTCTGTCTCTACTTCATGCATTTCATAAGGCACGACCAGAAAGGAAGAGAAAGAAAATACTCGCCATGTGCAGGACAAGATATACACTGCCAGTGTTTTAATTCAATTCCTTCATTTAGTCACACATCCAGACATGGATATGACATACACCCAATTTGATCAGAAAGATAAGGTTCATTAGCAAAAGACACTGCTTCCTTTCCCTCTAATTCACAACTTGTCATTATGTCTGTTCAACTCTTTTTTCATAAGTCCATCACGCTCAGGTGATACAAGGCAGGTGAACCAAAAAACACAAAATCCAGAACGACCTTAAAGGATTTAATAGCCATGAAAGAGCCTTGAGCCTGAAGGAATTTTTCCAGTTTGGTTTCTCTCCGGCTGGTTCTCTCAAGAAGGTATTTTAGCTGAGATAGTCATCCACTGAGAAACAGAAACTGCTGCTCTAGATCTTTTTCCAAATTAAAAATAGGAGTTTTTGAATAGTGTTAAGAGAGCTGGAATCTCAAAATTAGGCCAGATTGGGATGTGACCTGAGCAAGACTTTGAGGTCAGTCATGGTTCAAATCCCAGCTCCTCTAATTACTAGCTACCTGGCTTCTATTTTATTTAACCTGGGTCTCAGATCCCACCTGTGTAAGGGCGGGGGCGGGGGCAGGGGCGGGGGGGCGCCGTCATACAGTATATGTAAAGCCCCTGTCTCACCATTTAGCCAGTGGGGAGACAGCGAGTAGGTGGGGTTGATCTCTTTGTATAAAGCACTGCGGGGAAACTATTTCTTTGCAATTTCTGTGTGTCTTTGTAATTAGCGTTGCAAACACTCATTAATAACATTTTTCATTTTGTGCATTAAACCTAAATAATGACTGCAATTAAGGACTTTGTGGCTAATCAACCTGCATTTATCTGAAACACGTTACGAGTGCTCAAGTGCTAAGGAAGAAAAGTAGCATAAAATACAATGCTTGCTCTAAAGCATTTACACTTTAAGAAATCATTTTTGGGTGATTGCCAAAATATATTGTTAAGTAAAAACAGGTGTGTGTATTTGTCAACGCTCATTGAACTGTACACTTAAAATGGGTGCATTTTTTGTGTGTAAATTATTCCTCAATTAAAGACAATCACTGAAAGAAATTCTGTTGCCCAAGTACAACCATTAGAGATTCTGACGAAATTGGTCTGGAGTGTATGACTTGGATACAGGAAGTTTTAAAACCATTCCAGGTGATTCTAACATGAAAAAAATAAAAAACCAAAAGTAGACAAACAAGATGCCAAACAATGTGAATAGTGATTTAGGGATGCCAGAGTTAGCAAATAAAATTCAGGACACTCTGTTAAATTTGAATTTCAGATACAACACCAGTTAATTTTTTAGTGTAAGTGTGTCTCAAATATTGCACATTTAACTGGATGTCATGTATTTCATTTGGCAAAGCTAAATACTATGCTAATTTTGTGCAAAAAAAAAGAGAGAAAAAAGAGTATGTGAATCCAATTGTTTAATTAGATATGCATAAAATGGATTTGGAAGATTTGCTTCTGGGGAGGAAACCCAGACACGAGGCAAGGAAGGGAAAGATACTTTTCACTGTTTAGTTTTTGTGCCTTTGGAATTTTGAAACATATGAATGTATTACATATTTTTAAAACAAATAAAATTATAAAATTTAAAAGTAAATAAGTTCTAAAAGGAGTGAAGACTCATTATAGGGAGACAAAACTAATACACATGATACACTTAGAAAATAAAACTGACTGAAATTGGCCCCAATATTTTATTCTATTATACTCTGGTAGTTAGATGTAAGTAGAATATTAACAACCACTTGCTGAGTTGCCAGGCTATAACGGGAATTAATATTAGCAATCTCCTGTTGAGTTGCTATTATGTTAATTTAATTTAATCCTCACAATAATCTTTGGGGGTTTTCCAAATGAAAATGCTGAAAAACAGAAACATTAGTGGACTTGCCCAGAACCACACATTTAACGACTGGCAGACCTGGGGTTTGAATCCAGGTTTTTCAGTATGCACAGCCTGTTGCTTTTAAACACAAGACATCACTGTACTGTCTTCAAGAATATGAATTCCTAAAGTCAGGACATTTGTACTTGGGCATGAAAATTGATGCAGAAAGGAAGAGCAATGAATGAGCACTCTCATATGCTAACATCAGTTATTGAGCTATGAAAACGGACACAAGGGCAAGTATCGTGTTTGTTTCTAAGTAAATATGCAGGTATATTTCACTTTATGAGGTCCTTCTGTTCCAAGACAGCCATTTTTATAAATGACATTTATGCAAATGTAACCATATTTAGAGTGCAATTGGGAGTCTACTTTTTAGATAAACTGTTAAATTCTTTTTTGAAGGGAAGGTATTTCTGTAATATGGCTGACCCAGATTCAGTTGGTTTTGGACAAGGTACAAAATGGGATATTCTCGGAGTTTGATAATTGTCCTTTGGAGTTAGGGGTCTTAATACAAAACATGATGGATGGTCTATGTATGGAGAGGGTACTTTGCTAAATGACAAAGGATTTAACTAGTTAAATTAAGTTTCTAACTGGAGCCTACCTTTAGCAGATTTAATGTCTAAAATGTATGAGTAAATATTTGCCAGGGAGAAGCAGAACATCACTTCACTTATCAAACCTGTCTTCGCAGCTTATCAGACACAGGAATATTTCGTGTTCTAACATGAATGACTAGAAAGACTTCTCCAAAATCTGTTCTGATCTACACCTTCTGTACATTTCCCAATGATCTGTCCTCTTTATATTGCTGGGTGTGGTGAGTAGGATGAAGGGGTTTATCTGTTGGGTATGATAATTGAAAGCTAATATTTAGTCTTTAAAAAATCAGTAGTTTTAAAAACAGTTGACCAAAAACTATCATTCCATTGAGAGGAGAGCCACAGACTCCTTAAATAGTTGTCAGGATTTTTGTCAGATATTGGGATGGGAGTGGTGGTGAGGCAGGTAATCGTCCTCTCCAGCCCAAGTGCAACCAGAGCAGGGCAGCTGAGGTTTTGGCAAGATTTGACTTCCCCATGTTCAAACTTTGTGCTTTCTCCCATCACACATTTACTCTTCTGAGCAGCCAGTTTTACAATTCCAAATTCAGGCTTTTAAAAAATCAACTCTGGACTGAACATTTAAGACTATGCCCCAGAGGTGCTGTTGGCTGGGCAATGGTTCCATTTGTCAGTGTTGGTCACCATCTTTGCAGAGCAATGTTTGTGCCATCATCTGAATATTCTATTTATTTTCTTCTTTATTTCTTAAAAAGTGAGCATTTTCTTTGAAAGAACAAAATTAAAGGATACGTATAAAATGCTAGATCTACACCATCAAAGATTGTGTCTCAAAGGCCATGAGTAATTGAGAATTTTACATTACTTTTACTCCATGGAAACAGATACCCCTCCATCTCCCTATTTTTTACCACCCCACCCAGCACCATGAAATTTATTTACTTTTTAACATATTTACACATATTTGATTTTAGATATTTGCCAGAATGTATCACATTCTGGTAAGGCATTACCAAGAATTAATCTGCATAAAAACTCATATAGTTTCCAACAAATCAAATCGCATCTCCATTTAGTTCTATTTGTTACATCTAATCGAATCAAGTTTTTTGTTTACTCTTCTTAATTTTAAAAACAGGGAAATTGAACGGTTTATATCTTTTATAAATCGTAATGGTTAAAAAATGTTTTTCCCTCAGTTTTCTGAAGGCCTTTTTTTTCTCTGTAGCTCAGTAGCCTGTTCTTCCTTAAATGTCTCCTCATCTAGAATCTGGGGCAATATTCGTACATTTATTTATGAATAAGTTCCATGAGTTTTTCCCATTTAATATTTTAATAATATGAAGGCCAACACTCAATAAAAAAACTCTATATAAAAACTGCTGATAATATAGGGTTATGAAACAGCCATAAACACCTATTTTTATAAATTCTGACAAGAATTGGGTTAATATTCAAATCAGGACAAACCAAGCTCAAGATTTGGGACATCAACAATCATGAAATATATGTTGGGAGGTTTAAATGAGTTTATAAGCTTTTGCTGAATTTTTTTTGTAACGTTTCTTTGCTCACTATTTGAGCCTATAATTTATACTTTCCTCCAAATCTTACCAGAAAATTCTTAGCACCAGGGGTAGTATTAATTAATAAATTAAAATGATCATTGCTATTTAAAAGAGTCAAAGCTTGGAGGGGACAGTTTCAGGTATATTCATGCTCATAATCAACATGATATTTCTAGTTAACATCATGTTCCTAATTGGAGTTGTCTGGCGTGGGTTGGAGGCCATAGCCTTCCTCATTCTTCTGGCCTCCCCCTGTTGACTCTCTAATCCATAGGCAAATGCAGATATCCTTGTTCTACAGTGATTTTAGAGGCACCAAAACAGCCACCTGCTCAAAGATATCTCTTCCTCCAATTTACCAGAGAACTGGGTAACTCCACTATTACAATCATTTCATCTGAAGCTCTTTAGAATGTAAATGTCAGCATAATACCTGTGATAGTACTGCATTCCATGTCAGTGTCCCAGCAATATACAGAACCTTCAGATCCCTTTAGAAATCCTTCCTAGGACAATGAAATAGTATTTGTGCCTTGGGCTTTGTTGTCAATATGAAAGCAATCACATAAGGTCCTTTTCTACATCACTTATAAACTACCATTAGAAACATTATCTAGTCTGTGCTTGTGCCATAAAGTTACTCTTAGAACACAATAATAGAAAAAAAAAGTCTCTCTCAATAAATTGATATACTTTCTTTAATCTGATAAGAAAAGCTGTGGTACTCATTATCTTTTTTGCCTGGAAGATCAGAGTTCAGGTTTTTTTTGCTTAAATACAATAAGCATCAAGTTTCTCTTTTATTAAGCTACTTTACTTCTCTTTAATTCTGAACTACATGACTCAGTTTTTGCTTGTTTTTTATTCTTCCTTTAGCTACTTGACTGCATTTTTATCACTAGCCCTTAACTACTGCAAATCCTTTTACAGGAAGAAGTAAACATAGTCAATTCTTGTTATTTATGGTAGTTTTGTTCTATAAAGTCACTGCCAACACTGAATTAGCAAACACTGAAGAATTACTTCTAGGGAAAATACAGGGTGAGGTTCCCGTGAGCCTCTGGTCACAATAGTTTCACCAAGTGATCAATACATCACCTTGTTTTATGTGTATTTCTGTTTAAATAGACCTTATTTAATATAGATTGTTGATTCAAAAACATTGAACTCAGCTAACAGCGCCATAACTCATGCCTGAATGAAGTTTATCTAACACACATATATTCTTCATAAGACACATCACAGTTTTTTGAGCTTAGGAACATTAGACAGCCCTTCGGCAATATCCTTGGGAGCCATTTTAAACAGAAAAACTACCATCTAAAAGCACAAAAATGCAAAAAATGTGGCTCTAAAAAAACCACAAAAAGGATACTTGTTTACTGTATGAGAGTTGAAATAAGAAGGGAGAGTGTCAACTTGTTTGACCTCAGCTGGGAACTTGCACAAAATTCTCCCCACTCCATGCGTGTCTGTGAACGCCTGCAAAACCAACATGAGTATTGATTTGGGGGTTACAAAGGAATTTCAGCCAGTAGGCAAATTCACAAATACACAATCAGTAAATCATGAGGATGGATTGTATGATTTCCCAAGGTGAACGTCTTATTATATTTTGGCCAATTAGCACATTAGTAACAATTAGAATACTAAATGATTGAGTAGAAAGGAGGGCCCTCAGGGAATGCAACCAGGGACAGGTATTGTTTGATGATCCTGTGGAAACGTGAGAAGGGTAAAGACAAGAGGAGCGGATGCAAAGGGAGCAACGAGAGAGTCCCACAAGGGACTCAGGTCTCTGGGAAAAGTATAGGAGAAACAAGATGAGGCTAAAAAGGAGATTGCATTAACTTATTTCACAATTTTACTTTTTTCCTATTGCAGTGATCCTTTTTTTATATCCGTTATTGCCTGCCTCGGGGAATTCAGGGGAACTTCTTGCTTACCTAGGGGAGTTCAGGGGAACCTCTTTTCTTCCCCAATAGATTCCTACCCTAAAGTTAGAAACATGTATCAGACTATATGACCAAGTATTGCAATGCTAAAATGTCTGAGGGAAAAGCAGCTTCATATGTACTTAGTTAATTTTGGCCAAATTTTTAGTAAAAGTTGTAATACCAGAGTCAGAGGGAAGATCCCTCTTTCTAGTGTTGATGATGAGAAACAGAATTAAACCGGGAACAGCCACTTCCCTCCCCAAAACCTCCATTTTCCCAGTGACACCAACATAAAGACACACACTAGGCAAAAACTGGCAGAAAGGCAGATTGGGAAAGATTCTTGTGAATTTTGTAGGGCTAGTAGTAAAGCAGATCAGTCCATTCAATTAGGATGTTGCACCTAGTGAAGTCCTCCAGGGATCAACTATGCAAGAAGTAGCTCTGAATTAAAACTTATTAGCTCATGAAGTGAAAATTCAGCCTGGTTTTCTGCCAGTACTTGGCTTATAGCCGACACTAATTAACCCTCTTGGATCTTTCATTCAGCGAAAATTATTGAGATTATTAGCACCACAGGGCTCTGTAGATATTTTAACTCATGGCTATTTGTCATGGTTGATGGCTAATTCAATGCCTTTTTCACAAAGTTATTGTCTGTAGAAGATATTGATATATAGATAAACCATAATTGTACACTGTGCTTTATTCATGAACTTGGCTTGGTTCTTGAAGTCACGCCCTTGTTATTTCAGACTCCACCTTGATTACTGTGAAACTCCTTCTCTGCTCACTGAAGCCATCTCAGGGTAACGGAAGGGCTTTTCTAGTTCTGGGGCACTTATACTTCCTGTGCTTCATTTGGACTATGGTCCTAAATCTCTTTGGATGAGCCACTGGCAGACAGATTCCAGTATATGAGGAATGGTTTCTCTAATATTCATGTTTTTAAAAATTAGTTTAATCTTGATTATCTGAAAAGGGAGAAAAATGTATAGCTAGAGTTTGGCCAAACTTTATAGAGATTGAAGAAACCTTTCAAAGAAGACTTTATCATTCACATTTTATATTTCACGAGAATAGACGTAATCATCTTGTTATCATATAATATTTTAAAGCATTAGAAACAAGTGGATTGAGCTAAAAGTTTGAATGTGTTTTATTTCCAAATAAGCCAGTTTGCTCTGCTTTATTTTATAATAGTGTGACATTGGTCCCCCGGCCCAGCTGATATGCACCAGGTACATAGCAGTGTGGCTTAAATGTTCCTGTTATTCTTATTGGTCAGCAGGTGCCATGGCAGTTGTTTAATGTGTTTAATATCAAACCCCTAGTCCCTTGGGACATCAGGAGAGGAAACAGGAAAGATGAGTGCAAATACATCCCTGACGCTATTTCTAAAACCACAAGTGCAAGTTCTCCTGTCAGAAACATCTTCTTAATATAGGATAGTTTACCACTGCTAAAACAAAATAATGAATTTTATTGAAAATGTAAAATTATAGGTACACTATTACCACAAAGCTTTAACAAATATCAACGGTACGAGGTGCTAATTTTTTTAATGCCTTCCTGAACCTCAATCACCAGAAAAAGTTTAACCACAAACTCTCATCGGGTTATAGTACTTGCTGACACAATGCCCAGTGACAAGGGTGCAAGTAAATTTGAAGGACAGTGACTGACTTTATAGAAGTTTACAGTTTCAGCTCATGAAAAAATAATATAAATGCATGAATTCAAGATATGTTTGCCTGAAACTAGAAAATCTAAGGTGAAATTTTTGGTTGCAGCAGCCCTCCGAACTAAGAATATTTTTAAATAGGCTTTTTGCTCTTAGAAGTAGAGACAGATAAAACCTAATGGTAATCGGTGTTTTAACATATACTTCAGTCAGTGTTTTGAATTCTGCTTTGACCCACAGGAAAAAGGAATTCTACCTAGCCTATTGACATGTTCTCAATGGATATTTTCTTTGGTTTTTTGGCATTATCATCTAAGCTTTGATGGAGTTGATAATGTCCCGATAAACTGTGTTATGCTTAAAAATTATTTGAAAATATCTATAAATTTCCTTTCAAACATAAAGCTTTACAGAACTCTCTTTGTGAAGAATAGCTCACAAACCTAAAGTCCTTGAAAAGAGACTAGAAATTATTTCAGTGTGTTTACATGTTCTAGTAGTTCTGCAAAGAAAAATCCATAAAATATTTCTAAAAATTTCAGTAGTCATCCGACATAGGTTTTCCATATAGTGGAATAAATGAGAAACTGCTTACATATCACTTCTTTCAAACAAGAAGGTCAACCACTTTCATGACAGTTTTCTAAATTTCACTGACTTAAAATTAATTATTGTTTGGAAATAAGCCAAGTACAGACAGAAAACCAGGGCTAAATTTTCCCATGATGAACTAAGTAATTTTACTTTAGGGCTACTTCTTCCATAGCGGTCTTCTGCCATCTGACATTTGACCTTTCTTGTTACTTGACAATGCTTCCAAATATTTTTATGTGGCAAATACTGGACTCCATTTTGCTTACTATGATCTATAAGGTACGTTTCTGTCTCTAAGGAAAATCAAACTGTTATCTCTTTGTGGTTCCTGTGAATTGTTGAAATCCTCAGTTTTGAACCATTTTATTCTATGTAATAAGTCTGTTTTTTCTAGGCTGGCAGGCTAGAAAATGAACTGCATAGTAGATGGGTATCCATTTCTGAAGGTAGCAACTCAGAGGGCAGTAATGATGTTAAGGATTACTCTAAAATTACCAAGATGCAAACAACTATATGTATGCATGTGGCTGATTCACTTTGTTGTACAACAGAAACTAACACAGTATTGTGAAGCAATTATACTCCAATAAAGATCTATTAAAAAAAAAGAGATCTTTTGTGTCTATAAGTTTGGCTATTTAGTTTGCCATTGTGGATCTGAATCTATTCAGAGAAACTACAGTTTTTTATGAGCCCACCTCTTATATTAGCAGTTGGCAGAGGTTACCTAAGAAAAATGCCACCATTCCTGATGGAAAAATACTCAGGCAGTTACTATTAATTTAACCTGCAGACTAACCAGAATGTCTGCCAGTTTATCAACTGAGTTTATTTACATATACTTGTCATGTTCACCCAGAAGACAGGAAACTAAGAACTTACTGTCAAGGATACACAGTTAAGTGTTTCGAACAGTTTTGGTGATCAAGTCTCAAACTCTGGGAAAGAACCTTTCCGAGGATGGACTTAAGAGGCTCTACTGGGGCTTCCCTGGTGGCGCAGTGGTTGAGAGTCTGCCTGCTAATGCAGGGAACACGGGTTCGAGCCCTGGTCTGGGAGGATCCCACATGCCGCGGAGCAACTGGGCCCGTGAGCCACAACTGCTGAGCCTGCGCGTCTGGAGCCTGTGCTCTGCAACAAGAGAGGCCGCGATAGTGAGAGGCTCGCGCACGGCGATGAAGAGTGGCCCCCGCTTGCCACAACTAGAGAAAGCCCTCGCACAGAAACGAAGACCCAACACAGCTAAAAATAAATAAATAAATAAATAAATAAAGTAGCTATTAATTAAAAAAAAAAAAAAAAGTTATGTGTACCCACTTGGAGAGGATAGTGAGAAGTTTTTTAAAAAAAAGAGGCTCTACTGAAAGGACATCCTTTCTACAAAGGGACCATATTTTCAGAACTAGGGATTTGAATATCTATCTAACCCAGATTCTGCCCTGGTAATGGAAGATTTTAAATCGTGGCTGCTCCAGAAATTCTCAGCCAGGGCGTCACCATCCACATAGGCTACATTAGCTTTTATTGATAAAGTTCTTTTTGCACCAAATTGTTCCCCTACAACTCTATTCTTAAGCCTGGAACTTCTAACATTAGACATACCTTTGGATTTTTGCTACATGTTCTAAAGCAAACATGTTTACCAGGAAGAGTGATTCATTAGCTGTTTTCAGTCATAGCTACTTTAGCAGAAATTAATTCATCAAAAAGATTGGTCAGTAAGTCATTGGTTTCCCAGCTTGAGAGCAACAAATTGGTACTAGCACTGTAGAAAAGTATCAAAAGAGATAAAAGGGGGCTCTGAGATAAAGTTCTGAGAGACATCAATTTTACCCATGACTTGTACTAAAAAGAAAATTCCTTGCTCCACCTTCAATAAATGTCAAAGAAAAAAGATTCAAGGAGACAGTCTTCCCTCCATGATGTAATAGACATGTAATAAAATTATTTGCCTAGACAGGAGTTTAGGGGCTGTAGGGAATATTTGGCCTTATAAAAAGCTTCATTATTTCCAATTACATAGGAGAAGCTGAGGATATATCATGCTTACAAAAAGTCTGCAGAAAAGCATCTTTTGTTTGTTCCTTAATAAAGCTTCATGATAAAACCTACTATTGTTAAGAATGTTATAGATTTACTCATAGACACCATGGCTATAGTATAAATGTAGTTCTGGAAACTCACTCCTGGAATGGATATCATAAAAATATTCACTCTATTTAATTCTAATATAAATTCATTTCAGATCCAGTTAAACAGGAATATTTTTAAAGTAATCAGAATTAAGTGATATTTGCTGTAACAAACAAAAAATATTATTCAAGATCTAGTCTACTCCTTAGGCTTTTCTTAATTAGTACTGGATTTTAAATATGCTCTCAGTATCAGGACAAGAGAAAGGCCCTAAATAGATTAAAAACTTCTATTTCTGCCTATATATACCCCTTTCATTGGGACTCTGTGATTTGGAGAAGACGTCCCTGTTGCTTGGGTCACTCAGTTCAATTTTGCCTTTAAATGTGCCTGGGGCCAATTTTGTCAATCATATTAAAAGAAACTAGACTCATAAGATTATGGCTAGAATGGGAAAAACGTTTGTTTAACCTTCTTTCATCTTTTTCATACTTTGGCAGGTAGCCTGTATTAGTGTCCTGAAATCTCAACAAGTTACATGCAAAAAATTATTCCAAACAGGAAGCAGTTGTAAGAGAAAGTAGAATTTGTAAAGCTGTACCCATTAAAATAAAAATTACCAAACTTTTGATTTTCTTCCACAATGGCCTAGACTTGAAAATTGGTGCATTCAATGAATGCATTCTTCGGGTGATGATATTTCAAAGCTGAAAATGAGGATGCTTGCTGTCAGTCTTTAATACAAGGTTAAACATCAGTGCAAATTTTTACCCTTGACAACCGTGTCAAACAGTCATAATTTATAGTGATCTACAAATGTTCATCATAAGTTATACAAAGGATTTTTTTGCAGTAAAGATATTTGTCTTTTCTTCATATTTATTATTATACTCCCACACAAGTAGGATTGCCAAAAACTAGAGATTTGTGTCCCTAATGTTAGCTTACCTATATTCAAACCTCATACAAGAAAAAAAACACACTGATATTTCCCAATAGACTATGAAATATTGATGAATTTACAGAATGGGATAATCTAGATTCTAGAAGATTCACAATCACAGTTGGATAATAGCTTAGTAAATAATGTAAGTAGGGCTCCCCTGGTGGCAGTGGTTAAGAATTCGCCTGCCAATGCAGGGGACACAGGTTCGAGCCCTGGTCCGGGAAGATCCCACATGCCACGGAGCAACTAAGCCCGTGCGCCACAACTACTGAGCCTGCGCTCTAGAGCCCGTGAGCCACAACTACTGAGCCCACGACCCCCAACTACTGAAGCCCGTGTGCCTAGAGCCTGTGCTCCACAACAAGAGAAGCCACCACAGTGAGAAGCCCGCACACCGCAACAAAGAGTAGCCCCCACTCACCGCAACTAGAGAAAGCCCGCGCACAGCAATGAAGACCCAATGCAACCAAAAATAAAAATAAATAAATAAATTAAATAAATTATTAAAACAAAACAAAAAAAATTGTTTTAAAAAAATAATAATAATGTAAGTAACCAAATGCTGGAGAACAAAAAGGACTAAAGTCAACATGGATTTAATTAGAAATCTTGACTGGGATATTTGTAGACATGGATTATGTGTTTAACTCATAGATGAGTCATTAAAATGTTGTTTAGAATTTTTCCTTCTCCATCTATAATAATCAGAACACAAATAACTGAGCTATTGGCATATTACAAGAAGCTTTTATGGAAAAATACATTTGTTCAGAACTAGATGTCTGAAATGATGCATCCATAACAAAGAAGACTTTAAACACCTGAATCCAGAAGGAACAGAGAGAAACGTCTCAACTGGACAAGTACTCAAGCGGAATGTTCTCATGTTGATAATCTAATAATCAGAAATACTTTGATGGAGAGTGAGAGGCAGCCAGATGGTTGTATAAGGAATGTTCTTAAATGTAATAAAATATTTCCCAAACTTTTTCAAACAATGAACTGGAAAGAGTATTAACATGGGGATGGAGATGGGGTGGGGAAGAGAAGGCGGGAGAGAGAGAATAACTTTCCGTAAACTTGGTCAGTTAGACATATATTTACAAGTCAATTACTTAACACTATTTTATATAGGTTGGAAATTTCAAAAGTAATCATTACTAGATAATTATTCTTTAATTCTTTTAGAACATCGAGATACATTTTGTCATGCTTTCGTAAGCAGATCTTGAGGTTAAAAGTGTCATAAATTCAGACACAGCAGAGCTAGAAAAAAGCTATTGAGTAAAATAAAGAGAATGGCAGTTAATTTGTTCTTAAATTCATACTGTTTGGGCATCAGTTATTAAAGCATGATATTAATGAGCCAAAATCAATAGATTCAATCACTTTAGTAATCTATTAGGTTTTTTGTTCTATGGTACTAGAACACATTCCTAACTGAGCTATGACTTGTCATTTTTCACAAGGGGGGCTGGGAGAAAATATGGGTGAATAGAATTCTAGGTAAAGGAAATGCTTAAAGTGGTTGTCCCACAGAAAGGGATAAATGGCATCCACAACTAAGAGCTACAGGCATATTTAATACATCCTCCCAATTTAATAATAATAATAATAATAATAATAATAAACATAATTATATATAACATTATATTTCCCCGAAGTCCTTCCAGAGCTTAAATGTCATTATTAGCCAAAGCGAATCAGTGCTGACAGAATAGGAAGAAAATCATTACTCCTATCTTATGGCTACTACTCCTCCCTCTTTCCAGGTTCTCCTTAAGAGATGGCACTAGGTCTTGTGGATTTTCATGATCTCTTGCAGGCCAGTACTTCCCAATTACTATTACCAGTCTGACCTCTCCTAGGAGTTTTAGATTCCAGAAGCCATGTTCCTGAACAAATCCAATTGAATCACTATAGGTACACAAATGCAGTATGTCTTCCTCCTTCACTGTGCTTCACCTTTTCTACACCTAATTTCAATTTGGGGGACCACTGTTCATTCATCTAATGCCTCCTTAAAACCAGCAGTTGCGACTATAAAAATTTCTCTTTTCTCCCAATATCTAGTCAACGTCACTAGTTAATTATTTCCCTAATCTGACTTCTCCAACCTTACAACGTTGAGCTAATTTCAGACCATTTGTATTTCCCACTTCTAACTGATCTCTCTACAGTTTTAACCCCCTTAGATTTATCTTCCTCTTTATTACCACAATACTGCATTCAAACCACTAACTTAAACTTTACCAGATTACACTCAAATTATCTGCTCATGTATCTACCTCACCAGATTCTAAGTTCTCCAAGAGCACAAGCTATGTCTTATCCATCTTTACAACCAAAGCACCAAATATGCTGCTGACACAAAAACAGCACTTAATGAATATTTCTAGTAAAAAATTCAGATATGTAAAAATTATACCAGAAATTAAGTTGCTATTATTAGTTTTAACATGGTGAGCAGATCTTTTTATTGTAATTAATAATGTTGTCAACTTTAACATAACTAACTTGACATTTTCTCTAAAGTTTATACGATGCAGGTAGAATTTGTGCTCTCCAAAGGATGTCAATAATTCTTGGATTTTTTATTTTCATGTTTTGTGTCAAGTGATGATGCACAATAACATGGTTATTGTAGAAAAGACTAATTAAAAGTAGTTTTGAGCTATTTCTTTAACCTTCCAATTTCAATTTCTACGCACTTTTTAAAACATGATTCCTGAGAAATAAGACAAATAAAAACGTTTCTGCTGGTTATAAAATATTATGATGAAACAGACATCTTTCTTTAAATATATAGCTAACATTTATGAATTTGAATTTTTCTTTTTCTCTTTTGAATTAGTTTTCTGTTCTCAAGGTGCCAAGCCTATCCCCATAGGTGTCTGCATTTTTACTATATTGATGTTAAGAATCAACATTACTACTCTAGAAAAACCGCACCATACCTCAGGGTTTTTTGTCACTAAAATCACCCTAATCCAACACCTTCCAAGAATTAAAGGATAGGAAATGAGTTTCCGGTTCCCTGGGCCTCACACTTCAGTTGACTTAAAAAGTCAAAGTATACTTTGAAAGAGTGAAAACTGTAATGAGTCAGAACCATGAAAACCACACTTGATTAGCAAAGCTGTTGGGAACCAGAAAGAAGAACATTACAATTCAAAGGAAATTCATCTTCGTAGCAACTCAGTTATTGTCATATAGTTGCTTTACAGAGAAAACCACACCATACAACTCAAAGACCTCCTCCCCAACTTGCGCCGGAAACAGATGCATGCCAGGTTTCCTTCAAGTCTGCAGAGCAAAGCAAGCCCACAGTTGGTGCAACTACCCCGGTTAGAGGACAAAACACATGTGGGACATGTGTCCCTATGTTCCATTTCTCACCTCACTCTCACCTTTATCTAAGTATACTCTTTGTGATCTTAAACAGAATGACTTCTCACCAAATGTGCAAACTCCTGGTTGGGGGAGAGGGCACCTCAATTGAGAAGCTATCCAGGATAGTCTCATCCACCAGAGGGCAGAGAGCAGAAGCAAGAAAAACTACAATCCTGCAGCCTGTGGAACAAAAACCACATTCACAGAAAGATAGATAAGACGAAAAGGCAGGGGGCTATACACCAGATGAAGGAACAAGATAAAACCCCAGAAAAACAACTAAATGAAGTGGAGATAGGAAACCTTGCAGAAAAAGAATTCAGGATAATGATAGTGAACATGATCCTGGACCTCGAGTAAAGAATGGAAGCAAAGATCGAGGAGATGCAAGAAATGTTTAACAAGGAACTAGAAGAATTAAAGAACAAACAAACAGAGAAGAACAACACAATAAACGAAATGAAAAATACACTAGAAGGAATCAATAGCAGAATAACTGAGGCAGAAGAACGGATAAGTGACCTGGAAGACAGAATGGTGAAATTCACTGCTGCAGAACAGAAAAAAGAAAAAAGAATGAAAACAAATGAAGACAGCCTAAGAGACCTCTGGGACAACATTAAACACAACAACATTCGCATTATAGGGGTCCCAGAAGGACAAGACAGAGAGAAAGGACCCGAGAAAATATTTGAAGAGATTATAGTCAAAAACTTCCCTAACATGGGAAAGGAAATAGCCACCCAAGGCCAGGAAGTGCAGAGAGTCCCATACAGGATAAACCCAAGGAGAAACACACCGAGATACATAGTAATCAAATTGGCAAAAATTAAAGACAAAGAAAAATTATTGAAAGCAGTAAGGGAAAAATGACAAATAACATACAAGGGAACTCCCGTAAGGTTAACAGCTGATTTCTCAGCAGAAACTCTACAAGCCAGAAGGGAGTGGCATGGTATACTTAAAGTCATGAAAGGGAAGAACCTACAACCAAGATTACTCTACCCGGCAAGTATCTCATTCAGATTCAATGGAGAAATCAAAAGCTTTACAGACAAGCAAAAGCTAAGAAAATTCAGCACCACCAAAACAGCTTTACAACAAATGCTAAAGGAACTTCTCTAAGTGGGAAACACTAGAGAAGAAAAGGACCTACAAAAACAAACCCAAAACAATTAAGAAAATGGTAATAGGAGCATGCATATTGATAATTACTTTAAACATGAATGGATTAAATGCTCCAACCAAAAGACACACAAGACCCATCTATATGCTGTCTATAAGAGACCCACTTCAGATCTAGGGACACATTCAGATGGAAAGTGAGGGAATGGAAAAAGATATTCCATGCAAATGGAAATCAAAAGAAAGCTGGAGTAGCAATACTCATATCAGATAAAATAGACTTTAAAATAAAGAATGTTACAAGAGACAAGGAAGGACACTACATAATGATCAAGGGATCAATCCAAGAAGAAGATATAACAATTATAAATATATATGCACCCAACATAGGAACACCTCAATACATAAGGCAACTGCTAGCAGCTATAAAAGAGGAAATCGACAGTAACACAATAATAGTGGGGGACTTTAACACCTCACTTACACCAATGGACAGATCATCCAAACTGAAAATTAATAAGGAAACACAAGCCTTAAATGACACAATAGACCAGATAGATTTACCTGATATTTATAGGATATTCCATCCAGAAACAGCAGATTACACTTTCTTCTCAAGTGCGCACAGAACATTCTCCAGGATAGATCACATCTTGGCTCACAAATCAAGCCTCAGTAAATTTAAGAAAATTGAAATCATATCAAGTATCTTTTCTGACCACAACGCTATGAGATTAGAAATCAATTACAGGGAAAAAAAAAAACGTAAATAAAAGAAACACATGGAGGCTAAACAATACGTTACTAATTAACCAAGAGATCACTGAAGAAATCAAAAAAGAGGGCTTCCCTGGTGGCGCAGTGGTTGAGAGTCTGCCTGCCAATGCAGGGGACACGGGTTCGAGCCCTGGTCTGGGAGGATCCCACATGCCGCGGAGTGACTAGGCCCGTGAGCCACAATTGCTGAGCCTCTGCGTCTGAAGCCTGTGCTCCGCAACAAGAGAGGCCGCGATAGTGAGAGGCCCGCGCACCGCGATGAAGAGTGGCCCCAGCTTGCCACAGTTGGAGAAGGCCCTTGCACAGAAACGAAGACCCAGCACAGCCATAAATAAATAAATAAATAAATAAATAAATAAATAAGGCATTAATTAAAAAAAAAAAAAGAAATCAAGGAAGAAATCAAAAAATACCTAGAGACAAATGACAATGAAAACACGACAATCCAAAACCTATGGGATGTGGCAAAAGCAGTTCTAAGAGGGAAGTTTATAGCTATACAAGCCTACCTCAAGAAACAAGAAAAACCTCAAATAAACAAACTAACCTTACACATAAAGGAACTAGAGAAAAAACAAACAAAACCCAAAGTTTGCAGAAGGAAAGAAATCATAAAGATCAGAGCAGAAATAAATAAATAGAAACAAAGAAAACAATAGCAAAGATCAATAAAACTAAAAGCTTCTTCTTTGAGAAGATAAACAAAATTGATAAACCATTAGCCAGACTCATCAAGAAAAAGAGGAAGAGGACTCAAATCAATAAAGTCAGAAATGGAAAAGAAGTTACAACAGACACCGCAGAAATACAAAGCATCCTAAGAGACTACTACAAACAACTCTATGCCAATAAAATGGACAACCTGGAAGTAATGGACAAATTCTTAGAAAGGTATAACCGTCCAAGACTGAACCAGGAAGAAATAGAAAATATGAACAGACCAATCACAAGTAATGAAATTGAAACCGTGATTAAAAATCTCCCAACAAACAGAAGTCCAGGACCAGATGGCTTCACAGGTGAATTCTATCAAACATTTAGAGAAGAGCTAACACCCATCCTTCTCAAACTCTTCCAAAAAATTGCAGAGGAAGGAACACTCTCAAACTCATTCTATGAGGACAGCATCACCGTGATATCAAAACCAGACAAAGATACTACAAAAAAAGAAAATTACAGACCAATATCACTGATGAATATAGATGCAAAAATCCTCAACAAAATACTAGCAAACAGAATCCAACAACACATTAAAAGGATCATACACCATGACCAAGTGAGATTTATCCCAGGGATGCAAGGATTCTTCAATATACACAAATCAATCAATGTGATACACCATATTAACAAATTGAAGAATAAAAACCATATGATCATCTCAATAGATGCAGAAAAAGCTTTTGACAAAATTTAAAACCCATTTATGATAAAAACTCTCCAGAAAGTGGGCATAGAGTGAACTTACCTCAACATAATAAAGGCCATATATGACAAACCCACAGCAAACATCATTCTCAATGGTGAAAAACTGAAAGCATTTCCTCTAAGATCAGGAAGAAGGCAAGAGTGTCCACTCTTGCCACTATTATTCAACATAGTTTTGGAAGTCCTAGCCACGGCAATCAGAGAAGGAAAAGAAATAAAAGGAGTACAAATTGGAAAAGAAGAAGTAAAACTGTCACTGTTTGCAGATGACATGATACTATACATAGATAACCCTAAAGATGCCAGCAGAAAACTACTAGAGCTAGTCAATGAATTTGGTAAATTTGCAGGATACAAAATTAATACACAGAAATCTCCTGCATTCCTATACACTAATGATGAAAAATCTGATAGAGAAATTAAGGAAACGCTCCCATTTACCATTGCAACAAAAAGAATAAAATACCTAGGAATAAACCTACCTAGGGAGACAAAAGACCTGTATGCAGAAAACTATAAGACACTGTTGAAAGAAGTTAAAGATGATACCAACAGATGGAGAGATATACCATGTTCTTGGATTGGAAGAATCAATATTGTGAAAATGACTATACTACCCAAAGCAATCTATAGATTCAATGCAATCCCTATCAAACTACCAATGGCATTTTTTACAGAACTAGAACAAAAAATCTTAAAATCTGTATGGAGACACAAAAGACCCCGAATAGCAAACGCAGTCCTGAGGGAAAAAAATGGAGCTGGAGGAATCAGACTCCCTGACTTCAGACTATACTACAAAGCTAAAGTAATCAAGACAATATGGTACTGGCACAAAAACAGAAATTTAGATCAATGGAACAGGATAGAAAGCCCAGAGATAAACCCACGCACCTCTGGTCAACTAATCCATGACAAAGGAGGCAAGGTTATCAATTGAGAAAAGACAGTCTCTTCAATAAGTGGTGCTGGGAAAACTGGACAGCTACATGTAAAAGAATGAAATTAGAACACTCCCTAACACCATACACAAAAATAAACTCAAAATGGATTAGAGATCTAAATGTAAGACCAGAAACCATAAAACTCTTAGAGGAAAACACAGGAAGAACACTCTTTGACGTAAATCACAGCAAGATCTTTTTTGACCCACCTCCTAGAGTAATGGAAATAAAAACAAAATAAACAAATGGGACGTAATGAAACTTAAAAGCTTTTGAAAAACAAGGGAAACTACAAACAAGAAAAAAAGACAACCCTCAGAATGGGAGAAAATATTTGCAAACGAATCAACGGACAAAGGATTAATCTCCAAAATATATAAACAGTTCATGCAGCTCAATATTAAAAAAACAAACAACCCAATCCGACAATGGGCAGAAGACCTAAATAGACATTTCTCCAAAGAGGATATACAGATGGCCAAGAAGCACATGAAAAGCTGCTCAACATCACTAATTATTAGAGAAATGCAAATCAAAACTACAATGAGGTATCACCTCACACCAGTTAAAATGGGCATCATCAGAAAATCTACAAACAACAAATGCTGGAGAGGGTGTGGAGAAAAGGGAACCCTCTTGCCTTGTTGGTGGGAATGTAAATTGATACAGCCACTATGGAGAACAGTATGGAAGTTCCTTAGAAAACTAAAAATAGAATTACCATATGACCCAGCAATCCCACTACTGGGCATATACCCAGAGAAAACCATAATTCAAAAAGACACATGCACCCCAATATTCAATGCAGCACTATTTACAATAGCCCGGTTATGGAAGCAACCTAAATACCCACTGACAGATGAATGGATAAAGAAAAAGTGGTACATATATACAATGGAATATTACTCAGCTATAAAAAGGAACGAAATTGGGTCATTTGTTGAGAAGTGGATGGATCTAGAGACTGTCATACAGAGTGAAGTAAGTCAGAAAGAGAAAGACAAATATCGCATATTAACGCATATATGTGGAAACTAGAAAAATGGTACAGATGAACCGGTTTGCAGGGCAGAAATTGAGATACAGATGTAGGGAACAAACGTATGGACACCAAGGGGGGAATGCAGTGGCGGGTGGGGGTGGTGGTGTGATGAATTGGGAGATTGGGATTGACATGTATACAGTGATGTGTATAAAATTGATGACTAATAAGAACCTGCTGTATAAAAAAATAAATAAAATAAAATTTAAAAAAAATACACACTACTATATATATAACCAACAAGGACCTACTGTATAGCACAGGCAGGTATACTCAATATCTTGTAATAACCTATAATGGAAAAGAATCTAAGAAAGAATATTTATCTATCTATATATACATATATATATATATATATATATATATATATCACTTTACTGTACACCTGAAACTAACAGCACTTTGTAAATCAACTATATTTTAATAAAAATTGAAAAAAAAAAAGTCCCCCAAAATAAATAAATAAAGAAGAGATCCAGGAGCTTACTAATGAGTTATACATTCCTCTTTTGTTTCCTTGGGTTTTCTAGTAGCTAAGTGCAAAATTGTCACCTAACAAGAGGGATTTGGGGAAATTAAATAGGTCAATTTCAAAATGACTAGAACCTGATGATGGCCTAGTGTGGTCCTGAGAAAAAAGCAAACCCAAAGTTGTTCATTACACTTTATTGCTACCATGTAGTCTTCATCAACTAGCATCCCGTTTCTTTTTTTTTTTTTTTAATTTTTAAATTTTTATACAATTTTTAAAGATTACTTTCCATTTACAGTTATTACAAAATATTGGCTATACTCCCCGTATTATGCAATACATCCTTGAGCCTGTCTTACACCTAATAGTTTGTACCTTCCACTGCCCCACCCTACCTTGCCTCTCCCCCCCAACTGGTAACCACTAGTTTGTTCTCTATATCTGTGAGTCTGCTTCTTTTTGTTATATTCACTAGTTTGTTGTACTTTTTAGATTCCATGTATAAGTGATACCATACAGTATTTACCTTTTTCTGACTTAGTTCACTTAGCGTAATGCCCTCCAAGTCCATCCATGTTGCTGCAAATGGCAAAATTTCATTCTTTTTTATGGCTGAGTAGCATTCTATTGTATGTGTGTATATATATATGTATATATATATATATATATATATATACATACATTTATAATATATATATTTTATATTATATACCACATCTTCTTAGCAACCCATTTCTAACTTAAGATTAAAGAATAGATCTTTGTCATATCATGTCCTATTTATTTAAACCTGTTTCAGTATGTTTTTACCCCTCAGTTATAAATACCAGGATATTTTCACTAAAGTGACTTTTTCCTAAGATATGTTTTGCAGTGTTTGTTTTCTCTATTGTTTCTAATAGAAGCTTTCACTTCCAAACCCTGAGAAGCAGCCTTTGATAACTGGCATTGCCAACCTTGGAATGATTAAGATCAAAGGTTGAATCGGCGAGGGATAGGGGCAGAGACTGGGAGTAATAGTTTCCACATATTTACTTGTGGTATTCATCTTTAGTTCACACAAGAAATTAAGAAATTAGCAAATGAGGTGCATTGCTCCTGTGCTTCCCAGCATTTGGAAGAAAATTTTGGAAAATCCAAAGTCTAAGTCAGTCCGAGGAGGTGCCTTGGGTCAATATAAGGCAGCTCTTGATCTTGGAAAAGGTTTCTACTTTTTGTAAGCTCTAAGAGATGCTTTGTTTTTTGTTCCCTCTTTGAAAAATCTACTTTCGTTCTATATTTTTTAACATTTTGACATATCCAGAAACACTTATCAACAGTACATTTTGTTTATGAAAACAGTATATTTTGAATAATAGTCCATGAGAACTGAGTAACTCTTTTGAAGAACTTCTCAGGCTCTGAGGACCTTGCCTAAGTTAGATTGGACAAATATCATACAAACCCATTCTGCTTTTTCTAATTATTTTTGTTCTGGTGTATCCCTCAGGTCAGACTTAACACACAGTTTCATTTTTCTGAGAAAGTTAAGAAGAGAGCAACAAGAAAACAGATTGGGTTGACCCCAAGTTCACTATAATTGAAAATAAATTTATGGGCTACAGAAAGAAAACTAAAATAAAATCTTGTATTTTTTTCCTAAGCCTCTTAAAATGAAATTTTTCCTCTTTTATAGAGTTTATGTATTTCTCTTTTTCTCTCTGTGTATGTGTGTGTATATACTTACACATATATACCTCTATATCTATGAATATTGATACTCACACACATAAAAACATCTATAACTCTGAATATCTATCTAACTAACTAAATGGGTAATAGGTACATAAATGAAAGAGAGGAAAGAAACAAGGAAAAAAGGAAGGTAAGGAACTAAACATGAAGTAAGAGTTGTAGGTTACCCAGGTCTAGAGCTAGACAACAGGGATATTAAAATAATCAATCTATTGCTTTTATTTTACACAGGAGAAAATCATGCCTTAAGGAGGCTGAATGCCATACCCACAGCTATACTGCTCAGCACTAGTAGAATTTGATTAATGATGGGCTTCTTAAAGGTTTGATTTAAATCCCGCCAATTTTTGATATCTATATCTGCCTTCTCTAAAATTTCTCCCAGATTATGTGAGTGAGTCTTGATGTCCTTTTTACCTACTAAAAAAATGTTGTTCCTGCATTTCTGGATATTAGGCATTTGGTTTGTATGGCAGCTACAACTTACTTTACTTTGATATTATATTTTACAACTGTATTAACTAAACTTTCACTCTTAATTTGTCATCTAGAATATCTATCAAATACCAAACAAATTGTGTCCTTTCTTGTGTTTGTAGGATCAATGTTTTGGAAGAGGGGTTGAAGGTCACTTAGTTCCTCTTCTCGGTACAAACCATCTCTACAATGAATAAGTCATGGAGTGGACTTCTTAGTCTTCTCAGATCTTATCGAGCCTTTGCAATGACTTCCCACTTCTCTCCAGCCTCACCTTGTGCCCCTCTCCAGCCGCTGCTTTCTACTCTCTAAACTCTTCTTTTCAATAGACAATATCTAAATGATAGTCTTCTTCTTTCACTCCGAATAAAAATCAAAAGCCAACATGTTCACTTTCAAAAGCCTTCTGTGACCTGCCCCATTATCGCCCCACCCCCAGACATACAGACAGGCTTCTTTGCTGCTCCTGGAAGATGCCAGGCAAACCTCTGCTTGTTGTTCCTTCAGTCTAGACAGCTCTTCCTCCCCATAACCACAGGGTATACTGCCTGGCTTCCTTCAGAGCAACCTTCAAATGTCACCTTCTCAGTGAGACTTTCCCTGGGCACCTGATCTAAAATTTCAACACTCCCTGGGCCGTACCGCTGCCACTTTCTGTGTGCTTCCTCCGCTTTATATTCTCTCCTTAGTGCTTATCTCTGATGTAGCATGGATCCAACTTGCTCATCTCGTTTATTCTCTAAAGTAAAAGGCAAGCTCTCTGGGGTCAGGCATTTTGGTCCATTTGGTCCACCTCTGTCCACACACAGCCCAGAATAGGGCTTGACACTATTAATAAATATTTGTTGAATAAAGGAACAAGAAACTTAAGTTCTTTTCCTCACTGCATTCAGCAGTTGTTTAGTTAGAAAATACAACTTATTGAAGATTTTTTGGCTATGTGTTACACAGCATTTTATTCTCATTACTGATAATCCAGACAAGTTTCCTTCATTTAAGGAGGGCCTATGAGAGAAGGTTAATATTTAAAAAATATGAATAATGCAAAGGGTGTGAAACAAATTAAGTAATACTCTGAACTCTATTTACGGGGTTTACAATAGGTTTTTATTATGCTTTGTGGTGTTGCTACTTCCTACTACTATATAATAAATAACAGCTCCATACTACATCTAATAATGAGTGAAAAATCGTTCCCTTTTAGCCGCCAGCTCCAGAAAGTGGCATACCCTTCACGGGAAACCCCTGGTTTGTCCTGTCTGTTTTTACTGTAATTGTTTTCCTGTCTCTCAACACTGCAAAAACTTGCTTAAGAGCTGAACTGTTGGTTAACCTACCTCGATGAATCAACTCAGGCAACTGGATTAATTGCGAGCTGAGCTTTATGTGAATAGTTGGTCTATGTTTCATGCTCTCCTGACCTGAAAGACCAAAAAAAACTAACCAGAAATGTCCCAGGCTGAGGGTGGGAAAAGAGCAGATTTCTGTTCTGAACCACCTGGGACTTTGGATGACTTCCACCTTTCCAGAGGTACAGCTAAATAAATGAAAAGCAATTCAGAAACCAGTAGATAATTTTAGTATAAGATGGTGCACCAAGGAGCTGAGCAAATCAATTATATTAGGGTTATCTTCCCTGTAAGGTCGTCAAAGAGTCCTGTTCCAGAAACGGCCTAGGAGAGAGTTGTGGTTTGCTTACATTTGACAGATTCCCTTTATTCCTTCTTGGCATCTTTGAGAACAGGCCCATCCAGTTTCATCTGCAATGTTTTGTTCTCCTTTCTAAAGCAAAGATGGTAACATTTTATGGGAGGCCATTGTCGGTTCTTAACCGGAAAGGCTCATTAATATTAAACTATCTGCCAAGATTACCTTGTTTTGGTCATTCCTGAGAATCCCTTCTTGCCTTCAAGAAGGACTGATTCCCTCTGGGTAGAGGATTATGATAGGAAACTGTGAAAATTAAGTATTTAGGGGGAACAGCACAAGGCAAGTATGGCTCTCACTTCATACTACAATTTGGACTTTATAGTAGCTTAAAAATTCAATAAACTTAAATTCCTGAGGCTATAATGCTGAAGTTAACTTTTCTGTTAACTTTCCAAATTTAGAACTCTATACCCATACATATAAAAAATATATATTTATACTATTACCGTGAATGTAACTCAATTTTAAGAACAGTACACATTTTTCTTTGAAACAGACTAAATCAAAATTCATAGCTATTATTACGTTCAATAATAATTTTGTTGCTAAGAACTCTGAAACCACATGTTATTAACTTGGGCTTAATTTAGTAATGTGCCATATACACAACCGGAATCTTATATACTCTTCATTTTAGGTCTTGAAATAAAAAGCAGTATCCATATTACAAGCGTGATGACTTTGACCAAACTCAGCCTTTTCCTAGGAACACAGCCTCTAGCTTTTGTTTAGGGACATTTCACCTGCTTTAGTAGTTTTCAGATAATGAGATAATGTATTGAGTGGAAAACTCTTGGAAGCTAATTTATTGTGACCAGTTGAACAAACACACATGTACACACCCTCTAGGACTGCAACACCCGGATCACAATTCAGAAGGAACACGGGGAAAAAAAAAAAATTGGCAGACAGACATTACTCTTGATGTCTCTGAGGCTATTTCACCTCCGGACGGACACAGAAATGTCCTATCGCTTGCCTGGCTTGCCTCACGAAATGACTTCTCCTTAAATGAAACTCTAAACACATTATGATGATGAATTGTTTTTGTTTTTTTGTTTGTTTGTTTTTGGGGTTTTTTGGAGATACAGATGGAAGGAAATTGACATTGCTGTGCTAGGTTCTTCTGTAATCCGAACCAGCTGTTGGATAGGCAAGGGCCAAAGTAAAGAAAGACAACCAGCTAGTTTTTTGATGACGTCCGCGTACCCATCATGTCTGCACCTGGATCTCGGTGGAAGCCGCCCGCCTACTGCGCTCACACCCAAAACCAGGCTCCAGACCCGGCTCCCTCGCCGCGAGCCCGCGACTCCTCATTCACGTCTCACTACCTTTCCGCAGGCGAGCCGCCCAGCAAACCCCGAATTGGTGGGAGCACATTCCAGCAATAACAGCCCGGCTTCCCCAAACTCACCAGCCTGCGAAGTTTCCTCGGCGGCAAGAGGTGTCAGGTTTCAGAGGTTTCCTGCCCCTTTCCCAAGCCTTTGGACTCCTGGGGTCCGACACCAGCAACGACCCGAGATCTGCCTTCCAGGGCGACAGTCCTGGGGACAGCTCCTATTTTTCCAACCTGTGGCGCTGGATCGGTCCAACGCCGGCCGGTTCCCAGCCCCTGCCAGTCACGACTGCAAGTGGCAGGACTTGTAGCACCACCCCTGAGTCCGCGGAGACCAGGGATCTGGAAGGTTTGTGTGAGAAGAAGGCGTGTCTCCCGGTCCTAAAGCGGACGTGCGGAGCGCACCTCAGGCTAATCTTGGTGGTGACTCAAAGGCGCTCGGCTTCTGGTTCACTTCTTTTCACTGCAGGGCTCCAAGCCCTAGCAGGCAGCTCATTTTCAGTCCTTTATTTTTACGTGTTTTCTTTGATTTCTCTTTTTCATAGAGCCCTGGGCACTGGGAGAACTGCTTCCAATGCATTGCATTTCTCTCCTCCGGGGAGATGTCTCATTAACTAGAGAGAAAGCAAGGAACTGCTAGTGGAGAGCAAACAAAGGCTTCCGGAAATAAAAGGGCTTAGAAGGAAACCCGTGTTTTAAAAGTTAGGATCTGTTAATATGAATACATTAATCAGTATGCACCGCCCAAATCTTTGCCTCCTAAAGTCATTTCAGAGATACGAAGGTTAGTAAATAGGGGTCATGTCTATGAGATCAGAAGAAATCAGGAGCACATACATTCACTGAACAAATCTTTATTAAGTACCTACTATGTGGCCGACCCTGTTCTAGACACTTCGGATTCATCTGTCCACAACCAAGATCCTGGCTGGCTCTCTTGACGTCACATTTCAGACAGACTCTGACATCCCTGATGTATAGACTGATGGTAACAGTAAGAATCCAAGGTTGAAGACATATAATAGCAACTGATTTTTTCCACTGTGAAGAAAATCAAAAAGTTCCAAATATGTTGCTTGCATTCGTGTTGGTAAACGATGAAGTGACTGCTAAAATGTTAATTGTTTGACCCAGTTCTGACAAGGTGCCTTAGAGACAATCTGAGAGGCACCGATATCAGCTATGGATCATTTCCTGGAGAAGTGCTATGGGAGGGGTGTGAAAAGAAAGAACCTAAAACCAAAACCAAATGTAAATAAACAAACAATAGCAAAGCAGTAGAGAAGAGGAGTGTTGGAAAAAACATTTGGTTTCACAGGAATCTGTCTATTCTACTAGGAAAATATGGGAGAAGTTCTATTTTCTGTGCCTCAATGTTCTTATCTTGAAAATGGGGATAATAATATGTCTTTCTTCATAGGGTTATTGTGAGTAAATGAGTTCATATCAGCAAAGTGCATAGAACAGCACCTGGCACAGTAAAGTATATATATTGGCTATACTTATTATTTTGGTAGCACTTATCTACTCCATTCCTCCAAAGTAAGGTCCGATTCATAAAAATTATTCTGATCTACTGTGAAAAATTACTGGAGGTTTGGGTTGTAGATTTTCAAAATACATATGCTGGGAATATACATTTATAGTAAATCTATTTTGCACCATCAGCAATATTTTTATTGCTGTGTGTATCTATGGGGCCTGAGAGAGATAAAAGAAATACATAAACAAGTTTGACTTTATTCCTTTTTTTTTTTTTCTTCCTTCCTCTTCCAAATCTTTATTTATTTATTTATTTATCTAGGGCTGCGTTGGGTCTTCGTTTCTGTGTGAGGGCTTTCTCCAGTTGCAGCAAGCGGGGGCCACTCCTCATCGTGGTGCGCGGGCCTCTCACCCTCGCGGCCTCTCTTGTTGCGGAGCACAGGCTCCAGACGCGCAGGCTCAGCAGTTGTGGCTCACGGGCCCAGTTGCTCCGTGGGATGTGGGATCCTCCCAGACCAGGGCCCGAACCCGTGTTCCCCGCACCGGCAGGCAGACTCTCAACCACTGCGCCACCAGGGAAGTCCTATTCCTCTTTTTATAGCACATTAATTTAAAATGATTCTCTGTACACGATATAAAATGGTAATGTGTATTCTTCACCTAGTTTATGTGTTCACTTACATTAATCCTAGTAGCTATTATTTCCCATACTCCACAGCTTTTATAATGCCATTGTCCATAGATCATCTCATTTGATTTTCACAATATTGCTTTGAAAGGGGCAAGGCGTCTATTATTTTTTATTGTCCCCATTTTTAAGAATGAAGAAAGTGAGGTTGAGGAAGTCCCAGCAATGTGCCGAGAATCACAAAGGTCCATGAATGTAGAACTCAGGTCAGCTGGTCTGGAAGGCAGAGCTCACAGTGGTCAGGACACCGTGCTGCCTCCCTTCTGTTTATGGACAAAGTTCCTGTTGGGATAAAGTCTAACACACACGTTTATTGTCTGCTCTCTTTGTCACCCTTCCCTTCCCCGGAGAAGTAAGTGTGTCAGCTGCCTCGTAAGGTTAACTCTTGCAGGGACAACTCTCCTGGAGTCACCTGCCACAGAAATCCTGTGTTTCTGGTTCCAAGGCTCAGAGGTACGGGTGTTACATGGTGATGTTATTCAGCTGCTGGAGAGGGTGGAACTTTTCCTTCCCTGTGGGCAGAGGGTTCCAAGGAGGAGACGGCAGTGGGAGAATATGAGCAAAATGATTCTTGGCCACTTTGACCAGAGATAGAGCAGAATAAAAGACCCTGGAAAACCATGAAAACAAGGTGACAGCATCCTGTGTTGTAATAAAAAATAAATGTCTTTCTGCACCTGGAGTTTACATAGCACAAATTTGATAGACGTAATTTCTGTCAATAGTTTTATCACTGAATAAACACAGCACTGAGGTAAACGGATATATAAATGTACATGGGTGACTTCTAGTTAAAAATGGTAAATTGATCACATGTGTTTCATCTCCCCTTCCCCAAACTCCTCTGACACAAGAATAAATACATTTTTATATGTTATGAAACCATAAAGACAAATAAAAGGGAGAAGAGAAATCAAGAGACAAAATAAACTGCATTGGATGATTTGGAAAAACCTACGTCAGATGGAGGCTGGGTAACTGATCTGGAAGAGGATGAGTTGGACACTGCATGCCTGTAGGAGGGCTGATGGATGAGAAGCATTAATTCCCTGTGTAACCTGGGAGGCTCACGCCTAGGAGGCGGAAATACCACCAGAGAAGGAGGCCAGCTGGTGGGGTGAACACAGGGGTTTGGTTAGACGTCTGTATTCAGGATGCTTGGACCCAATGTTCCCTTCCCCACTGTTGTGCAATCAACCAACCATAAGTCCCTCCATCTGCTCAACCCAGCCTCCAGGAGACTGGAGGTTTATTTTCTGGAGAAAGTAAACTAGAGTAAATTGTGGTTTAGCAAGATGAACTGAACACATGCATTTTTACTCTGCTCCTATAGAAAATGAATTAAAAAGAAATGTACCTTCAAGACAGTAAAAAAGGGCTTCCCTGGTGGCGCAGTGGTTGAGAGTCTGCCTGCCAATGCGGCGGACACGGGTTCGAACCCTGGGCTGGGAAGATCCCACATGCCGCGGAGCGAGTAGGCCCGTGAGCCACAATTACTGAGCCTGCGCGTCTGGAGCCTGTGCTCCGCAACAAGAGAGGCCGCGATAGTGAGAGGCCTGCGCACCATGATGAAGAGTGGCCCCCGCTTGCCACAACTAGAGAAAGCCCTCGCACAGAAACGAAGACCCAACACAGCCATAAATAAATAAATAAAAATTTAAAAAAAATTGTTGCCTAAAACTCTGGACCACAAAATGAACTAGAAATAGCTCCCTTTGCCATTAGGTACTCCCCAAATCTGTTATCCATGGACTTGCTCAATTTCCAATACTTTAAAAAAAAAGACAGTTAAAAAAAAAAACCTCTCGAAATTGAAAATATACTCAAAATTTTACAAATTTGAAAGATGGGTTATAAGATGAAATGTCCAGGAAAATAAATTCTTTAATTAAATAATTAAACACACCAAGACATATCATTCTGAAATAATAGAAGCCCAGGAATAAAGAGCAAAAGACATCTTCCAGAAACATAAAGCAGATCACATACAAAGGAAAAGAAGAAAAATTTCATTATATCTTGATGCTATGTATACAATAGATAACTAATGAGAACCTACTGTATAGCACAGGGAACTCTACTCAATGCTCTGTGGTGACCTAAATGAAAAGGAAATCCAGAAAAGAGGGGATATATGTATACGTATAGCTGATTCACTTTGCTGTACAGTATAAACTAACACAATATTGTAAAGCAACTATACTCCAATAATAAAAAAAAAGGTGACAGTGGCAAAAATAAAAATAAATAAAAAAATAAACCAAAAAAAAGAGCAATGCATCCAGAAGATTCTTTAAATGCCTTCACAATTTATAAATGAAATTATTTTGAAATGAGAATTGTGTACCCATACAAAATGTCAACCAAGTGTGATTAAAGATATTTTTAGACATATAAGGATTCAAAAATGCATTTCCTTTACTGTTTCTAAGGAAAGGTCCCCCAAACAAGCTTATAAATCAAGAAAGAGGAAGAGATGGAACTCAGGAAATGAAGGTCCAACACAGGAGACAGTGAAGTGAATTCTCCAGAACAACAGGACTAGAGAGAAGCAGAAGGCTGGATTGCAGAGGGAAAGTCTCCAGAAAAAAAAAAAAAAAGAAAAAGAAAGTAATTACTTAATGTACATGTACATTTGAAAAATCTTTGATAACGTCCGTGTAGTGGAGACTGGAAGTGCTCATTCGATTCCACATTCTCTTTTTCCTGTGCACCCCACTGGCTTTCAATCCTTAGCCCTTTGCCATTAAGAAGGCATGTAACAACAAATGGTGTGTGCACAGCAGTGACATACACCACTTCCAGGCCATTCCCATAAAATGACCTATGACATCCTCCATGCTTTCCTTCTTTCCTTATTAGCATCCAGACACAAAGACTAAGTGAAGAGCTCTGAGGCACTAGAAGACATTAAAGTTCTGAGATGAAAGATATTTGTGGCTCTGAATGATTTTGTGGCATAGAAACCCTAACTGCCACACGTTGGGCTGTGATACGAGCAAGAAATAAACTTACACTGAGATAAGCCACTGAGATTTTTAGGAGTTGTTTGTTAAAGCAGTTAGACTATTCTTTTTTTTTTTTTTTTTGGCTATGCTGCGCGGCATGTGGGATCTTAGTTCCCAGACCATGGATGAAACCATGCCCCCTGCAGTGGAAGCATGGGGTCTTAACCACTGGACAACCAGAGAAGTCCCGCAGTTAGACTATTCTGATTGTTTCAGTTTGAAAGATCATTTGGGAGCATTTATGAAAAATTTATAGTAGGTACAAAGTATACTAAACAAATTGACAAAATGATATTAATAACTCCAGGAAAAACAAAAGGTTATGAGAAAAGAAACAATAATAATATAGCACTTCTTTCAAATGTGAATATAATCAGAATAATGGTTAACACTGACGAGAGAGTAACCATAAACTACAACATAGCTGCATATGGAGGGTGGGCATAGGGAAAGATGGTATATGTATGTGCAAGACAATTAAATTCTCAACTATTATAACATAGTCAATAAACAATGTGTGAAATTGCTAAATAAAGAAATAGTAGGATAAGCAAACCATTTAGAAATACACATGTAAGTATTACAATAAAAATCCACTAAAAGAGTCAAATGTTTTCCTGTGGGGATTGAAACTGGGACTTAAGAGGGAATCTGTGCTAGTTTTTAAGAATTTGAACACCCTTTTTTTGAACACTATGAGATATTTTACCTTAATAAAAATAAAAATAATATTAGTTTTAAAATATACATAGGAAAACAAAAGATATGTGTTCAATAGAGAAAACATTACAATTTATTATTAAAGTATTTGCATATTTTTTGCATAATAACCTATGAGCAACGGAGAAATTGAATTTAAGGTGCAGACTGAAGATAGATTTGAGAGATTTGCACAGTCATTTATTCACTCAACAAACATTTATTAAGTAACATGTGCCTGATACTTGGGGATATCAGGCACGGGGGGGATAAAGTGGAGAACATGAAGGAAAAACATAAGGTACTCTGAGAAAATAAGCATGTTAAAGCTTTAAAGAACAAATACATTTGGTTTCTTCTCTCTTTCCTAGGTGACATGAGCCACTGACTTAACTTTTAGGGTAAGATATTGCCTTTCATCCTTCAAAATACTCTTAAAAATTGCCATCTTGTCTCTCGAGTTGAACCCCACGCTGATGAGATCAGAGGTTTCCTAACTCACCCCACTCCTGGGATTGCAGTGAAAGCTTTGCCAGGTAGTCACACAAGGATTTGCTTCCACCCTCTGCTGATTTGCGGTTCATATGATGTCGTCTAATCACAAATAAAAATCAACCCCTTCCCAGTTTGAGGAAACCCCACAGCATGGCTCAAAATCACAAACCTGGTCTCCCAGGTCATGCTAGTTTTCCTAACTACTTTTAAAGATATAACATCAAGGAATATATATGCTTAAGTGAAGTTTTACTGGCAAATTACTTTAAATGTGTAACATATCAAGACCTATTTTAGGCATCGAAGTGGACCTGTTCACATAATTATATGTACAGCATCTATTCTACGTTGAGGTCTTAACTTCCCCACTTCTAATTTCATTTTGGCTCAGTTTCTTAAAATGTGAAATGGACATGCACTGGAACCTTATATGGAAATTATGTAACTTAGTCTAATTCTCTCTTTTTATGTTAAAGGAACATTCTGTAAGAAAGGAACAAATGGTTTGAGTAATGCTTGCATCTAGACAAAAAACAAAAATTGCTATAATTATGGACAAAATTACAATTATAAAACTTAAATCAATTTATCAATTGATTAAGGAGAAATAAATTCATATTAATAAAATTAATAATTTTATTATTAATGAAAATAATAATTAATTCATACTAATAAATTCATATCATAAAAACTAAGCATTCTTTTCTATAATGTAGAAAAAGAATGTAATGACAATATATATACATACACATAAATATAGTCATATATCTACATATATAATTGCATGTGTGAACATAAGTATAGTCCTTTACAAGCTCATGTAAAGTACATACGTATATATGCTTAATGCTAGCTTTATAGTGAGCTACAAAATAAAATGTCATATGATCCTACTGTATAAGTGTAAACAACTGTATGGTGATTCCTTCATTTTCCCAAAATATGTTATCAAAAAACAGTGTTCTTCCTCACAACTTTTGCTACTTTTTAACTGCAAACACTTCAGATTGTGATGCCATACACTTAGGAATAATTAAATCTGTCTTAAATTCTTTTGTCTGCCTTTTAACAAATTATCAGGTAATTTGTCCATGCATCCAAACTAACATTGATTGATGTAATTTCAGGCAAATATGTCTTTTTCCCAAAATACTTTTTTGATCAAATTAAAGTTCTTTCATGAATGTTCCGTTATAAGAGATCTATAATGACATCAATATAAGATAAACTTTTTTTTTTTTTATAAAAAATCTGCATCATCTTTATTTTGCATACTTTAATTTCAGAACAAAACAAACAAAAAAACACAATACACAACATTCAAACCCCATGTCAAATGTGGAAAGGAATAGGGCTTGAGGCCCTTATATCCTGCCTTGGACAGAGGGACAGAAATAAAACCACTAGACATCAGCAGAAGGAACCAAGTGCGCCAAGGCCACTGGGGCTGCTGCTGGGGGAGCCATGGGGACACTATACAGAGGGAACAAAGTCTGCAGGTAGAAATTCCTAATCTACTTCTTCCATGCGAGAGGCATCCTCATCACCCTCAAGGGGAGGGATCTCATCAGGAACAGCAGTACTGGGCTCCTCTGCTGTCACTTCATCTTCATCAATGCCCAAGCCTAGCTTGATCATGCGGTAGATGCGGCTGGAGTGGGTCTGGGGATCCTCAAGCGAGAAGCCGGAAGAGAGCAGTGCAGTTTTGAACAGCAGCACCACCAGGTCCTTGACAGCCTTGTCATTCTTGTCTGCCTCTGCCTTCTGCCGCAGGGTCTCCACAATGGGGTGGTCAGGATTGATCTCCAGGTGCTTTTTGGCCATCATGTAGCCCATGGTCGAGTTGTCCCGAAGTGCCTGGGCTTTCATGATGTGCTCCATGTTGGCAGTCCAGCCATAGGTGCTCGTCACGATGCAGCAGGGTGAAGACACAAGCTTATTGGAGATTGTCACCTTCTCCACCTTCTTATCCAAGATCTCTTTCATGAGTTTGCAGAGGTTCTCAAACTTAGCCTTGCTCTCCTCCATCTTCTTCTTCTCCACCTCATCCTCAGGCAGCTCCAGGCCCTCCTTGGTAACCGAGACCAGACTCTTCCCATCAAACTCCTTGAGCTGCTGCACACAGTACTCATCGATCGGCTCTGTCAGGTACACCACCTCGAAGCCCCGCTTCCGCACTCGCTCCACAAATGCAGAGTTGGCAACCTGCTCTTTGCTCTCATCAGTGATGTAATAGATGGACTTCTGGGTCTCCTTCATGCGAGACACGTATTCTGAGAGAGAAGTCATCTCATCTCCAGACTGGGAGGTGTGATAGCGCAGCAGCTCAGACAGGCGTCGCCGGTTAGTGGAGTCCTCATGGATTCCAAGCTTTAGATTTTTAGAGAACGCCTCATAGAATTTCTTGTAGTTCTCCTTGTCTTCTGCCAGCTCCGAGAAGAGCTCAAGGCACTTCTTAACAATGTTTTTGCGAATGACCTTCAAGATTTTGCTCTGCTGGAGCATTTCTCGGGAGATGTTCAGGGGAAGGTCTTCAGAGTCAACCACACCACGGATGAAGTTGAGATATTCTGGTATTAATTCATCACAGCTGTCCATGATGAACACACGGCGGACATAGAGTTTAATGTTGTTCTTCTTCTTGTTGTTCTCAAAGAGGTCAAAAGGAGCCTGACGAGGGATGAACAGCAATGCTCTGAATTCCAACTGACCTTCCACAGAGAAGTGCTTCACTGCCAAGTGATCTTCCCAGTCATTGGTAAGGCTCTTATAGAACTCTCCGTATTCCTCCTGGGTGATGTCATCAGGGTTTCTGGTCCAAATGGGCTTGGTCTTGTTCAGTTTTTCCTGATCAATGTATTTCTCCTTGATCTTCTTTGTTTTCTTTTTCTTATCTTTGCCACTATCATCCTCCTCATCTGAGCCCACATCTTCAATCTTAGCCTTCTCCTCATCATCTTTATCTTCCTCTTCTTTCTCACCTTTCTCTTCCTCTGCCTCATCATCACTGATTTCCTTCTCGCGTTCCTTCTCCAGATAGAGTGTGATGGGATAACCTATGAACTGTGAGTGCTTCTTCACCACTTCTTTGACCCGCCTTTCTTCTAAGTACTCTGTCTGATCTTCCTTAAGGTGGAGAATCACTTTGGTACCCCGCCCAATGGGCTCACCATGGTCAGCACGTACAGTGAAGGAACCCCCAGCAGAAGACTCCCAGGCATACTGTTCATCATCATTGTGTTTTGTGATCACAACCACTTTCTCTGCCACTAGGTAGGCAGAATAGAAGCCAACACCAAATTGCCCAATCATGGAAATGTCTGCACCAGCCTGAAGAGCCTCCATAGATGCTTTAGTACTAGACTTGGCAATGGTTCCCAAATTATTTACAAGATCAGCTTTGGTCATGCCAATGCCTGTGTCTACCAGAGTCAGGGTGCGCTCCTGGGGGTTGGGGATGATGTCAATTTTCAGCTCTTTACCACTGTCCAATTTGGAAGGGTCTGTCAGGCTCTCATAACGAATCTTGTCCAAGGCATCAGAAGCATTACTGATCAAATCCCGAAGAAAAATTTCCTTGTTGGAATAGAAGGTATTGATAATAAGAGACATGAGTTGGGCAATTTCTGCCTGGAAAGCAAAAGTCTCCACCTCCTCCTCTCCATGGTGCACTTCCTCAGGCATCTTAAAGAATAAGAAACGCAGATACTAGAGAGCTGAGCGGGCAAGGACTGCCTCAATCTCACTCGCCACAACAGGGGTGCACGGGGGTGACTCAAGAGCAAACATCTCTTTTTTAAGGTATATTTTGGGAAATGATGTTCGTTATGTTTGGTCATATATGATATTAAAAGATAATTTGCAAAAATAACAATTAGCAAATGAAGATTTGGTGATAGCCAAGAATCCCATGCTAACTGATTACTTTTTAAAACTATATTTTTAAGAAATAGTAAGACTGTCTTATTAAACAATCTTACATTATAATTACATGAAATATCATCTAATTTATTTTTGTAATCAGTATGGTAAAAGTTTATATACCCATAATAATTTTTATTATATTTCTAAGATATATTTAAATGTCCTATTTCCAAAATAACATGAAAATTTTAAGTACCATAGCCATATATTATTTCCTGAAATATGCATTGCTGCCATAACCACTAAGTAGGTTCCCATTCTGTGGAATTTTTAGCTACATATTTTATTACTACTGTAGATTGAAGGAATGGAAGAAAATCTTTGTGTACTTCATATAAAATATATATTTCATTAGAACTATTCAACTTATTTTAAATAAATTATAAATAATTTATTTTTATAGTCATATATTTAGTGTGAGTCTCGGGAGAGAAGACTCTCTCTTTACCAGTTTTAAAAGAACTGGTAAAAGAACATGATCAGAATGAAGATACAACAGCTAATAAGAACTTCTCACTTTCTTGCATTTCTCCACCTGTAAAATGTGGTAAATATTAGTCATCTTCTTGGTATATGGCATTCAAACCCCTTTTTTGTTTGTGAGGTCTTCTCCAATTCATGTCTTGGTGAGAGTCCCCTATAAAAGCCAAAGGGGTCGGATACTCATGACAGGGGTGGCAGTATGCAGGGTCTGGATGCAATAGCATTGAGTGGTTCCCATGGTGGTGTTGTAATTACATGATCGAATGCTTTTAGGCTTATAACTCTAGTTCTATGCCAGCATGCCCTGGAGCGGGGACAATGAAATATCAAACCTGGGAAAAGCAATGTTACAACTTGCTTTGATTTAGAACAAGAATTCTAAATCAAAAAGCTTGACATTCACTCCATAGTTAGCCAAAAGACATTTGTGATGATTCTTCTTTGATCTTACATGTTAGAAACTGGGATTTAAAATAATTTGTTCTGTTCATAAAAATTTCATGTCTGACACCAGTATAGGTGTCCAAAGAATGAATGTTTATTGAATGAGTCAATAAATAAATGAATCTGTTCACTACCTTGACATCCTTAGCTAGGAAGTTTTCAAAAAAAAAAAAAAAGCCGTTGTGGGGGAGTGGGGCAGAGAAGAGTCTCTTGTCCATCTGTCCTTTGTATTTCATCAAGTCTTACTTTTCATAACTGAAATATTAAGAGTTGGAAAAATTGATTTGTGAAAATGATTCAAGGAACTCTATATCGGACTCTCAAAGTAAACGTGATTTGAAATAAAAGGGTTCATAGCAAATTAAGGAAACTCCTTGAGGCATCATGATACAAATGTGTACATTTTTTTCAATGAAAATTAGAAAGAGAGACTTTGACTCTCTCATTTCAGTTATTATGACCTTACGTCACAACTAAAGGTAAACATATTGGCAACTCCCTCTCCTACTATTTAACGTTAAGATAAATAAATCACAGAAATGCCTTGGCTATTGCTGGGAACCCTCAGCCTTGACTCATTCCATCAGTGACAAAACTGGATCTGTAACAATCAGAAATGCACGGCCCAACTTGCATTTAATGATCTAAGATCTTTTAACATTGGTCATCACAGTTTGGAATCTGCTTTCTCCAACTAATGGCAAGTGATTGCAAGTTTTCTCATCTCTTCTTCCTCCTTGAGACTATCACTGTAAAGACACAAATATTATCCTTCAAGCTTCTCTGTTTTAAAGTTAGGAATTAAATTAAAATGAAATGTTTGCTGAAATAATTCATTCAATTATTAATAACCACCCAATAAGTTAGAGAAAAAATTTAGTATATAGCTCCACATATGGTCATTCCTCAGTTGTTTGGGGATAACTATATTTACAGATTGAAAAATAGCACAAATAAAGCCTTTTGATAACACTGGAAATTTGTAAAGTATGTCAAAGTTGAATACAATTCCTGACCCCATAACTCCATGACCCCATGATTCACGTAGTTCCAACTATTATTGTATGTAAGTTATTTTTGATTTGACATTGGCTTTTTGCTTTCAATTTGGTCCTAGGGGACCATAAAGCATTTGTACTCCCTTAATCCCCTCCTAGGACTCTTGCTGGCACAAATGACGGTTTTTAGCTAAGACATGTAACTACCAAATCTGTTTCTCCACAGTAACTCTAAAAGGGCTTGCTACTTACACCTCTGCATGTTATAATAGTGCTTTGCACTATTAATAGAAACCATAAATAGTTTCATTTATACGGCTGAATTTGTGTTTTCACAAAAACAATTAAATTATAGTCAATAAACCAGTTGAAGAAAGCAAAGGATTATATATTCAAATTTAATAAATACAAACACTAAGACAAAAATTTGTTTGTATTTAAAAAGACAAGATTTACTTAGCTGATAAATTAAAAATACTAAGTAGAATATCAAATTCCCTGACGATGTCCCAGAAGTCAAGCATTTATGTGCTTTAACCTTGAAAACTGAAATTCATATTTTTGGATTCCATTGGCTAGAATAATTATCTCATCTATTTATTTACTGACCCTCAAAATAAAACCCTTTAGTCTCCACTTTGTCTTTTTAGGGGTCCCTGTTTAATGCATGTTTCTTCATTCAATTAATGTCTACCTATAATTTTAAAATTGCATTGTTTGACTGAATAGCTCTCATGATTATTGTGCTACTGGTAAGAGGGGAAGGTTTGAGTTTTAACAAATACTTTTGTTCAACAGTTCTTATTAAATTTCTTTCTTTGAAATGTTGTAAGTTTTTAACCATTTGGTAGGTGGTATTAAATTAAGTATAATATGGTTTGTTCTAGGACCCATGTAATAATCATAAGTATTTTCTTGAGTCTTCAGTGTTGTTTTTGACCATTAAAAAAGTTTTCATATTTCCTGAAAATATGAAGCATTCTATTGTATACTTTAGCTTAATTGATTTATCCATTCAATTAAAACTATAATGTCCTTTTATAACTAAAGAGTTCCTAGTTCTAGGCTGATTAATTTTCCTAAAGCCATAGCTTAGCACAGATTTTATACACTGTGACTAATCTATAATCGAAAATTTAGACTGTATCTTTTAAAGTTATCATTTTAACCCCCAAAAGGTAATCTGCTGCTGATTTATCCATTAGCACATAAATATTTTTAAATGAATAGTAATTTACACAATGAAATACTGCAGTATACTGGGCATAAGAATGTTGTTACTAATTGTACCTCTCATATGTGACTGCCCAGTTCCAGTGGTTCTTATCTTATTTAGAATAAGTTTCATGAAGTTCTTCAGTGACAACTAAACCTTGATCAGCATAAAGGATCACAGGGGATACTTTGACAATAATATCAGACTTAGGATGGATATGCTATGTCCTTTCTGCATAAAAATGGTGCTATTAACCCTTCAAGCCTCCTTTACAGTTTATTAGTACTAAACTGTCAAGTCCTATGCCCCAAATGCTTTGCTTATGGTTAGTTTGGATTTGACACCTACTTTATTTTTTTCACTTATTTGTGTCTGTTTATACCCAAATTTGTTTTAGAAAGATGATAGTTTTTTATAACTGCATTAAATCCAGTAAGAAAAATAAAATTGAAATCAATAACCTAATAGAAAAATGGGTAATAAAGTTGAAAAGGCACTTTACAAAAAGAGAAAATCCAGATATCCAGTAAGCATGAAAAGTTGCTCACCCTCATTAGTCATCAGAGAAATGCAAAATAACCATAATGAAATACAACTATGCATCTACTAGGATGAATAAAACAAAATACCAGGTGTTGGTGAGGGCGTGAAGCAAATGAAATGTTTATTTACTGCTAGTGGGAGTGTAAATTGGTTTGACTATTTTGGAAAACTGAACTTGAGCAGAGATATGGCTCATTTTAAATATATGATTTGTAGAATTTTGTAGTATGTTCACCAGAAGTCTTTTACAAGAGCTATTTGTAGTAGCTGCAAACTGAGAACAACCTAAATGTCCATTAATAATAAGATAAAAATTAAACTTAGGTGTATTCATAAAATGGAATATTACACATCAGTGGGGATAAAGTATTTCTACCTGTGACATTAGCGAATTGCACAGGCATAATACTGAATGAGAAAATCCAGACACTAAACCACATGCTCTATAGGATTTCATATATATAAACTTCAAAGTCAGGCGAAATTAATCAATAGTGTTAGCAGTCAAGACAGTGATTTTCTTGTCGGGTTTGGGGGTACTGACCGAGAAGAGACAGGAGAGGGATTCTGGTGATGTTCTATTTCTTCATTTGTGTGCTGGTTACATAGACGCATTTGTTCTGTGAAGTTTACTCAGGCTCATATGTACAATTTGTACACATTTCTGCATGCATTTTGTTCAGCCATAAAATTATCTTAAAATATAAATTAACAGCAAGTGAAAATTGAAATCAGATTAAGGTGAAAAAGAGAATATGGACGGATGAAGTCAGAAGTTAGACTAGGATAGAAAAATACCTTCTCTAACATTTGTTATATTTGTTAGAGACCATGAAGTTAATATCATTCATTATGTCCATAAAAAAACAAATGTGTTGCTCAAGAGACACCTGCCCATTCATAGAATTTAGATCTCTGCTCCCATGCTTGTAAAGAGGAGTCATCCTATGTAATGAGCTACGACTTCTGGAACTTTCTGATAGTAAAATACCATAATGAATTGTGTGGGATGATTTCTTAAAATGGCCATTAGTGTAGAAGCATGGTATTAATAGTAGATTTTCATTCAGTAAAAGTAAGTAAGTAGTTCTTTGGGCAAATGAGGGGCTCACAAAATGGCATTCTTTGCAGGTTTAATCTAATCGAGGAATTGATTTTGAGAGTACGGAATTGATAGACTGTATCCTCAGTACATAGATTTTGATAAGTCCTGAGGCAAGTGGATTTCAGACTATATCTCCTCAGGAGTACATAGACAGCAACCATTATACTGCTGGTTAAATGAGAATCCATGGGCTTTAGCCAATGAGGGAAAGAGTGACACCTTGTTATGAAAGCTGAGAAGCTTGGCATGGGTGTGTGTACGATAGAAGAGTTCCCTATTTCTGCTCAAGGTTAAACCAAAGGAGGCTCCTAAGAAGCAGTGTGGGGTCTTTGCTACTAAACAGTCATCACGTCCCTGAAGTTCTACTTCATGGACCATCAGTCCAATTCTTGGAAAAGAATTGAAGTAGGTTTAATCCATGCATTTTCAATGGGAACAATATTACCCGTAAGTGGATGAAATTCATTCTTGGAGAGTGAAATAATTTTACTCTTTTTATGTATAAAATGTAGATATACATACAGCACATAAACAGATATACAGTATAACTGTGGTATTAATATTTCATGGTGGGGGGGCAATTAGGGGGAAAAATAAGTGAAAATGCTCCCTGGGTGGGGGACTGTATGTGAAATAAAGGTTAATAAAAACTGATGAAATCAAATGTAAACACAAAATAATAACAGCTACATTTCTCCAGCCCCAACCCACAGACATTTAAACATTTAAACTGGATCACCATAACCTCATTCAGTATCCTTCAATATAAATAATTTGTATTGTATATCCTCAGGTAAAGGAATAAGTTAACTCAGTTAAATGTTGGAATATGTCTAGTAAAAAGATGAATTTGGTTTCAGAATATTAATATTTTGGTTTGGTTGTTGTTCTATTAATGTCAATCCTATGTTGGGAAAATAAAAAATTGCATTATATTGCTTAACAATCCCTGTCTTTTTATGGTATGCAGTAGGAGGGAGTAGATGTAGCTCACCCAAGAAGTGTATCTTGTGATTGTTAAAAATAAAAAGTAGCCAGAGGGTAATATGCTCTGGATCACTGAAGTGGAATCACAGTTTGAAATTTAATTTTTTTAAAAATAGAATTTCCTCATTGTAACTGGTGAAACAATGTAAAAACACATAAAGAAAAGCCATAAATTCCCTTATTCCATTTCATCCTATGCCCTCGAGTTAACCAAAGGTATTTCCATGAGCTTCTTTTCTTCTAGTTTTATTGAGATGTAATTGACATATAACATTGTGTACATTTAAGGTTACGATGTAATGATTTTATACATGCATATGTTACAAACTGATTACAACAATAAGGTTAGTTAATACAGCAATTACTTCACATAATTACAATTTTGTGTGTGTTTGTGAGGAGAGAACTTTTAAAATCTCTCTTAGACAACTTTCAAATATACAATACAGTATTGGTAACTATATTCACGTACAGTACATTACCTTACCTTACATCCCCAGAAACTGATTCATCTTATAACTGGAAATTTGTACCCTTTGGCCACCTTTACCATTTTCTCCCCCTCCCCCTCCTGCCCCTGACAATCTGCTGTTTCTATGAGTTCGGTTTTTATAGATTCCACATTTAAGTGGGATCATAAGTGTCTTTCTCTGTCTGACTTATTTCACTAAGCATAATGCCCTCAAGTTTCATCCATGTTGTTGCAAATGGCAGAATTTCCTTCTTTCATGGCTGAATAACATTCCATTGTGTGTGTGTGTATCACACTTTCTTTATCCATTCTTGCATCGATGGATACTTGGATAGTTTCCATGTCTTGGCTATTGTAAATAATGCTGCAGTGAACACGGAGGTGCAGATATCTCTTCACGATAGTGATTCCATTTCCTTTGGTTATATACCCAGAAGTGGAATTGCTGGATCATATAGTAGTTCTATTTTTAATTTATTGAGGAACTCTGTTTTCCATAGTGACTGCACCAGTTTGCATTCTCACCAACAGAGCACAAGGCTTCCCTTTTCTCCACATCCTCACCAACTCCTGTTATCTCTTGGCTTTTTGATAATAGCCATTCTAATGGGTGTAAGATGATATCTCATGGTTTTGATTTGCATTTCCTTGAGGATTAGTGATATTGAGCACTTTTTCGTGTACCTGTTGGCCATTTGAATATCTTCTTTGGAAAAATGTCTATTCAGGTCCTTTGCCCATTTATAAATTGAATTATTTGGTTTTCTTGCTATTGATTTGTATAAGTTCTTTATATATTTTGGATATTAATCCCTTATCAGATATGTGGTTTGCAAATATTTTCTCCCATTCTGTAGGTTGCCTTTTCATTTTATTGATCACTTTCCTTTTAGTTTGATGTAGTCCTACCTGTTTATTTTGCTCTTGCAGCTTGTGCTTCGGATGTCATATCCATAAAATCATTGCCAAGACCAATGTCACAGAGCTTTTTCCCTGTTTTCTTCTAGGAGTTTTACGGTTTCAGGTCTTACATTTAAGTCTTTAATCCATTTTTTTTTTCTGTCAAAAATTTTCAGAACTTTTTTAATAATGTCATTGGGAATAATACATTTGGTTGTTGTTGTTTTTTTTTTTAAACATCTTTATTGGAGTATAATTGCTTTACAATGGTGTGTTAGCTATCAATAGAGAAAAGACAGTCTTTTCAATAAATAGTGTTGGGAAAACTGGATATTCACATGCAAAAGAATGAAACTGGACTCCTACCTTTCTCCACTCACTTAAAGTGAGTGGAGAAAGGTAGGAGTTACCTTTAAATTAAAGAGTTAAAAATTAAAGAGTTTCCGTCTTTAATCCATTTTGAGTAAATTTTTGTGAGTGGAGAAAGGTAGGAGTCCAGTTTCATTCTTTTGCATGTGAATATCCAGTTTTCCCAACACCATTTATTGAAAAGACTGTCTTTTCTCTATTGGGTATTCTTGACTTTCTTTTCAAATATTAATTGACCACTATATGTATGCACAAGCTTCTTAATGTTCATATACAGGATTTTTTCAAGAAGAGTAGTTATAGTAAATAAATATATATCATAAATCTGGGTTTATAACTGCTTTCCCGTGACAGTGTCAAAGTTGATTAGTTGCTGTGACAAAGTAGTTGCCAAGTAACCCATAAGCCTAAAACACTTAACATCTGACCCTTTACAAAGAAAGTTTGCTGTCCCCAACAGTAGACCATAATAAATTCTTGTTTATCCATTTGAAGCAAGACTGAATCCATTAAAATGTTACTGTAAAAGAATGTGTAATAGATGAAAATAGATTCACAATACATATGAACCAAGCAATTGAAAACAATATACACAGTAGAGGTTAATTTTTGTTAAAATCATGGGTGCACTATGTGGGGTGCTTAGAATTGAAGGAGCCCAACTGTCAGAGTCTGACAGGCCCAAATTCCATTTCTGACCCGACCAATCACCAATTGTGTTGAAACAGATGAGTTACCTTACCTTATTGTTCCATTTCTTTTTTATACACTGGAGATGTTCAAATATGGATATTTCTCCCCCCCTTCCAAAAATTGATTTGAGGTGAATCAACATAACAATATCTATCCTTTATGGTGATTTTAATTATGAAATAAAATGCATAAAAGTTTTAATGTGATGTCCAGCACATAGCAAGGCATACTACATTTAAAATTTTTCCTCTTACCGCTGCTTCAAATAGACAAGAGAAGAGACAAGAAACTCCTATCTTATTATTTCTTTTTCAATAAGCAGATGGAATAGAGAAAGGAGTAAAGAAAACCCTTTCAAGGGCTGGGGCATTCCTCACCACAGTGATAGACAAGGACCATAGAGCCCCAGAGAAAAAAGCCACCACTGACAGCAACATGAGAAAAGGGTAATAATATATTTCTATGCCATGACATCCGGTTTCTTCTCTGAATTATGTCAATTAAGGCCATAATTGCAGAGGATGACAAAGGAACTATGCTTCTTTATTCATTCTATTCCTTGTGCTGAGGCTTAGAATTATCATTTGCATCAAGAAGTGGTTAAAAAAAAAGTCTTAAGTTATTAGTTTTATTTGCCATTATTTTGTATATTTATATATGTATGTATACATATACATATGTATATATGCGTGTCTACTTGTGTATATATACACACATATTTGTATGTATTTTTTCCTTACACGAAATCCTTCTTCATTTTATCTTTAAATCATTAGAAATAAGAAAGTTATTAACAAATGTAATTCCTAAAATGTCCTTGTTACTTAATTTGGAGTCACAGAAACTCAAAATTTGAAAGCAATCATCTAGGTCAGAATTTTCTAAACTATCTTCCAAGGAACACTATATAGGAGAGGTATTAATTGTGTGCATGTGTAAGAAGCATTCCTTAGTCAGACTACTTTGGGAAACACTGCTTCTGCTACTGCCTCTTTAAATTCACAATGAGTGCAAACACATTGAAGTGTCTGCAGCAAAAAATTCTTCAATCTTATTAAGCCTGTCTTATCCTAAGTAATTTGACAATAAACTTTCTTTACTCATAAACTCCTATTTCACATCTCCTGGAAGTATTCTTCCCAGAACATCTGTAAGTCTTCATCTAGTTTAATTCACTCATTCTATAGATAATGAAATATCATTATGTATAGCAAAAAAGTGAACACTGCAACTCATGTCTTCAGTTCATTTATGTTTGCCAGCCATTAATCTAAATGTTTTCTAGATCCCGAAGTCCTGTTGAATACAAGTTTATCTTCTCTCCATCCCAAAACGCCATAAAATGGCAATGAAGGAATTAGAAAGGTATTAATGCATAAGGACAAGAACAAGAGAAATGGGCAACAGATATTTTGACGTTAGCAAGCAGATGGAAGTGTGCTCACTGCCTTAGCAGAGTGGCAGGAACCCTCTAAGTCCCTGCATGGGGGACACAGGGGAGGGTGAAGGATTCATTGGAGACACGTGGTATGAAGCTGATATATAAGGATTGAGTGAACATCACTATACAGAGAATCTCCCCTCCCACCCAAAGCTTAGGAAATAGCTATTTCTGAGTGATTCAGGTGGGTGATGAAGCACAGGGAGGCTAACTGAAAAGTAATAAATCAATCTAGATTCTTATATGAATATTGAATAATTATATGAATTATTCTTATATGAATAATTATTCATTGTTTCATAGGAAATGCATTAGTTGCAGGTCACCATCGTTGAGCACTGACTATGTAAAAACAATGGACTAGACGCTGGGGGTACAAAGATTCCTTAACAGTAAAATTTATATGACAGCCATATTCCTGGTCTTAAGAAAAAAAAAAAAAGGAAAAAAAAAAAATCACTATGATAAAAACTGTGAGCATACCAGTCCCCCCAAAATTTGTCATGAGAAACATCAGTGACTCTTTCTTGTCTGACATCTTTCACTGGCATAATTGTCTTGAGATCCATCCATGTTGTAGCATGCACCAATAGTCTATTATTTTTTTTTAATTTCTGGGTATCATTCTATTGTATAGATCTATAACAATTTGTTTCTCTGTTCACCCTACTGATGGGTATTTGGGTGATTTAGAGTTTTGGGGTATTACAAGAAAATCTTTTATGAAATTCAGGTATACAGCTTTGTATGGACATATGTTAATTTTCGCTTCCTGAATTATATAGCAGTGAAGTGATGTAATGCCAAATTGCATTCCAAAGTGATTGCACCATTTTATATCCACATCTGCTATGTATGAGTGTTCCTGATCCTGCAAATATCACTAAAACAAGGATAGTCAATTTTTATAATTTAGTCATTATAGTAGACATCTACTTGTATCTTGCTGTGGTTGTAATTTGCATTTCCCTATTATCCGAGATGTTAAGCATCTTTCCATGTGCTTATTTGCTGTCTTCATAGTTTTCATGAAATGTCTATTCAAACTTTCGCTGATGTATTTTGTTGCACATAATTGAATTTTGAAAATTCTGTATGTAATCTGGGTATGAGTCATTTATCAGATGAGATTTGTAGCCTTCTATAATGACGTCCCACAAATTTTCTAATATGGAGTTATCATTTTCATTCAGCTCCAAATCCTTAAAAATTTCTCCTTTGTCTTGTCTGTATTGTCTCATGAGTTATTTAGAAGTATGCTATTTACTTACCAAGTATTTGAGAATTTCCTAGAAATCGTTCTGTTGATATATAATTTAGTTCCACTGTGGTTAGAAGCATGATTTGTATCACTTGAATTATTTTAATGTTTGGTCCATCTTGGTAAATATTTCATATGTGGTTTAAAAAATATGTATATTTTCTACTGCTGTTTGATGGATAGTTCTAAAATGTTACTTTGGTCAAATTGGTTGATAATTTCATTCAAAACTTCTGTATCCTTACTGATTTTTAGTTGTCCTGTGAAATATTTTAAAAAGATATTAAAATATTCACTTGTTAAAAAAAAAAAAAAAGAAATTTACAACTGCAGGGGTTCAGGGGGCTCACAAAGTTTTGCAGACTTTTTAAGATATGTATTCAACAGGTGTTTAGTGAGCATCTACAAATTTTGTGAGGTTCTGAGTCTGAGTTTCAAAACTATATTAGTTCGAATAAGTTGCATAACTTCTCTAATCCTTTGTTTCCCCTTTTATATAAAGGAATAAGAATAATAACAATAACTATTTCAGAGAGTTGCATGCCTGAAAATACTTTGATAGATATTTCTGATAATAAAAATGAGAAAGCACAGTATTTCCTAGAATAAAGTTCTGTTCAACCAAATTTATGGAGAGCCTACTAAGTAAGAGGTCTTATAATGGAACCCCAAAGTTTAATCTTACCAAAAGTGAGTGGGGAACGAGGAAGGGATTACAAATGGGCAGGAGGACACATTAAACATGGTGGATCTATTCAGTGTCCTGACTGTGGTGAAGGTTCATTAGTACATATACTCGTGTGTCAAATTATCAAATTGTTTACTTTAATTATGTACAGTTTATTTTATGTCAGTGAAACATCAATAAAGCTGTCTAAAAAAAGGAACATAAACATAAAACTAGGCTTAAATAGTAACCCTTTAAAAGAGACACCATCAGGCTTCCCTGGTGGCGCAGTGGTTGAGAATCTGCCTGCCAATGCAGGGGACACGGGTTCGAGCCCTGGTCTGGGAAGATCCTACATGCCGCGGAGCAGCTGGGCCCATGAGCCACAACTACTGAGCCTGCGCGTCTAGAGCCTGTGCTCCACAACAAGAGAGGCCGCGACAGTGAGAGGCCCGCGCACCGTGATGAAGAGTGGCCCCCACTTGCCGCAACTAGAGAAAGCCCTTGCAAAGAAACGAAGACCCAACACAGCCATAAATAAATAAATAAAATTTAAAAAAAAAAGAAGAGACACCATTATCTTTTTATTTAACTCCTTTCCCCTTACTCTGACTCCCTCAGTGTGGGGTGCCTTATAAGCACTGGTTCTTCTATTTTATATTTTGAAGATGTTTGTTCTCACATGGTATATTTTCAATAATACTTTCAGATCAATATTCTTAAAACTTTAACTTACACAAATGTTGAAAAGCTGGACAGTGAGAAAAATAAAATTATGATTATTTAGATTCTTAATTAATAGGAAAACCTAACTTTTTAAGCTTTTTCAAAATCAGTGTCATCCAAAATAGGATTATCTGTACATAAATGGGCATGAGTGTACTCTACAAAGCAATTAAAGAAAGATAGCCCAATTTTCCAAAAAAATTAATCTTAATGTGGGATCTGTTTAATAATATTTATACTTAATTTCTAGTAGTGTCTTAAATGGCATGTAGGTAGATGCTCAATGTGGTGTTGTACTGAAGTGAATAATTATTTTATATAATCAACTGCTGTCTATTTAACAAAAGTGTTTCTAAGCATGTTTGACTCCAAACCCTTGGTTTTGACTTTCGTACTGGTTAAGCTTTTACTGCAATAATGCAATATAATAAATCACTCCAAACTGCAGTGCCTTAAACCAATGTTTATTGTCTAATTGGGAAAATTTCATTTGAAAGACTTGATCACGTATTAATTGCTCTAATAACTATCTTTCCTTAGGAAAAGTTTTTTCTGTGGACCCTGGTTTTGTCAAAGGCTGGGGGTGAGTGGTATGAGTCAAGTTATTGTGGTCACCTCTGTAAAGCTGCAAGTTTCTGGGGAGGTTATGTTCTTAGGGCAAAAAGATGACGGCTTATACAAAGCCTGCCCAGCTCTTCTGTTGCCCACTCCTACATGATAAGTTTAACCCTCACAAAAGAAGATTATCCTCAGAGTCAGTGCCCATCAATGTTTGGAAACTTTTTTTTTCTCTGAATACTGACACTGCACATGATGGACTATATCTCAAAGCAGGACAAGTGCAGTTAAAGGAAAACTAAATTCCAGTTAATTTAACTAAACCTCAGAAAGTGGTTCAGCATTTCAGAATTGACCATCTTCTAGTCAATTCAAATTTGCTCAGACCTACTCTTGTTTGCTTATAAGAGACCTAGAATGCTTATTTCTGATATTGAGCAGGTCAGTATTGATGTGATCCTTTAATTTTTTGAATGTTATTTTTTTCTAGTCTGTAACAGATCAAACATGGCGTTAGAGACTCATGTTTCCTATTCACTTAACCATCCCAGCTTGATAGCAACTAACAAAACATCCTGAAAGCTAATCTAACTATGCCATTATACATCCGAAAGGTTTTATAAAATTACATGTATATAGTCCTCAGACATGTATTTATATTCCAAGTATGTTATCTTCTTTCATAGGTTTGAAAATTTTAAAGTTTTTGATTAATATATTGTCATTAATTTTAACAATTCTTTCTTCTATTTGCTCCTGTCAACATTCATGATCATTTTCAACCCATATTTGTCCTTAAATAAGGTTTTTTCTATTTTTTAAGAGTATAATATAGAGACAGTAAGATTCACCATTTTGGGTGTGTAATTCTGCAAGTTTTGGTAAATGTATTTGGTAAATGTCATTTAGTCACCACCACTGTCAGACAGAACAGTTTCATCTTTTCAAAAAAACCCTCCACGCTACCTGACCGCAACATCCTAGCAATTACTGATTTAGTTTTTGTCCCTATAGTTTTGCCTTTTCAAGAATGTCAAATATGGGCTCCCCTGCTGGCGCAGTGGTTGAGAATCTGCCTACCAATGCAGGGGACAGGGGTTTGAGCCCTGGTCTGGGAAGATCCCACATGCCACGGAGCAACTAGGCCCGTGAGCCCCAACTACTGAGCCTGCGCGTCTGGAGCCTGTGCTCCGCAACAAGAGAGGCCGCGATAGTGAAAGGCCCGCACACCGCGATGAAGAGTGGCCCCCGCTCGCCGCAACTAGAGAAAGCCCACGCCCAGAAACGAAGACCCAACACAGCTAAAAAAAAAATTAAATAAATAAATAAATAAATAAAATTAAAAAAAAAAAAGAATGTCAAATAAATGGAATCATACAGTATATAACCTTTGTAGTATGGTTTCTTTCAGTTAGCTTAATGTGTAAGTGTGGGTTTTTTAATCATGTCCTGCCATTTCTCAAAATTTGGTTTGTTAATTCTTACAGCATTAAACGTACATTTCTGCCTCACTTTCATAATCTGATACTTCTTATCTAGTAATTTCTCATGTAAATTCTTCACATAAATGGGATAAATTTCCTCACAGTTTGTTAGAGCAAATTCCTTTCCACTTCAGTATCTTTGTTTAGGTCTCCTTCCCCTCATGGATACCAAACCCATCACCCTGACTAGTTCAAATCCTTCATGTATTATTCCTACAGCATCAGATCAGGTCCCACCTTCTTAAATAGTTTTCTCTGAAAAATACAGCTGATAACAAAACCTATGTTGAATTGATTGATCATGTAACACCCGAATTGTTTCATATTTATTTGTGTTTTCTCCCCTACCAGATTGTAAGGTCCCTGAGAGCAAGATAAGCTTCTAGCATGAGAAGGATTACATGTTACATATTAAGACCTATTATAAAGACACTCAAGAGAATTTCCTGGCGGTCCAGTGGTTAGGACTCGGCACTTTCACTGCCGAGGGCCCAGGTTCAATCCCTAGTCGGGGGAACTAAGATCCCACAGACTGCATGGCGCAGCCAAAAAAAAAAAAAAAAAAAGGACACTTAGAAGGGTAACTTGAGAATTCCTACAAAGAGGTGTTGAAGGAGAGTAGGGGAATAGTATGCCTTCATAAACTTGATCAATTTGTGTTCAGGTAGAGTGAGATATTATACAAATTCCCCAATGAGTGTGCAAAATGAGAAGGCTGGTTTTTATTTGTAGATGATAGGTTTAATTGGTATGGCTTTGAGGAACTGATGAAGATTGGATTTACCACTGCTCATTGATTCATTGATTGCAGAAACAATCCTGGTGACTTTTCGTTTTCCCTAGATTTAGCAACTAGAAGGAGAATGGCAAGTTCCTAACAGGAGCAGATGACTGCAGAAAAGTTGTTAAATGAAGACTATTTCTTGATGCAAAGATTGCAAAATGGAACTTGAAATTTTCTATGAGATCCATGAGAGGCAATAACTTCAACTAATCAACCCAAAGAGAAGTCACAGGTCAGTATTAGCTGTCAATTGTTCCCTCAGATTCCAGGGAAACTCATATTTGCTTCATAGCGCCTAACAGCAAAGGGTATCCAAAATGAAGTACGTAGATATGGCTATATGAAAGTCACATGCCTTTTATTGTAAGAATTTACAATCTGCAGATACCTTGCGTTGGTATGAGCAGTCATACGTTTAATGCCTTTATTACAGAAGAAAATGTATCTCCTGCAAGTAGAGACAACCAGCAGCTCTTTACACTATTGTACGAAGCAAGCAATTTTAGAAACATTTAGGTCAACAAACTTTAAATATTTTTGAAAATACATAGACTAACCAGAGACTGCCTGGTAGTGATAAAAGCATGCCCCATCTGCCACTGCTTCAGTCCCTGCTAACTTCTCCCCTCTTTGATAGGAGTCTTAGAAACGTGTTTATCTTTCTGCAGATCCATTCAGGTAAATGCGATCTTATTCCTAACACATTCTCCATGTGTAGGTCACCTTGGAAGTGAGAAACATTTCAAGTGACTGATGAGAAGAAAACATGCTTTTTTAACACCTAACAGACCTAACAGAAAAGAAGGAGCCTGAACTAGAGAATCATTATTATGATAATTTTCATTGTGATAATTCCTGTAATAATAACTTTTGAATTAGGCATACATTTAAGCACCCAAGAGTGTTAGGTAGGCTGCATTTTTTCATTTGTTATTTGGATCCTCAATGCTTGTATACACTTGAAATCAAAGTGACTACCTAAACAAGGAGATAAAAAGAGAGACGGCTCCTCTAATCAAAGTCTTACATGCCCCCCACAAGGTAACACACAATAGTTTCCGTGTCACAACAGGCTTCATCTCTTTAAGAGGCCAGTTCTGAGTTAAGCAGATGACTCAGATACCAGCACGATTTCCGGTCCTTGACCTAAGGCTGAGTACATTGCTTATCTGTACTGGCTGTCCACACTATCTCAAAAAACGTGACTCTCCTCTGAGCACAGGATGTGGGCATCGGAAACAAATAAGGAAGCAGCAGCAAAATGTTTCATAGCTCTGAAGGAAATCCCACAGCTTGCAAGAAAATCCAGTGGACTGAATACATCATTCACTTTTATCCTGAAGAAGCAGCTAAATCAGATGCTGTGCAATTGAGCCACAAAAACAAATGAGAACACAATTTCATATGTAACTGCTTTGTCTCAACTTATGAGAAAGAAACGCATGCTTTTAACGGAGCAGTGTTTACTTATTCGATCCATGCATTTGGGGACCTAAATTTTATTTTCCAGTGGAGTAAAAAATACATGGTTTCTGAAGCATTTTTATTACTCAACATGACACCCAATCTCTTGAAACTGATCTTCAGTATAGAAACTTATGCGGCAAACAACAACTAAAGGTACCTGTTTAGTGAATGGTGAGTCAACCTTGAGATCACATTCAACTCTATTAATATTTTCTAAGAATTATCTGCCGTTCGTTTTCAGGGCATGATACCCATGATCTCTAAACTCACAATCTCATGCTAGGGTTTTCAAGGCATCACTACCGGATTGTAGTCTTTTCAGAGAGGGACATCTTCAACCACATTGGGTAAAGACAAACCTACTCATGGATTCTCCAAGTATATGGAGCAAATCATTACCATTTAAGGTTGAGAAAATTGTTTTGTGCTTTGGAGATATACCTACGGTAGTACCTTGACAATTTCAAATAGAAAGACATAAATTTCTACAAGTGGAGAAAAAGACAAATAGAACGTTTTACCATTATGCATTGATGGGGAAAAAACATGAACCCGAAGGAAAAGGGATCCGGAATTAAAAATGTTTCTATGGTGCTTTCTTGTAGAGCCTTTCCTGGGAAGGAATGCCATAGTTTCCCCCTTGTCCACCCAAGTTTTTCCTCTTGCTACCTCTCTGACACCTGATGAGAATTCCCCCTTCCTTCCTGTAACACCACTCAAAATAACAGTCATATTTTAAGGTACATAGGAATCTCACAGAGATCATGTTAAAATGCAGATTCTGACTAATAAGACTATGGTGAGATTCTTGGTTCTGCATTTCTTTTTTTTTTTAATTGAAGTATATTTGATGTACAATGTTATGTTAGTTTCAGGTATATAGCAAAGTGATCCATATATATATATATATATATTCTTTTTCAGAGTCTTTTCCATTATAAGTTATCACAAGACATTGAATATAGTTCCCTCTGCTATACAGTTATACAGTAGGTCCTCGTTGTTTATCTGGTTCTGCATTTCTAACAAGCTCCCAGGCCATTGATGGTGCTGACCACACTTTGATTAAAAAGAGCCCATAAGACACCCAGTCAAGAAGAGGAAGCTATAATTAGGGCTGATTACCCACATCCCCCCTCATCGGGACTAATCCCACCATTCTTCATGCTTGTTTAATGCTGTCATATCCAGAAGCTCAAACCTTCCAAAATTATTGATTTCACCACCAGAAATCCCAGCCTTCTAGAGCCATTGATTTCCTCCATCCCAAAATGAACTCCCAGTCTTGTCCTGACCATCATTTTAGTGAATAATTCCCTCATCCACCCAGTTGTTTAAATTCAAAACCAAGAAGTCATCGTTAATTCTTCTCTCTTGTTCTGCTCCCAAAGCCAATCTGGCAACACTAATTCCAAAACACCCCAAATCTGTTCACTTCTATTTGTCTCTGCTGCTCTTAATGCATTGCATATCACCACTGCCTCCTGCACAACTGAAATTATTTCCCATCTGGTCTCACTGCTCCCACTCTTGTCTCCCTCCCCACAGCCACCAGAGAGATCTTTTTGAAAGAGCATACCAGGTTCTTGGCTACTTACTACATTTAGGCAAAAAAAAAAAAAAAAAAAAATCCAAGCTCCTTTCTTTTTCACAAGGACTTGTGTGACTTCTCTCATCTCATCGTTGCCTGTACTGTAAACTGGCCAGTTTGTTTTTTCTCTGACCAGCCAAGCTTCAAGCTGCTTCTGCCTTGGATAAGCTTCCTCCTGAACTTTGCATAGCTTGTTACTCCATATTATTCAGACCTCTGCTCAAAAACCAACCCCACCAAGAACCTCCTGATTGCCTTATCTGTAATGGCCCCTTCCCCAATTTTTGTACTTCTCTACTCACTACCTTCATTTTCATGGTAAGCCTCATCACTCTGTGAAACTAAGTTATTTATTTATTTGTAGGCGAAGAAACATTGTATTTTTTTCATTGATGTATTTAAGTTCCAATGCCAGATATAACATAAGCACTCAATAAATATTAACTGGAAAAAAATGAATGAAAGAGGGAATAAATGAGTGCTAGCCTAAGTCAAAATGTTTTGGTAAGCAAAAGATTGCCAATGAAGAATCGGTAAGGTATCACTTCTCACATGATTACTCACCTCCAGGGTATCCTTTCCAATCTGCGCACGCTCCATCAACATAGATTTTAGACTGGAATGACATTGATGTGAAGCCCTTGGACCATTCCTCTTGCTATGTCCAGGAGGCTACTTAAAGTTTTGCAGAATGACACCAGTCCGTTTAGACCTTATACTCTTTGGCAGCCCAACGTCCCTCATTTCTGCCAGGGAATTTCTTCTGACTTCTCCTGGTTTCAAGAAGGTAAATTGAGCCTACATGTTTATACTCCTTTTGCCCCATATTTCATTGAAATAACTAAAGAATTTAAAGATTTAAAATATCTGGAGCAGTTTAGGAAAATAGAAAATGGTAAAATCCTCAGCAAGAAACTTGAAAAATGTCAAGAGGATGTAAAGATAATGGATTTGTCCTGAGAGAATATCTGACCCATGCTGACCAGTCTATACATCCAGTCAAGAAAAGAAAGAACCCACCTTAGACATAGATGCAGAGGTTTTCTCAACAAGTTCCAGGAAAATGTCCAATCTTGGGTCACCACATACCAGATGCAAAGGAAAGGACTAAGTCAGTGGGTGAAGGCCAACGGAAAGACTAAGGGAACAAGGACACTGCCCCCAACACCAGCTCCCTTCAGTTTTCCAAAGCAAAGAAACAAAGGAAGAAACTTGGTTCAGCCCAGGAGTAAAACCTCAGTGTTCTCTCTCTGGAAATGTCCTTCCTACCTCCCACTGATAATTATTGCTGGGAGGAAAAATGCGCTCTGCAGTGATACCGTTAGAAGAAAATACACTCTCCAGTGATACCGTTAGAAGAAAATACACTCTCCAGTGATACCATTAGAAGGCACTGGAGCAAAGAAAAAGACTCTGTGAACTCTGCTAGGGCCAAGCTTCATTGCACCTTTAATAACTTGGACTTCTGCTTTACTCTTGTGGTTGGCCAACTGACAGAAATGGAGGCTTTGCCATTTAGAGAATCCCACAATCAAGTACCTTACTTAATGGAAGAAAAAGGGCTCCAGGACACCCAATTGTTGATTGCTCTTGATCCACACATATTCCGAAGGAAAGTCCATCAGCTGTTCCATCTCCATCTACTCACAGGTCCTAATTTCAGGCTCACTCCCGGTTTTCTGTAGCCCTCCTCCACACTGCAAACATAGGAGGGACAGTTTCCATAGGGGATAGCACAAAGTGACCAACAGAAATGCTGGCTAGGTTCAAATCTTCTACAGTTTTTAACCAATCTAGATCAGAGCTCCCAAACTCTAAGACAGTGGTTCTCACAGAGTGGCTATTTTTGACCCCCTCTCCCCAGGGGAGGTTGGCAACAGCTAGAGACATTTCTGGTTGTCACCACTGAGTAGTAGAGGGTGTACTGCTGGCATCTAGTAGGTAAAAGTCAGAGATGCAGCTAACCATCCTAACATTCACTGGACAGTCTTCCGATTCCCAACAAAGAATCATCTGGCTCAATATGTCAATAGTTCTGAGATTTAGAAATCCCACTCAAAGGTCAATGGGCTCAGATGGACAACAGTAAATGTGAAGCTGGCCATGGATCAATAGGGCATCATGGGGATGGTGGTGAGCTGGGATACAGCAATGTGGGCCCAGTGATGACAATTTACGAAGAGAGGAAAGGAATCTGGGTTTTTAATGGGTGATTTATATTGTTGCGAACCAGTTTTATAATGGTTTTTATAAATTTTGGAAATCAATTTTATAATGTTGAAAACCAATCCAAATTAAAACGCAGAAACAAAACATTAAAAAACATAAAGCCACACCATGAGCCAAAAAAAAATATGTCAATGGTCTGGATCTGGCCCATGGATTCCTGGTTTGCCATTGCAGATTTAGTACTTTATTTATTATACATGAGATGACTATAATCACACAATTAAGTCTGAGCACCTAGGAGGACAGACAGCAGTTTAAAAATGGGCATTAGTCTGAACAATAACTAGAGAAAATGCCTACCAGTAAAAAAAAATGTTACTATAAACAAGAACTAAATTTAAGGGGGAAAGTGGGGAGGGGTGGTGGTGGGATGAATTGGGAGATGGGAATTGACATATATACACTAATATGTATAAAATAGATAATAAGAACCCACTGTATAAAAAATAAATAAAATTAAATTAAAAAAATAAATTCTATTTAAAAAATAAAGAACAAAATTTAAACAATATCATGTACCTGATAAGATTACAGAAGACCCTAAGGAGGTACGCAGGGGCCAGAGTCTTAAAATCTGTGATCTATAACACTGTTTCAGATAGATGATGCAAAGAATAAACAGTAGAAGAGTGGAAAAAAAATACAAACAGGTGAATCTCAAAAAAAGAATTGCAAACAGTTGCAAAAGATGCTCAGTTTCCATGATAATCAAATCTATGCAAATTAAAGTGAGACAGTTTTCCTTGTTGAAATTAAAAAAGAAGTACTGCCCAGTGTGGCCTGGCAATCAGGAGAGAGAGAGGCACACTAGTGCACTCTTGGCAAATATAAACTTTTTTTTTGCTATCTAGAATTGCTCTCAAAAGGGACTTCCCTGGTGGTGCAGTAGTTGGGAGTTTGCCGGCCAATGCAGGGGAGACTGGTTCGATCTCTGGTCTGGGAGGATCCCACATGCCACATAGCAACTAGGTCCGTGAGCCACAGCTGCTGAGCCTGCACTCTGGAGCCCGCAAGCCACAACTACTGAACTCGCATGCTGTAACTACTGAGGCCCGCGCTCCTGGAGCCCATGCCCTGCAGCAAGAGAGGCGACTGCAATGAGAAGCCCGCACACCACAGTGAAGAGTGGCCCCCACTCGCTGCAACGAGGACCCAATACAGCCAAAAATAAATAAATAAATAAATTTATATTTTAAAAAACCTATAAAAAATAAAATAAATTGCTCTCAAATTGAAAATGTACACGTTCTTTCATGCACAAGTCCACATCTAGGAAATATCTTAAGGAAACAACTGAATCAGTGGATACAGATGTACATAGAATTCTGTTCTTTGTAACATGGTTTATAATAGCAAATAATTAGAAATAACTCACATGCCCATTCATAAAATAAATGATATTAACAATCACCCAGTGGAGTGTTAAACAGCAGTCGAAGAGAATGAGATGTCCATATGTATGGAGAAGATAGTTTATGGCCTTTTTTAAGTAAAAGAAATATTCAAAATACTATAAATGCATAAAATAGATGGGAGGGCATGAGAGAAAGTGAATGAAAGGAGGCACTGAAAGAAATGTTCTCAATAGTTCATGTTTCTGTTGACTGATGTTTTTACTGCTTGTTTCTGGGTGGTGAGATAATAGTTATTTATTCTGCTTAAAAACTATTGTCTATATTTTCTGGGTTTTTTTCCTATATATATTGCAAATATATCTTCCCCCTATAATAAGAAAAAAGGAATAAAAGTTGCTAGTAAAGCATAAGATGTTATTACTTTCATGCATAAATCAATCTGAAACATAATATATATTTAAAGGTAGAATATCCATACATTATACCCTCGGGGAAAATTTAGTGTAGCATTTTTTTATATGAAGTTGTATGTCATGACCTAAAAGATCATTAATACCAGACTTTACTTGTTCTGTTAGCAATCAAGAAAATTCCAGTAGATTTATTTGTGTCTCTAAAAGTCTGAGAAAGGCATAGTTAGAGAAAGAAAAAGTGCCATTAAGTTAGAAAAGGAGACATTTTTTGTCATTAATGATGAATTAAGTGGTCCAAATAAAACATGTAAACATCATATTTTCTCCCAAATTCTAGCTTCATCAACTAACACCAATTTGGAAGTGAATCACAATTTTGGTTTAAAAAAATAAGTATTAATCTACCATTATAGAACCTTTAAATTGTTATAACTAGTGCTGAACATAACCTTAAATAAGAAATCACTTGCAGGTAGAAACCAACTGGAGATGGCTATTTTACTTTACTTTTACATGAAAACTGCCAGAGAAATTGAACAAAAGATGCTTCCTTATGCAACTAATCCTAGAGTAAGTAAATGTAACTTTGAAAAAAAATGTACATTTTGATCTTCATCTTCATCTCCACTCCTCTTGATGATTTTAATGTTTTTGTAATCTCTTGAATGTCAATAATACACTTCAAAAAAGAATATTTTAAAAAATGTTTTTAATTTACAAGACTTGTGGGATATACTACATTAATATCTAATACCATGAGTGAAAACAATAGCTTCATAAATAAATAATAGTATTTGGTATGCAAACAACAAGGATCTCTTTGATATTAAAGTTTGGATCATAGAATATAATCTAACTTAGAATGTTAGCAACTTAGAAGTTCTAAAACTTACAAGATCTATCTCTTCATAGTAAGTAGTACTTTGAAATGTTGCCATGCTGACAATATTTTTCCTACTTCCTTTGAGGGCTTAACACACAGAGAAACTTCACAAGTGTAGTTTGGCTTGGAAAGACTGGGACTTTTCTCTGCCTTGATACTTATCTGAAGTGACACATCTGCTCTTTTATAACAGGGGTGGCTTTGGGATGGAGTGGAGTCAGAGTAAGCCTGGTTGCCCCATGACCCTGGTTCTCATCTGGGCTCTGCCATCACTAGCTCTTTGATCTCTACATGTTCACGCTTCTGTTTCATCATCTGCAAAATAAAAGACTTCTGCAGCCTAATAGATAAGGTCCCTTCAAGCCCCAAACCTCTCTGATTCTATGACCAGATTGGGAAATATGCTTTAATCCTGGATTCCTTGGAAACTTCTTTTAACATCTCTCAGCCTTTGAGGAGGGTTGTCTGTATGTTCCACTTGCTCTGAGCTGGAAAGTTGTCTCCTGGGCTTCTAATGTTCTTAGGAAATAGGAAATGAATTGTTAAACAATAAGAGAGAGGAGATAAACTCTCAATCTGAAATATTAATGGGAAAGACAAGCAGAAAGAACAGAGAAATGGAAAGAGAATTCAATTGTTAGATTATAGAATAGACCAGTGATTCGCACATTAGAATTAGAGCCTCCTAGGGAGTTTTAAACAAGATGCTCAGCTTTATCTTAATCAATTAAATCAGAATCTTCCAGGATAGGGCTGACATTGATATTGAAACAAGAATGAAAATAATGACTCCTAGGCACCTCTTTTGCACAGCCAGGACTGAGAATCACAAGACAAGATGATGGTGAGAGAATTATTTGAGAAAGAGAGAAAATAAGTCAACACAGAAATACGCTTATGCAAATGGAGATTTTTTTAAAAAATATCTACAAACCTAAAAATCTTAACTCTTCTTGGTTTACAAAGAAACTACAAGTCACTCCTTTAATGAGTCTATTGGGCAGCCAGGGTTGAGACTCTCTAGAGTGTAAGGAAGTGAGCTGTATTTTAAAATTTGCTTCCTATTAGATTCCAGTCTTCAGTCATTGGAAAATAGAGACAGATAGTTGTTTCTTTAGTCTGTTACCATAAATGAGGAAAGTAAATTAGACCCAAATATTCTGAATAAAGAAGGAGTGAATTAATGTTTTGCATTTTAAAAAAGCTGTGGATCCTGATAAACAATTCCAAATTCTTAAAGGCCTGTACACACACTTGCACATTCAAATGCCTACACGTGTTTATATAATTACTGTGCACATACTTTTATAGGGCTAGAAATATATTTTCTTGCTGTTGACAGAGTTAGATGTTAGTCACATCAGAAATGAATCAGATGGATAAAACTCTATATCCCTGTTTCTGAAATGGGGTAAGCATTGCAATGAGTCATCTTAGACTCTGATATTTTGGAAAATTCTCTGCCTCTACACCCTGCTCAGGACCAAGTACCACATGATACAGCTGTTAATACAACTGTCACATGGCTACTGTCTTAATTTCAGATCTGCTAGAATGACTGTTTCCTGACTATAGTTTTCCCAACTGTAGACATAAATTGGGAAAGTATGAGGAGAACATATTTTCACAGAGCACTAGTCTCTGATTGTTTAAAACATCTGGGAAAGAAGATCATTCCTCAAACTTACTCTGTTTCATCTATCAATTGTTTGATCAGTCAATATCCATATTTTTCCCATTAGAAGTTGATATGACTCGATTTGGATGGTGATGATAAGAACAGTAATAACGGCAAAAATTTAATTAATAATGTCGAACTTAAAACCAGATTTTGAGGTGTTCATCCCAGAATGAGGGGTCTTGAGGCTATACGTCCAAGTTATCAACTCAGGCATGTGACAAGGGAGTGACATCATGGTAGCATCACAAATTCTGTAACATTAACCTGAAGTGGAAAATAAAAAACTTTAAAAATCACTCTGAAGCTCAACTTCTACTCTGATATAAGGGTGGGACATTTGCGAAGCTGGTGGCAGGAGACAGATCAGCCTGCTGTTGTGCTGCAGTGAGAAACGGAGGGCCTCATTTTGAAAAATATGGCTCGTAGTCTCTGCAATAAAGTGGAATAGCCAAGAAAGCAACAAACGTGTAGAGTAACCAGCCATGTAATTCGAAGGAAATCATCATTTGTGTGTTATGTGACCGGATTGCTGGTCGTTTGTTTCTATTTATATTTTTCATTATTTTACACTAAAAGAAGGAAGCAAGAACACAAACATATTTGTAGGGACAGTCTAGACACTGTATGAAAAACAAAGGGAATGAGGAAATGCTGGGGACTGGCATTCTGGAAACTACTCCTCTACTCCAAAGGGGGGCTACATCTGCTCAACTCAGCTGGTCATTATCATGGCACATATTGCCAGGTTTATGATTCTTTCAAAAGAAGTGGGAAATCAAGATATTTATGTGAACTCTCATTAAAAAATAGTAAGTAATTCCAATATTTTTTCAACAGTGTATGGATCAAACACATTGATTTGTGACCTTTGTTGTAAAACTACGTTGGTATTTCCAGACTGAGAATTCTCCTACATACAAGGTTCAGATCTCATTTCTTAGAAAAGTGTAAAGATGTTTCACTCTATCAGAGCTCACATCAGAGTTGAATGGCATTTCACCATTCCAGTTTAAGAGAAAAAAGCATGCCTTTTAATACAGCCACTGGAGCTCATTTTGATTATTCTCAACTTTTTATTTAATGAAAATTCAGCCCTATTTAAATGTCACTGATAAGGGCACTCAGAAAAATATGCCGAAGTGTTCATCCGGCACTCAGAGTTTATAGAGAGTTCTTAGAAGGTTAGCGTGCGCAATGATGACAAACACTTATATAGTGTTTCCTGGGCCCCAGGCTCTATGATAAGTACTCTGTGTGTATTAATTCATTTAATTCGCATAACAGCTACCTGATGTAGGTATTATTTTTATCATTTCCCTACAGATAGAGAAACTGAAGCACAGAGGTTTAAGTATTTTGTCTAATTTCTTACCCAGCTAGTAAGTGGTATAACCAGGGTTTGAACCCAAGCAGTCTGGCTCCGGAGTCCAACGTTAATACTTCTGCCAGCTTTTCAAATTAAAAAGTTAATAAATATCAAAATGATTGTCCATCTTTATGTGAACCATGAAAACTACAGCAGAATCTCAGATTGGTGCATTCCTGTGATGCAGTATATAGGAGGTAACTATTCTGTAACTGAATGGACTGTTCCAGTGCGCCATCTTCTGAATCCATTATGAACCACTGACAGTGTTTTCCGTCCAATATGCAACACAAGGAAGACTTTATTACTTTATGGCAACATTTGATTTGTTCACTTGCTGTTGTCATTTCAAATATTTCACAAAATGTTAAGGAATAAAAATTAGAAGGAACAGACCATAGAGATCATCTAGTCCAAATTACTCTTAATTGAGAACTTGGGAAAACTAAATGAGAATTAGGACATCTATCTTTCCATTGACCCCCAAAATTCAGTGAGACTATAGGGGAGTCCTTTTCCTCTATCACTAATCTATGTTCCTTTCTCTTTATGTTGCACACCACCTGAAAAAGTACGTCATTTCCTGATGGTGGAGAATTCTCCAGGGAGGAAAATGAGGAGGAATCAGGTCAAATGGCTTCTGTCAAAGTCTGTTAAGTAGTAGAGTTGAAATGTTAAATCCAAGGTATTCTCCTATTTTTTCTGCTGAGTTTTTGCTCAACGACCCAAGGATATTTCAATGTCCATTAATTTACCAAGTATTTATATCAGGAGTTGAGACAGTCTTGATTTTCACACAATATCAGAAATTTACTGTTATGTTGCTATTAAAAAAGACAACTATTATGCTATTGACACTGATGACAGTTTTACAAACCCCACATATCCAAATATTTTACCTTTTATGACTCTTACCAGAACCTAAGAAAACCTACTTTTTGTTAGAAATTTGTAGAGCAAATTTTCTTCTGGTAGTAATCTAGCAGAGGGTTTCATGAATTCCTTATTATTAGAGAGTGTTATCTATTGGAGTATGGAAGGAAAAATTATTTCCTGCTTTGAATATAAATGAATATAGTAATATCTATTACAGTAATAACTAGAGGAAACAAATGAAGGATTATTTAGAAAAGTAGGATATATTCCATTTATCCACTATCTTACAAACATAAATATATTTTTTGCTCATTAACACAAGTGTTCATCTAAGTTCCTATCTCTTACCTTTGCTCAGTTTGCACAATTGAATCAAGGGGCTTTGATTGTTATTTATTGGCCTTACTTCTGCATCTTTGATGACATAAATAGCCATGTACAGGAATCAATTTTTAGGGAGAACAAGCAAAGTTAGTTTGTGAATCTGATGTTCTTGGTCCATATAGAGTTGAGGTTTCTTTTTGTTTTTTTGTTTTTTGTTTTTTTTTTTTGATGATTTAGATCCCCCTTTATTATGAGATAAGGCTATAAAATAATGAGAGGGATTAAAAAAAACTTATATAGAATTCTAAAATCCAAATGACAAATGATTAGTCACAAATGAGTTTCTAAATTCTTATATGCTTCCTTCAAAACTAAAAAAAAAATACTACAAATAGCTATTCTGCCATAATAAATGTTGGAGTCATCTCTAGATAATGTTTTAAGACTGTGGACATATTACATAAAAAACATCTTCAAGAAAAACTGAAATTTTTTTTCTTTGTTGAAAATTACATCTGTTAAGAATATATGCTAATTATCTGGCTCTTTGAAAACATCTAGGTGTTTATTGAATTTTTAATTTTTACCTCTATATTTTAATATACAAGACAATCTTAATGTGCTTGTCTTCTGGCACCATGCAAGATTAAATTACTGATGGTCTTTATGTAGTCAACATCCAAAATAAATTCAGGTATGGTCATGGCAGGGGCCCAGATCATTCAGAGTATTTGGAAGGAATAACTTTTCACAAATGTACTCACTCTTTTAGAAATGTTATTAATGTTTCTTGGATTCTGTTTTTAAACACTGTAACTAAGTTTCACTTTTACAACTGTCTGGTTTATATACCTAGTGTCTTTTTTTTTTCTTTTTAAAATATGCCATACTTCATCCATTAATATAGTTCATCTATAGAAATAAGCACTTAGAGAATACTTTATAATATCAACAAAGAGTGTGTGTTTCTTTAACAAAGTTATCTTTAAATACTATTTTTCCTTTTCTGACAAACACAGAATGTTAATAGTTCATTCCTCTACTTCATTAATTTTCCATCAATAAGTTTGCCTCATGTTAAGCTATCTCAAAAAAGACCTAAGAAATCTGCCACTTTGAATGAACTGATGGTCAATTAAAACTAGACAATTTACTTTTAAGAACTTATAGCAACTGAGCTCAAATTTAATCAAAATAGTCCATTGTTCAAATGTAAAAGCAAAATCTTCGTAAATGTAGAATAGACCAGGGTGGGATTGGAGTGTGAATATAAAAATATCCTAGTAACAGATTGTTTCATTTCAATTCTGCTAATGAAATAGGAAGCAAGCAGAAGTTAATTTCAATTTGAACATGGCCAGTTCTTCTGATATGATAATTACATTACAGAGATGTTTGATCTAAAAATCCATCTGAAAGATATGAAAGGCCCCTTGTAGTGTATGTTTTTTCTAACACTACTCATTTACAACAACTTATTTAGTTCACATGTAAAACATTATTGCTAAAGCTACTTAGTTCAAACATGAAACATTACATGCTGTTGGAAAACAGGAAAAAAATTTCAAGATAGGACATCTGAAAACTATATTTGGGTAATAATATGATCAAATGAATATGTATACATACATATTTATGAAGCACCATGGAATTTTTATTACTTTTCAAACATCTATCATTTATAAACTATTGGGGCAATAATAACTAGGCAGTGTTCCAGTAGTTTGTTTGCCTATAATTTAAAAAGAAATAATTGTTATTTAAACAGTATTTATATACTGATTTAGAAAAATATTGATCGGTTTGAATGAAAGCATTCCATAATATACCTAAATTTATAATTTTGATACTTAAAAAATTAACAGTGTAAATTAATGTCCTTGGTATGAATATAAAAATAAAACATTTCAATGTTGATGTGCTCTTTTAGTTCATAATAGTATTTTAAGGATATTACGGATATCACCATAAATAAGAATTGAAAAATTTCTTATAGCTCTGACCCAGATGATCTACTTTTCTTCAACCTCAAAGGTGGAATTAAAATTAACCTTTTCTGCTAAGTGGCTAAGATCTCCATTTTGGAAAGTCAATCAGACCCAATATCTGGAATAAATAATGCTAGGAAAAATGTCACAATTACTTAGAACCATGAGTTAAACAGAACTTGTGGAATTCATAGTTTGCAGTTTCAGTGACCTCTCTTATGCACTGTGAAAAATCAGCACACACTCTATTCAAAGGACCTTTCAGTTACTGAGTTCCTTGGGATGTAAGTCTCTGGCAAAGGGACTAGATGCTGGCCAACTCTATGTGTTTTATTTCCTGATGCATAGTTGGGGGATAGAACAAACATTCTGACTCAAAAGTAGCTCCTTTGCAGATGCCACCATTGGGAGAGCTCATTGAGTTAATTGAACTCTGAAATGCAAATTCTCTTGTGAAGTTTATTCCTTTTGCTTATTTCCCATTTGATGTTGATTCTAAGGAAATAAGAAACTAGTTGGGATAGGGTTTTGCTTTTATTGACAAGGATGCTAAAGGTCAAAACTGGAAGAAGAAGAAACTGTGGACAGCCCCAGAGAAGTAAGAAACAGCTGGGAATTAGGGTAAGAGGTCAGAAGAAGAGATCATTTGTTTTTTCTTTTCTTTTTTTTTTCCTTCCTAATTTTGTTTTAAGGCTGAGGAAGACTGCCAATGGTAGAATTATCAGATTTCCAAGAGCCATGGTTGTAGTCTCAGTGCTTTTAATAATCAATGGAATCACCACACTTCAGCACCATGTGCAATCAGCCATGATGTGTACAAACACTGAAATATTTGGAGAGTTTAGAAGTCTCTAAATCTGTACTTCTTCCAATCAAATCTCTCTATTAGAGCTTGTTTAGTTTAACCATTTTAATTCTGTCTGGGCTAATTCTTGCCACTCTAGTATTTTTCTAGTCTCACCGAGAAAATGGGAGGAACACAGGAAGAAATATACCAAAAATATAGATACACACAACTGGTGCTAGCAATATACTCAAAGTCGATCTCTTCATGAATCCCAGAAGAGTGACTTCTGAGTGACAACTGGGACTCTGTAGGTTCAATATTTTTGGTTTAATATTGCTTGAATGGAATCTTTTACTGAAATTTAAGACCAGTTAAATTGACTTTCAAAGAATTCATGTGAAAAAATTATATAGTGCAAGTTATGAACATTTAACTTGGGCATATACATATAAAGCTAAAGTCATTATTTAGGCATAAATCTAACTTTAATCATCTCACTAGGGATTCGCAAGTTTTTAGCAGTTTTCTAGCCAGTTAATATGTTCTTTTGGAAACTTACACTGATCTTTACAGATTTTCTCCACATTTTATTATATTTCTTGAAGTTTGATGCCATTACTATTTCTTAGATTTTACTTTCTTTTTCTTTTTATCCTCTCTCTACCTCTGTGTGTGTGTAGGTGAGTATGCTGAGAAGTCAAAATTTCTGTCTGCTTAGCAAGAGATAAGGCCTTCTCTCTGAGCAGGAAGCAAGGTGATCCTCTCCATCTCTCCCTATCATAGAGTTACAGGTAGTAAGGCAGAGGTCTATTGTTTTTGTTGACTCAGAGCTCCTTCCCCTTTTGAAGATAACAACACTGCAGTTATACTTTGTTCACTCTCAGACCACGTGGTTCTTGTGGGAAAGAGAACCTTCCCACGTATCAAGAGTGGGCACATGACCTAACGCAAAAGGCTCAAAGGCAATGAGACACAATTCTAGAATATTTTTGTGTTAGTAGGTGATAAACTTGGAACAGCTGGCCGCTATCTTGCCCCTACAGATGAGAACTGCCTATCAACAGAGTCAACCCAGGACAACTGAGCCTAGATATGGGGGGAGATTGAATGACCCTAATGACAATTTCAGATGGTGACTCTATCCTTATTTGCAGCTCATTCTGCTCCTAAACCTTTCAGGACTCCTGCTTTTGTGAGAAACACTAAACATTCAAAACAACATTTGATGCCATCTAAAGAAGGCAACTCTTGTTTTCACTTTCAGAGTGTGAAACGAAAGGGAAGACTTTTCTGAACTGGACTAACACAGGGGACTAGAGAAAAGCTTTAACTCTTTTCTGCTCACTCTTCTATTAAATATTTCTTTTACATAGCTACTACTCTGTCTTCAAGAGTGGAACCGAGTTTTTGAGCTGCACTATTCAGCATCTTTACTGTATCCTGAAATATGAAATTGCTCTGGGCATGATGAATTAAACAAAGCAAATAAACCTGAGTCAATTTCTAATTAATCAATGCATATGAGCACAACAGAACTTTATTGATCTCTGTTGATGCAAAGAGATGTGTTAAAATACTGTTATTCAATATATAACACCTTGTGATAAATCATAAGACCACTTCATCATAGCTGAAGTGCTTTAATTTAATTTACTTATGAACATACCTCCTCCAGTTGTAGTTGTCAAACCTCAAATACATCATTTTCAAATAAATATATTTCAGGAATGTTAAAAAATAGTTAACTGAAAATTAGGTTCTATAGTGATTTTTAAACTCTCAAACTTTTATTAACACTTCGAATGGCATCAGTCTATCAAATAATTTAAAGACTATTCTCTTATACTTCCACTGCATGTGTTATAGATGCAATATGTATGTCTAGATGTGTGTCTAAATGTTATTACTCAGCCATAAAAAAGAATGAAATTTTGCCATTTGCAGCAACAAATGGAGGGTATTATGTAAGTGAAATAAGTTAAATAGAGAAAGACAAATACTAGATAATATCACTTATATGTGGAGTTTAAATTACAACAAACTAGTGAATATAACAAAAAAGAAGCAGACTCACCGATTAGAGAACAAACTAGTGGTTACCAGTGGGAGAAGGAAGGGAGGAGGGGCAATATATGAGTAGGGGATTAAGAGGTACAAACTATTAGGTATAAAATAAGCTACAAGGATATATTGTACAACATAGGGAATATAGCCAATATTTTGTAATAACTCTAAATGGAATATATATATTAAAAATTGTGAATAACTATGTCATACACCTGTAACATATAATATTGTACATCAACTATAAACTTTTTTTTTTAAGTTTTAGAAAAAAGAAAGATATTATCTAATCTAACCTGGTATTTCAATGGTATTTCAGATGGTACATTCTTCCTTCAGACAGCTGTATTATCTTGCTGATTTGTATATGAAACAAAGTAATGAGTTAGTGTGTCACCAGGGAATTAGGCAGAAAGGAAGGTTGGGTTCTGGTTGCTCCCAGTGAACTTCCATTTCAACTAGACTAAGATTTGCACATAGAGAGACAAGTGAGAACAGGTCTGGGGAGGCAGGAAATGTCAAAGGCACGTTGTTGTTGATGTTACTTTTTTCCAACAACTTAGAATTAGTTGGAGTAATTCTGAAAAGACACAAGGGAAGGAACTTTGGCTTTTTTATAAAGTTGAAAGCAAACACCACATTGTCCGAGGGAGGAGGATGTATTTTGCAGAAGACAAAAATGATGGAAAAGTAGAGGAAAAAGAGGAGCAGAAAATATAAAGGAAGAAGAGAAAGCAGGGGAAGAGGAGAAGGAAGAGGCAGATTAGCCACAAAAAGTATGGAAAGAGAACGTGTTTTTGGAAAATGCCAGTCAAACTGGCATAGGTTTACACCCCATTTCTGACACCTTGCTTGGACGTGCTACTTCATGTTAGGGGCCTCTATAGTCACAAGTGTAGGGTGGGAAAAATCCCTTATTCATTGATTTGATCTTCGATTTCTCTTAAGGCATTAGAAGCATGTCCTATAGTAGCTGGCCCACAGCTGTTCAAAAACATGCATTCCCTTTTTTGTCCTTATTATTAGACAGTGTCTATACAATATGCATTAATACATTTGAACAACAAATATTTACTGAATACCTCCCATGTTCCTGTAGCTGAGCAGACAGCAGGGAAGAAAGCAAAACCGAAAACCCTCATGGAGCTTATATCCTGATGGGAGAAGATAGCCATAAACAAAATAAATAAGTAGACTATAAACTTCATTATCTAAGATGGTGTTACCAAGGGAAATACAGGAAGGGAAGTAGTTAGTCCTGAAAATCAATTTTTGAAAGAATGGTCAGGCAAGGTCTCACTGATAGAGTGGCATTTTAAGAAATGATCTGAGAAAGTTGAGGGTAAAGAACATTCCAGTCAAATGCAAAAGCCAGGGCAAAGGTCCTGAGATAGAGGTGTGTCTGTTGATTGATCGGGCAGGCACTTGTTGACAATTTTAAACTTGGAAATGGCTGGAGGGATGAACAAAGGGGATGGGGAAAGGTATACGGTCAGGAAGGTGGTTGTGAGCAAGATGGTAGAGGCTCCCACTCTGAGTGAGAGGAGAAACCATTTGAGCGTTTTAAGTGGAGGAGTGACATGATTTGACATATGTTTTAAGAGAATCAATCACTCTGGCTGCTGTATTGAAAATGGGATGCAAAGAGGTAAGGCCAACATCGACAGAAATTTGAAATTTGGAAATTATTTGATTCCTTGGCAGCCTGGCAGAACCAGATGAGACGTCTCTCCCTGAATCCCCCTCACTCCAACTTCTGCCTTGTTGTCTCAATTAATCATATCACTCTTCAGCCACAGCTTAGCAATTATTTTCTGGAATATGACCAGATGGGTATACCATGGTAGACTCGTTATGGATAACTCTCCCAGTCCACTTGTTTCTGTGAACTGTCCCCTCCTTTCTTTCTCATATTTGCATGGGGGCAAATACATTTGCATAATGTGACTCTGTCTTTGTTGCACTGATTGGTTCACGGTCAGGCACAAGATCCACGCTGGCCCAATGGGCTGCTTCCCAAGGGTATGTGTAGTTCTGAGAGCCCAGAGTCTGGCTGCTCTCCTGAGGAGTGGAGGTGTAAGCTTGGAACATGCGGCTGGCATCAGTTTCCACCATGGAGACTTTCCACCATGAAAAGGAAGAATTTGGTTTTGAGAGGAAGGGAAGAATAAAGCCCATACCTAAAGAGTAGCAAAGAGACAAGAGAGGGAGAGAGCAGCTTTCAGGACATCTGTGTGGTGCCTTCCTTGGTTTCCATGAGAAATCTTTGTATCCTCACAATAAATTGCCTAGAATTAGTTACAACTATATGTAATCAGAAAACTTTAACATAAGACTCTGGTGTGACAACTAAAGATCTAAAAGTATGATGATTACTGTGCATACATACATACATATACATAAATATATAAATATAAAAATATATATCTCCACAGGCTCCATGATTAACATTCTAAAGCTGGAAGCAAAACATTTACTAATTCAGCTACCACATTCGAAATGCTTTTTAGAAATGGATATCAGAGCTGCAAAATCACAGTAGGGGAGGTGATAAAACACTCTTCAAACCCTGAAAGAATTGTGCTAATGATAAGCATCAATTTGGTGTGTTCCCAAAAGCAGTTTAAAATATTATTGCAAAATCTTATCATTATTATCCTAAGAAATCCATAATGACCCTGCCATTGTGTCAGCTGCACATTTAGTTCTGGTTTTCATACAGGATTCTGATACTGTATACTTATCTCATCAATGGAACTGAGGGGAGTACTGCAAGGTGTATTTCCAGTTTAAAAAACATGTTGCCCTAGCTATTATTGATTGATTTGTTACTATGGTTTTCTGAAGTTACAAAAGAGTCAACATCACTACTGCTCAGAAAATGGAACATGTATGAACTGTATGTTTTACAATCAAATTTAAAGGATCACTGGATTTAATGACAATTTTGAAAACCACTGTAGAGGTTTTCTTGGAATTTATGTGACAATCAATGATGAAAATATATAAGAATAGCCATAAGTTTGTATCTTAGGGTTGTTTAACACAAGAAGAGAAATAGAAAGGGAAGAGGGTAGGAAGAAAAGTTTCCTAGATTATTTAAAACACACTACATTGTTGTTGAAAAAAGCATCTTCTTACATCTTTTAGTGTGGAAGGCAAAGAAAGGCTGTACATGGTTGCTTGAGTTGCTTGAGAGTCCATTTAGACCAAATTTATGTTTGCATTGTATAGCAAATGAGTGAAAAATGTTAATACACTATTGGATTTTTCATTTCTTTTTTTGATTCTGCTTGTACCAGGGCTAAAAACCTCCATTTATGATCATGACAGTGGAGATTTTAAAACTGTCTATATTCTTTCTAATACACTGTTGGAAGACTTTAAAAAAAAAAGAAAAAGAAAGAAAAGAAACACAGGGAGATGGTGACCATCTGCAAGCTAAGGAGAAAGGCTTCAGAAGAAACAAACCCTGCTGACACCTTGATCTGGACTTCTAGCCTTCAGCACTGTTAGAAAATAAATTTCTGTTATTTAAGTTACCCAGGCTGTGATATGTTCTTATGGCAGCCCTCGCACACTAATAGAGCAGTTCTGAGATAGGACTCAATAATGTGCATTTCGAACAAATTCCTAGTGATGCTGATGCTGCGGACCTGAAGAACCACACCTTGAGGGTCACTGATCAGGTCCTTTCAGCTGATGGAATGGCTTCCCAGTTCTGGACCCTTGTACTTTGCCATGTATACTCTTCCCTGGCTGTGCTGAACGTGATTTTGCCTGCACCCTCATAACATGAGACTTCAATCTTGGGATTCTATCTGTGTTGTGCCCCACTGAGCAGTCCTGGTTGATGGGAACAGCTTCCCTCAAGTCCCAGAACCTGGAATTCTTAATGGGAAAATAGAAAAATGTTTTGTCATGGATTTTACTTTGTATGTTTCCAAAACCTATACTTTTTATTTCAATACTATGCAGTGTGGAGTATAACGCAGTGTGTAAGAACTGCATTGTCAACAACATCTTCGGGTGTTTTGTATCTTACTCAATGGTGACAACCAATGCTACAAAATTTTAGAGGAGGAAGAAAGAATTGCTATCTAAAATAACCTAGAATGACTTCAAAAGAGCCAGCTAATCCTTGAAGGGTGAAAAAGGTTTACATGTATAGAAAGTAATGAGAAAGAACTTAGAGGTTAGTAGAAGCCATGGTGAATAAAGCAGAGAGGAAAGAAAGCACAAGTTGTATCCAGGGACCACACACAAATCATCTTTATTGGAAGGAGAATGGAGAGGAGAGAAATAAGGGTCGAAAGCTGAGTTAACCCAGAATGAGATAGCCTTGAATATAAGATAATGATCATTTATGGCTAATAGCTTCTATATATTGAACATTTACTAAAAGCTAGACTATAAACTCTAGGAGGACAGAGTCTTTTATCCCTAGAACCAAGCACATTGCAAAGTAAGTGCTCAGTAAAAATAGGTTGAATGAAGGAATGTAAAGCCCTATGTTACTTATTTGGTTTACATCAATGATGTGCTCAAGTGTTTCATCTTCTTTTATAGTTTCACAGAGGTTAATCAGTTTGTCCAAGAGTCACAGGCAGATTTGCAACCAGGATTTCTGAGTCAAAGACCAGTTGCTTTCATACATGCAGTGCTCTCTGAGGTCAGGAGTTACATTCTGATGTTGCAGGAAAAGGGGAAGCAGGGGAGGATTTTGAGCAAGAGTAATTGTGGGGTCATCCTAAGTAGCGATTTTGGAGAAAAAAATGAATATGGCTTTAAGTGTGTTCAGATGGAGGTGATGGCAGGATGTTCAAATGCAAATTCTGGAAGTACCCAGGGAAAGGAATGGCAACTACGGCATTTGTGAGATATTCAGAGAAAGAGCACATGGATTACTGGCCAGAGGTAACTTGCCAGGCCTTGCAACATTAGAAGAAGATTTCTGAGATAAAAACTACACATAAATGTATAATTCTAAAAAGTTGTAGAGGGCAGACAGCAGAAGCAAGAAGAACTACAACCCTGCAGCCTGTGGAACAAAAACAACATTCACAAAAAGATAGACAAGATGAAAAGGCAGAAGGCTGTGTACCAGATGAAGGAACAAGATAAAACCCCAGAAAAACAACTAAATGAAGTGGAGATAGGCAACCTTCAAGAAAAAGAATTCAGAATAATGATAGTGAAGATCTTCCAGGACCTCGGAAAAAGAATGGAGGCAAAGATCGAGAAGATGCAGGAAATCTTTAACAAACATCTAGAAGAATTAAAGAACAAACAAAGAGAGATGAACAACACAATAAATGAAATGAAAAATATACTAGAAGGAAACAATAGCAGAATAACTGAGGCAGAAGAATGGATAAGTGACCTGGAAGACAGAATGGTGGAATTCACTGCTGCAGAACAGAATAAAGAAAAAAGAATGAGTGCTTCCCTGGTGGTGCAGTGGTTGAGAATCTGCCTGCCAAGGCAGGGGACACGGGTTCGAGCCCTGGTCTGGGAAGATCCCACAAGCCGCGGAGCAGCTAGGCCCGTGAGCCACAATTACTGAGCCTGTGCGTCTGGAGCCTGTGCTCCGCAACAAGAGACGCCGCGATAATGAGAGGTCCGCGCACCGCGATGAAGAGTGGCCCCCACTTGCCACAACTAGAGAAAACCCTCGCACAGAAACGAAGACCCAAGACAGCCATAAATAAATAAATAAATAAAACTTAAACTTTAAAATAAAAAGAAAAAAATAAATGAAGACAGCCTAAGAGACCACTGAGACAACATTAAATGCAAGAACATTCGCATTATAGGGGTCCCAGAAGGAGAAGAGAGAGAGAAAGGACCCGAGAAAATATTTGAAGAGATTAAAGTCGAAAACTTCCCTAACATGGGAAAGGAAATAGCCACCCAAGTCCAGGAAGCGCAGAGAGTCCCATACAGGATAAACCCAAGGAGAAACACACTGAGACACATAGTAATCAAAGTGGCAAAAATTAAAGACAAAGAAAAATTATTGAAAGCAGCAAGGGAAAAAGGAAAATAACATACAAGGGAACTCCCATAAGGTTAACAGCTGATTTCTCAGCAGAAACTCTACAAGCCAGAAGGAAGTGGCATGATATACTTAAAGTGATGAAAGGGAAGAACCTACAACCAAGATTACTCTACCCGGCAAGGATCTCATTCAGATTTGATGGAGAAATCAAAAGCTTTACAGAGAAGCAAAAGCTAAGAGAATTCAGCACCACCAAACCAGCTCTACAACAAATGCGAAAGGAACTTCTCTAAGTGGGAAAAACAAGAAAAGAAAAGGACCTACAAAACCAAACCCAAACCAATTAGGAAAATGGTAATAGGAACATACATATCGATAATTACTTTAAACGTGAATGGATTAAATGCTCCAAACAAAAGACACAGGCTTGCTCAATGGATATAAAAACAAGACCCATCTATATGCTGTCTACAAGAGACCCACTTCAGACCTAGGGACACATTCAGATGCAAAGTGAGGGGATGGAAAAAGATATTCCATGCAAATGGAAATCAAAAGAAAGCTGGAGTAGCAATACTCATATCAGATAAAATAGACTTTAAAATAAAGAATGTTACAAGAGACAAGGAAGGACACTACATAATGATCAAGGGATCAATCCAAGAAGAAGATATAACAATTATAAATATATATGCACCCAACATAGGAGCACCTCAATACATAAGGCAACTGCTAACAGCTATAAAAGAGGAAATCAACAGTAACACAATAATAGTGTGGGACTTTAACACCTCATTTACATCAATGGACAGATCATCGAAAATGAAAATAAATAAGAAAACAGAAGCTTTAAATGACACAATAGACCAGATAGATTTAATTGATATTTATAGGATATTCCATCCAAAAACAGCAGATTACACTTTCTTCTCAAGTGCGCATGGAACATTCTCCAGGATAGATCACACCTCGGGTCACAAATCAAGCCTCAGTAAATTTAAGAAATTTGAAATCATATCAAGTATCTTTTCTGACCACAAAACTATGAGATTAGAAATCAATTACAGGGAAAAAAACGTAAAAAACAGAAACACATGGAGGCTAAACAGTACATTACTAAATAACCAAGAGATCACTGAAGAAATCAAAGAGGAAATCAAAAAATACCTAGAGACAAATGACAATGAAAACACGACAATCCAAAACCTATGGGATGCAGCAAAAGCAGTTCTAAGAGGGAAGTTTATAGCTATACAAGCCTACCTAAAGAAACAAGAAAAATCTCAAGTAAACAATCTAACCTTACACCTAAAGAAACTAGAGAAAGAAGAACAAACAAAACCCAAAGTTAGCAGAAGGAAAGAAATCATAAAGATCAGAGCAGAAATAAATGAAATCGAAACAAAGAAAACAATAGCAAAGATCAATAAAACTAAAAGCTGGTTCTTTGACAAGATAAACAAAATTGATAAACCATTAGCCAGACTCAACAAGAAAAAGAGGGAGAGGACTCAAATCAATAAAATTAGAAATGAAAAAGGAGAAGTTACAACAGACACCGTAGAAATACAAAGCATCCTAAGAGACTACTCCAAGCAACTCTATGCCAATAAAATGGACAACCTGGAAGAAATGGACAAATTCTTAGAGAGGTATAACCTTCCAAGACTGAACCAGGAAGAAATAGAAAATATGAACAGACCAATCACAAGTAATGAAATTGAAACTGTGATTAAAAATCTCCCAACAAACAAAAGTCCAGGACCAGATGGCTTCACAGGTGAATTCTATCAAACATTTACAGAAGAGCTAACACCCATTCTTCTCAAACTCTTCCAAAAATTTGCAGAGGAAGGAACACTCCCAAACTCATTCTATGAGGCCACCATCACCCTGATACCAGAACCAGACAAAGATACTACAAAAAAAGAAAATTACAACCAATATCACTGATGAATATAGATGCAAAAATCCTCAACAAAATACTAGCAAACAGAATCCAACAGCACATTAAAAGGATCATACACCGTGACCAAGTGGGATTTATCCCAGGGATGCAAGGATTCTTCAATATACGTAAAACAATCAATGTGATACACCATATTAACAAATTGAAGAATAAAGACCATATGATCATCTCAATAGATGCAGAAAAAGTTTTTGACAAAATTCAACACCCATTTATGAAAAAACTCTCCAGAAAGTGGGCATAGAGGGAACCTACCTCAACATAATAAAGACCATATATGACAAACCCACAGCAAACATCATTCTCAATGGTGAAAAACTGAAAGCATTTCCTCTAAGATCAGGAAGAAGGCAAGAATGTCCACTCTTGCCACTATTATTCAACATAGTTTTGGAAGTCCTAACCACAGCAATCAGAGAAGAAAAAGAAATAAAAGGAATATAAATTGGAAAAGAAGAAGTAAAACTGTCACTGTTGCAGATCACATGATACTATACATAGAGAATCCTAAAGATGTCACCAGAAAACTACTAGAGCTAATCCATGAATTTAGTAAAGTTTCAGGATAGAAAATTAATGCACAGAAATCTCTTGCGTTCCTATACAGTAATGATGAAAAATCTGAAAGAGAAATTAAGGAAACGCTCCCATTTACCAATGCAACAAAAAGAATAAAATACCTAGCAATAAACTTACCTAGGAACCTACCAAAAGACCTTTATGCAGAAAACTATAAGACACTGATGAAAGAAATTAAAGATGATACCAACAGATGGAGAGATATCGCATATTCTTGGATTGGATGAATCAATATTGTGAAAATGACTATACTACCCAAAGCAATCTACAGATCGATGCAATCCCTATCAAATTACCAATGACATTTTTTACAGAACTAGACCAAAAAACCTTAAAATTTGTATGGAGACACAAAAGACCCCAAATAGTCAAAGCAGTCTTGAGGGAAAAAAACGGAGCTGGAGGAATCAGACTCCCTGACTTCAGACTTTACTACAAAGCTACAGTAATCAAGACAGTATGGTACTGGCACAAGAACAGGAATACAGATCAATGGAACAAGATAGAAAGCCCAGAGATAAATCCACGCACCTATAGTCAATTAATCTATGACAAAGGAAGCAAGGATATACAATGGAGAAAAGACAGTCTCTTCAATAAGTGGTGCTGGGAAAACTGGACAGCAACATGTAAAAGAATGAAATTAGAACACTCCCTAACACCATACACAAAAATAAACTCAAAATGGATTAGAGACCTAAATGTAAGACTGGACACTATCAAACTCTTAGAGGAAAACATAAGAAGAACACTCTTTGACATAAATCACAGCAAGATCTCTTTTGATCCACCTCCTAGAGCAATGGAAATAAAAACAAAAATAAACAAATGGGACCTAATGAAACTTCAAAGCTTTTGCACAGCAAAGGAAACCATAAACAAGATGAAAAGACAACCCCCAGAATGGGAGAACATATTTGCCAATGAGTCAACAGACAAAGGATTAATCTCCAAAATATATAAGCAGCTCATGCAGCTCAATATCAAAAAAACAAACCACCCAATCCAACAATGGGCAGAAGACCTAAACAGACTTTTCTCCAGAGAAAATCGATCCATACAGATGGCCAAGAAGCACATGAAAAGCTGCTCAACATCACTAATTATTAGAGAAATGCAAATCAAAACTGCAATGAGGTATCACCTCACACCAGTCAGAATGGGCATCATCAGAAAATCTACAAACACCAAATGCTGGAGAGGGTGGAGAAAAGGGAACCCTCTTGCACCATTGGTGGGAATGTAAATTGATACAGCCACTATGGAGAACAGTATGGTTCCTTAAAAACTAAAAATAGAATTACCATATGACTCAGCAATCCCACTAGTGGGCATATACCCAGAGAAAACCATAATTCAAAAAGACACATTCACCCCAATATTCATTGCAGCACGATTTACAATAGCCACGTCATGGAAGCAACCTAAATGCCCATCGACAGATGAATAGATAAAGAAGATGTGGTACATATATACAATGGAATATTACCCAGCCATAAAAAGGAATGAAATTAGGTCATTTTTAGAGACGTAGATGGATCTAGAGACTGTCATACAGAGTGAAGTAAGTTAGAAAGGGAAAAACAAATATCGTATATTAATGGATATGTGTGGAACCTAGAAAAATGGTACAGATGAACCAGTTTGCAGGGCAGAAATTGAGACACAGATGTAGAGAACAAACGTATGGACACCAAGGGGAGAAAGCGGTGGGGGGTGGTGGTGGTGTGATGAATTGGGAGATTGGGATGACATGTATACACTAATATGTATAAAATGGATGACTAATAAGAGCCTGCTGTATAAAAAAAATAAATAAAAGAAAAAAAAATTTTTTTAAAGTTGTAAAGTGTTATAGCAAATTGGCAGGGGAGGGGCTTCTTCATTTGTACACTGACCTCTATAGCAAGTTTTTCTTGTCTTGTTATCTTATGTTTTTACCAGAATCAGTAAGTGAAAGTGAAAGCTAGACTGAGAGAAAATATGCCATTCATTACATCCAAAGAAGTACTTAAAAACCAATAGCCAATTCCTAATTAAATTTGTGAGGAACCTTGTTTTTGATTATATCATGAAGGAAATATGGAAATACAGTTTGCAATTTAAATCTATTTTTAAGGAGGTAAAAGGGAAAACTAAGACAAATAGCAAACAAACTAAAGTTAATACCTCATGTTAAATACAGACACCCTAAAGAACTACAGCCAAGAACACAGACAATATACTTCTTGAGCACACAAGCTAATTAAACAAAAGGTAAGTTATCTCCATGCTGCTTACTAAATTTCTCCTAAATCCTTCCAGTTTTTATTGGAGAACTTTCCACCAAATTTAAGTGCAGCCAGAGCACAGACTATGCAGTCATGCTGGGCTGCAAAAATACTGACCTTGTTTCCAACTCTGTAAAAATGTTTTCACATCAGTGCATTTCTAGTAACATTTTCTCATTCGCCCCCTGCCCCCATCCCCAGCCCTAAGAGATTGCAGTTCTGTGTTTTGAACGGTCTCTCTCTTCTCCTTTCTCACCACTCACCACTTATCCTTTTTTTAAAAAACTTTTTATTTATTTATTTTTGGCTGTGTTGGGTCTTCGTTGCTGTGTGTGGGCTTTCTCTAGTTGCAGCGAGCGGGGGCTACTCTTCGTTGCAGTGCACAGGCTTCTTATTGTAGTGGCCTCTCTTGTTGCGGAGCACCGGCTCTAGAGCACAGGCTCAGTAGTTGTGGCACACGGACTTGGTTGCTCCGCGGCATGTGGGATCTTCCTGGACCAGGGCTTGAACCCATGTCCCCTGCATTGGCTGGTGGATTCTTAACCACTGCGCCACCAGGGAAGTCCCCATTTATCCTTTTTGACTACTTTACTTTAACAGGCCAGAGCTCATATTCTTCAAAGCTGTAACAATTATTTCACCTTATAAAAGTTATTGTACATTTAAGAATTCCTCTCACTTTTTCCGAAGTATATATGAGAGTACTTCTAAGCACTCTATTTTTATATATGATTATGTTATTGTGATCAGATTCATTTATTCACCAAATATTCCCCATGTGACTGATTAGGAGCTGGAGTTATTTTAGGCACTGTGGACATCAAGATGAAAAGACTCCAAAGATTTTCACAGTCCAAGAGACAGGCACATAAACTGATATAGAACAGTGTTGAAGGGGCCCACATAGAAATCTGCAGAGGGCATCATGGCAACACCCTCTAGAATCTATCCTCCAGGAAGATAAGGAAGTCGTCTGTTTTGTTCACTGCTGGTTTTGCAATCTCCCCAAAGCAGTGATGGCACCTCTCTTCTGGGTTGTCCTTGCTATGAGTCATTCAACCACAGAAGGTGGAGATTTCAGGAAACCAAGGGATAGAGACCAGACACTTGAGCTTGACTGGCCCCTGTTGCCTACAAAATGCGGGGCCCAGAAATGCTCACATACAACTGGCTGCTCCTGCTCCCTGAAGGTGATTTTATCAAGCCTGATTTCATGAATGGTTGAGGTCTCAGCGAGGGATCAGTTCACTTGATTTTGGGGTGGAATGCAAAGGTGTGTGGAGAGTAGTGGGTGGGGCCTCTGCCTGCAGTCAGGCCTTGCGTGTCTGAGCAGGAAACCCTTCCTAGGAAGGGTGGTGCTCTAGCTCGTAGCTGCGATTACGGGCAACTTCCTTTCCTCACTGGAAACACTGAAGGACCAGTTTCTCTCTGTTTTCTAAAAACATTGCAGTCAAACAAATTCAATTTGCACACAAATGGGATTTATACCAAGGGATTTGAAAATACTACATGTCTGGTCTTTGTGTCCCATCTGACATATTTTCTGAATAAGCAGCACATAAATCTTGGAGTAACATACTTAACAGCTATGATCACAGTATAGTAACTCCATATCTTTTCCATGAGAAATCATTTGTGGGAATGCCAGAGGGTCTCAGCATTTTCCTATGGTTGCCTTATAGCATCACTATGCTTCTCAGAATCTGGCACACTGCAAGGCACCTGGACGCTCAATGTGTATATGATGGTGAGTGATGGCACCGAGGCCGATCATACACTCATATGAGTGGTGGGGGCATCAGGGAGAAAGTTGGAGAAGACTAGAAATTGGCTAGGTCACAAAGAGGAGGGGTGATATTCAGGCATTCAAGAAGAGGAGACAGCATGAGCAAAAGCTCTGAGTGAAGGCAGCATGGCTGACATGGGGGACATTACAAGTAGTTCTATCAGGGGGTGGTGGGAGATGAAGATGAAATAGACAAGGGCTAGATTTCAGGGGACTATTTGATTCAATTCACTAGAACAGTTATTCTGGGGTCAGACTCCATGTGGTCCACGTACACTAGTGTTATCCTAAAGGCTAAGATTCAAAGCTTGGCAGTTGAAAAGATGGGAAAAGTTTATGGATGCTGCAAGGACCGCATTATTGGCTGGGGCAGCAGGTTTGGGCGGACAAATCCCTAGATATGTTTTCCTTGGCAATATGATGCCAAGAGGACAAAAATTAGGCCAAGAAATTCAACCTGTTCTCTGGAAGTGTAATGGATAGAATATTGTCAAATTGGCATCAATTCCAGCCTCGAGAAAAAGGTCTAAAGTGCAACTGCTACATTCCATTATTTAGCTAATGGGAGCTTGAGAATGTACCAGACATCATTTCTGGGCTTTACGTGATTTCAAAGCTGCTTCATGTTGACACTGTGATCATGGCCTCCTCCAGGTGGGGGCCATCCAAAAGAAGAATGGCAGACACACTCCTAACTTGAGCCTGGGTGAAGCTGAACTGCCCACTACAGGGCCAGGCCCTCTGAAGACGCAGTGGAAAGGACAGAGGCCAAGTTCCTCCCAGGATGCAAGAGCAGTGACTGACAGCTCCCCAAAAGCACACAGACCCTTTTGTATTTATTCATTCAACCTCTCAGCAGATATTTGTTATGCGCATGGTGTTTCTAAGACACAGATCTAGGCTCTGGAGATGCAGCAGTGAACAAAACACAAGAAGCCTTTGATGGAGTGAGGGGAGACTGACAATATACAAATGAATACAAAACTGTCAGATGGAAGTAAGTTCTATGAAAATAAAATAATAAAGCAGGATATGAGGATAAAGAATGGCAGGAAGAGATGCTATTTTAGGATCTGGAGCAATTACTAAACAGTGTTTCTTCACTGTAAAATGAAAATGAAAATAGAAATGAATAGTCTCAATTTCTCCAAGTTATAACAAGAAATGAATGCAACAGAGTTATGAAGGGCTTTGCCATCTCTCTGGAATATAGCAAGAAGTGAATAATGGGTAGTTTACATAATTATTGAGGGTGAGAACATTGGAGTAGTTAAATTCTCTTAGAACTTAGAAGTCTGCCAAACTTCCTGCATTCAGTTTTGGTTCCATGCCTTCAAATCCACATAGCCTTAGTCAGTGAACCCAAATTACCCTTCTAGGTCTCTGCTTTCCTGTCTGTAAAATGAAGTAATAATGGTATCTTCCTTGTGGACTTATTGGAATGATTAATGAGATAATATTACATACAAAGTGCTTAGCTCTGAGCTGGTCACATAGAATAGATGCTCAATATGTTATCTATTAATACAGTAACCTTTTCAGAAATATGTTCCCAGCATGAAAATCAACCTTACAGGGCTATAATTATTTCTGAATGATAATCCATGATTTTTTTTCTGATAGCACTCACTTTTTTTTGAGGGGGGAGAGTATAGAGTGTCAGTTGATAGTATAATAGGCAGAGATACCTACTGTGTGTTTTAGTTGTTCATTCATACAGTTTCTTTAAAGACTTTTCTGGTTACCATTTGAAGAAAATGAATATGTTAGAAAAGATAGAAGGTATATTTCCTACTAGTCAAAAGTTAAATAACTGACACTTTCTGGCCTTAGGAAGTAGCATATATCCTGCTTTATGTATCTGTATCCTCTGCTAGAGTGTGCATTCTTATGTAAGAAAACTTCCGTATTCATGTGTATCTGCAACACCTAAGACAGTGCCTGGCAGAGTTAAGTGCTTAGAAGATAAGGTCAATTTGACCTGATAGTCTGATGGAAAGGAATAATAAATAATAGCCAAGTGACAGAGAAGAGGCCATCGTACTGAGCCACACTTGTATAAAATGGAACTGGGGCTCACCACCATGGCAATACCCCCTTCCCTTTCCCCTGTAGAGCCCCACGGGCTGTTTCCTTTAGGGAGAATCAGGCCAATGACGTTGGTGCTGAGCTTCTGTTTAGAAGATCTACCCAGGAGCATCCTTAAAGAGGATGAACATTACTACATTGGATCCTGGCCTAAGGAGCAAGAAATATTGATCCCTCTAACTGTTTGCTTGACTCATTTTCTTTTGTGTTTTAGAAAATTAAATTTCAAAGCCAATAACTGCTCAATTCAATTAAATGCAGGACAAAATATGAGATGATCGTTGCCAAGTGAACCAAAAATGATTGATGAAGAAAGAAGGATATACAGGCTTGACAACTGGTCTACCCGCTTTTTAAAAAAATTCTGAAAATACATTGGATTTGAAATTGCATATAAATAATCAAGTACAAAATGTATGAAAAGATCATGGAATTAAATTATGAAAGAAACTGGTATTATTCTTCCAGATAGCAAAGGTAAGTTGTATGAAGAAATGAGCAAACAAATGAAAGCAGTAAGAATCACATGTAATAAAGCATATGGGATGGGACAACATGCAGCCTAGTGACCACACACAGTATATCTTTAATAAAAATTTGTTAAATAAGTGAATGAATAAGAAGCATTGCTTACTAAGTATGCAACAAATTGAGTATAAAATATAATATCTTAAGATACTTAATATCTTAAGTATTACTTTGCAGTAATTAGTAAAGTAGAACTGGGTTTAGAGTAAGGATTTTAACTGTGCTAGTTCAGTGCAAAACATCTCTTATTCTCAGAGTATATGTCTATTTGAAGTTTGGATGCATACAACTTTTAAAATGAAAGATTTCACGTTTTGTTTCAAATTGCTGCAGGGAAATGTGGGAACAATCAATAAGGATAAGCCTAGAGACCAATGCAGAATTAAGGATGAGCCACCAAAGCATTCTCTTTTCTCCAGCAAAGGAAGGAGAGTTCTAATTCCCAGGCTTCATTTGCATATGCTGTTATTCACAGATGAATAAAGCGTGCCACTTTGTTAGTCACCCCCTGGGTCCATAGCACGTAAGCACGGAGAGGAAATGGTCCAAGAACCACTGGCATCCAACCCATGATACATTATGTTACTAAATATCTGGCATGGCAATTGGCTAAACCTCGTCAGCCAGCTGCCAAATGTCATCTAACAAAGCAGTCCCCATCCAGGACCTCTATGTGACTATACTGATAATATTATCACTGGAGGTAAAGAGACACATTCTCTAAAGAAACTCATCATTAGAAATAAACATGGCAGCTCATCAAAATCAAACATAAGATGAAGAAATCAGAGAGGAACATTTAAATAAATCAGTGTGTTTTTGTGGGTTTGCATGTGTGTCAATGAATGTACACAAATGAGAAAGTCTTTACTCCGTCAAGTAATACGGATGATTTTTATTGACTAAATTAGTGACAAGACTTCCTCAACACCATAAATAAAGCAAATATTTATTCTTGCCAGAGTCTTCAGATCACAGTGTCCAAGGCTGCTTGGATTTTAGTCCATCCTTCTAACTATTTTAGGAAAACTGAGTGAAGATTTATCCTCAGTCTGGCTTCTTTACAAGTAGAAATATCCGTTGTCACTTTGCCAAACATGAATCAGATGTGACGTTTTAAAGAGAGAGTGGAAGAGTTCCTTTAATGAACTTTTATCTTCTTATTTTGCATGGTCTTTTTGGGTAATCTCATCCTCTACACACACACACACACACACACCACACACGCACGCACGCGCCTCAACTATAACCTTCACGCTATGATAGTCCCTTTACAGTTCTAACCCAGATCTCTCACTTCAACTCCAAATTCTTATTTATTTCTAGGCAGTTTAAAATGAAATACATCCAATATTGAGCTCATTGTCTCTCTACTCTTGGAAATGTTTACCTTATTCTGATGCCTCTTTATAAATGGCACACACGTGAATCCAGTCACAATCCAGCCAAGGTCCTAAGTCATTAAATGCTCCTACATCTCCTTCAACTTCTGAATCGGTTCCATTAAAACTTTATGTTGATCTTTACCTGCAAAATAACTCTCTTTTCAGTCCCCTCTTGGCTCACCTGACTGTCACTGCCTTAGCCTGGACTCAGCATCTTTTGGATGGTGACAATATCCACATAATGATCTTCCTTGTGCAGTCTTTCTGCAGTCTAATCCTTCCTCCATTCTGATGCTGCACTGAACCTTTAAAATACACATCTGGTCATGCCTAGCCAGTTTAACAAAAAAGGGGCAGAACGTAAATGAGGAAAACTATAATGCCTTTGCTCCCCAAATTAATGTATAAGTTTAATTCAATTCTAATTAGAGCCCAAACAAGATTTTTTGAATTGGATCAAATGGTGCTAACATTTATATGGAATAATAAGAGCAGGAGAAAATTTTGAAAAAGAATGTTAAGGAAGGGATAAGCCTTGTCCTTTCTACAGATAGTAGCAAGTACTATAAGGCTGCTCTTCAAACACATGGTATTGCAATAGGAACGGAGAAATAGATCAACGAAACAGAATTGAGATTGCAGAAATAGATCCCAGAATACAGAAGAATTTAACACATGACAAAGGTGGTATTTCAATGCAGTGGGGGGAAAGGTAGTTTACTTAATAAATAGTAGGCTACTTAACTAGAAGGAAAAGAAATTGGACCCCTGACATACATCATATACAAAAATAAATGTCACATGAATTAGATAATTAATTGTAATAAATAAAATCACAAAATCATGAAAGACTATCTCAGCAAATACATGTGCAATGTAGGAGAAAGGAAGATCCTCTTAACCACAACCAGAAACCCCAATGTTAGAAATGAAAAGATACCATATAAAAATTAAACCTTTTGTATGACAAAATACACTATTATTAAAACTCACTAGACAAAATAAATTTTGAATAAGTATTACTATCTCAGAGCATCGATAAAGAGCTCTCAAAAAATTAACAAGAAAAAAAAATAAAACAACAAAACTGGGCAAAGAATAGAAAGCTATTCCCCAAAGATCAAATCCTAGTGGTGAAGAAATATAAGAAAATGTGCTCTAATGAGGTGGCATAATGTAATAATTTCATACACAATGGACCATCCAAAACAAAAAAGAAGTATATCATCCAGTGCTAACGAAGTTCTGTAATAAAAGGTAATCTCATAAGCTGCTGGCAGAAATGTGTGTTGTTATAGCCTCCTGAGAATATAATCTGGCAATTTATTAAAATTAAGTATTTACCCTAGAAATAGAAACACCAGTTTGTAAGAATATATACGTAATGTGTATGTGTATATATAAACTGGAGGCAAAGAAAAAGCATATCAATAGATGAATAGGTGGATTATTAAATAAACATGGAAAATATGATACATTCACATTTCATGAAGCCTCAAAAATGTAAGTTAATTTGGAGGAGTTCCAAAGAGGCATTAAGTGAGAAAAACAAGATGCAGAAAAGTATAGACAATATGAATAAATTCTTATTAAACAATGATAACTCCATCTATGTGTGCTTTTACATATTTCTATATGATTATACAAACCGTGAGAAAGCATGAAGGTTAAATCAGAGCATTAACATCGATTATCCCAAGTGGGTAGTTTGGTGATGAGAATACAGAAGACAAGAGGCTGAGGGGAAATCAAATATAGAAAGCCTGTATGTGTTCACTTTTAGTATTTATGAAAAGAATATATACTCTGAGTGAAGGAAAGAGAATTTAAAATTTCTCCATGGCTCTTTATTAGCTTTAGGCAATAATTTTTTTAATTTAAAGATTGTTTGCCCTTCAAGGCTCTTCACTATCTGACCATCACCTGTTATTCCATCATCACAGCTCTCCATTTTCACAAACACCTTCGTGTTTTATCCATAGGGAACATTTTTCCATTCCTAGAACATGCTCCACTCTCTCACCCTACCTTTTCTTTGGATTTACAATTATAACGATTTCCTCTTTAACTACCTGATGAATTTCTACTCATCCCTCAATGGGAGTTCAAGTTTCACCTCCTCCAGGGTATCCATCCAGTTCCTACACACCTTCCTTGTCTTTACTCTGCAATGGCTCTAACCAGGCAGTGCTGTGATTGTTGCTTGCCTGTCTTTCTTCTCCATGCCTTTATTGGCCTGGGATTCTTGGAAGAAAGGATCGTCTCTTATCTATCATATGTCCCTGTTCATCTTTTAATCTTCTCACTAGCTTCCTCAATACAGGCATTCCCTGAAATGATTCCAGGTTACTTTTATGGAGCAAATCATTCCCTTACAGTCTGATCACTTTATTGGAGATAAGGTTGAGCTTGCTGTGTCCACACAGTAGGTAAAGCTCAACCATACAACAATAGCAACATTCAATGTGCAGAGGGTGGCACTTGTGGGTATTTTGTGTGCTCTTTGGTGAATTGTGGGAAACAGGCAAAAGAACCAAAGTCTGACTTCAGCTGGTTGAGGACTAACCAGATGGAATGAAATGAGTGTACATAAAATAAGATAAAAATGGAAGATAAACAACATTCGCTGACTTCATAGTATTCAGTGTCATTATCTAAAATAAAACTAAAATGATTGCCTCATTGTGTTTGTGAACACCTTGATACAAACTGTTCCTACCTAGATTATTTTTAGCTGTATCTTGTTTTAAAGAAAGACCATTAATCAGTCACCATCTACTGGTGTTTCTCTCGAAAATACAGGGAGTTAAAATAGCTACTGCAGTCAAATGCCCTCACAGCCATTATCTCACCAAAGCACTATACTGTGACCTCTAACCACTTAGTTAGAACAGCTGGGCGACTCCTGAAAAGTCAGTACTGCCTACCACATGTCAGTGTGAGCCACTGGGTAAACCTTGGTTGTGTGTAGAGTTATTTGCCCTTCCAGGTTATTTACCCATGTGAAAACCTGCTTGGGGAGTATTAGAGCAAACATTTCAGAGGGAAAATGGAGAAAGTAGTTTAGTGTTTCATTTCCTTTAGGTAATATGTTAAAAGTCTTAGATAAAAGAAAGGAAAATCTTTGGCTTTCAGGATGGGAAAAACCTTTGTGATAAAGTTTTCCCACCTTCCCTGTTTGAGTCTAGAGTCTAAATTTGTATTCATTCACAAATTAAGTGAATTGGATAGTCATCAAAAGTTCCTCATCAGCTGTGGCCAAATGCCTACATTCTTGTCATTTGGCACAATTAAAGGAAGAGCCAAAAGCAAACCAGCAGCAACCTTCTAAAGAAGCCATTAGGAAAGTCACATTACGATGTATTAGTGATGATTTAGCTCCTTGATTCACATTAAAAATTCCCTAGGGAGGCATCGCTTCTTCACTTTAGAATGAGCAACTGAAATGACATTTTAAAACCAACAAGCTGAGTTTATTATCTCTGGGGAACCAGCACACAAACTACCGGAGGGCATATGAAACAAAAGCCAGTCACCTGCACATCCCTTATCAGAGGTTTCTAGCATTTCATGCACTACGTCGATGTCTTGAGGCATATTACATGGGTTTGTATGCAGAGGTAAGACACAACTAAAATGAAAAGAACCTCAGTACAGAAACATAGACATTTAGACCCGAAATATATTTTAGCACTCATTTAACCTAACCCCTTCACTTTATAAATGGAAAAAGCTGACGACTGGACACATTAAATTACCTGGTCAAATCCTAGGGCAATTGAGGGCAAAGGCAAGAATGGAACCCAGTTCTCCTGAATCCTGATCTGGTGCTCATTGCGTAAGTCTGCCGGCTTTTACTCTCCCTGCTATGCAACCTCCATAAGCTAAATTTATAGGGCCATCACTGCCCTTTCATTCTCCAATATTGACCCCATTTTTAATGTTCCAATGTTGCTTTGCTTTATATTTGTTTGTATTGTTTGCTGCTTTTGCTAATCTCTGGAGGGTTTACCGTGAAGATGATAAAAGGGTGAAATGGAATAAAGCCATGTGTTACTTCCTGCAGCAATTACAAATCTGGAACTAAACTCGAGGAACTAGTGGGTTTACCGAGTCTAAAACTGGCGATTCCAGAGGTGGGACTGTTGTGCACTAATACTAAAAATGTGCCACAACAAAAACATTTGTGTTTTGTAGTTAAATAAGTTTGAGAAACTATAGTTCCTGCTGGAAGAAGTCAATGTTTATCAGCATATTAAAAGCTCTGAGGAGTCCTGCTGTAAATAAACTAGTTTAATTTTATTTAACCCATTATTTCTCAAACATATTTGAATATGGAAGTCTTTGTGTGTGTGTGTACACCTAATACCATTTTCTGACAGAACTAACCTTGTACAGAACAAACATTAGTAGGTTGCTTTATCACAGTGAGCAGTGGGGTGTGGCCCAGTATCTCCTCCTTCAATACTTCATTTTATTAAATAGTATTTGCAAAATGTTTTCTGTAGGCAGCTCATCGTATGGTGGGGGTGGGGAGAGGGAGAGGGGAGGGAGAAGGAAATGTAGGAAGTTAACAAGACTCTAGACCTCTTGAGTTTATAATCTCAACAAACACACAAGTAAGCAAAATCATAAGGCAGTGAATAATTCAGCATCCAGTATCCCCATAAGGCACAGATGAAGCCATTAGAATTTTCGACTTGAGCTCAACTGGGACAAAGTATATTTTAAATTAGACCCACAAGTATATGCAGAAAGGATTTTGCCTTGCACAAAGTGCCTTGATCGATACATATTTGCTTAACAAATGAAGGGCATTCTGGGCTGGAGAGCAGCATGAACAGTATCTTGAAATCAGATTCACTGCAATGTTTTAGTCATAGAAAAGTGAAGAATCTAGGTTGTCTTTAATGAGAATTCAAGAGTCTTCCTGAAGTTGTGGGTCTTCTTCATCTTTAGCACCTTCTACGTAGCCTGGGCATGAAATAGGCATTGAAAAGAACAAATGAATAAATAAAAGATGTACAATGGAGAACAGCTGGAGGATTTCTGATGGTAAGTAAGATGACCCAGCAGGGTTTTCTGAAAATAAATCTGGTTGGTGATGTTTGAGGTGGGCTGGGGTTGTGAGATATCACAAAGGAGTAGCCATCAGTTAGAAGACAAAGGGAGGAGTTTAGGACAAACCTACCCTGGAGTGGACAAGTCTGAAATGCATTTTGAAGAAAGAATCAATACACCTGCAGAGCAACTAAATAAAGAAAACAAAGAAAAGGGACGGTAGAAAAAGATAGCAATCAACTTTAAACCTAAGAGAGTGGTAGTGTCATTAACAGAGCGTTGACGACATGATGGCAAATACCCACAGAGAGATGTTCCATCACCATAATGGTGACTGAGGAAAGCACAACTACTTGCAAAGCACACTCACCCATCTTAGCTCATTTTCCAAATGAGATATAGATATGATCACTATCACCTCTACTTTTCAGGTAAGAAGATTGTATAGCAGAAATATCGGGTTTTGCTCTAAACACACACACTCAGCAGGGAGTATAGCCAAAACTGATCCCAATCTCATGATGTTATATTCAACGTTCTTTTACAATATTACATTTCAGGAGGTATAGGATTGTAAGAAAATGCCTGGTCAGAGATAAAGACTTGAAGTTTACCCACATAGATATGAAAGTTGGAGTAGGGACATTGTATTTACTCCATGAGAACTGAGTTCAGTTAGATGAGCTTTAATGGGGTACCTGATATGTGCTCAGTTCTGCGACCTCGATGAAGGAATGGAAAGATGATGAATGTAGATCAAGGACTTACATCTAGGGAAGGCTGAGAGGAAGAGAGAGCAATCAATAAACAAGCCAAATTAAATATAAATCAAGGTTAACTACTGTTTCATGAGTACCTACTACATGCGAGGCAGCGCATGATTGACTGTAGAAGAATGTTCAATATTTAAGATGTCAAGGCTGCCAAAGACGGATGGCTTGATTAGAGGTGACAAATGCCCAAACTAGGGAGTGAGAACTTTGAAACTTTTCCCTTCTCAATTCTGGTCCTTTTCAGGCAAACCAAGAATGAAAAACAGGTTCAATTAATACCTCTCATTCATCCAATTTGCCAGTTTCTACTAGGACCAGACTCTTGCTGCAGTCCTGGATTGAGTATGGGACTTCAGTTCTTAAAGGGGATGGGGCCAAGAGAAAAGAAACAAATGATGCGTAGGGGTTTCAGGGTGAAAGCCTGAGTCATAACTTTTTTTTCAAATGTATTTGAATGACAGAGACTCCTCCTATCCCTGTTTCTCTCTCTATCAAACAGAAGTAGAAGAATCAAATCATGTAGAGGATATTTCAGTCTATCACCTAACCTTCCCGGGCATCTCTCCCACTAAAGCTGGAGACGCTGCACATTTGTCAGATGTATTAACATACAGTATATTGTAGTATTATTTGCTATCCTTGGAGTACATTCTGATAATCTCTACCAACCAAAATCATGCCTACCTTCATAGCTTTGCTCAAATACCTTCTCCTCCAGGATGCCTTCCCTGAATGCCTTTGCCTGAAATGGACTTTCCCTTCCTGGGCTCTTTAGCACCTTGTGCTTTTGGAAGGACTTTGCATTTTTGTGTCACTCACTGGTCTGTATTGTGGCTTTTCAAAAAGCATGATCTACAAAACTAGGAAGTTAATAAAATATTTTAAATGCTCAAAATAATGTCAGATGCAGTATATGAACCATGGTACTCTCACTTCAGAGACTTTCCATTACCCTCACTTTTTTTGTATATATAATTTACCCTTTTAAGTTTTAAGTTTCCCGAGGGCAAGGACCAAGTTTTATGGATCAAAGTATTCATCAAATCATTGAGCTTAGAGACTCAACAAGTATTTGATGGATGGATGAGTTAATTAATTAGAAAAATAAATGTGAAGGTCGACTGACAACTGAAAAAAAATGCACAGTCTGAGGGTTGTGAGTTAATTTTTATTGGGGGCAAAATGAGGACTATAGCCCGGGAGACAGCATTTCAGATAGCTCTGAGAAACTGCTCTGGAGAGGCAGAGGGAAGGGCAGTATATATATGACTTTAGTGAAGGGGGGACATGCAGTCAAGCACACATTTTGGCAGAGGTTGGCTGCTAGTCATGAGGAGCAGATGTCACTGTTAATGATTTTAGTGCTTTTCTAGATATAAGATGCAAGAATTGGGCTCATAAAATCTTCTCCTGAAAATATCTAACTAAAGGCTTGTTCTGCCAGGTTTTCCCAGAGCACAGAGTGCTTCACCCCTGATCTCCACCCTGAACTCCTTTCAGGGTGTGTTGAGGGTCAGTGGCTGCAGTGGCTAGTGACTTCATCCTTGCAGAGGCAGATGGCAAGTGCCAATTTTTTGTTGGAAGAAGTAGAGTAACCTTCTTTAGTTTAAGTATTTCTTCCTCTCTGCCTGGGTATGCTATGACACATACTGTTACAGGCGTTGGGGACACGAGTGTGACAGAAACAGTAAAGATCCACACCCACACAGCCTACAGACCAGAGGAAGGAGCCATACAATATGCAAATAAAGGAGTAAAATATTTGCCAAAGAGTGATACATGCTAGAAAGACTAATAAAGCAGGGAGAAGGATAAGGAGTGGGTGGGGAGAGGAAGGAGGTGTGCAATTTTAAGTAAAATGATCAGGGAAGCCCTCAAGAAAGAAGTAATCTTTGCACAAAGCATCTAAGGAGTTGACTGGGCAAGTCAAGCACATATCTGGGTGAAGACTATTCCCAGGAGAGGGAATAGCAAGTGTAAAGGCTCAAGACAGGAGTCTATTTTGGTGGTTTAAGGAGTAGCAAAGAGGCCACTGTGGCTGAAGCAGAGTGAGCAAGAGGAGAGTAGAAGGAAATAAGGTTAGACTGGAAGGGACTGACTTGTTTTCTAGGGCAGCCGTAATCAATTATCACCAACTGGGTGGCTTAGAACAACAGAAATGTATCACAAGTCCAAAATCAAGGTGTTGGCGTGGTAGGTTCCTTTTGGAGACTTTGAGGGAGAAACCGTCTTATGCCTCTCTCCTAGCTTCTGGTGGTGGGTGGCAATCCTTGGCACTCCTCGGCTTGTAAATGCATTGTTTCAATATCTACCTCCATCTTCACATTTCCTTCCTTTCTGTGTTTCTGCGTCTTCTTTTCCGTCACTTACAAGAGCACTCTCATTGGATTTAGGACCCACCCTAATCCAGTAGGGTCTCATCTAGATCGTTACCTTAATTACATCTGCAAAGACCTTATTCCAAATAAGACCACATTCTAAGGTTCTGGGGGGGCATGAATCTCGGGCTGGTAGGGGTGGGACCACTATTCAATCCACTACAGGGAGCAACAGTGAAGCATCCAGAGCAGTTAGGAAAGGATTCAGATGCCATCAATCCATCTGTGGGATCATGTGGCTTGAGTTGGTAACAGTAGACATGTGGTGAGAAGTGGTCCTACTAGATCTATTTTTAATTAAGCCAATAGGGTTTATTGACACATAGGGTTTTTGACTTATTGGGTTTTTCTTCTTCACTGCTTTGTAAATAAGAGAAGCATTGGTATTAGGAAAAGAAAAAGTTATGTGGCAGCCCAGTAGCTGCTATTGCCTGATTGAGTCTGCTGTGAATAAGGGATAAACCTGAATGATGGTTTACAAACAGTTGTATGTAGGCAGGGGATATTGGGTCCCTTTTCCAGTTTTAATACTTGCTGTTTCTTATTAAGTGTATCTATGATGTAATGCATTTTGTTGCAATTCAAATAGAGCAAAACTTTAAAGATAAATAAATTGTTCTGAGGGAGGAAAATACATTCACATGACAAGGATGGATAAATGTACCACATTTCTTATGCAAATCCTAGAACAAAAACAACTCTATATTCTGATTCACTGAATCTATTTAATGGAAATATTTCTCTTTAGGGAAGGAAACTGATCTCACCCATCTGAGAAGAAAGACAAGACCTGCATCTTAAAGAACCTCAGAAGTTAAGCTCAGCTGGAAAAATAATAATGAGAATCAATATGAACTTCTGAGTGCTTTGGTAACAGTTTCAGCTGAAATCTTGATTCACTTCCCAAGTTATAACCTCAGCGAGACAGGACATGCAGGGAGAATGAAGGAAATGAAATACTGTAAATTATCCCCATTGTGATGTCAGGTCCTCAAGCACATTTCTTGATATTCAGTACAAAATAAAGACCAAGTATGCCCCTTATTTAACAATTGCCTTTCCATGGACCTTTCCCACTGATTCAACAATGGTCTCTTGTTATTTATTACCTAAGAAATATTCTTCCATTTTCTAAGATTGGTATTCAGTCTAACTCTCATACTTTCTCCTCCTTCCATAAGAGAGTCAGGGCTCCAGTTAAAGCCATGTCCTCTAAACGTGGCGTCCTCGTGATTGCCTTCAGGCTCTGCCTGCCCTGCCTGAAGAGGACACCATCTCTCTCACTCAGAATTCTCCAGGTTTTCTTTCTTTCTTTTTTTTTCTTAGTTAGAAACATTTCTATTAAAATTATTGTTAAACATTTCACTACATTCATTACAGTACGGGTATCACTTCCTTTCACTGAAAAAATACTGAGCTGAAAGCAATTTGCAAGTAACTAGTTAGAAACATCTTTAAGTCTTTTTTTTAATATATTGAGGTATAATTGACATATAAGGTCATATTAGTTTCAGGTGTACAACATAATGATTCAATACTTGTATACACTATGAAATGATCACCACAATAAGTCTAGTTACCATCCAGTCACAGTACAAAGTTACAATTTTATTTTTTTAATATGTGTGATGAGAATGGTTAACATTTATTCTCTTGGCAACTTTCATCCATTTTACCCATCCTGAAGCCCCCTCCCCTCTGGAAACAACCACCATTCTGTCCTCTGTATCTGTGATTGTTGCTTTGTTTTGTTTTGCTTGTTCATTTGTTTTGGCTTTAGATTCCACATTCAAGCATACCTGTATTATTGCTCTTCCCAGATACTGCGTTTTTCATAAACTGAAAGTTTGGGGCAACCCTGCAACAAGTATAAGTCATCATCTCTTGCCTGGACTAATGCAATAGCCTCCTGACTAATTCATCTAGTCTATTTTCCACATTGCAGCCAAAATGATATTTTCAAAACATAAGTTAACTTATGTGATTTATTGCTTAAAATCCTTTGGATAGCTTTCCATTTCACATAGAGTAAAATTCCAGGTTCTCTCTCTAAGCTACAGCCCCATCTTTACCTGCTACACAAGTTACTCACTCTTGGCCCGATCTTCTATGTACACATTCCTACCTACCTCATCTGACCTGAAATAATAATTCTCTTTCCTAGCTTCACTCTCTTCATCCTTTAGATCTAAGCTCAAGCATCCCATCCTTGAAAATACTTTTCCAATCCATCATACTAGATCAGGTACCCTGCTTTTTTGTGCTTACTGCATCTTACATTTTTTATAGCACATATCATGCCTGAAATATATGCTTGGGTGATTATGAGTTCGGTTTATATCTGAGTTAGTCAAGATTGTCTCTAGATGTCCTGGCGGTCACCCTGAACAGAGACGTAGCTAATTAAATGTTTATTTAATAAATGAATAACACATTTTCTCTACCACTTTTTTGATATGTATTATGTTTTACCCAGGATTCCTAGTTATCTTTGTATTTACAGCCCTCTGAATATACAGCATCTTGCAAAGCAGCACATCTACACTGGGCGCCAGTTAGTGACTTGCTACATTTCCTGACACTAGTGGTGATTCAATATGTACTTATTGACCAACTACTGTGTGCAAAGATCAGTGTTACTCACAGATGGAATAGCATACTCACAATTTTAAAAAATGAAAAGGAAACATACTGTTACCTCTGGTAAGAATATGATAATAGAAGTTGGTGCTGGGTTTCCGTTTAATTGTATAATTCTCCAGAGAGAATTTTGAAGTCTCCTGACTCCCTCAAACTCATTTTAAAAGGAGGTATCAAGGCCTGAACAGGTTAGTTACACAAAGCTAATCAGTGACCACTCATTAACTCCTATTTGCTACACTGATGTTTGTTCCTACTTCAACACACTACAGAGCACATTGGAATCATGAGTCCAACATCTTCGTTCATCTAGAGTGACATGGAGTGGACTGAGGGCAAAAATTAATGTTAGAATCCAGCAGGATCTCTTGGCTCCATACTCTTCTTCTGTTTTTGTTTGTTTCTGGTCACTTGCAAGCTGGACAGAGGCACCTTGGTCTACTGATCACTCCATCCCCAACCTTTGAGACCCATCTCAGATGGTCCTTCATTCATGAAGTCTTTCCTAATTCCTCCCAAATCTGATATATTTTCCCCTCTCTAACTCTTAATACTTTGTTTATAACACATTTTAGGTATTTCTACTATTGAATTTTGTACTATATTTATTTGTATGCTTGTTTAATTTTCTTCATTGCATTGTCAGTTTCTCGAAGGTAAAACCTCTATCTGTTCTATTTTCATATCACCTGCAGTTACTAACACAGTACTGTACACATAATGGCTTTCATGAGTATTTGGTAAATTGAATGGAATCAATGAGAAATTACCACAAATTGTACCTGTTCTGTAAATTACAGTGAAGGTAGTTTCTCAATCAAATAGCCAGGGAATTAACAATCTTAATTGTCATGCCTCCAACTAGAAACTGTTTTAAGAACACTTGGTTATTATCTAATAGAGGACAAAGAATTGCCTGGAAAACACAGGAAAAAACCTAGGTTACAAAACACAGCATTACTCTTATACCTAGCATTCATCAGATTCTTCAAAAATAGGTTTTTTTTTTTCCAATGAAAGACCCTTCTAATTCCCCAGATAAAGAAAAGATACCACACTCACTGAATCACAACCCATTTCACAAAGGAATTCTCCCTGCTCTAAAGGGATGTCAAGATTAGTGACAGAAAAGTACAATTCTTGATTATCTGGTTTCCTACTGTATGCTATCCTTTCTGAAGAAGACTGTGTTGGTATTTCTTTGTTTGGTGGTTGTGGGTGGTGGTGGTAGGGGAATCTGTTAAATAATACAAATGAATACTTTAAAAAGAGCTTTCAAGGAAGCCTACTTGGTAAGTTAGGGAAAGATACAAATCAAAAATAAAGAGAAAAATTTTGAAGGATCATACATATTTGAAAAATTAAAATAATTACTGGAGCTTTTAGAAACCAAATTATGTTTTGGATCTAATTATTCAAACAAGTGGGCTACATGTAAAAATTCAGAACCTTTGCATTTACTGGGGGAACGATTTGAGTTAACACAAAATCTGACTTTATTTATGGCAGGTACAGTAAATACAGCTTTTAATCTACTGAATATTATGAAAAAAATCAATTCTTGGTTCAGATGTGCTTTGCATTTTACATGATATTAGTAACCACTGCTATTGATTTCACATAACGTGAAACAATGCTATTCAGTTAGAAGATGTGGAGAAAAAGCCAGACCAGAACTCTTGAGAGTTTAGTGGTAGGGGTCAAGTTTATATATACAAGCTTTGGACAAACTAAGATTCTAAGAGTCAAATTCCTAAACAGTAAGACACTAGCCGCACTTAAAAATAGGTAATAGCACCTGACTAAAGTAATAATTCAGTTAAAATCAGCACGTTTATTGAGATTCTGCTCTGTTTAAGGTATAATCTGGATCGCTATTTACCAGTGACAGAGCTTAAGGAAGAAGCATACGTTCTTTCTGATTCGTTATCTAAATTAGAGCGGACCTTCCTGAGTATAATATGGCGAGCGTGACTGGCAAGATTTAGGGAAATACTGAATTTGGGGTTTAGAGACATCAAATTATGGTTGGCTGGTGTTTCATCAGATCTCAAAGCAGGTCACACTGTTAGTATTTGCAAGCAGTCTGTGTCATTCTGTGAGTACATGTGTGTGGTGTATATAACTTTTATTTCACTGGTTTTCAAGTATGTTACTGTTTTTCCCTATTTCCTAGGTCTAGGAAATTTACAAATACTAATACGGATGTTGCTTGCAAAAAGTCTTTAGGATCACATCTTTCTTGACTGGAAATTATGATCTTTTTGTGCATTACCTAGTGTCATGCAGATTATATTGTAAATGATTGGGTCATATTTCATACTTTCATATGCAGACAAATTATACATGCATATGTTAGGGGTCATCCATAAAAAGATTTGCCATAAAGCCAATGAAGCATAAATTTCAGGTCCCCTTACTTGCATGGGGTAATCAAGAGGTCATATATTTTTTGCTAAATTTACAAAAATAAGATATTTTAACTACCTTGGATAAGAACACTGTCCATTTCCATTCTGACTTTTCCTCTGTCACATTTCCTCTCACATCAGACATATATCAGTGGCCATGAGTATTTTGGGGACTTGGCTAAGGGAATGTTGAGTTGAAAATCTCCATTTTAACCACAATTTAGACAGTCTGAGTATTTACAAACTCCTGATTTAATATACATGAAAAGTAGCTTCTTTTCTCTCTTTAACAGCATTCATTAAAGATTTGAGAGAGGGCTTCCCTGGTGGCGCAGTGGTTGAGAATCTGCCTGCCAATGCAGGGGACACGGGTTCGAGCCCTGGTCTGGGAAGATCCCACATGCCGCGGAGCGACTAGGCCTGTGAGCCACAATTGCTGAGCCTGCGCGTCTGGAGCCTGTGCTCCGCAACAAGAGAGGCCGCGATAGTGAGAGGCCCGCGCACCGCGATGAAGAGTGGCCCCCGCTTGCCGCAACTAGAGAAAGCCCTCGCACAGAAATGAAGACCCAACACAGCCAAAAATAAATAAATTAGTTAATTAATTTTAAAAATAAAATAAAATAATTAAGAGCGATGGACTCATCTGGGCATGTGACATTATAAAAAAACAAAAAAAAGATCAGACACTGCATAAGAAAACCTGAAATGTTTTAAAAACCTACAGCTCATATATGAGAGAAACCTGACAGAGGTTTACCAAATTTGTCTACAATTCTATAAATGTATATGATGCTACCAAAAATGGTGTGAAACTGAAAAAAATCTTTTCTACATAATCAGTAAGTTAAACACGCATCTATACACATGCAAGGCTGCACACACATATTCTGATCAATTATGCTAATAGAGAGACTGAATTCTCTCTCCATTCTGTCTATAAAAAATGACCCTACAAATCTTTAACATATGAAGAACATGTAACCAAAAATCCATAGAAAAATAAGGTATTACAGAAGTGCATCAGACAATTCATTAATACAAATATTTCTAGATTTTATGGTGTTTCTTATATTTTTCAGTTTGTAGAGAACTTGTAATTTATTTTGGTTTTGTCATTTCAATTATTTGCTTCCATATGTAATTTTGTATTCATAATTAATTTATTTATGATCAAATCAAAGAGGCTCCCGCCAAATACTACAAGCTTCAGGCCCCATAAAACCTATTATTTTCCATTTTCACTATGATAATTTCAACTAGAATTATTTTGTCCTTAAATATTTACCAGAAAGATAAATAACCGTTTTCAGTCTCTATTCTGACAAAACACTCTTCCTTGGGATAAATTACATTGTCTCTGCAATAATTTATACTAATTTATTAATATTCAGTTATTGGCAAATACACATAGGGATTCACTTTATACATAACAAAATATATTTTAAATGATAAAATTAGATAATCAACAACTTTCTCAGGAAAAAGTAGACTGAATTTCATATTCTCTGTTGACCACTATGCCATCCATCACTGTCTCTCAAATTAAGATGAAAAATTAAGGTCAAAACTTATGACTAATTGCAAATGTTATAAGGAAATAGTTTTTTATTGATATCCAACAGACATGTAATAGTGGTTAGAACTCCCTCAGATGCTGTTAGAGCATTAGCTCCTTTCCTCCTCCCCCCAGAGTTCTAATTTTATCTCCAAATTTTGGTTCTGACTGTCCCTGATAATGGCTTGGACATCCAAGGGTTTCCAGGATCCCTGTTCTGTTCTGACTTTTGGTGTCTTTTTAATACTTGTGACCTGTCTGCTTCCTATTCTGCTCATGCGTCCTGTATTGATATTTGTGTATGGCTCCTAATTGAGATTTTGTCTACTCCTGCTCTAAAACCAGGACTGCTGGCTGGGCCTGGTCTTCCCATTAAGTTGGCTGCTTTGAGTGTAATGGCCCTCTGCCCATCTGGTTCCCAGCTCTATCCTGACCTCTAGCGACCATTGCAGGGACCACCCTATCTGAAGCCCTTACCACTTGTGCGCCACGTGGGATAGATCTGGATGAACTGTCTCAGTATTACTCTAAAAGTTGTTTACTTATATGCAGCATGAAAGCTTAGTTGGAAATAAAGAACTTGCTGAAGATTAAGGTGACAGGTTAGGAAATTCATTTTCTTGTAAGCAAAATAGTTTCTCAACTGACCTTAGTAGTTCATTCCTTTATCACCTTCATTCTTCATCCATTCATCTATGCATGCATGCATTCATTCATCCATTCATTTAACATGAGTATCTGCCATAGTGCTAAGGTAAACTAGACAAATGTACATCACAGTTTGGCCTGGGACTAGCCTTGTCCAGACACATAAATACATCCAGCCCAGGACAGAGCAGAGAAGGTTTCCATTGAATAACACCCGTTCTAGAGTGAACAGTCCCTTACCTGCCACACTGAATAGGTAGTTCTGAACAAAGTGTGTTGTTCCCAGGGGCAAGAAGAGGGGGCCAGGACAAAACGCATGCTAGTAAAGCAGTATTTTATAATCTGGAAAAATTGAACTAGCATTCGGGGTTCTCAGTGAATGTGTCAATGTAGAGAGACTGAAAACAACCTGGGAGAATGAATCAGTTAGATGCAATGTGTAATAGAAAGGAGGGGCTTCCGGTTGAAAGAGGAGCAAATTGTAGACATCAAGAAAAGGCAGAAATGGTGGCAGTGATTCCAGGGAAATGTAAAATGGTATTTTCATATGGTTGTTCTGTTACTTAAGGAAAATATCACTGGGGGGGAAATAGGCAAGGTTTTTGGTCATTCCTGGATCATTCCTATTGATTTTTGTGTACAGGCATACCTCGTTTTATTATGCTTCACTTTATCGTGCTTAGCAGATACTGTGCTTTTTACAAATTGAAGGTTTCTGGCAACCCTGCATCAAGCAAGTCTATTGCCATTTTTCCAAAAGCATTTGCTCGCTTCCTTTCTCTTTGTCACATTTTGGTAATTCTCACAATATTTCAAACTGTTTCACTATTACTATATTTGTTACGGTGATCTGTGATCAGTGATCTTTGATGTTACGACTCCAACTCATTGAAGGCTCAGATGATGGTTAGCATTTTTTAGCAATGAGGTATTTTTTAATTAAGGTATTACATTGTTTTTTAGACATAATGCTTTTGCACACTTAATAGATTATAGTGTAAATATAACTTTTATATGCACTGGGAAACAAAAAACTCCTGTGACTCACTTTATTGTGATATTCGCTTTGTTGCAGTGCTGTGGAACCAAACCCACAATACCTCTGAGGTGCGCCTATAGTAGAGGTCAAGTTCAATAGAATTACCTGGCTGACAGATCAATGATCATTTCACACTTTTTTCAATAGTTTGATGACATTATTCAGTTATCATTCTTCATTACTCAGTGACAGATGTTTTCACTTTTGTATAGAGACACAAACTGCAAAAAGATAATATTACTCAGATCTCTATTGAAATAGCCAATCAAAGTGGAGTCACTATTAATGCACAGAGGTCTCCATGGGTTAATTGCTTTTGATTTCATGCAAGCCTCTGGACCAAAACCGCATTGTGGTAACACTGTTATATGCTCTCAGCGTAATATTCAGCATCGTCTTGTGCAATGTTTCTACATGATCATCGCTCACTGACATCTAGGTCACTTTCTGATAGATTCATTTGGCTGATGGAACTCTGATGGCTATGATGGAACAGGGGCATTTGCTATCATCAACTTTTCCTATCAGGAATTCAAACTGAATATTAATAATCATGGGGATCTGGGGTCAGACCAGGTGTTTGCACTATAAAATTACAGCTAAGTGATGATCCCATGCAGTCCATACTGTTGGTCCATGTTATTGGGGCTCTCTTTAGCTATGAGGAGGTTAAATGCCAAAGTGCCTTGAAAGGGACGCTGCCCACTTGTCATTTAATGTGATCTGCAGTTGTGAGAATTACATTGTCCCATAGGGGAGGAATCCTAGAAAATCTCTCAGGAACCAATCATAGTGTGTTACTATGGAGAACCTATTTCTGGATCCAAAAACTCTCCTTTAGGTGAAAGTTTTAAGTGATTTTTTAAAATACAAGTAAACAAACATTTCCAAGTGTCAACAGAGCAATATGCACTATAAAGAAAATGTCCCATTTCCAGCATTTTTCTTTCCTTTCACAGGAAAGTCAATACTTTATAATAATTACAGCAGTAACAATAACCTATATTTATATAGCTAACACAACTTATGTAACAAAGGTGCACATCCAAAGAAAACAGTCTCAGTCAGCTATCTCTCTGTAAACAGGTCTAACCTCTCTATGTATCGGTAGAAAATCTACAAAAACTGTAGGATCTGCTAACATGAATATTTCTTCTAAACACCATTTGTATGAGTGTGTATGACATTGGGGGTCTGGGAATTAACTTAGTCCTTTATAAAATAGCAAAACTATTGGATGTGACTAAGTGAAATAAATTATGCAATGAAATAAACTATGTACAAATTACCAATTAACTTACACAGGTATATTATCTTTCTAATTCTTTTGTTGTTCGTTACATTGAATGTATCTGTGATTGCTCATAGAAATATTTTGTTTTAGGGGAACATCTGGGCTATGTGGAGGATAAATGAACAATAAAATAAAGTAAAATTAATGTAAAGCACTGCAGAGCCCTGTGGTTTACCCATTTTGGGGAGCTTACAATCCATCTATCACTGTGCTAAGCCCTTTAGATGTATTACCTGACTTAATTTTCACAACAAACTTGAGTACAGATGAAAAAATGGATGGGAAAGGAATTCAAATAACTTGCCCAAGGCCAAACAATTATTAAGTGGCCAAGCCTACAAGACAGAATACAAGTCTTGGAATGTGTTGCCTGGAGACATGTACAGAAAGTGGAGAGGCAAGTGGATAGCTTAGAAAACAGGAAAAAGGCACAGAAATCCCAAAGTAAGCAATTATAAATATACAGCTAGCACAGCTATTCCGTCGGAGTGGGTGGGGTTGCGTAAAATGCCTGCTCAGACAGGAGGGCTTTCATGGTCCTCCTGGCTGTTGGGAGGAGCACAGACACTTCTAAGACTGTCTACTGCCTGAGTCAATTATTGCTCGCCCTTGCACAGGTATCTTTTAAGGTTAAAAACCACAAACAAACAAAACAAAAACAAACACCTTTTCGTGTTGCTTTCTTAGAACTTTGTTATTTCATTCCTCGATACCCTCTTACAATAGGATAATACTTTCACACACATTAGTTATCTTATTGGATTTCTTCCCGTTGAGCTGATTTGGCAAGGCAGGTGTTCCCTTACTTGACAGCAGAAACGAAGACCCAACACAGCCAAAAATAAATAAATAAATAAATAAAAATTTAAAAAAAGAATATACAATGGAGAAAAGACAGTCTCTTCAATAAGTGGTGCTGGGAAAACTGGACAACTACATGTAAAAGAATGAAATTAGAACGTTCTCTAATACCATATACAAAAATAAACTCAAAATGGATTAAATACCTAAATATAAGGCCAGATACTATAAAACTCCCAGAGGAAAACATAGACAAAACTCTGACATAAATCACAGCAATATTTCTTTGGATCTGTCCCCTAAAGTAAAGGAAATAAAAGCAAAAATAAATAAATGGGACCTAATTAAACTTAAAAGCTTTTGTACAGCAAAGGAAACCATTGACAAAATGAGAAAACAACCTACTTAATGGGTGAAAATATTTGCAAATGATATGATGGATAAGGAATTAATCTCCAACATATATAAACAGCTCATAGAACTCAACATCAAAAAGACAAAAAACTCGATTAAAAAATAGGCAGAAGAACTGAATAGACACTTCTCCAAAGAGGAAATGCAGATGGTCAAGAGGCACATGAAAAAATGTTCAACATTGCTAATCATCAGGGAAATGCAAATCAAAACCATAATGTGATATCACCTCACACCTGTCAGAATGGCTATCATCAAAAAGAACACAAATAAAAAATATTGGTGAGGATGTGGTGCAAAAGGGAACCCTCCTACACTGTTGGTGGGAAAGTAAATTGATGCGCCACTATGGAAAAGAGTATGGAGGTTTCTCAAAACACTAAAAGTAGAACTATCATATGACCCAGCAATCCCACCCCTGGATATGTAACCAAAAAAAACAAAAACACTAATTTGAAAAGGTACATGCACCCCAAAGTTCATAGCAGCATTATTTACAATTGCCAAGATATGGAAGTAACCCAAGTCTCCATCAACAGATGAATGGATAAAGAAGATGTGGTATATACATACAATGGAATACTACTCAGCCATAAAAGAATGAAATTTTGCCATTTGCAGCAACATGGATGGACTTGGAGGGCATTATGCTAAGTGAAATAAGTCAAACAGAGAAAGACAAATACTGTATGATATCACTTATATGTGGAATCTAAAAAATACAACTAGTGAATATAACAAAAAAGAAGCAGACTCACAGATACAGAGTACAAACTAGTGGTTACAAGTGGGGAGAGGGAAGGGTGGAGGGGCAATATAGGAGTAGGGGTGTAAGAGGTACAAGCAATTAGGTACAAAATAAGCTACAAGGATATATTGTACAACACGGGGAATATAGCTAATATTTCACAATAACTAAATGAAGTATAACCTTTAAAAATTATGAATCACTATATTGTAGTCCTGTAAGTAGTACTGTACATCAACTATACTTCAATTTTTTTTAAAAAAGGAGCTACTTACTGCCTTTACATATCCGACTGTAAGTAGAATATTTGCCTTATTCCAGAATTGAATAATTATAAGATTCTGAAAGAGATCATCCATTGCATTGATAGAAAGTCAAAAGAAATAGTTTCCTTACATGTGTGAATGGAGAGAGACATGAAAGAATGGCTAGTAAGGAAAGATGGACCTTCCATTGTATACAAATGAAGCATGAGTCATCTATCTTTTTAGCTCTGGCACAATGTTGTTGAAAGCATGACCCTAATTGATGCAAAAATCTCAAACATCAATGATTAGGGATTCAAGAACAGTCAGTATTTTAAAAAAACTTCTCAGTAGGTATTTTAAAACAGTAGAAAAAATTTAAAAGCCCAAAGCAAAGAGCATAATTAAGAAGAAGTATTAATTTATAATAAAACATAGCTCACATTGTTATAGCTCACAGACAAAAAGCAAAACCAAAAGCACTGTAATATTGTCTGTAGCTTTGCTGGGGAAAGCTATGAATACTTAGAAAAGTTTTGCTCCTTTTCTCCCTTCCTATCATCTCTTCTCATACTAGATAAGTCACTCATAATGTTAGCCTTTTTGGACTCTCTTATCCCACCCATTTAGTAGCTTTTTTCATATAGTATGTTCTTTTTAGAAATGAAAAAATTGTCCATTTTCTGTGCTGTTATTTGTAGGTGGCAGTGACATCTAATTTAGAGAAGTCCTCTACAATCTCTGCTAGCGCAGGTGAGGAGGATGTTGACTCATGTTAGGAACTGACAGCTGTCAGCACCTGCCTTAGGAAATTAAGGTCTGTGAGCCAACCCACTTTTGACTGAGAACATACCAGCAAGTCTTAGACTGGGAGCTAGGACAAGGCAGTCAGGCTGGAAGGAAGTCGTGAGATCTGTTAGAGACCGGTTGCCTTTTGTGAAGTCCAGTGGCTGTTTGTGAAAATATGATCTCTACCCACCTGGGTCAGAGTCACCTGGGTTGCTTGTTAAAGATGCACATTTGCACCTCAACCCAGATGTACAAGATCAGACTTCTTGGAGGTAGGGTCCAGAAATCTGAATGTTACCAATCTCCCCAGAGGATTCAGAGGTAGGCTAGAGTCTGGGGACATCTGTTTTAAGCCATATACAAAACATCTGTGACTACAGCTCCTTTCTCTCCCACCCCAGAGAACCACATAATTTTAGGGACAGCCTTCAATCCACTTGCATTTAGGCATTTCATTTAGAAACATTTGTATTTTACTTACAAAAAAAATACTTGTGACATACCTTACAGTGAATCCCCATATGTGTAAGGCTCAGAGGTGACAATGGCTGTGAAGTTCTGGAATAATCTAGCTCATTGAACTCCCACACCGGTCATTCTGGCTTTTCTCTAGAAAAGCCTTCCTAAAGGCTTATCCTCCAGAGCGATCCTCACAGGAAATATGTTAATCCTTATGAGAACTCAGATGATCTTGTGAATGTAATACAACATTATAATTGTAAACAGGATAGGATCAACCTCTGAGAAAGTCTCAATAAAGAGAATATAAAATACCCAAGCTGGAAATTCTAATTTCACAATCTAATAACTAACATTGGCTCAGAAATCCATGCCTCTTTTGGAATGTCATAATTTTATGTAGGCCAAGAATGGGAAGCAAAAAGAGAATTTAAATGTGTGCACGCAAGCACACGTACCTACACACCTGGAAATGCCAAGAACTAGCATTCAGGTTTTAAAAATCCTCCCACATTCTTCAGACTGAATCACCCACTGTGGTTATTTGTACACCACCACTAGCTCATAATTCATATCCATGGCAAATTTGTCTTATCAGGTTTTTTAAAAATTTATATTTAAAATTAAAACAAAAATCTATGTATTAAAAGTTTTGTTAGTTTTAACCCTGTCACCAGGAAGGAGTAACCCATAGATATTAACAACCACTATTATATTATTAATCTGTATTTATTTATAAGGTAATGTGAAGAGAGAAATTGAGACATTGGGCTGGCAAATTTTCATTATCACAAGAGGGAGAAAAAATTCTACAGGATAGAGTCCCTTGTTATCAGTAAAAGTAGAGGCAATTCAGGAGTAGCTTGAAGCTAGAGAGGATTTAAGATTGTAGGGAGGAGGGCGCTATTACATGGAGAGTAGGTTGGGGAACACTGAAGCCGAACATGAAAGTCTGTCTTGGCCTGGCCCGGTGGAATGTTATAAGATAATTTGCAGCAGATGTACATGTCCTCTCAGCTGCATAGAGATCTGAGAAGTAGGCAGCTCTAGAGGAGACTGATTTTATTTTACTTGTAGGTAAACATTAAATCTCTGTACTGTTTCTCTTTGTTATTAGGAAGCTTTTCTTCTCAGGTTCCCCAACCCAAGATTCTTTGATAAAGCTTGATTTATAAAATTTTGAATAAGTTACTTGAAGCAAAACATTGTGGAAATGCAAGTGTACAAAAAGTGAATCGGGGTTTGAGTATAATAACTATTAAGCACTTAATCTATGCCAGCCATTTTGCTACGTGTTTTACTTATACTAATTTCACTTTCAACTATGGTGAAAGGTACTATTATTCTCCCAATTTTTCAGATGATGAAACAAAGACTAATTAAACAAGGATAGCAGGTAGGAGATAAAGCCAAGGTTTACACTCGAGTCTGATTTATTCTAGTCCCCTTTGTCTTAATTGCAAGCTTGAATGCCTTCAAAAACTGAAAGAGTGTTAACTACATAAAAAGCCTTAAATTTAAGATTCCTGTACCTACAATCTCCTTTGACATGTATAAAAGAAATTCAAATTTATTTTTAAACCTCCTTGCAAAATTTCAGGGATGTTTTCACAGGTTAAAATTATGACCCAGGTGGAAATACTTCAAAATAGGTCTTTAAAAATTAACATCACTGAGGGCTCAGGTCTTACTATAGATCCTCCCAATAGCAGCTATATCTAATAATATTCTTGCCATCCAGAAACCAAAGTCAACCTCCTGGCTTTTATACCATCTAATTGGCAATTAAGAGTCTTATACCTCGTATCCAGGACCTAAGCAAAGGATAGCCTTGCCGTGTAATAACACTGGCATAATCTTTATTCAGTTTTTCCCCAGCTGGAGACTTCTTTATTTAGAATAAGCACCTACTAATTTCATTCTTCTCAGACAAGTTCAAAAACTAGTCAGTGGATTTCCTTGTCCACCTAGCAACCTCCTAGCTTCATCTCATCCATCAACAACTTCCGACAGTCCTCTCCCACTTACAATGAGATACCTCCCTCCCTATACTCTCACAGCATTCTGAACATATGTCTCCTGTGGTCTGTGCATCATGCCTCTATATAACTGCAGATTACGTGCTATTTCACCAACCAGACTTTGTATCTATCTTGGCCAGCATGGTGGCCAGCTCACTGCCATGGCTCAATAAATATTTGTGAACTGACTGACTGGATGAATGTTTCCAATAACTTCTTCTGAAGTATTTTTCTTCCCCAGAGGGCATTGCTCCTGACATCTCTATGCATCGGGCTATAAAAAGAAACAAGCTAATAGGTCTAGACCGTGGGTGGTGAGATACAGGGTCACACGTGATCTGGGCCTCACAGTTCTAGTATTATCAATTTAGTCCAGATCTTAAAGGAAAAAAAATAGCTTTCATCTTCTCTTAAGAGATTTTTTTATCACATTTTGGAATACAAATAGATAACTAAAAATCTTGTCCTGAAACGAGTTAAGAATATTAAAAATCCGTATCCGGTAATCTTCCTGTAGGAGTCCAATGAGAGCTGCCTAAGAGATGTAGCCATAGCTTGAAAACCTTCAAATGAATGAAATCGATCTATTTTATTAATATAATACTCATTAACTGTTTTATTTTACAAGAAGCACTGCAGTGGTTAAGAGCACAGAGTCAGGCACACTGCTTGGCCCAAATTCTCTTGACAGATTTCACTGGATAACAATTACGTCTGAATTAGTCCTCTAGCCACTGGTTGTAAGCACTATTATTCTTGTCTAGAGGATTGTGACAGCCTTGGTGTCTCTCCTTTGCTCAGCCTCTTCCAGTGGCTTCCCATCTCACTCACCATAAAGCCCACAGTTCCATAAAATTATTCACGCTACCCACTAAGCCTCTCCCTTGTGTATCTGGTCTCCTCTCCTATTACTCTCCTCTCTTTCACATTTTTCTATCCATAGGTACCCCCTTGCTCTTTCTTGAACATGGCAAACACACGCCCATGCAAAGCCCAGGACATCTGCCATATGCCATTCCCTCTGTCGTAGGTGCTCTTCCTGCATTTGTTATCTGTGTGGCTCCTTCACTCACTGAACTTAGGTCACTGCCTAAGGACCGCATGGTCAGAGTTTCCTTCCCTTACCATTCAATCTAAATCAGTCACACTCTCTCAGCTCTTTCTCTCCTTTAATTATCCCCATCTAACAAATTATAGATGTATTTGTATATTTGGTATACTATCCAGAGGTCCAGGATAATGGGGATTCTTTCACTGGCCCCTAGAAGACGATCTGGTACATAGTAGGCACTCAATATTTACTGAATGAATAATGGAATACTTCTGCTAAAAAAAGCTCATAATTCAGTTTTATTAAGAGGATGTAAAATGTTGAAAACTACAGCATATAAAAGCTAAATAGCATTATACTTGAATGATATTCCACAGTCTAGTACAGAATTAAGAGCTAGATATGACATACTTGGTATAGACAATAAGTTTGATGTCCTTGCATGCTCAAATGCTGTTATACAGGACCAGGAAGGAAAATGATTCTCTCTGTTTCTGTCTACGTTGCTAAAAATCCTGTCCCAAAATGAACGACACACTTTTGAGGATAGACAGCTTCTGCAGGCTTCCAAAAGTAAAACAGGGTCTGATTACTATAAAGAGTTGTCCCTACAGTATGAGTTGACATGGATGCAAAATTTACGAGGTTTTCTTGCGTGCTCAAGGAAATGATACCTACCATCGATGTCCTGGGATACGGCCACTATCTGCAGAGAAACCAGAATGTTATACAACCGAGAACACTTGGTCTTGATATTTAAATCAGCAGTCACTACTTGTGGCTTGGCTGTGTTCACTCTCACAATCTGGAAATCCAGAAACTGTGGACAACACACTGGTTTACACCTACCACTCAGCTGTCTTCAGGGCACCTGTGCTTTTTCAAAAATTTTTTATTTTATACTGGAGTATAGTTGATTAACAATGTTGTGTTAGTTTCAGGTGTACAGCAAAGTGCTTCAGTTATACATATACATGTATCTATTCTTTTTCTTTTAATGCCTTGCTTTGTACTCAGTAAATGCAAATAAACTTGATTATTAGCAGAAGGAAAACACAGAAATAAAGGTAAATCTATTGCAGAAATAGCAAATGAATTCTTTTTTTAATTATTACTATTTTTTATTGAAGTATAGTTGATTTACAATGTTCTATTAGTCTCAGGTGTACAGCAAAGTAATTCAGTTATACATACATGTATATATCTATTCTTTTTCAGATTCTTTTTCATTATAGGTTATTAAAAATATTGCATATAGTTCCCTGTGCTATACAGAAGGTCCTTGTTGTTTATCTATTTTGTATACAGTAGTTGTGTATCTGTTAATCCCAAACACCTAATTTATCCCTTCCCCTCTTTCCCCTTTGGTAACCATAAGTTTGTTTTCTATGTCCGTTGAGTCTATTTCTGTTTTGTAAATAAGTTCATTTGTATCACTTTTTTAGACTCCACATATAAACGGTATTATATGACATATGCAAATTAATTCTTAGGAAATAAATTGTGAGTGACTGAAGCGGCCTTATACTTTTTAATATTTGTATATCTGACACTAACTTCTTCCTGCCTTCCATTATTATAAGTTAAAATAATTGTATACACGTGCTTTTAGGTTTTTAAAAACAAGCTGGGATGCTTATAAACTCAGAAAGATGAAACTGAATGCAGAAATTTTAGCTGCAAAATAAACTGCAGTTGTAACAGTGTCTCCAACACCGCGTTGCACTGCACCCACCTTTATGACTCAGAGAAAGGCCTTTCTTGGGAGATAGTGCTCCAAGAAGCTTATAGCTTCCTCCAGGGTGACAATTAAGTCACCTCTACAAGCAATTGCCTTAGAAGGATTTCCTTCCAGTCATTTGTTCTAATCAGGAGATAAGACTACATTAGACTCCTTTTCCCTTGCAAGTTTTACACATGAAAACCTTCACTCTTCAATGAAAAGCTGTATTAACTTCTATGCTGAAACATACATTTATTTGTAGCACAAGCCTTCAGGCTAAAACCAATCCCTCAAGACTGATTTTGCCAGAAGGAAGAATGTCAAAATTCCCAGAGCCTCTTTTCCTGAGTAGTTAAAATCTAGAATATGTCTTCAAAAATTACAGGGGCCTTGAGTTCTTACCTCCTGCCACCTTCTGCCTCTAGGCAAGAGGAGAACCAAGCCATCAAGGCTGAGAGGTAGGTCACTTTTTTATTTAGCAAAGGACTTGGAGGGTTTTTACTTCAGCAGCACATTCAGTAATGTTGGAATGCTACACAGAAGCTTAGCATGGCCATTCTGTAGGGGTGACATGCTTATTTCTATACATATATTTTTTAAAAGCTAGATGTACAAGAGCGTATGTAGTGCATTAACTTTTGTATAACAAAAGGGGAGGAAAGACTATATATTCATATTTGTCTGTATTGGCATAAAAAAACACAGAGTAGGTAATAAAACTGATAGCTTAGGGAACAGAGGTTTGGAGAACTTGATGGCTGGGGAGAAGAATGGAGGTGAGTCTTCTTGGTGTAGCCTTATTGTTTGGGTTTTGAATCAGGGCAATTTATTACTTATTCAAAAATTTAAAAGGTTCCATAGGAAGACATGGTCTCTCTTAATAATATTTAATTTTGTCTTACCTTTGAAAATAATTGTGATACCACTTCATTCTTTGGTTGTGCATACCAAGGATATAATGCAATATCCATCACTTCTAAGACATGCTTCTTGTGAAAATAGACCACAATTAGATTATGATCATGAATAAAAACCTAGGTAGGTCTTATTGAAAATAAAGACCAAATTTTTAACCTTGACAGTTTTGTCCTGCTGAATTTCTTAGCTGTCTTTCTTCTAATAATAAAAATGCACCAGAAATAAAATTTCTATTTCATTATTTATATCACCAATCAGTAAAGCAAGAAAAAAAGAAAAGCCATCAAGTGAGATCCTACTGTATTTTGGTGTATATATCCTAACCTTTACATTTTACAGATGAGGGAAACTGTGGCTCAGGACATTTCAGTGACTTGCTCATTTTGCTAGCCCAGCATACATGCCTAGCTTTGTCTGATTAGAAAGTTCTCACTCTGCCCAGAGAACCACTGTAGCTTCTCCCAAGACATGATTCTTCTTGGAAGCAAGTGTTACGTTGACCAGAAATGTTCCGCTGCTAAGCTGTGGAAACTCAGGCAGGCATCTTATAAATGAAAAATCAGAGAGAAGTTTCTTATTTCTTTTCCTGCTCTAACACCCAGATGAGTTATGCTACATTGCTGCTTATAATGAAAATAGGTTCTGGAAAGTGCATTAGAAAAATGATCTGACTGCTAAAATGTTTATCCAATGGATGGAAAAAATGTCTTATCATTTCCTTCCTAACCCTGAGGCTCTATAACTCTTTCTATTTAGACATCTGAGGAGTTAGGTAGACAGTGCCTATGAATCATTTCATTATCCAGAGCACTGGTTAATAAATGTATAAGATAAAACCACTCTTCTATGATGATCCTCAACATTACTGCTTTATGTAGAGTCAATCAAGTAACTGAACTTTAATAATATTAAGCATGGGATGAATTCTTCCTCTAGTCATGTGAAATTGCCACCAGACTGTGCACAAACTATAAATGACCAAACAAAAACAAAAACAAAACGTAAATGGGACTATATCAAAATTAAAACCTATTGCTCTTAGGAAAAAAAAAAAACTGTTATGAAAATAAAAAAAACAAACAAAACTAAACACACTTTCACCATACAACCGAGCAATCATGCTCCTTGGTATTTACTCAAATGAACTGAAAACTTATGTCCACACAAAATCTGCACATGGCTGTTTACAGCAGCTTTACTCATAATTGCCAAAACTTGGAAGCAACCAAGACACCCTCCAGAGGGGAAAAGGATAAATAAACAGTGGTACATCTTGACAATGGAATATTATTCAGCACAAAAAAGAAATGAGCTATCAAGCTATGAAAAGACATGGAGGAGACAACTGCATATGAATAAGTGAAAGAAGCCAATCTGCTAAGGCTACATACTGTATGATTCCAACTATATGACATTCTGCAAAAGGCAAAACTAGGGAGGCAATAAGAAGATCAGTGGTTGCCAAGGGTTGGAAGGCATGGATGAATAGGCAGAGCACAGAGGATTTTTAGGGCAGTGAAAATACTATACACAATACTATAATGATGGATATAAGTCATTATACATTTTTTCAAACCCATAGAATGTACACCAAAGGTGAACCCTAAGGTAAACTATGGACTTTGAATGATAATGATGTGTCAATGCAGGTTCATCAGTTGTAACAAATGTACTACTTTGATGGGGGATGTTGATAATGGGGGAGGTTACACAGGTGGTTGGCGGGGAGGTGTATGGGAACTCTCTGTACCTTCCTCTCAATTTTGGTGTGAACCCAAAACTGCTCTAAAAAAAATAAAGTCTTGTTAAAAAAAAAAAAGCCATAGAATGAGAGAAGATATCTGCAATACATATATCTTACAAAGGATTTGTAACCAGAAAATATAGAAAACTTTTACAACTCTGTTACAAGCAACTCAACATAAAAGTGGGCAAAAGATTTGAACAGATACTTCTCAAAAGAAGATAAATGTCTAATGAACCCAAGTAAAGATGCTCAACTCCATTCGTCTATCAGAGACTGATTTAACTTGACATGCAAATTAAAATTACAGTGAGCTACCACTACACACCCACAGGGAAGGTTTACTTAAAGACGTTAATAATATCAGGTGCTGGTGAAGATAAGGAGAAACTAGAACTCTCAAAACATTTCTGCTGGGAAACCAAACTACAATAAACACAACGCTAAATGTAAACTTTGCATACTGCAAAGCAATTCCATTCTTAGGTGCTCACCAGGAGAAATAAAAACACATTTCTACACGAGGTCTTGAAAATCAAGGTTCATACCAATTTTATTCATAGCAGCCAAAAAACGAAAACTACCTAAATGTCCATCAATAGGAGAATGGATAAACAAATTGTAGTATATTCATAAGATGGAATACTACTAAGAAATTTTTTAAAAAATCTTCAACTACTTAGATATGCAAGGACATGGGTGAAACTCAAAAACATTACGTATGAAAGAAGCCATACACAAAAGGATTCATACTGCATGATTTCATTTATATGTAATTCTTGCTAAGGCAAATGAATTTATAGTGATAAATAGCATATCAGAGGTAGCCTAAGGCCAAGATTGATTGCAAAAAGACATCAGGGAATTTTGAGGGGTGACGATAATATTCTCTATCTTGAATGTGTATACAGGAGTACACATTTTTCAAGATGCATTAAGTTATCAATTTAAAATAGGTGTCTATTTTATGTAAGTACACCACAACGAAGTTGTTTCATGGAAAAAAGTTCTTGTCAAGATCAGGTTCCATCACAACAACTAAGCAAAAGATGCAGATAAAATTTTTCTTTAATTTTTAAAACATATTGTGAATGTGTTTATGTTCTAAAAATGTTTAAGGTAGAGATACATTATGTAAAATTCTGACTACAATGTCTGAGATATGGTAGGTGATCAACAGATATTAATTTCATTCTTTTTTCCAGTTGTTTGTGGGTGGAAAATGTAAGTAAATACTGAGAGATATAGCAAAAGGACAAGATTATGAGTCAATGGTTAGTCATCTAAGAACAATTACAGGAGTTTAGTATTTTATGAAAGGTCGTCCCTCTTGTGATTTTTAATATGACCTGGGTTTCAGAATGTCCTTGCTGTTTACATTTTAACTCTGGCATCTCTCACTTTTTATTGTACTCATTTGGCTTTTAGTACACATTTCCTATATTAGACATTACATTTTTAAACAAACATCCTTGTTTTTCAACTTTGTCACCAATTCCTAGAAGGCGAGAACCATGCCTGATACCTTTTATTTTTGTATTGCTGATTTGTACAGAAGAAGCATTCAATAAAATTTGAATATTGTTGATGAGATGGATAGTCTCATCTTTGAAAATACTGTTGATGAGATTGATAGCCTCGTCAATATTATTTAATCAAATAAATTAAATATTATTAACTTCCATATAAAATGAAAAACTTTGATTCAGCCAGATATTTTAAGGTCTTTTTCTTTCTTTTAATATATTTATAAACCTACAATCCTTCATTTATTCAGTTGCTTAGTCTCTTAATAAACACACATTGAACATCACTGGCCAAGCATTAAGTGCTAGAAATACAGAGATTATTATGTGCTCATATTCTAGGAAAAATGTCAAATACAGCAACAAATTTATAACGGTGGGTCAAATGCATCATGAGAAGTGTGTGGACAGGGAGAAAGATGGTGCCGAGATAAGGTTCCAGATAAAGTTCACAAAGAAAATTTTGATCCATCCATTCATTATCTAATCTAAAATTCTGCAATGAAATGTAATGTCACTTAGATATCTGAATGTAGATGATCTGTAATTGATACTATCAATAAAGATTGAGTTATTTGGTCATTAAGATTGTGGCTATTTTCCCAGGCAAGGGCAGTAGCTCCTCTTCTCTGGTTACTTAAACACCTGCAGTTATGCCTAAAGTCAGTAAGCCCATCCAAGCCTTCACTTTTATTTATGAGAAAGAAACTTTGTTTGTATAAGACAGCCCAGAGAGTCAACAGTGAACCCATAAATTAGGATATGAAGTTGATCTCTTCCATTTTGGACCTCAGTGGAAGGTCAAGGTGACTACTATGGGCAGCTTTCTTCCAAAGAGGGAAACATTTCTGGCAATTCTGAATGAGAAGTAGGTCACAAGGATTTTGTCTATTTACGTATTTCCTTGATTGCAATTTGATATAAGGAGGTAATTTGGGCCAATCTGCTCTCTCTCTCTCTTTTGGCCAAAAAAGGGGAAATAGCATTAGGAAAACAGTTCAAGTCATTACATCTTCATTCAGTTGAAAACTCAAATGCTCATGCTACCTCATTGGTCAGGGGCCTTCTATATGATGTTTCCTTTATGAAATTTTCCACCCTCTGCAGCTTTCCTTTATCTAGAAAATCCCTCCTTATCCTCCAGATCCTAATTTACATGCCACTTTCTGAAAGATGGCTTTCTTGGCTGCATGCCTTCAAATACACACCCAGCTCCTATCCCAACAGATTAGGAGAGTATCCCTCATATGCTCTCACACTACTTCTTCATAAAGCTTACAACATTTGTAATTAATTAGTTATTTGTTTATTTTCTGCCTTCCTTACCAGTCTGCACCCTCTGTATGGGCAGACACTGTTTCTATCTTGTTTGTATAATAGGCACCTAATAGCTATTTGTTTAATAAATGAAATTTACATACAGTAATGAAATTCAGGGAAATAATGCTTTCAGTTTGTTAACGAGAAATCCAAGATAAAGCAGTTATCTATTACATAAGTAATTCTCACAATTTTTAAATAGCATCCTAGTTTGATAACATTGTATTTCCCTTCTGCACTATTGAGCATTACTATAAAACCTCGGTTCTATTTAACATAGAAGTTACTTTTATGGCAATATGTGTAATTCCATTTTATCATAATTAAACACAGAAAAATAAAATGCTATGTGAAGCAAAAGGCAAAACTTTCTTTAGATACTATGGTTGTCCTGACTCACATCTTTTCTGTTTTGACCCTACTCTTGTTTACCAGAACCATTCACAACATCCCAACTTCTATGGTTTCCTAAGAGGGTTGACTGAATCACATTGAGTAATTCAAATGATACATATTTTGGTAGCATTGTATTTTTTCAAAGTGTGCATTGCTCTAAAGTCATTTTTATACTGCTACCAAAATATATCATGTATCATATAATCACCCTGTTTTGGCATGATTGTGCTACACGTAAAGTCTATTCAGATAGTAGTCATTTACTACTGAGTTTTACTTTTAGATGGTTGTAAATTCTATCACAGTTAAGACTGTCAGAAAATTTTTCTGAAAGTTGGAAATGAGGCAAAAATATGGGGAACTTATCCTTATCCATCGATGGTCAATGGCCACCTAAGGATTGTCTAGGCAGGTGCAGTGCTATCTCAAAGAAATTTCAGTGAAGATAGAAATGCTGCCCAATATGGTAGCCACTAAGCCAATATGGTAGCCACTAAACAAAATAAAGTTTTATTATGTTTAATTTTAATTAATTTGAGTTTAAATTTTAAATTTAAAATTAATTGAGTTTAAATTTTAATAGCCATATTAAAAGAGTTAGTGGCTACTTTATTGCACAGCACAGGTCTAGAGGAATGTACTACTTATTTGTCTCATTTATTATTATTATTATTTTTGAATTTTAGAATTTTATTTATTTTTTTATACAGCAGCTTCTTATTAGTTATCCATTTTATACATATTAGTGTATATATGTCAATCCCAATCTCCCAATTCATTTTTTATTAAAACACCTAGACTTTGTAAAATTACTTGTTAATTTGTAGAATTTTATCCATTAGATATGCAAATAATTTTTGCCCAGTGGAGCAAATAACCCCAAAGATTTATGACCTGCTAGATATTAGCCAGTTTTCAAATCTGACGTAGTAATTTTGCTTTAACATATCTTTGTTAATTTGCCTATGTATACATAATGCCTCACATTTTCTCCAAAGTGATCGTAACATCTGGTTTCTTTATTAATTAATATGTGAAACTGTTTATATTTGTTCATTTGTTTATTTTCCAGAGAGGCATGATTTGAAAATTAGATTTTAGCAGTTTGGGAGGTCACCCCCAAAAGCCCCTAAAATTCACTTATAAAATTATTTTTGAGATTTCTCAGAGAGCACCTGATAAATGACAAAGATTTGTTATTTTACTCTATAAAAGTGAAAATAATTGCTAGAAATAATTAGGTTTGTTTGGCAGTTTCATAGTTACTAATTAGCTCAATACTATTATATAAGAGCTGTAAAATCAGAATAGAGACTCAGACTTCCTTAGGCTAATTTGCATAGATGAACTATTAATATAAATATTTCAGAAACGAGATGCTTTGTGGGGAAGGCCCTGGAGATTCTTCAGTGCCTTCCGTAATATGTTGTTGTCTCAGAGAAAACATTGGTCAAACCATTATGAGAGGCCTATTAAAGAATTTTACTCTCCTCTCTTCTGACATCATTGGTTATTGTCAGAAATTAACAGCCAATCAGTCTCATCATCAAACAGCTCTCTGTTTCTGGATGTCTGCCTGAAGGCGCTGCTATAAGCTATAGGCTAGAATCGGTGTCTTCGACAAAGGTCAATCCTGGAGCCCTATACAAAGGACAGTACCAAGTACTCTTCAAAGAATAGACTCTGCGGTATAGGCTTCTAAACTCATATGGCTTAGACAGCTTTCAGGCTGTACCTGTGAAATGAGTCAGGATTTGCTGGACTCCTTGTAACCCAGAAGCAGGCATAGTGCATGAAAGGATTAACCACCAGGACTAAATGAGCTCATGAGGAAAAAGCAAGTGTGATTATTTGTCTGGAATATGTTTGGCATTATTTTAACATTCTATTTTTTAATGAGCATATAAGGAAGTGCTTTCTCTTCTTTCTTAAATTATCTCTAATCCTAACATTAGAAAGTTACGCTTTTGTAAACTGAAATTAAATGTTCTAAATGGTATCTGAGTCTCACCAACCTGCTTGGAATTTAGAAGTAAATATTTTTACTGAGTCTCCTTCCTTTCCATGGCAATAAAAATATATATATATAAAACTATAATAATAAAATAATAAAAATTATAATATAATATAAAAAATAATAAAATAATTTAAAATCTCCATAGTATCAACAGGAATCTATCACCATATTTACCAGGATATAACTACATAAATCAGTGTTGCAACCAAGTCTATGCTTGGAGTGTCATATTTCAGATGGATTCTTACTTAAGTATGGCAGCTTATCATTATAGAACATATGTGGAGTCGATGCCCACAAAGCCTTTCTAGGAAGCTGATCTAGTAGATTAGGGAATTTAGCAAATTTGAGGGAGCTCTAAAAGAGAAGCTTTCACCTAAATGTATAGGTATTGCAGGTGAAATCTAGTGGAAAGAGTGTTTTGGGGTTGGTTTCCTAGCCTTAAGATAGAAGAGGTACTAAAAGAGAATTTTAAAAGTCCAACTTAAGATTCCTTATGAAAATTTCCAGACAGAAGTAAATTTTGTGGCATTAGTATTGCTCAATACTGTAAGGACCTGTATTTGCAAAGCAAACTCTAGAAGGCCTCTATGGTGAATTAACATTCTTGATGCACCTTTGGAAATAATCAGGTCAAAGCTATGCTCCAGTAAGACTTCACTTACAAAAAGCTGATGGGCTGGACTTGGCACACAGGCTTAGCTGGTCAGTCCCTTATCTAAACCATAGAAATGAGGCAAAAAGATGGGCAGAAAGTACTTTCAATAACATATGGGTCACAGACCACCTTTGGCCTTGTCTAAGGAAAGGGACTTAGTTCATCCCATTGTTTACTATTGATCAAAAGTCCCAGATTTAGTCAAGTTACTTGTTACCTTTTAGGGTTTTGTCCCATAGAAATGAAATTATTTTTTGTCTGATGAAACAGATAATCCCAAAGATTAACCTTTGTTTTTAAACTCCACAATCTTACCCTAACACTTCTTTTTTAAATTGTGAATATATCCCCTGTTTCTTAAATGCTTTTCAAACTGGTCATGACATCTTACTGATATCCTTCATGAATTAATTTATAAAAGAAAATTTCTTATACATGTCTATCTTATGTTTGCCCAAAAGTTATAATTTTACATTTTGAAATTATATTTAACAAACTATAAGCTGATACAATAAGGCCAGGTTGAAAAACATAAGACATGGTTTCTCATGACCTGACCGCTTAGAACTCCAGGATCATCATCTCTAAACTGGTGGTGGTAGACAAAGATTTCTAAAGTCCCTTCTAAACTTCACTTTAAATATACTAAAACTGAAAAGTTTGAATACGTTAATGGAGGCAGAGTATTATTGAAAGAAGGAAACTTTCACATTCTGAAAATAACTTGAACAGACTTGGAATATACTGTCTTTTTATTGCAGTAACAACTAAAGGGATCCATTCAAAATGAAAAAGCACCATTTAGATGATCACTTTGCCAGGAGCAGTTGCTCTTCAATTGAGCCATTTGTCCTTCATATAGATAACTTTTGACATACACATAGAATGATACAAGATTTGTATCTTTCCTAGAGTTTTTCTTGTTAAGGCGTAAAAAAAGTCACTCTTTATCAAAGAGTATATGCGATGCTCAGACAGAAAGTCTCTCTGCCCTTTTCAGATTGAGAGCGAAGTTGCTATAGATCTGAAATGGAATTTTGATCTAGTTTGAATTTTGACAAATGGAAAATTGAGAATAATTTAAACTTTTCTAAAGCAGGGCATTAGAATGGTCTGTTAAGGGTCAAAGTTCTATATTCTAAGGTTTTTAAAAAACAGTTTATAAAAGAAGTGAAAGGCAAGATAATAATTAAAGCAACATAGATAAAAGTATCCTACAATATCATGATGCAAATAAATCATTTTGGGGTTCCATCAATAATGGACTTGGTCGGTATTTATTTTACAGTGATTGAAATATTTTCTGTGTTAAGAAATATAGGGTCTTATAATACAGACCATCTTGAATCCAGTTATGAATTAATTCTAATCTTGAAAATGAGGATTTACCCCTAGTTATCAGAGTAAACGCAGTAGAAATTTGGCCTCATAATCAGAATTGTGGATTTATTATAAACCAATCATTTATTTATTTGGTTATCACGCAGATGTGGTTTAATGGGAAAATTTCAAGGGTGTTCAGTTCAGAAATCTGGTTGTTTTATCTAAACCCTTACACAGTTTCCTGGTGTAAAAGGTGAAAATTGTGCCTGGTTAGAAATAATCCCAATGAGATGCATGGATAAGTGTAGTTTTTAAATGGGATCAAATGAAATTTAGTAACTGTTTTTAAATCTAGATACTATTTTCTAGATTTTCAAGTCTGGATTGCATTACCTTTTGCATTGTATATAGCTAATTTGAACTGCACAAGTTTCTAGTACAAATAAATTTTTTATATTGTAATTAATGATGTTAACTATGATATTTGATCTTTGCCATTTGTCGAGATTTGCTTTGTTTTTCGTGTTAGTAAATTTTTATGCATAAGAAGAATGTTTATGTGTGCCTAAGAAAATAACTTTATTGGTTGCAGTTTTCATATTTGTCTAATAAATTGGGATCGTAAATTGTACTCTTCAAATTCTCTGCTCTTACTAATGTTTGTCCAGTTCTGAGAGAATTTTAATAAAATTTCTCACTATGATTGTGGATTTTTCAATTTTTCCTTGCTTTATATATTCTGTTTATATTAATTTAGGTTATGTTATTGGGTGTTTACATGTTCAGGATAGATATATCTTGCTGGTGAATTGTACATTTAATCATTATTTTACAACGCTTTTAAATTTGAATTATGCTTTCTCCTTTAAAACAAGTTTTCCTACTATGATTACTGCTATTCCAACTTTCATTTTATTAATTATCTGCCTTTTAGATATTACATTTGTCTCTCACTTAATAATATTAATCTATTACTAAAATTCAATATATTGCAATAAAGAAACTAAGACCTAAACAGATCAAGTTACATTTCCAAGTACACATACATGGAGAGTGACTGAGCAGCAGATAGATTTAAATACCAGCAGCACAAGGCCACATGAACTTGAATTTTACTTTCTGACTTGAATCTCTCTACTGCTTTCTTCACCCTCAGCAATGGCCATTGCACTTTGTTGGTCCTGCACAGAACAGGCTTTAGTCTGAGTTTGCTAATTTGTCTGGCTGCCACTCTGGAGTATTCCATCTTCTTCCACAAGAGCAGGAACTTGGCCACATCAAATCTAGACCAGTCAGGGACCTTATTCCCCCAGTGATGCCTCTTTTCAATGCCATCCTCTTTCATGCTTTAAATTAGGTTAGCTTTTCATTTGGGATTCTGTCTAGTAAAGTAGCTTCACCTAGATCTAGCTGATAACATCCAGGATTAATGTTTTCCTTTGAAATGACTAGGGAAAAACACTGTTGAACAATTTTGCCAATATACGTAGCTGTATTATCACGAGCAATAGGGGGAAAATACTTAAAAGTCACTCATAGCAATTTTACACTTAAAAATTATATATATACTGTGGCTGTTTGTGTACAGGCATATATTTTAGGGCTGCACACTGATGAGATGGTAAAACTCCAAAAGTGTTTAGATGTGAGTCACTCCAAGTATCAATAAACTATCATCTTCACCAATGAACTCGCTTCTTCAACTTGAGCCTGAACCCTGTGCTGTGCACTGTGAAGTGCCACGTTCATCTCATTGAACTTCTCGAGAAGTTGTGTTTGACAGGCCAAGTCCAGTTAGCACAGTCCTGGCAAGGGACATGTAGCTAACCTCCTTGGGTGTGGTCACCTCAGTCTGGCATTCCCTAGGAGGAACAGCACCTTAATTAATCCCCATCAAGCACTGTGCTGGTGGGTCCTGAGGAGATGATCAAAAATATACCATAACTGCATCTGACAAAGCTCCTCATGGAGACTTGGTCTTTAGGAAATTCAGGAGCATTGCTCTCTTTTTCTGCTGTCTGTGGAAGGGGCTATCTTTTCTCCCTCAACTGTGTGATTATAGAATCACCGGAAGAATTTAAAGGGGGACAGGGGTGATAAAATAGTCCAATACTTGTTTATTTGACTAGGTATTCAAAGGAGTGAATTCATAAAGTTGCAACAATACTTTATAAGTTATAATGGAAATTTAAATCTGCCCCAGATATTGTCATGGACACTCAATATGTTGTCTCATTTTTCTCAAAACTCTGTAAAGAAAGTCTCATTCTTCTCAAAACTCTGTAAAGTTTTATCAAGGGGGTGGAATGCTCAAGATTTCAAGGTTTAAGAATGACACAGGGGCTTCCCTGGTGGCGCAGTGGTTGAGAGTCTGCCTGTCAATGCAGGGGACACGGGTTCGAGCCCTGGTCTGGGAGGATCCCACATGCCGCAGAGCAGCTGGGCCCGTGAGCCACAATTACTGAGCCTGCGCGTCTGGAGCCTGTGCTCCGCAACAAGAGAGGCCACGATAGTGAGAGGCCCGCGCACTGCGATGAAGAGTGGCCCCCGCTTGCTGCAACTAGAGAAAGCCCTTGCACAGAAACGAAGACCCAACACAGCCATAAATAAATAAATAAATAAATAAATAAATAAATAAATAAAAAGAATGACACAGAATGGATTTAAATTGCAGTAGGCTTACACAAAGTCTGCACTTTTTCTATTACAGCGCATGCTGCCCTCTGCTTGGCTGAATCTTTCACTGGGATCCCTGATGATACGTCACTTTTTTCAGGGAACCTTCTAGACAACCACATCTAAAAAAGCCACCAAGTCGTTCTTTATCTTAGCACTCTCTTCTAATTTTCAAGTTAGTACCTAACAGATATATTCTGGTTTATTTGTAAGAAATTATAATAATAATTTTTAAAGAATTTTAATAATCATGTGTTTGGTTCATAATATTTGTTTGTTGCCTATTTCCCTTCACAAAATGATGGAATGATGGAGACCATGAATGTTGGACATACCTTGTTTACTAGTCTAAATTCCATACCTGACATACATTAAGAAATTAATAAATATCTATTTTTAAAAAGATAATCCATTATTATTTTTTAATAGCAATAATAATAAAAAGATAGTCCAAAAATATTAAATGCTGTGTCCGTAAAATTTTACATTAACTCCAAAGTGCAAACTGCAATTATTACATTATATGCGGGGGAATAGCAAAGCTCATTTGCAACTTAACACCTATGAAATCATGATTAATATTTGTCAACAGTTTCCTTAGAGTTTTTAACTTCTTCCCTCTTCAATAAAAGACCTAAGGGAAGGGACTGAGCATATATTAGTGGTGTCCCATGTTTATATCAGTTACAGTTGTGAGAATCAGGAGGGACAATTAACGTTTGGGATGAATCAGCTTATCAACAATGCACGGCACACATTTCATATTGTTAATGGCTCTTTTCTACCCAAAGGCTGCGTCTCATCTATTTAAAAGCCTTCTGCTGTACCTACAAACTTATTTCTTTATACGTAAAATCAATTTCTGTAAACAACATCTTTGCTTTTGAGAAAAGCTTCTTCCGAAAAATTTTTCGGGATAAAAATGGATAATCGCTTACCCCTATTGCCAAACTCCAGCAAAATACAAAACTTATCCCTCCTGGTTTGCACAACTGTAACTGTTGCCACTGATACTCTTTCATTCCATTCCCTTTAGGTCTTTTATTTATTAAGGGAAAATCATAATTAGATTTCAAAGAAATTCTCAAGTGACATATAATTCCTATTTATTGTGGCTTGTATATGTGGCCAACAGAGTCTGAAAAACTCATGTTAGCACTGTAATCACCTTGCAGGATAAATTGAGAAGGACTATTTGTCATTTCTTTACATTTGTTTCTTTACGCCTTCAACAAACACGAAGTGCTTCCCATTGGAAGACAACCCCCAGCTGCATTTTCCACAGCTTCTACCAGGAGACATCTCTTCTTACTCAAAGCACAGGCGCTCAGAAAACCAAAATAAAAGTAAACTGAAATACCAGAACAAGTTTTGCTGATGTGTCTTTTCTCCCTACACACTAGTTTCTTCTAGGTGGTTTAGTCATGTAAAAGCTATTTTTTTCCATCTCTTTCTTAAAGGTCTTACTAAGCACCAGTTTCAAATGGAATATGTTATATTCTTTAGAACCCTCCCCACAAGGCTGCAGGCAAAATTGGTGTAACCAGATTTGCTATCTGCTGAACCTTTTTAAAAAAAAATATGCATGTAAAATTAACCTTTTAGAAATACCTACCTTACTTAATCAGTAAATCTAGACAATACTGATATTCACCTGGATCTGCAGGACAGGGAGACTTTTCAAGGCCTAAGGGGGTTATCCTCAGGGATAAAATCACCAGATAATCACTACTTTCACACTTTAACAAATTAGCTTTCGCTTTTGCATTTTATTCTTCAGCTTAAACTCCACTTGTTGGCCAGCAATTCCAGATTTCTGCTGAGCACTCTTCCCACTGTCTTCAATTGACTCTAGCCAGTGGACTTAATTTCAGGGCTTAAATTCAGGAAGAAGTTTCAGGTTCTGAGAAAAGTATCAAATTCTGAATAAGATCTATGTTCTCAAGATTTTTTCCCCTAAGTCATCACTGAATTCAATGAACCGATAGACTGAACATAAAATGAAGTCATTTAAAATTATTTATGATAAGACATGTATGAGTATGACGTAAAACTGAAGATTAAGGCTGCAAATCATATGTTGGGCAAGAATTTTCAAGCTAAGTATTAATTTGAAGAATTGAGTCAACATTCTAAACTTGGAATACAAAAAATGTTTTTAAAAGAGAGAGGGAGATACTTTATTAACAAAAGTTCATGGAGCTATCTAGTATATTGTTATACCAACTAAAAATAAACTTTAAAAATTACTTTTCCATCACAGAATATTGAAAGGCTGTTACTAACCCCAACCTGATTTCCCTAATTTCCACTAGAAGCAAGGCATTGTCTTCAAAAAGATTTTCCCTGCTAAAGAAATATTATATAGCAATATAAGCATGTTATTTTTACATACTTATATTCATTTGCATTTAAGGATTTGCAAATTAATATAAGCTTTGTAAATTTTTGTTACATTTTGAAAAATATGGGTAGCATATTTATATAGTAAATATTCCATCAGAATGTTCTAAATATACCAAGTATGGAACAATAAAATAAGACTCAATTTCTCCCTCCCTCATATCCTCTGTCCCTCTTTCTTCTACAAAACTGAGTTTTAGAACTATAGGTGTGTTTTCCAAAGTTTGATACTTAGACAATTTGAAATCTCACTTAGGGTGTTCCAATATAGAAAATATATTGTACTTAATTTTTGAAACACTAAAAGGATTTTAAAATTGCTTTCATTGAAGTCACTTTTTCGATACTGATGAATTGCTTTGCGTCTTAGTTTGATATTTTCTTTCCTGAAATAAATTAAATGACACTGTTTATCTTAAACTTTTCTATGAATTGACCATTAATATGACTCAACATTTTATTGAGTTATAAATATGTTTACCTAATACATTTTGGTATAAGTTTCCTAAATCTGACCTAACTTCTAAAGTAATAATCTAATCTGACAGTTTGACAAGGCTTTAAAATTTTCAAAGAGATTTTAATGCAGGAAATTTGTACCAAGGCCCCAGAAAAGCAACTTCAATTGATTTGTAAAATACTTAAAGGGAATGTCCAATTTTCTCTGTAGAGTCATCTTTATTTAGGTTTTCTAATAGCAAACTACTCCCTTACCACACATAACCAGATTTATTGTTGAACAAGAAAGGGAATCTAAGATTATTATTTTTTTAAATATAACCTACTAATTGTAGTATTGAGTATAGTATGGTCAAGAGAAAGCAAACTAGATTTTTCTTCAGTGGCTTTACACTGAGAGGTACAGAACGGTCTAACAGCTTTCTGGCAGCCCACATTTATGACAAGAGTATTTGAAATCAGAAATAAACGAAGCATAAAAAGACTCCTACACTGCACCACTGCAATGATTAGAAAGGACCTTCTTTGAGCTTTGAAAACAGAAAGCAGCGAGCAAGCAAGCAGCCTGCAGCCCTGAGCAAAAGCTCTTTCCCATCAAAACTCTGTTGCAAATCCAGCTTCTCCTCTTGCAAACCCACAGGCTAGAAGAGGGAACCACAGCCACTCCAAAGTGGAGTTTCAGGCCCATCGTTAGTGGTTTCTGTCACCGTCTTGGTGCTTTTCCTTCATGAATGAAATATGTAGATGGCATCTTACATTGGATCCTTCAATGAGGAAGAAGGTCAGAAGACGTAGTTAACACAGCCAGCACATTAGAAATCTGTGACCAATGTACTTACACCTCCAAATGCCTCCAGATTTCAGCCTCTGGAAATATCTAGCCCATTTCTTTATGGCACTGTTGCTTCCATCAGCTGTGGAAATTAACATAAAATAATATAGTAACCCAACAAGTGCTGGACAGTGTTCCAGAGCATCAGATTAAGTGAACACTAAAGGCACACGGACGGTGTACAAAATCTGAATGATAAACAGCAAGTAAATACCTTCCGATCCACCAGAAGGGGGAAGGATGCTGAACTGCTACGGCTGCTGCCTGCTCTCTTGTGTAACAGCAAAGGCGGCTCAATCCCTCTGACAGGCGGTGAAGCTTGGCTGCCTATTGGCGTCTGGGCGGTCCTAGTGCCGGCCCCAGGTTAGCACACAAGGTAACTCTGAAGAGCCTATTTCTTGTGATTCTTCTAGTGGGTTTCATCAAGGGTTTTTCGGGTATGTCAGCTCATTAAGCATTAGGGCAGTGGGGCTTGGGTTTGGAAAATGTGATTAGTAAACAGGTTTTCTAATGTTTCCAGATACTGTTGAAACAAACAACAGTATCTTGTCTGTTAAATAAACTGTGCTATTGAAAAATATTAGAGCCAGAGGGCTTATAGAAAGAAAACTAATTCCCACATATACTAAATTGACTGCAATCCATGTCTTTTGCTCCCCCCCCCCCACTATATTTAAAAGGTAAAGGGGAAAAAAAATGAAGAAGTAGGGGATCTTTAAAAGCTTGAGAAATCTTTTCTTACCATTTGCAAAAAGTATTTGTTAAAGACCTAAAAACTCCATGTTTAGTATATTCTGTTTAGAAGTCTCCAATAAAATAAATGCAAAGCAAACAAAATAGACACCTATAGGAGCTTATTCTCTAAGAGAGGCAAAATATACAAAACTCCAGATAAACACCACCCTCCATCTTTCTCTATTCATTTGCCCCACTTTTTTTTTCCTTTGTAGCACCATTTCCCATATAACATTTTAACTTTTTTATTTAGCTATTGTCTAACTCCCTAGGGCAACATAAATTCTATGTGGGAATCTGTTCTATTCACTTTGATGGAGTAATACTTTGAGCGCCTGGAAGGTTACTTAGCACATAGTAGGCCCTCAGGAAAAAAATATTTGTGGAAAGAATGAACAAGACACCAAGCTAAGAAATTACACTAAAGAAAACAAGTACAAAAGTTAACTGATTAAATTCAATTGGCAGATCTCTCTAAGCAGCTGTTTTATTTAAGGGATTGTGTTGAGTTTATATTTACCTTTAAGAAGCTTATAATTTAAATGTAGAGAAGAGATATTAATATATGTCTGCAATCAGACAATTATGTGCACATATAACATTTGCCATAATGGAGTAAACATTATAAGTCAGGATGTGTAGTACTTGCTAGGGGTTTTGTTTTGACATTATGAATATGGTGTTCAGCCAGGGGGTTGGGTTTGAGAATTCAACACTGATTTCTTCCCCCAAGTACTTAGTTAAGAGTTTGGTTGCCAGTAGGCTGTTTGGTTCAGAAGGGATCAGAATCTGCAAAGTCAACTCCACTAAGATTCATTAAAAGAGTAAATATAAGTACTAACACAGGTGAAGAGAAGGAAGGCAGGTAGGTGGGTGCTACAGGCCCCAGCTCAAAGCCTCAGGAAATCAGCAAGAGTGTCTAGCATCCTCCAAGAGGTGGTTGCCTTGGAACAGTGGGGGGCCCCTCATACCTAGTGGTCCAGGAGGTCAGACCTTGTAGGTGAGAAATCGCAGCCAGTAGCAAGAGTTTTGGCCCATAACAAGGTTTGCTGGTAAGGCTGAGGCTCAGAATTTCAGAGACCAAGAGGGGAGAGAGAGAAGATGGAACATCAAAGTAAGACTCTCCCCATGAAGCACTCAAGGCGGAGTGTTCTTAAAGGAAAAGTACACACCCAAAACTCACAGGGTCAGACTGAACCCAACAGTAAGGGGCAGTCATGCTTTTTAAGATCTAAGGATTTGGAAGTCAATCAGTTGGACTGATCTCAAGTCACATGCAGGTCAAGCAGCTGTGACTGTGTTTGGGGAAGAACTGCCTGAAGAGAGAGTCAGGCTAGTCATTAGAGAGTCAAGTTAAGCCAGAGTAATTTTGCCTCATGAAAGAAAATTGTTTTGTTGAGCCCACAGATTATGATTAGTTTATCCATTGCATTTCTTTCCACTCTTCTCAATTTAGCATGTTTTCTGAAATGAGATTCTGTTTTAAAGAAAAAGTTGACTACCAGCAAAATGTGCTAACGTACGCTCCAGAGATTCTGATAAGTACATAAGGTGTGTGGACGAGACCGTAGCAGAGGAATGGCTGTGGCTGGCATAAGAGGGAGGCAATACCCCTCCGTCAAGCCTCTCTTTGTAGCCACTGATTTTTATGAGTTGGAGAGCATCCTGGGGAATGATGCACTATGTCCATGGTTGGGCCTCAGAAAAATACTGACATGTCATCTTTGCATGATACCAAGTGGAGTAGGGCTGCTGAGAGACATGTCACTACATACATAGAAATTTATAAAAATCAAAAAGATTCAATCAACATAAAATAAAACAACCTTGATCTAGTGAATATAGGGGAAAACAGAGAATGTACCTTCTTTTTATACAAATATGGAACGTATATCAAAATTGATCATGCCTTAGGTCATAAAACAAGTTGCAAAAACTTCTAAAGAATCAATATCACACAGACGATGTTCTCTGGCCAGAGTGTAATTGCATATGTCAGCGACGAAATGATAAATCAAACATTCCTATACAGTTGACAAATAAAACCACATGTCTAAATAATTCATGAGTCAAAGAAGAAATGAATACACAAAGTTAAAAGTAATTAGAAATGTACAATCATAAAAATACTACATATGGGAGGCTATAAAAGCATACTTAAAGATAAATTTATAGTCTTCAGTTAGAAAATTAACAAATAAAAAGGCAGCAAATTATGGAAGAAGATATTGAATAATAAATATCAGAGAAGAAATCAATGAAATAGAAAACAAATCTACACTATAGAAGTATAGAATATAAAGAACCAACAAAGCCAACAGTATTTTTTTTAAGTTAATGAAAGAAGTAAATATTTGGTTAGAATTGTTAAATATAAAAGAAAGAAGGCACAAAACCCATTTTAGAACACCATAGAAGACAGTTTTTCAGTTTCAGTTAAAAGGTTAACGTACATCTGTCATATAACCCATCCATTCCACTCCTAGGTAGCTGTCCAAGAAAGATGAAAACTATACAAAGATTTGGATGTGAGTTTTCATAGCTTTAGTTGTAATAACTGAAAATGGAAAATAATCTACATGTTGATCAAGAGATGAATGAATAAACATATTGTATATTTGTATAGTGGGATAAAACTCAGCAATAAAAAAGGAATTAAGTGTTGATATATGTAACAACATAGATGAATCTCAAAATCCTTATGTTGAATGTAAAAAGCCAGACAAGGAAGGGTACATATTGTATGCTTTCATTTATATAAAATACTAGAAGATACAGATTTATCTATAGTTACAGAAATGAAAGCAGAGTTTGCATGGGGACAAGGGGCAAGAAGAGACTATTGGGAATGACAGATGATGAATGCGTTCATTATCTTGATTATGGTGATGGTTTCATAGTGTTTACAGAAGCCAAAGTTCACTGTGTTAGGCTGAGTCCTCAAGAGGCAGATACCACAATAGGATCAGATTTTAAAAGAGCAGTTGGGGGGAAAACCTGAGAGGAAAACAGGCGAGGGAGATAGAGGAGCCTGGGAGAACCATGAGACTACAGTACAGAACAGACCAGGTATGGGAGAAAGGAAAGTAGGATGGAAAACACGAAGGTCTTGGACAAGAGTATAGTTCTAAGAAATGTTGGCAAGGTTGAAACGGAGTTCTCTGGGCCCATCAGTGGAGTCCTGCATCTCACAGGAAAGGGTCTGTCTTAGTTCCCTGCTGTACTTGGTCACTGAATAAGCACAGCCTGTGGGAAGGGTGGCCTTGGTCCGAATGCAGTGATGGATTTCAGAGCATAGCAGTCAGCACTGTTAGCCAGTTACTCTCCCAGCAGTAGGAGATCTGAGAAGGACAGTCCCACGGCTACCCCCTCACCAAATTAGACACATTAAAAAGGTGCTGTTGATTGTATGTCAATGATGACTCAATAACATTATTAAAATGAGAGACCCAATAGTGGATAAAGCAGAAGTTAAACATAAAAAGAGAACACTATGGACTTTATGCAAACAGACTTGGAAACTTGGAAATGGACAAATTCCTAGAAAAATATAAATTACCAAAACTGATTTAAAAAAACAGAAAGTCTGATTAATTCTAGCATTATGAAAGAAATTAAAACAAGTACTCTACAATCCAGTAATCCTATTCGTGAGATGATACCTAAGAGACATATACAGGAATGGTCATGGCAGCAATGTCTGAGTAGTAAAAACTTGAAACCTTCAAACTGCCATGAAAAGAAGATTAGATAAACTCTAGTTACACAACTAATAATACACAGCACTACAAATGTATAATCTTATACACAACCAAATTTTGAAACATATACTTAACTAAAAGCATAAATCCCAGAAGAATAAACATGATACAGTTATAAAGATAAAAATGTAGAATTAAACAGTATGCTGTGATAAACTACATATTTAAAAAGCCAGGAATTCACACTTAGGCTTGTGATCACTTCTGACGTGTGGTGGAGAAGTATGATATGCAATCTATTAGTAATGATCTAATTCTTGGGTTTGTGGGCATTCACTATACGCTTATGCTTTCTACCTTACATGTGCCTTATATTAATCCTTTGTACATAACAAATAATATATATAATATATATATATCTTCTTAAAAGAGAAATAAAAGAGAGAAAAATCCTACTCCTGCAGAGGAAATAGCATGTGCAAAGATATTGGAGCAGCAAGTTGGAACAATAATATGGAACAAACTAGAAATAGCAGGTGAGGTGAAGTTGGTAGTGGGGAAGGAGGGGCGCAGTTCATGGGAGTCTACGTAGTACCAATACCAGTCCTATTATAGTTAACATCTCACCTTGTTGGGAAGATGGTCTTTGCAAACTTGACCTTGCTTCTCTTAAGTGCTGGTTAGTCATGCCATGACTGCAGGCACAGCTCACAGAGAAGCCTTTTAGGTTATGCACCATTGATCCAGAATTCATGTATCAGTGGAATTTTCCAGTTCCTCATGAGGACCTGCTAGGTTTTCAGTTTGAAACCACGCTTAAGTGTACCATTTCAATTTGTAATCTCATCCTACTTCTCTCACTACAAAAGTTCATATAAAAGTAACATTTTTTTCTGCTTACAAAGATAAATAATATATAGTTATTATGGAAAATGTGAAAATACAGATAAGCATGAAGTAGATATTGAACTTCACCATGATGCCAATACTCAAAATACATCCTTCTGTGGTGGTCCAGTGGTTAAGAATCCGCCTTCCAGTGCAGGGGACATGGGTTCGATCCCTAGTAGGGGAACTAAGATCCTGCATGCCACGGAGCAACTAAGCTCACAAGCTGCAACTGCTGAGCCTGCGCGAGCCACAACTAGAGAGAAGCCCACACACCTCAACGAAGAGCCACGAGCCGCAACGAAAATCTTGCGTGCTGCAACTAAGACCCGACGCAGCCAAAAATACATAAATACATAAATAAATATTTTTTTTTAAAAAAAAGATACATCCTGGTTAAAGATTGGTGTACAAACACATACATAAACATCGCATTGTATTTCACAAAACTGGAAATATTATAGACGTCATTTTAAAACCGTTATCTCTCAAACTGTTGTTATTGTTAATACTGTTATGTTGTCTCTAATTCATTACAAATTCTTCAAATATAGGAGCTGGCAAACCATAATGTAGGCCAAATCCAGCTTGCCACTTATTTTTGTAAATGAAGTTTTATTAGAACACAGCCATGCTCATTGGTTTGTATATTGTCTATGGCTATAACAACAGAGTTGAGTAGCTGTGACAGAGATCCTACAACTATTTGGCCTTTTCTAGAAAAAAGTGCAAACCCTTACCAAAGACATAGTTTTTAATAGCTACATCATATTCCATTTTATGAATGTATCATAAATTAACGAATTTCTGACCATTAGATGTTTTGACTACTTCCAATTTTTTTCCTCTTCTGATCTCTTTGGCTCACAAATCTTTGCAGCCATCCTAAAAATAAAATCATTGGATCAAAGTAAATGTCTTCCATAAGGCGTTTGAATCATGTGGCCAAATGTTGCTCCAGAAGATGGCACCAACTGACATCACCACCACAAAACTTCTGAAAAGAATATCCATATCCATGGCACACACATTCTCACCGCCTACTTTTGCTCATTTACTCTCGGTGGTTATTAATGATCCTTTAGTCACAATATTAATGACCTGTTTTGGCCTGTCTTCCCTGACCTTTCTCAGGCCTTTGACATACTGACCCTCTTTCTCCTTGGATCCGAGGCTCTCCAGTTTCCTGCTTTGTCTCTATTCACTGTGTCTGTACCTTCTTCCTCTTAGCTATTCTTCTTCCTCCAGTATCTTCCTGGTGGAAATTTCTCAAGAACAGACCTTGGCTCTTGCCTAAGCTTTCTTTTCTCTCAGCTTTTACATTTGATCTCTTTTCTCATATCCAGCTTTATAATATCTTGCCACTGCTGCCTACCTACCTTCATTTTGGCATATTTTAGCCCTGTTCTAAAATGCTGAAATGGTCCCCTGACTTGTCTACTTTTTATTGTTACACCGTCCTGGATTCTTTTATTGATATATACTCCTGCTAGATTGTTTCCCTTTTAAAAGTTCTAATGCCATTAATTTCCTGCTCATAAATCTTCAATGAATTTACATTGCTTACAGAATAAAGATAAAATTCCTTTCATTAGTATTTAACACTCTTCAAATTGGCCCCAACTTGCCTGTCAGAACTTCATTTCCTTAACTAGTCTGTTTGCCAAGCTTTAAAAAATTAAACTATTCTCTAGTCTCCAATCATGGATTTTTAAATCCTTATACATTTTTGGTGAGTTCTATATGCATAAGATGTCTCTTTACCATTTGTCCTAATGCCCTCTGCCCAAGCCATCAAATCATACCCATTCTTCAAGGCCTAGGTCTAATGTAGCTTCTTTTACAAAGTTTTTGCCTCATCCTATCAGCCAGGAAGTGTATCTCCTCCTATGAACTCGCCAAAGTAGTTATATTTTTTATCCATACCTGTCATATAATACTTTTTACATAATGATGTAGAATATTTTGCTATTTGTTTTACACTAAATTACTGCATGCTTTGTGCCTTCTTTTTCTTTGAATTTTCACTGTGCTGTGGCTTCCACAAAATAGAGATATAATTGAATGAATGAGCTGATTATTAGCCCAATAGAGGACAGACTCGAAGTAGTTCAATATCTTTTGATTCATCCAGCAATGGAATAAAAACCAGAGCATTAGAGTTTCAGGCCTTCTTTTCTTGTATTTTATTTTATTTACTTTTTTAGTGGAAGTATAGTTGATTTACAATATCATGTTAGTTTCAGGTGTACAGCACAGCACAGCGATTCAGTTTTATATATATATTTTTTTCTTCTCCATATTCTCTTACCTTATAGGTTGTTACGAAATATTGAGTAGAGTTCCCTGTGCTATACAGTAGGTCCTTGTTGATTATTTTATATATAATAGTGTGTATTTTTTTAATTAATTGTTTTATTGGAGTAGAGTGGATTTACAATGTTGTGTTAGTTTCTGCTGTCAGGCCTTCTGATAGCATTACACAACCTATCATATCAATGCTACTACTATTTACTCACCTAAAAGGCAGTACTTATTAGGCACAGTACATATGTCTCATCAAGATACAATATTAATACACGAAGCAAACCAGGGCTGGATCTGTTTCTGATTAAATTTACAGGAGTAAAGGGTGATTACTGCTGATCTATTGCACTGAATAGGTGGTGTGCGGTGCGGTACTTCTCAACCCGAGAAGCAGAGGAAGCAGTACTTAAGCATAAGGACACTTCCCAGACTGAGAAGCAGTAAGGACTTCTCAGTCTGTTCTGTTTCATTCCCTTAGACACAAACTAGCTGGTGGGTTGGGTTTTCTTATCTTTCTATGGGGCTTAAGATTTGTTTACTCAAAAAATTCCAGATGACAGAGGGACAAGAGCAGTATATTATACATAATTAATATTATCTATAGAATGTAAGTACATCAGATGACAAAGAAGCCTTTATATTGTAGGAGGTGCAAAAGTATCCCCAGCATGGTATATTAGCATGTTTGTGCATTTTTTGCTGAATATTAGCTTTATCTAGATTCTTTACTAAGATATGGAGAGTAAAAGATTTGTGTTGCAAGACAAGTTTTGTCTAGGGGCCTTCACTGTTCAGTTGTATAACCTTGGGTAAGTTATTTCACTTCTCTGGACTTGTGTTTCCCTACCAATAAAGTAAAGGGGCTCAACGAGGTGATATCTAACACGCTTTTCACTTCTGAATGTCTGGATTCTGTGTCACCAGGTGTAGAGAATGAGAGGATCATCTCAAATAGACATACTGCGATTGCCACTGAAAAGCCTGTGTTGGATTCTGTGACTGCCTCTAGAAGTTTCTGTGTTAGAAAATCTCCCTGGGCATCTCTCCTTACCCAAAACTGAACTCACATTGTTCAGGGGCTTAAACAGAGCATGTGTCCTGGAAAGGACCTAGAGCAGCATCTTGGGAATTAAATCGTCTTAGAAGCCACTGAGCTGAGAAGGAATTCTTTAACGTGAAAAAATATGCTATTTCCTCTTTAGAAATGGCTATGAGTTCTGTTCCTCAGCAATGAAGTAGATACAGTGTCGTGGTCAAGGGCACAAATTAATGGATTTATGAAGCTCTCCTTGTTTCAATAACTCTGTCAGCAAAAGTTACATATTTTGCTTGAGTTTTTACTTAATCTTTCCTTTTACATGTATGTTTACAACAGTGCAATTTCAGCAACTTTTCCGAGAATCATCATTAAATCACCTTCCCTTTAGTAGTTATCAGACCAGGACAGCACTTTTTATAAATATCTGTTCTCCCCAGATTGCTTTTTATTTTCCTTATACTTCTAAAAGTCCTGGCTGTGCTACCAGGGTCAGCTTTCTACCATACTTCCTTGCTCAAAAATTTAAGTGATTAAATTATAATAATGGTATATTAAAGCTTAAAAGAATCATAGAAATAATTTAGTTCAATTTTCTCATTTTACAGTTATTAAAATTAAATATCATGCAGATTTAATAGTTTAAGCTCACCGTATTAGCCTGTGTTTCCTAGAAATCAGTGTCTGAAGCAAAATGTTAATGCTTTATTGGAAGGGAAAATCTAAGCTGGTGAATGTAAGAGTAAAGGAAAGTGAGATAGGGAAGGATGGAAAGCAAGTGTACAATGATGTATTATCATGCTGACCACTGATTCCCAAGGTCAAAGAGACAAAGCTGGTTACTCTACAGATACACATGCTCAGTCTAGCAAGACAGCTCCAGATGTCTGTAGCATACCACCCCAAAACAAGTCTGTCAGAGAGAGAAGGAAGAAAGAGTTTACCTGCTGGATCCACCTTGTTTCTCTTTCTATTACTCCATAAAGTTTACACCATGGGAGTTAACTCCCCCTCACTTCCAGGTTGTGTTACCTGGCCATCTGACATCTTCTGGGAAAATCAAATTCCATGCCCTGTGGCTTTTTTGCACAGAAGTGTTCATTGGAGCCAGAGACTTGGGTGAGGAACTGGGGCAGAAACATGAGAACCCAAATGGACTTGATTGCTGCTCTGTCAAGCAGGACAAGTGACTGAGTGTTTTGGAGATGCGTAAGCTCAAGAGAAAGCAAGATGGGGCCAATATTGTCCCATAGCTTCATAGTAGCAAATCAAGACTACAAGCGAATATCCTTACACTAAATTTAGCACTCAGATAATAGCCAAATTTCTCAACCTGTCCTTCAAGATTTTCTATTATCTAAATTTACCTTATGTATTCAGCTTATTGCCAACTAAATTACTTTTTGAGAATTAACATCATCTTCTTCTAAACAACTCAACTATTGGGATCGAGAACTAACTCTTGTGTCAACGTGACTTGATTGTTTGTTCCAAGAAATTCTTGCCCAGATAGATAAGAACATAAAATAAAAAGTCAGTGTTTGTTTTAGAAAATTCTTGCAAACCCATTTGTCCAGGAAAACAGTTTGCTCATCTGGGAAAACAGCTTTCTTTCAAACAACAGTTAGCTTCTCAACTTCTCATCTTAAGATAATTCTTAAGATCCTCTCTTATTGCGCCCATGAACCTTCAACTATTATTTCACAAAATTTGTCCAATTTCAAAATCATCCGCCTTGAAGATCCTGCTTTAAATTCCTGAGCCTAGGTCTCTGCCTTTTGAGATAAGTATTTGATTGACCTGGTTACTTCCCACCCCTCCACACACAAAATCCCAGCAAGAGATGGGCAATTCACTTATTTAATGAAGTTTAGGTACAAATGAGCAACTAATTCATACAAATAAGGTAATCATTGCCTGAATCCCCAAAATAAAGTCAGAAAAGACCCCACACAGAAAGAATAGTATCAACTATCTTTTCAATCCTAAAAATTAAAAAATGCACAATAAAAGAAAACAAAAACATATCTATTTAGAATCATATGAATATCACCCAATTTTATTGTCACAGTGCCCATTTTATTGTATAAATTCATGTATTTTATGCTACACTCCTCTCTGTAAAATAGTATGAAATTTTCCCTTAAAAGTGGATTGAATTGAATGCCAGCCAATTCAGTGAAAGCTTTAGGCTTGGAATTATCCTACCATATCTGCAGGTAAATTTAGCACAGATCCTGCCATGGGTGATTTGATGATTGCAGAAGTAGTAAAAGCATCGTCTGTGACAGGTCTTCAGCCGCGCCTCTTAAAACGTTAAGAAACACCTATTTTCTAGTAATACTTCTCTGGCCACTGAGGGGACACATGTATTAATATGACATCAAAACATCCTTAGAGAACCTGATTTTAAAATACTAACCAAGGTGGGGATAATGGTGGGTGAATAGGGAGAAATAGGGAGAAGTATGCTAAGTGCACCAGGTTGCAGTTGGTTCCTTAGTTAGATGCCTCTTTTTTTAGGTCCCATTCCGTTATTCTAAGAAAAACAATCATTTTGCAACAATAACAATAACAACAGAAGATTTATGAAAGCTGTTTTTTCCTTATTTATATTTTTAAAACCTTGCAACTTAGTAACAGGCTAAATATAAAACAAATGGCTCTGGTAAAAATGCAAATTTGGGGACTTCCCTGGTGGTCCAGTGGTTAAGACTCCCCCTTCCAATGCAGGGGGTGCGGGTTCGATCTCTGGTTGGAGAGCTAAGATCCCACATACCTCATGGTCAAAAAACCAAAACACATAAAACAGAAGCGATAGTGTAACAAATTCAGTAAAGACTTTAAAAATGGTCCATATCAAAACATCTTTAAAAAAATAAATAAATGCAAATTTGACTTGGACATGGAAGCAAACGGCAGGCTGAAGTGGTCTCAGAGGGATGTATGGGAGAAGTGGAGCTGAGGTGGAACTTGGCTTGAACAATGGCTATAGTCGGGCACGTGGAAAGTATGGGAAAGTCCAAGTCAGAGTCACGTGGAAGGGCCAAGTAAAGGGAGGAACGTGGGTCTGATTTTTCTGCATCAGAAGCTACCTAAGTAAGCCTATAAATCTTCTATTACCAGAGAGATAAAAACGTTACTTAAGATGGATATTCCTAATAGTAACAATGCCATATAAAATGCTATAAGCCCAACTAGAAATGAGCAAAAACTACAGAACTGCATGAAGAGAACTATAGATCTTTACAGAAGGACATAAGAGAAGACTTGATTAAGACACAAAGAGACAGCCTAAGTTTTGGTATTGAAAGAATTTAATGTTGTACAGATAATGTCTCACTAAATTAATCTGTAATTGTAATGCCAACAAAGATCACCAAAATTTTTTATAAGAATTAACAAACTGATTTGGAAAAGAATACTTAGCTTTCTCTTGCACACCATATTTTCTATCAAACCACACCATGAAACTAGAATAACTTTGAAAATTGTGGCATTTGTGCAGAAATGTACAAAATTTACTGAGTGTGAAACAGAGACATGTATATATGCGCGTAATTTATGACAAAGGTAGAATTTAAAATCAGTAGGGAAATGATAGACTATTCAACAAATAGTAGCAGCACAACTGGTCATCCATATGGGGAAAAGATGTCAGATATCTAGATCATGCCACACACAAAAATAAATTCAAATAGATTGAGCAATTAAAAATCTAAAAATGAATTTAAAATAAACTATAATGGAATATTTTTATAAAGAGTTTTTCTAAGCAGTACAGTAAACCTAGAAGCCGTAAAGTGATACATTAAAAATTTTTATACATACAGAAATTGCAATATAACCCAAATATCAGAGTAAAGATTAACATTTCTAATTAATAGAGAACAATATCAAATTAACGAAAATAACAATAAGCTACCTAATAGAAAAATGGTCAAATTGGCTGAGCGGCAAATTTCCGAAAGAAAATATGCAAATATGATAAATGAAAGACGTTCGACCTTATTACAAAGCTCATTCCAACTGAAATGAGTTTTCATGTTTTGTCCATCACGTTGTCAAAAGTTAAAAAGATTGATCATATAAATAAGTGACAAGAAGATAGGGAAAGTCACTCACTGTCATACTTTATTGGTGGCATTTTGTATTGCTAATTTTTTTAAAGAGCAACTGGATGTTATTGATCAAGGAACAGTGCATAAAATATAATTCAGTTTATATTTTCAGACTATTATTTGTAAATGTTTATGTGTGTAAATGCCTTGGGTAGGAATGGAAGGATGTGCAACCATTTATGTGATTATTTCTGGAGAAAATAAAATTGAGGGAGGACTGATGAAAGGGAAATGGCATGCCTCATTTTGTCTATTTTGTGAATCTTTTGCTGGAATTTAGTCACATCCTACTTGTCTAAGATATTTTTAACTTTTTACTGAGCATAATGTGTATTTTACACACACATACACACGCAGGCACAGGCAAACTTAGGTACACAGGATGAAGTACACCTAAGTGTACGTAGCTTGATGAATTTCCACAAGATGAGCAAGTAATAGCAGTCAGATCATGAAACAGAATGTTCCCCACACCTCAGAAGCTTTCTGGTTTCCTTCCAGAAACGCCCTCTCCCGTCGAAAGGTAACCATTATCCTGACATCTGACAACTAATACTATTTTTACCTATTGTGTTATTTTATATAAAAAGAATTGTATGCTTGGTAATATTTTAGTATCTGGCTCTTTTGCTCAACGTGATGATTTTAAGTCATCTTTATTATAGTTTCAGATTTTTAAATTCTCAATACTGTCCACTGAGTGAATATTCCAGAATGTATTTATCCAATCTACAGCCGATGGTTATTTGGGTAATGACCTAGTCTAGCAGTAACAAACAGTACTGCACTGAACATTATTCTACATGTCTCTTGGAGAATTAACATATGTACACATTTCTGCTAGTATACACCCAGAAGTAGAACTGCTGGCTATAGATTTTGTGTAAGTTATTCTTGAGAAGATGTTGCCAGTTTTCAACAGTGGTTTTTGTCAATTTATGCTCCTATCTGTGGCGCAGAGTTTGTTTACATTCTTGCCGACACTTGGTATTATCAGTCTTTTACCCTTGACGATTCTGGGGGTTGTTTAGTGATATCCAGTTATGATTTAACTTGCATTTAAAAAAAATAACTAATACAGTTGAGCACCTTCTCATAGATTTAATGGTCATTTAAATATCCTCTTGTGAAGTGTCTCCACAAGTCATTTGCCCATTTTTCTATTGAGTTGTTTAGTTCTTATTTATATTTATACAAATATATATATATATATTATAATAATCTGTTCCCATTCTGTAGGTTGCTTTTTAACTTCCTAAAGATATCTTTTGAAGAATATTTACTTTTATTTTAATATAATCCAATTCATAATTTTTTTAATTTTATAGTTAATCCTTTGGTGTCCTAATTAAGAAATCTGCTTCCTCTAAGGTGTCAAAGATGTTCTGTGATAGTTTATCTAACTATTCTGATTTTTGAAAAACAAAACAAATATAAGAAATTAGTAAAATCTTTCTTAATAATAACACCTAAAAAATAGAGAACTAACCATGAATAGAATTTCACAGTGAGGGTCAGAATGTTAATTGGCATGACCTTGCTAGGAGGGAATATACCAGTCCCATGTAGCATTATAAAGTTTAATTCTACTTCAATATTTGTAAATAAAATGTATTGCCACTTGACTATAAAACTGATGACTATAGTGAACAGGCATATGTAGAAAACATAGGTGAATTCATTGAAAAAATAATACTTGAGCTTATCTTCAGATCAATATTTATCACCCCAACAGCTAGAAGATAGACTAAAATTCCAAAAAAATTAGAATTCAAAAAAAAACTTAACTTAAAAGATACAACATACCTTCCTGTTAAATTGAAAATGGTTATTGGATTTAGCCAACATAAACTGAAAAACTCATTCTCTATCTTATTTAAGCACTCTTTAAAATTTCTTTTTATAAGTTTCTTCTTCCTCATTTTCTTGGATTAGCAATAGAAATCTAATTTAAGATAAACTTTACTGAAAGAAATCAACCTTTTCTTTTGTTCTTCTGTTCCTTTTCTTCCTAATCCTTGGTGATATTTTTGGTTAGAGTTTCACAGATTTTATAGAGCTCAAGAAGATTTTCAAGTCTTATATGATCCATCCTTCAAAAATATCCAAGCAATATGAGAACCAATCCTGATTTGTGACAATTTGCCAAGTCTTCAGCCATAGGGAATATAATCAACTGGTTCTGTTTTTTTATTTTGACTAAATAAAACATGAAAACTATGAACAGTACTTAAAAATCACAGAAATAAACTAGAAGATTTGTTTTATTCAATGTCAGTTTTTAAATCATTCCTTTTACTAATCCAAATTATTAAATGATGATTGTAAAGTGTTACACAACTAAATATGTTTAGCGTCTTAATCAGGAAGATGGGTTCCGTTATTCTCCTAAAGACTTGATATTTATGAAACGATATTGATTTGCTTGATTTCCCATGAATGCTATTTCTTGTATGTTTCTTGCATGTATTCTCCTTTAAAAATTTTTTTACTTTTCATCATTTAAATCTGAAACTTACCACTTGAGTGTTTGTCACTGAAATAGCTCCCAACTGCTTTTCTCTTTAGTCTCCTATATCTCCAATACATCCTATTTATTTTCAACTTCATCTTCTTAATTTACTCTTTTGTCTTACGTTGTTTCCCTTCGCTCACTGACCTTCAGTGACTCCCCATTATTGAGGGAATAAAACTCCAAATATCTCAATCGAGCATCAGAGGACTGTTTTTTTTTAACATCTTTATTGGGGTATAATTGCTTTACAATGGTGTGTTAGTTTCTGCTTTATAACAAAGTGAATCAGCTATACATATACATATATCCTCATATCTCCTCCCCCTTGCATCTCCCTCCCATCCTCCCTATCCCACCCCTATAGGTGGTCACAAAGCACCTGGCCTGAACCTACCTTTCCAACCAATACTCATAACGTTCCCTTACACAAACCCTGATGGCACTTCTGGTTTTCAAGCATCACATACACATGTATCCCCACTCTGCATCTATAATTAAACAATATTTTTCTCTTTCTGGAATGCTGAGCTATCCTTTTCTTTGATTGTCTACTTCTTTCAAAGCTAACATCAGGTCCTCTGTCTTCTACAATATTTTACTAATCACTTTTCCCCAGGGGTAAGAACTTCTACAGAATACATTGGGCTTGTCATGCATTTGAGGACTACCAAATACTCCCTGTCTATCCATCCATCCTGCATGCATGTATTTAATGAACATGTGTTAAGAACCTACCATTACTAAACATTAATCTAGGCAATAAATGTGCAAAATCCCTGCTCTTATGAGGTTTATTTCTATTCTGGAGAGACAGAAAATTAACAAATATATATACACACACACGTATATATGCACACTGTTCAGATGATAGTAAGCACCATGAAAAATAAAGCAGAGTAAGGGAACAAGCAAAAGTGATAGTTCAGGTATGTGAGCTATCTTATAAATGATGACCAGGGAAGACTTCTCCATTGAAGAAATATTTGAGAAATGAATATATGCCAGGCAAAGTTGCTTGGACCTGCAATAAAACTTATCTACAGTACATATCTTCACTGAGGGAGAATATCATCTACAAATCTCCAGCAAGATATTCTATTGACTAGAAATGCTACAGAATTATTTCTTTAACATATGTATCTATCAGATTTCTAGAGGAGAGACATGTCCCTTTTTCTCCAAATAAAGTAATAGATCGAGTGGAATTTCATCTGAGTGGAGGCCACAGCCCTGGGATGTTACCACACTGAATCAGAGGGGCTCCTGGGATTGCTGTAAACGTCGTCTGAACCTATAGGGATTTAGTAATGGGGAAATGGGCAAACTCTTGGTCTTCTTCTGAACCCACTGATGATGAATCTATGTCACTTCTGGAGCTCAAGATGATCCAAATGCATGAAGTCTCCCACCTTCAGATAAAGGCCAGATAACAATGAGGGAAACACCTAAATATACTTTGGCCATTACTCTTAAAAGAGAATAAAGGGAGGATGACACACTTTGAAGATTGTCTCCTGTTGTCTGAAACTTCCTTCTCATTGTGGTGAAAAGAACCAAGGTGCTCTCTGGCCAGAGAATGGAGGAATCCCTAATTTGGCAGATACTAAACACCAATAAATTAATATATTATTGAATTGAGTGAATGAGTGAGACATCCCATCATCCTCACAGTGATTAAATATTGGAAAGGAATTAATACTATGTGCAAAGATGTTCAACCCAATTTATAATTAAGAAAATAAGCAAGGAAACTAAGGTATGGAGTTAATGCTAAGGTTTTAACCTAATTTCTTAGTTTGTTCTTATTCTAAAATCAGTTCTTTTAATTTGGCTACAGTACCAATGTGCTAAATTGGAAAGTATTTATTTTTATATTTAAAATAAGTCTTTTATTTTCTAGTATAAAATGTTTTGCTATTAGCAGGCAAATGTAAAATAATTTAATCTTCAAATGTAATTCTCTGTATGATCCTTGATGAAACTTGAGACTACTTTCTATTGGATCAAGATGTTTGAAAGCTAACAGTTTCTGAAATTACATCATTAGAAGTCATTGAAATGAGAGTCTGAGGCAATCTGAGAGAATTTTGAAAAATCAGAGGCATTTTTTTGTGTGTGTCTCTGATATTCCTTCTTGTTTCTTTTGTGTTAATATTGAGTCACCAGGCTTGCTCACATCCTGAATTAATTTCTTTTCATCTCTCTTCTATGTGGAAGCTATCTGTATAATTGTTAGTACACCATTACTCCATATTCATTTTCAGATGACTAAACTGAGGGTGAATGACTCGGTTTGGGACGAAGCTGTTAGCCCGGGTAAACTTTGAGTTCTCAGCTGGAAAAGCACTAACTGATGTAAGGTGTTGTAATTACAATTTACAGCCCTGATTCTGCAGCATGTTGCTTAGCTACTATCTCATCCTCTTTGCACTCTGATCTATACTTTCCTTTTGGGGCTATTTCTCACAACACTATCATCTGGATACTCCTCACTGTGACTCTTGTCTTCTCTATATATGAAAATGCATAATTTTGATCACAACTTTATTTCCTAGGAAGGTGAAAAGAGTCCACAGAGAAAAGTGTCAAATCATTTTCAGAACTCCATTTTCAAAACTCTACTACATCTTTAATATTTGTGCAGTGCTACAAAATGTTCCCCATAAAATGATGCATGCACAGGTTTGGGCTCATTCTTGTGATTAAAGCTTTAGATTAAATGATTATAAATGCTTTTAGAATATACCCATAGTGCATTGACTATCTATCTTCTAGGCCGCAGTTTTCCGTAACTGACTCAAAACAAAAACTTCCTTCAAATTCATTGATAATATTTTTAGTTCTAAAAAATGTTGAATACTAAAATACATTATGTTTCCCTTATAGTCTGATGGATTAATATAAAAAGTAAGAGAATTTTATGTAATATATTTTGTGTTGAATAGGAAACAGACTAGCCCTGTTATGGAGATAACTGAAATCTAAATGGGGAAATAAGATTTAAAGAAATTATATTAAAATGTATGCCACTGTATTATTAAGTGACTAACAGAATGATTCAGATCCTCAGTGATGTGAAGCAATAAAGATTAGGAACAGGTTCCATGAGGTCAGGCTAATCTGGTAAGTCTTCAGAGAATAGGAAAACATAAAATTTGATGTGAATGAAATGTAAGTTGAGGAATGGCAGAAAGTGTTGGCAATGACAGAAAGCAGATTTTTACATAGTAGAACAATACAGAAATAAATTAGCTACGTGAATCGAAGGCTATATACCAGGACAATAAGTGAGATGAGGTCAACTGATGGAGAAGTTTAGCTACCAGGCAGATTATTAAAGAATTTGGATGTAATCAATTAAGAAAGTAATGTTCCAAATAAACTAATAGGAAAAATGTAGGCATTACGACATTGCAAAAGTGGACGTTAATTTTGCATGGGCATTTTGAGTGGCATCTCATACCGAGTAATGGAAAATGTTTTCTATTTATTTCAGTGAGCTGTAGAGGTTTTCTATGATAGCATGAGCATAAAATATAGATTTTGGCATGCCGTAAAGCAGTAATAACAATAAACACATAAATATTACCAAGTAATGTAAGAAATGAGAATGAATTGAATTTTATCTTATATCTTCATTAAATTTACTATACTATGTCTATTTGCATTAGTTTTACAGTACTATTACTTGGGGGAAAGTTTTCTGAGGTTACATGCACCCAGATATATAATGAAAAGTGAACAAAAAAGTGCAAAAATTGCAATAAACTTGACTGCTAACCATAAAGATACGTTATTGGCCACTATTTGGTTTAATACCGTGACATAGATTGTTGCTACTTACCACATGTCTCACCTGCTGCCCTATGTTCCCCAGCTTCCCATGTAATTAGATTAGGATTATGTGACTAGTTCTGGTCAGTGGATTGTGAAAATCAATGTATGATGTGTGTCACTTCTAGGTCAAGACAGTTAAGAGTATGTGTGCTCCCTCCATTCTTCCTTTCCCCTTGCTATGGCAACCTTGGAAGTCATATGTTAAGATGGGGACATGAAAAGATGGAGAAAGTGTGAATCTCCAAGTCACTAGATGGAAGACAGCACTCCAAAAACTTCATAAGGAAAAAGTAAGCTCTTGTGCTAAGCCAAGAGTTTGCAAACTATGACTATCGGCCAAACCTGGCTTGCCACCTGCTTTTGTGTACCTTGCAAGCTAAGAATGTTTTCTATATTTTTAAATGGCTAAGGGGAAAAAAGCAAAAGTAAGGTAATATATTGTGATACATGAAATTATATGAAATTCAACTCTAGTGTCCATAAACTTCCATTGGAACAGAGATGCTCTCATTTGTTTATATATTTGGTATGGCTGCTTTTGTGTTACAACAAGAATTGAGCGTTCATGACAGAGACAATCTGGTCCGCAGACCCTAAAATGAATACTCTTTGGCCCTTTATAGAAAGCTTTTTGTGTCACTGCTCCCCACATCCTAGGCACACACAAGACGGATCCTTAACATCATGTTGTTACTGTCTGATTTCTGCCTTTCCCCCGACCCAACGATCGCTGATTAGATGAGAGTTGAAATCTGACCCAAACTCAACAAATAAAGTGTTCTCTCCCAGAGTACTGGAGTAAAATTTGGAAATCAAGAGATCAGGAAAGCTATTGGGTTGGCTAAAAAGTTCGTTCAGGTTTTTCCATAAGATGTTGTGGAAAATATATATCAGGTGTTTCTAATTGTTGGAAGTGAGAACAAGGTAACTTGGGAGCTAAATGTGGTCATCGTTCAAGATGTACTCAGAACAGCAGACATGAGAGCCAGTGAATCCCAAGGAGAAGGAGAAGGAGAAGGAAAGAGAAGCACCCCTGGTCCCTCACCACTTCTCCTGTTCTTGGTTCCAAGAGGTCCATACTTCCTTTTCTCATATTCCACGAAATACCCCTTTATCTTTATTTTGAAAGCTCTTTAATTAATCTTTCTATCTGCTTGGGCTAGGGTGAAAGAATTTCTTTGGCTTCAGAATGGAAAAAAAAAACATCCAGACACTGACCTCAAAAAGACTTTCATTAAAATTTCCAGAAAGATTTCGTCAATATTTAATAGGGTAAAACTCTAGTGAAAAAGAGGTAATCTGTCATAGAGATGGCAACAACATCCTAGAGATATCTTAGAGTCCTTTTGTAAAGTTTCCAATACCTTTCTGTAAGGTTTAATATAATTTTATGTCAGTTTTCTACTTCATTTTTCCTTTCATAGTATAACTAGAGTTATTTCCTATATGTAATGAAGATGGTGTTTGATCCCCAAATGGGCTACTTACTTACTGTATGACTTTGTGGAGTCATTTGAGCACATAAATTTCTAAGGGTCAGTTTCATTCTTAAATGGGGAGCAATGCTCCGTAAGTCTAATAACAGAATTTCTTAACTTGAATTCCATGGATGAAATTCAGCAGTCTGAAAAATTCCTGAATATTGTAAGCAAAATATTATATATGTACATATTCTCATTTCTTTCTGTAGGGGGCTCATAGCTTTCATCAAATCCTCAAAGGGGTCCATGATGCAAAAAATAAGTTAAGAAACATTAACTTAATCATCAATATCAATGAAAAAAATACAAAGTCATTAACATACATAGAACACAGTACGTATGTAGTACATAGAACACTTGATAAATATCTGTTCATCTCTCTTCTTTCTCATTTATTCAATCTTCCTATCTATTTGAGCTTTCTTTTCCCAATTATGTTACAATTCTCTTGAGGGCAGAGACTACCTTATAATTCCTTTAATGGCTTCCATTGCAATTAAGTACAGTAGGAAACTGCTACAGAATGAATATTTGTGTCTCCCCAAATTCATATGTTGAAATGCAATCCCCAATATGATGCTATTTGAAGGTGGAGCCTTTGGGAGGGGGTTAGATCATGAGGATGGGACCCTCATGAGTGGAATTCACGCCCTTATAAAGAGGCCCCAGAGCACTCCCTTGTCCCTTCTGACGTGTAAGGATATAGGGAAAAGACAGCTGTCTAGGAACCAGGCAGTGGGCCCTGACCAGACACCAAATTTGCCAGCATCTTGACCCTGAACTCCTTCTTTTTTTTAATCTATTTTTAAATAGCTAGTACATTCACATGGAACAAAATTCAAAAGTTGTGTTGTATTATATCAGTGAAATCTGCTAAGAGACTAGAACTGAAATGTTCTCACCAAAATAAATAAGATAAATACGTGAGGTGATGGATGTGTTAATTAACTAGATCTTGGACTTCTTAGCCTCTAGAACTGTGAGAAATTTCTGTTGTATATATGCTACACAGTTTATGGTATTTGTTTTAACAGCCTGAACAGACTAAATGGAAACAATTATTTATTAATTAGACAGCCCCAAAAGTGATCCTGGATGTGTGTGAGTGTGAGTGTGTGTAGCTGTGAAGAATTATTTTCAATATCAAATGGTTCTTTTCCTTTTCATTTTTTCTTACAGCCTTTTAAACATGGAATAAAAGGCTCATTTAAGATTGAAACCAAAAATCCTTCACTGGCTCCTTTCAGTCTTCATTTGTCATAATATTTCAAAAATACTTGTACTCTGGGAGTGATAAGAACCTCTTTACCCAAATAATCCCATAACCTACTTTTCCTCAAAACTATAAAACTTCTCTGGAAATGTGGAGAGAAATTTCAGCGGATAGCTCCCTTTTGATTAATATCTGTGATCATATTCCCCTTTAAATCTCCAGGCATCTTCCTGTTGGGTTATTTCCCTCAGAAATGCTGCTGCTACTCTGTTGCTGTGGAAATTCCCTTGCCACTCCACTGTCACTGACCTGCTTCCTTCCCGGCTTGGACTTTTCCAGGGACCACGTCCCTATTTGGTTGCTAGGCAACCAGTCCTGGAAGGGGTTTTACTGTGCATGTGCTTTTCCTCAGATGGATGATTTGTTTTGTGTATCTTTATTCGGCCATGATTTGAATCTAATTCCTTCCAGCATCCTCAGCTGTGGCTCTAATCTTGGGTTTTGACAAACTATTACAGTGCACAGGACCTGAGATTTTTACTTTTCATTTATATCTGATTTCTTTCCTAGGAAGTCTTCTTTTTTGATCTCTCTCATGATTTTCCTCCCTTCTTATTAAATGTCAACATGAGTCTCACTATGTCAAGATTTCTAAAATTTACATTCTGTCACTGTGGAATATCTGTTTTTACTTGGCTATTTAACCATAAATTGCATTATAAACACTAATGTACCTAATGACCTTTGAACCATGTCCAGGGTTGAAACTGAATGTAGTCTTAATGGGCAGAATAAGTGTAGACCAAAAAAAAAAGGAAAAAAGAAAAGGAAAGAAAAGAAAAAAGACCTCAGGAAGACATTACAGAAATTTGCTAAAGTCATTGTCAAAACTTTGGGGAAACTATCTGATCACTGTTGAGGCTGAATGGTAGGTACATAAAGGTTCATAATTGTTGACTTTTTGAAAAGTTAGAGGAATATCCTTATTATTATCTTATGTTTTTAAAGCTGGAGTAAATCTGTGGCATGGAATTTTGGAGTGTCTGCCTGAGAAAAATTCTTTCCTTAGGAGGATGGAGCCTCACCTGTATTCAAGGACTCAGTCCTTGGAATTAGAGAAGAAGTTATGAATCTCTAGTAGACCCTTCTAGTCAAGCCAAGATCCAGCAAACCTCGACTATTTTGGTTATAAAATTCACGTTGAACCCTATGTCACAGTTTCTAAATCAGGGCACTACTGGCATTTGGGGCAAGCCTAATAGGTGGGATACCCAGCCTTCATTCCTGCCATCATCACTGCCACTTTATTCATGGTTCCAGTGAGCAAGCCCTGCTGTGGCAAAAGAAGAAGGATGCCTGCTGTCTATAAAATGGACCATTCTTGCTGCCTGATTTTTAAGATCCTCTTTTGCACTGGGAGCATTTTGGAGTATTCTCATGGGACACAAATACTCTCAGGATCTGAGCCCATTCTGAGAGTTCCATCCACACCACTGTTCTCCAGATTTCCTGTGTCACCTCCATATTTGGTATCCAGCCATGACTTTGAAGAACAGGTGGATGTGTTTAAGGTTTTATGGAGGATGACACCATTACGTTAGGCTGAGGCAGCTACGGTGAACAAGGATTAAGTGTTGAGTAAAACAGAGAGGATGGAAATACAAACTATAGACTGGGAGAAAATAGTTACAAACCACATGCCCAACAAAGGACCGGTATCTATAAAATAAAAAAAAAAATTTAAACTCACAGTAAAAAAAACCCAAAAAACCAAACAATCCAACTTAAAAATGGACAAATGTCACAAAGAGACAGTTCATCAAAGAGGCTATACAGACGGAAAATACACATTTGAAAAGATGTTCAAACATCATTAGCTATTAGAGGAATGCAATTAAAAATGCAATGCGATATTAGTATACACCTATCAGAATAGCTAAAATTAAAAAGTGACAATACCAAATGCTGACAAGGATGTGGAGAAACTAGGCTACTCATACATTGGAGGTGGGAACTTAAAATGGTCTGGTCACTCTTGAAAACAGTTCAGAAAGTTTCATAAAAGTTAAACATATCATAAGAACAAGCATTTTACTCCTGAACATTAATCCCAGAGAAATGAAAACTTATGTTCATACAGAAACTTGTATGTGAATTTCACAGCAGTTTTATTTGTAGTAGTAAAATACTAGAATCTGATCAGATGTTCTTCAACCTGTGAGTAGTTAAACTGTGATACACACATATCCCCTGGAAAGCTACTCAGCAATAAAAAGAAACAAACTATTGCTTTACTGAAAACTTCCAAGAATCTCCAGCGATTCATGTTGAGTGAAAAATGCCAGTCCCAAAAGGTTGCATAATGCTTGGTTCTGCTTACATAACATTTGAGAAATTAAAAATGTGGAAATGGAGGATAGATTAAGGATTGCCAGGGTTTGGTAACCCTGAGTGAAGGGGGTTCTAAGAAGGGGGCTTCAGGGAGGTGGATGTAATAATAAAAGGGCAACAGGAGAGACCCTGTGGTCTTGAAACTGTTCAGTATCTCAGTCCTGGTGGTGGACACACTAACTAACCAGTGCGGTAAAACGGTACAGAACTGAACACAAACACACACATACAGAGATATGAGTACAAGTAAAACAGAGGAACTGAATGAGATTGGTGGACTGTATCAATATCAGTATCTTGCTTGTGATATTACAGTACAGTGTTACAAAATGGTGAAAACTGGGCAAAGTGTATATGGGATCTCCCTGTATTATTTCTTACAACTGCATGTGAATCTATAATCATCCCAATAAATATTTCTATTGTAAAACTCACACTTACAGAAAATACAGATTAAGCGTTGTTATTCGCTTGTCCTCACAAAAGGATTGTCACAGAAATCCTTTAACTAAATTTGTATATTTTCTATATAATGTATATATATAACATATAAATTTATATATTTTCTGTAGTAAACTCACAAAGAGAAAAAATTAGATTCTACCTTTTGCAGAAATATACCCGTCATTTAAAGTGAGATGCTCATCTTTTTATTTTGCTTTCATTATTAGAAGGTAGGCAAGTCCCACTGCATAATGATTGCTCTTCAAATATTCCATTTACTAAATGGATTCAGGATGATTGCTTTAGTGTTATTGAAATCTCTAGATTCTCGTCCCTGAAGTACTAAAGAGTGCTGGAGGGGACTCTTGTGATTTTTCCCAGCGGCAGGTCCCCAGCCCTGCAGAAAGGCTCTGTGATCCAGCCCAGGGACCCAGCACTGAAGCCAGGAGGAGAATGATGGCAGGTAAGACAGACAGGAAGCAGGAACTCCAAGGTCCCTGGAACCTCTCTGAGTTGTCGTCTGTACTGTCAGTGGACTCCTTCCATGATGTCCTGTTTCCTTCCAGAGTGCCACATTCTCTGCTATTAGGGTATTGGAACCGTTGAGTAGGCAACGATATATTTTTTTTCTCAGGGCAAACAGCTTTCACCTGGATACATATTTCCAAAATTACTAATGTGATCATTCTGCAAAAATGTATTCAACGTTTCATAACTGTTCATCTTTGTAAGTAAAACACGCGTTTTTTTAAAAAGATGAGATCAGAAGTGCAGAAGTTAATGGCTAGGTTTGGGTATGTTTCTAGGGCACTTTGGGCCCTCCCTCCACCTGCCCAAAATAAAAGATGCAAATCTTCCCTCGTATCATAGCATTTCTGAACCCACAGACATCTGTGGCTAATCACACAAGAACATGACCGAACTGAAGCACCACAGAGACATCTACTGGTTGGTTTCTTTTCTTCTGGACTGGTATTTAAGATTATTTTCTGTGTCATAAGGAATTATTACTAACCAGCACTATTCAGCATTACTTATAAGCACTGTACATACAGCTATGCAGACAATTATGTTGCCCACTAACCTGGGACAATTAAGTGGAATTCTGGAGGGACTGATGTGCTCACGGTCCAATCTTCCCATCACACGTACTTCACTGGTTTTATAGGGCTTCTGACAGCCAAAATGGCAAAGAGCCAACCCTGTTAAATCCAGGGTATGAGGTGGAAGGTGGGTACAAACAGGGCAGCTCACACATATGACCCAGTTAGAAAAATCAGTAGATGCCATTCTAGCCTTTTCACAGAGTATCCCCTATAGCAAAGTACATAGGCAATAATTATGAAAATAGATAAAGGTTCAAAGTATTCGTTTGGGATATTTTCTTAGAATCACATTGGAAGCAGAGAACCTAAGGTTTATTTTTAAGAGAAAAGACCAGTAGCAAGTCTTCAAGCCTATCGGGCTCTGCCCTGGGAGGGGCTGACCACTTGGACAGAAAGGGAAGGTGGCTCTGGTGTCCCTGCCTCATGATACGTTAATATTTGGTAAACCTACTTTTACTTTTGCACAATTTTTCAACTGTTGTTCTGTACATGTATGCTTTATGGACATCTTTGGAGGCCTGGTTATTTTTGGTTTCCCTGCAGAGAATATTTTATCTCAAATACAATTGTGGAAAACAATGATGGCACAAGCTAAGCTATAGAATATTTGATTGAATCTTGATTCAATTACAGAATGAATTTGGAGCATACGAGTTGATTCACAGATCTTAAATCAACATAGACCTGGAGGTTTGACATAGAGTCATGATTTATCCCTGCAGCTGTCCCTTCTCTTTCCTGCAGGAGGAAAAAGCAGAAGTTTGTGCTAGAACCAAAGACAAAAACATGATCTGTCTAACAGATTTCATGTAAAATATATCTCCATTAGTACATAACAAAACTATATTGCTATCGATTTGCGAAAGAAAAGTGCAGAGACACACAAAACAAAAGGCACATTTCCTTTGGGCACTTGAAATCCATTTTAGAATTGGTCATATAGCCATAAGCATTAGCTATGAGATAGGATTCCAATTGTTTTTGTTGATTACAAAAGCAGCACAAACCCCTTATTAGCCCATCATTTTCCACAGAAAACCACTGCCAAGAGTTTGCTGGGTATTTTTTGGTGTTTACATGCACACATAAACGCGCATATCTATACACAAGCATAAATATGAAAACATACACTAGTCCTCTTTTGTCACCTGTTTGTTGCTTTTTTACTAAACTAATTGTGGTTAGGGTCTATTTCCCTTGTAAGACAGATACACCTACTTTATTCCTTTTAAATGTGTTTCTGTATTTACCCAGATATTAGCTGTATCCCAATCCCCCCTTTGAGAGGTCAATGTTCTGTGACCCACAGCAGTCATCAGAGGGTTTGATTTTCCAGTTGAGAGTTTTTCCCCATTCCTCCTAGCTTTGCTATGGGCGTCCTTCTCTTATAATCTGTTGCTTCCTGCACATTTTCCCCTAAACCCTTCAAGCAAATGGACAACCCTCTCTTCTCACAGTGCCACGATTCCTTCTCCCTCTTGTCCCACAGAGTCATCAACAAGTGGTACCCAGAGGGCTGACTATGTTTCCTCCACTGCTTAGACATGAGTCAGTAAAACAGATATGAGCCCTGCCCTCTTGAAGCTTATAATGGGGTATATATCCCTTGATTAAAAGAAAATATGAAGAAATCAGGAAACTGAAGCTTAGAGGGAACACAGCAGTTGCCCAGAGTTGTTCAGCCAGTAAGTGGCAGAGCTGTCATTGGAACCACTCTCATAATCATTCCATTCCACTGATCTAAACACACTGGCTTAAAATATCTATTCACCTCCTTTGGGAAGACTCAAAGGGAGAGATGTTTCTTTCTGACTCTCCGGAATACCCCAAATCAGAATTTTCCTTCCAAAACCCCTGAGGGCTTTGGCCGTATGTTCAATAAGACTGATGGCCATCCAAGTCTCTCAGAATAGCTGGAAGGAGGGGAAATATGGCAGGAAAAGGAAAGATCTCATGTCTCCATGTGCAATACACAAGGAAAGTAGCAGAGTCTTCTAATGTTTTATTTTTATATACATACATATTTTAAAATGTGTTCTTTTAAGATTGCAGGTTTCTTTTTGTAGGGCGATACTTATATCAAGCACAAGTAACTCTGCTAGAAAATATGTTAATTTTCAGTAACAGTTGCTTAAACCTAATGATAAAAATATTTCACTTTTATTGCAGTTTCTACGTGTTTAATTATTAGTGAGGTCAAGTGTCTTACTCTCTGTTTATGTTCACTATGTGCATTTTCCTTCTATGATGAGCATTTTCATGGCCTTTGCCCACCTCTCTTTTTGTGCATCTATAAGTACCTTATTAATTTGTAAGCGCTCAGTATATGTACAGAATAGTTTTAAAAATTTTCTGTATGTTAAAAACATTTTTTCCCAGCTTGTTACTGAGTTTGATTTATTGTGTCTTTTCCATATAGAAATTTGTGGACTTTCATACAATGCTATTCCCCAATATTTATCTTGATAGCTTCTGAGTTTTGATATGGGGTATACAGTATCTCTACTTAGATATAAATTTACTTTTCTAATTTTTAATGAATAAGGTGATATAACACAGTCAGTAATTTTTTACGTCATAGTTATAAAAGTACCTAGAAATTACTCAACAAATTTCACCTTAGTTCTTTCCTTAAGTTCGTAGAGAGGTGAATCCTTGCAGAGATGAATTTGGGGCACAGCCTTAGATCTAAAGAATATAAAAAGAACTTCCTGAAGATCAGATATTCAGCATAGTGACTATAGTTAATAATACTGAATTGTATACTTGAAATTTCCTGAGAGAGTAGATCTTAAGTGTTCTCCCCTGACACACAAAAATTATAACTATGAGAAATGATGGACATATTAATTAGCTTGACTGTGATAATCATTTCACAATGTATACATATATCAAATCATCACGTTGTACGCCTTAAATATTTACAATTTTTACTTGTCAATTATATGTCAGTAAAGCTAGAAAAAAATAATTTCCTATGTCTGAAGAGAAAATTAACAAGAGCTTAAAAAAGGGGGAGAGGAGTATGCGAATAAACAGAGAATATAAAAGATGCTATTCTCTCCCACTTTCTCCAATGGTCTTGTTTGTGTGACCAATGAATCCCCATGGCTTCTGGGGTCTGTGCTGTGAGCCATTTTAATGGCTGATTAGCACACAATTGATTGGTTTAAGCATGCAGTCCTCCAAATTAGATTTTAAGTAATCCGACTGACCCTGTTAGACCTTGTGTGACATAGAATCCCTCGGGCTGACGCTAAGGACTCAGAGAGGTGAGAAAAGAGGTTGTGCACAAGCAACACAGTCATTCCCAGAACAAAACAAGCCAACAAACAAGGACAGCCAAGGCTACAGTGAACAGAGAGGCTCATGGAACCAGGGTTTGCTCAAAGCCCAACTCCACCCCTTGCACCTATGCGACTTTACACAAGTTACTTAAATCCTTAAGCCTCAGTTTCATCTCAAGAGGAAATGGACAAATTAATATCTCTTCTTCAGGGTTGTTTTGATTAAATCAAGTGATGATGTCTATAGCAGTTAGAGATTATAACCAAATATGAAGCAAATTATTGTAAGACTCCTTCGTGAGGTTCTATTTCTACCTTCTTTTCATGTTTCATAATCTCAAGACCTCATCATTTTCTTATCCATTCAAAAATTGAGCGCGGAGAGGAGCTTCAAGATGGCGGAAGAGTATGACGCGGAGATCACCTTCCTCCCCACAAATACATCAGAAATACATCTACACGTGGAACAACCCCTACAGAACACGTACTGAACACTGGCAGAAGACCTCAGACCTCCCAAAAGGCAAGAAACTCCCCACATACCTGGGTAGGGCAAAAGAAAAAAGAAATAACAGAGACAAAGACTAGGGACAGGACCTGCACCAGTGGGAGGGAGCCGTGAAGGAGGAAAGGTTTCCACACACTAGGAAGCCCCTTCGCGGGCGGAGACTGCGGGTGGTGGAGGGGGGAGCTTCGGAGCCGCGGAGGAGAGCGCAGCCACAGGGGTGCGGAGGGCGAAGCGGAGAGATTCCCGCACAGAGGCTCGGCGCCGAGCAGCACTCTCCAGCCCGAGAGGCTTGTCTGCTTGGCGGGCGGGGCTGGGAGCTGAGGCTCGGGCTCGGGCTTCGGTCGGATCGCAGGGAGAGGACTGGGGTTGGCGGCGTGAACACAGCCTGAAGGGGTTAGCGCACCACAGCTAGCCGGGAGGGAGTCCGGGAAAAAGTCTGCAGCTGCCGAAGGGGCAAGAGACTTTTTCTTGCCTCTTTGTTTCCTGGTGCGCGAGGAGAGGGGATTCAGAGCGCTGCTTAAAGGAGCTCCAGAGACAGGCGCAAGCCGCAGCCATCAGCGCGGACCCCAGAGACAGGCATGGGACGCTAAGGCTGCTGCTGCCGCCACCAAGAAGCCTGTGCGCGAGCACAGGTCACTCTCCACACCGCCCCTCCCGGGAGCCGGTGCAGCTCACCACTGCCAGGGTCCCGTGACCCAGGGACAACTTACCCGGGAGAACGCACGGCGCGCCTCAGGCTGCTGCAACGTCACGCCGGCCTCTGCCGCCTCAGGCTCGCCCCGCATCCATACCCCTCCCTCCCCCCGGCCTCAGTGAGCCAAAGCAGCTGCTCCTTTAACCCTGTCCTGTCTGAGCGAAGAACACACGCCCTCACGTGACCTACACGCAGAGGCGGGGCCAAATCCAAAGCTGAACCCCGGGAGCTGTGCGAACAAAGAAGAGAAAGGGAAGTCTCTCCCAGCAGCCTCAGAAGCAGCGGATTAAATCCCCACAATCAACTTCATGTACCTGCATCTGTGGAATACCTGAAAAGACAACGAATCATCCCAAATTGAGGAGGTGGACTTTGGGAGCAACGATATATATATATTTTCCCCTTTTTCTATTTTTGTGAGTGTGTATGTGTATGCTTCTGTGTGTGATTTTGTCTGTATAGCTTTGCTTTTACCAATTGTCCTAGGAATCTGTCTGTCCTTTTTTTGTTTGTTTCTTTTTTGTTTTTTTTTACTTTAAAAAAATTTTTCTTAATAATTATATTTTATTTTTTATTTTAATTAATTATTTTAATTATTTTTAATTTATTTTAATTTAATTTATTTTATTTTATCTTCTTCATGCTTTCTTTGTTTTTTTTCTCCCTTTTATTCTGAGCCATGTGGATGACAGGCTCTTGGTGCTCCAGCCAGGCATCAGGGCTGTGCCTATGAGGTGGAAGACCAACTTCAGGACACTGGTCCACAAGAGACCTCCCAGCTCCACATAATATCAAACGGCGAAAGCTCTCTCAGAGATCTCCATCTCAACACCAAGACCCAGCTCCACTCAACGACCAGCAAGCTCCAGTGCAGGACACACTATGCCAAACAACTAGCAAGACAGGAACACAACCCCACCTATTAGCACATAAGCTGCCTAAAATCATAATAAGGCCACAGACACCCCCAAAACACACCACCAGTCGTGGACCTGCCCACCAGAAAGACAAGATCCAGCCTCATCCACCAGAACACAGGCACTAGTCCCCTCCACCAGGAAGCCTAAACAACCCACTGAACCAACCTTAGCCACTGGGGACAAACACCAAAAACAATGAGAACTATGAACCTGCAGCCTGCAAAAAGGAGACCCCAAACACAGTAAGTTAAGCAAAATGAGAAGACAGAGAAACACAGCAGATGAAGGAGCAAGGCAAAAATGCACCAGACCTAACAAATGAAGAGGAAATAGGCAGTCGACCTGAAAAAGAATTCAGAATAATGATAGTAAAGATGATCCAAAATCTTGGAAATAGAGTGGAGGAAATAAAAGAAACGTTTAACAAGGACCTAGAAAAACTAAAGAGCAAACAAACAGTGATGAACAACACAATAAATGAAATTAAAAATTCTCTAGAAAGGATCAATAGCAGAATAACTGAGGCAGAAGAACGGATAAGTGACATGGAAGATAAAATAGTGTAAATAACTACTGCAGAGCAGAATAAAGAAAAAAGAATGAAAAGAATTGAGGACAGTCTCAGAGACCTCTGGAACAACATTAAATGCACCAACATTCGAATTATAGGTGTCCAGAAGAAGAAGAGAAAAAGAAAGGGACTGAGAAAATATTTGAAGAGATTATAGTTGAAAACTTCCCCAATATGGGGAAGGAAATAGTTAATCAAGTCCAGGAAGCACAGAGAGTCCCATACAGGATATATCCAGGGAGAAACATGCCAAGACACATATTAATCAAACTATCAAAAATTAAATACAAAGAAAAAAGATTAAAAGCAGCAAGGGAATAACAACAAATAAAACACAAGGGAATCCCCATAAGGTTAACAGCTGATCTTTCAGCAGAAACTCTGCAAGCCAGAAGGGAGTGGCAGGACATATTTAAAGTGATGAAGGAGAAAAACCTACAACCAAGATTACTCTACCCAGCTAGAATCTCATTCAGATTTGATGGAGAAATTAAAACCTTTACAGACAAGCAAAAGCTAAGAGAATGCAGCACTACCAAACCAGCTCTACAACAAATGCGAAAGGAACTTCTCTAGGCAGGAAACACAAGAGAAGAAAAAGACCTACAATAACAAACCCAAAACAATTAAGAAAATGGTAATAGGAACATACATATTGATAATTACCTTAAATGTAAATGGATTAAATGCACCAACCAAAAGACATTGATTGGCTGAATGGATACAAAAATAAGACCCATATATATGCTGTCTACGAGAGACCCACTTCAGACCTAGGGAAACATACAGACTGAAAGTGAGGGGATGGAAAAAGATATTCCATGCAAATGGAAATCAAAAGAAAGCTGGAGTAGCAATTGTCATATCACACAAAATAGACTTTAAAATAAAGACTATTACAAGAGACAAAGAAGGATACTACATAATGATCTAGGGATCAATCCAAGAAAAAGATATAAAAATTGTAAATATTTATGCACCCAACATAGGAGCACCTCAATACATAAGGCAAATATTAACAGCTATAAAATGGGAAATTGACAGTAACACAATCATAGTAGGGGACTTTAACACCCCACTTTCACCAATGGACAGATCATCCAAAATGAAAATAAATAAGGAAACACAAGCGTTAAATGATACATTAAACAAGATGGACTTAATTGATATTTATAGGACATTCCATCCAAAAACAACAGAATACATTTTCTTCTCAAGTGCTCATGGAACATTCTCTAGGATAGATAATATCTTGGGTCACAATTCAAGCCTTGGTAAATTTAAGAAAATTGAAATTGTATCAAGTGTCTTTTCCGACCACAATGCTATGAGACTAGATATCAATTACAGGAAAAAATCTGTAAAAAATACAAACACATGGAGGCTAAACAACACACTACTTAATAACCAAGAGATCACTGAAGAAATCAAAGAGGAAATAAAAAATTACCTAGAAACAAATGACAATGAAAACATGATGACCCAAAACCTATGGGATGCAGCAAAAGCAGTTCTAAGAGGGAAGTTTATGGCAATAAAATCCTACCTCAAAAAACAAGAAACTTTTCAAATAAACAACCTAACCTTACACCTAAAGCAATGAAAGAAGGACAAAAAAACCCCAAAGTTAGCAGAAGGAAAGAAATCATAAAGATCAGATCAGAAATAAATGAAAAAGAAATGAAGGAAACGATAGCAAAGATCAATAAAGCTAAAAGCTGGTTCTTTGTGAAGATAAACAAAATTGATAAACCATTAGCCAGACTCATCAAGAAAAAAAGGAAGAAGACTCAAATCAATAGGATTAAAAATGAAAAAGGAGAAGTAACAACTGACACTGCAGAAATACAACAGATCATGACAGATTATTGCAAGCAACTGTTTGCCAATAAAATGGACAACCTGGAAGAAATGGACAAATTCTCAGAAATGCACAACCTTCCGAGACTGAACCAGGAAGAAATAGAAAATATGAACAGACCAATCACAAGCACTGAAATTGAAACTGTGATTTAAAATCTCCCAACAAACAAAAGCCCAGGACCAGATGGCTTCACAGGAAAATTCTATCAAACATTGAGAGAAGGGCTAACACCTATCCTTCTCAAACTCTTCCAAAATATACCTGAGGGAGGAACACTCCCAAACTCATTCTATGAGGCCACCATCACCCTGATACCAAAACCAGACAAAGATGTCACAAAGAAAGAAAACTACATTCCAATATCATTGATGAACATAGATGCAAAAATCCTCAACAAAATACTAGCAAACAGAATCCAACAGCACATTAAAAGGATCATCCACCATGATCAAGAGGGGTTTATCCCAGGGATGCAAGAATTCTTCAATATATGCAAATCAATCAATGTGATACACCATATTAACAAACTGAAGGATAAAACCATATGATCATCTCAATAGATGCAGAAAAAGCCTTTGACAAAATTCAACACCCATTTATGATAAAAACCATCCAGAAAGTAGGCATAGAGGGAACTTACCTCAACATAATGAAGGCCATATATGACAAACCCACAGCCAATATCGTCCTCAATGGTGAAAAACTGAAACCATTTTCACTAAGATCAGGAGCAAGACAAGGTTGCCCACTCTCACCACTACTATTCAACATAGTTTTGGAAGTTTTAGCCACAGCATTCAGAGAAGAAAAAGAAATAAAAGGAATCCAAATCGGAAAAGAAGAAGTAAAGCTGTAACTGTTTGCAGATGACATGATACTATACATAGAGAATCCTAAAGATGCACCAGAAAACTACTAGATCTAATCAATGAATTTGGTAAACTAGCAGGATACAAAATTAATGCACAGAAATCTCTTGCATTCCTATACACCAATGATGAAAAATCTGAAAGTGAAATTAAGAAAACACTCCCACTTACCATTTCAACAGAAAGAATAAAATATGTAGGAATAAATCTACCTAGGGAGACAAAAGACCTGTATGCAGAAAATTATAAGACACTGATGAAAGAAATTAAAGATGATACAAACAGATGGAGAGATATACCATGTTCTTGCATTGGAAGAATCAACATTGTGAAAATGACTGTAATACCCAAAGCAATCTACAGATTCAATGCAATCCCTATCAAACTACCAATGGCATTTTTCACAGAACTAGAACAAAAAATTTCACAGTTTGTATGGAAACACAAAAGACCCCGAATAGCCAAAGCAATCTTGAGAAACAAAAAATGGAGCTGGAGTAATCAGGCTCCCTGACTTCAGACTCTACTACAAAACTACAGTAACCAAGACAGTATGATACTGGCACAAAAACAGAAATATAGATCAATGGAACAGGATAGAAAGCCCAGAGGTAAACCCATGCACATATGGTCACCTTATCTTTGATAAAGGAGGGAAGAATATACAGTGGAGAAAAGACAGCCTCTTCAATAAGTGGTGCTGGGAAAACTGGACAGCTACATGTAAAAGAATGAAATTAGAACACTCCCTAACACCATACACAAAAATAAACTCAAAATGGATTAAAGACCTAAACGTAAGGCCAGACACTATCAAACTCTTAGAGGAAAACATAGGCAGAACACTCTATGACATAAATCACAGCAAGATCCTTTTTGACCCACCTCCTAGAGAAATGGAAATAAAAACAAAAATAAATAAATGGGACCTAATGAAACTTCAAAGCTTTTGCACAGCAAAGGAAACCATAAACAAGACCAAAAGACAACCCTCAGAATGGGAGAAAATATTTGCAAATGAAGCAACTGACAAAGGATTAATCTCCAAAATTTACAAGCAGCTCATGCAACTCAATATCAAAAAAACAAACAACCCAATCCAAAAATGGGCAGAAGATCTAAATAGACATTTCTCCAAAGAAGATATACAGATTGCCAACAAACACATGAAAGAATGCTCAACATCATTAATCATTAGAGAAGTGCAGATCAAAACTACAATGAGATATCATCTTATACCAGTCAGAATGGCCATCATCAAAAAATCTACAAATAGGGCTTCCCTGGTGGCGCAGTGGTTGAGAATCTGCCTGCCAATGCAGGGGACACGGGTTCGAGCCCTGATCTGGGAAGATCCCACATGCCGCGGAGCAACTAGGCCCATGAGCCACAAATAATGAGCCTGCGCATCTGGAGCCTGTGCTCCGCAACAAGAGAGGCCGCGACAGTGAGAGGGCCACGCACCGCAATGAAGAGTGGCCCCCGCTTGCCGCAACTAGAGAAAGCCCTCGAACAGAAACGAAAACCCAACACAGCCAAAAATAAATAAATAAATAAATAAATTTAATGAAAAAAAAAATCTACAAATAATAAATGCTGGAGAGGGTGTGGAGAAAAGGGGACCCTCTTGCACTGTTGGTGGGAATGTTAATTGATACAACCACTATGGAGAACAGTATGGAGGTTCCTTAAAAAACTAAAAAAAACTACCATACGACCCAGCAATCCCACTACTGGGCATATACCCTGAGAAAACCATAATTCAAAAAGAGTCATGTACCAAAATGTTCATTGCAGCTTTATTTACAATAGCCAGGACATGGAAGCAACCTAAGGGTTCATTGACAGATGAATGGATAAAGAAGATGTGGCACATATACACCATGGAATATTTCTCAGCCATAAAGATAAACGAAATTGAGTTATTTGTAGTGAGGTGGATGGATTTAGGGTCTGTCATACAGAGTGAAGTAAGTCAGAAAGAGAAAAGCAAATACCGTATGCTAACACATATGTATGGAATCTAAAAAAAAAAAAGAAAAGGTCATGAAGAACCTAGGGGCCAGATGGCAATAAAGACGCAGACCTACTAGAAAATGGACTTGAGGATATGGGAAGGGGGAACTGTAATCTGGGAAAAAGTGAGAGTGTCATGGACATATATACACTACCAAATGTAAATTAGATAGCTAGTGGGAAGCAGCCGCATAGCACAGGGAGATTAGCTCAGTGCTTTGTGACCACCTAGAAGGGTGGGATAAGGAGCGTGGGAGGGAGGGAGACGTAAGAGGGAAGAGATATGGGGACATAGGTATATGTATATCTGATTCACTTTTTATAAAGCAGAAACTAACACACCATTGTAAAGCAATTATACTCCAATAAAGATGTTAAAAAAAAAATTGAGTGCCTATTTTATGGAAGACCCTATGTCACGGGCTACTAGACTAGTACACTATTGAATAAAATATGAGTTTTGCTCTTTAAAAAAAAAACCTTATAGACTAATTAGAGAGGTAATGATAATAAAAGGCAATATTTATTGAGAGATTATTCTGCACTAGATGTTTAATTCTCACTTAATTTTCACAGCTATTCTAAAGACTACATGCTATCTTTATTCCCATTTTACAGGTGAATAAACAGAGTTAGGAAACATGTCAAAAGTCACATAACCTGTAAGTATCTGAGCCAATATTCCAACCCAGATGTCTATAAATTGAGTCCAAGTTTTAAATCAGGCTTAAGCCGATGTTATACTAATAAAGTAATAACAAGATGGTATAGTACAACTAGAATGTGGTAAGTGACATGAGAGGTGCAGATAGATTTGCAGAAATTTAGAGGAAGAGTGACCACATTTGGCTGTAAGAATCAAGGAAGACTCCATATAGGAGATATTAGAGTGCTATCTTCAAAAGCAGTAATGATTTAGTCTACAGTCTGCCAAAATACTAGCAAACAGAATCTAACAGCACATTACTGTTGGATACTGGGGGCCTATCCAGTGACAAACCAACATGAGTAAAACACAGCCTTAAAAGTTAAGTGCACACTGCTTTGAAATAAATGTTCTTGTCTTAGGCCTCCAAATGCCAAGCCTGGGAAATGGAAACTTTCTGCAGAGGAGCAAACACTTTCATCCTTGACTAACCATGGGTGAGAACCAATCTGTGATCTCTCTCAGCATTTTGGCTGGGAAGATGGACCATGCACGTGCTGGCAGTGATGTGACCACCCAGCACCTGTGTGGACAAACACAAGTGTTACTCTTGGAACCATACAAGATAATCTCTTTGATACCAGGATTCCCTATTGAGCATGGAATCATATTATCTATTCCAGGGGAAGGAGAAGAACAAGGATTTCTCTACCCAGTTATAGGCTAATATTTTTGTGAAAAAATATGTATAACAGGATTTTTTATCAACACCATTAAAAACAACACACTGTGCTGCTATTTTGTTTTTTTAATGTAATGCATTTCAAAGACTAGGTCCTATGAGGCAATTGGTAATAGATATGAAAGGGAATTCATTCCAGTCCTGTCCTGCCCCTCCCTGTGCTGTGGATTTGGGGCATATGCCAGGGCATTTATTGCCCCTGATTTTTCTGTTTCCACCCCTGGTCATATCCTGTGGATGTTTCAGCTAGACTTGCTAAAGACTAACTCTCAATAAGGTCCAAGGTGAAAAACAGGTAAAACTCTTCGCTAATTGCCTGCCCTCCCACTCCTGAGGCCCTTAATCTTGCTGATTCAAACCAGACATTTGTGGCTGACCGTCTCCCTCTTGCACTAACCTCTGACCTCCCTGAAGGCCACACATGCATGCCGGCCTTAACCCTGCATAGTTATTTTCTTTTGTTTGTTAAGTCTTTTATGTTGTCTTGGACTCCCATGGTACCATGGCTCTTGGTTTTAGGAGCATGGATTTCCTTCATCTGCCTCTGTGTGTCCCCTCAGCCTGCCCCGGTAGGATAGTCATGAATGGAGGGTCCAGCTGCTCACCTATGTGATGTTGAAATCAAAGTTGACTTCAGTGCAAATATATAATATTTTCAACTTAAATGTTTGTGACTTCTATGTTTGGGCATACACCTCCCATGTAATGAACATCATTTTGCAAATATAGACTCAAATAAGCAAGAAATGTCTTATTATTCTATTTAGTTTTCTAAAAGAAAATTTTATCCAAAGTCATTTAAGCACTTGGCTGGTGGGGAATTTAATCACATCGCTACTGGGCTTCCTTGCCTTTCCCCCTCTGTTTCTGCAATTAAAATCTGAAGCAAATTATTAAAATAAGAAAGCTATTATTTGTGACTTAAATTAAAAAATTTAACTGAGCACAGGCGATACTCAATAATATGTAAAAAACATTTTCTTTTACAAGACCAGCTTCTTAGCTAGATTGAGAAAAATGGACACTAAGATAGGCCCATCGGGAGGAAGAACACAGAACGAAGGGTAAGAGGATCTTAGATGTCAAGCTTGTTTATTCAAACTGCATCCTGGAGGTTTTGCAAGTTAGACCTAGGATGATTTCTGGAAAGCAGATTCCTGAGACCAATGTCCAGAGATTCTGATTCTGTAGGTCTGAGGTTCCATCCAAAAATCATCACTATTAATACACATTCCAGGTGATTCATCCATGGGCAGAAAAGTAAAAAATGCTGGGACAATGACAATTTTAGAGTAGGGCGTGACATAAGAAAGCTCTCTCCAAGAAGATCAATCAAAAAGTGTACTGTAAAAATGATAAGAGCTAGAGATAGAAGAGGCCAATTAAATACAATAAAAAGAATTTAAATTAAAAGTAATGGGGGGCTGGATAAGGCAGGCCGAAGTTTGTCTTAAAATTTTGTTTTAGACTCACATGATCTCAATCTTTCTACCTGTCACTATTCTGCTGCTGCTATATTGCCAAATACATGCTAAGTCCTTCAGTGTTTACGGGTAGACTAGCTTCAAAGTTTCTCTCTTAAAATTTTAGGTGTAAAAATATCCTTTTACCTAATTTTGTTCCAAGTCGTCACTTTTATTCAGCATATTTCTTTAGAGGGAAAAATAAAACATTATTTTTACTCTTCTAAACTTTTGGTCTTTTGTTTATTTTCTGTACTTAAAAGTAACTTTATTCCGAACTAATTTTAGGCTTAGAGAAAGGTTGCAAAAATATTACAGGGGGTTTCCAAATATCCCTTTTTCAGCTTGAAACAGAAGAAGGACATCAGCAGACAAACTGGTGAAGTTCAAATAAGGTCTTATTTAAGAACACCGAACTAACGTTAAATCCCCGTTTGACACTGGTACACTTTTAGTATACTAATTAATGTAAACAGAGGCTATGGAGAGGCTATAGGGATAACTTTTGAAGCTTGCTTTTTCCTTAACAGAAATAGATAATTATTTCTATGCATTAGTTTTATATATTAAGTGTATGTATTCATTTTTTTCTTTATCCCAGGGGTTGATGAAAAATTATGAGAATTTTTTGACTCCTTAAGTTACTTAGATGTAAGATTATTAAAATAATCTCTGTGATTATTGCCATTTTTAAATTGGGGAAATGGAGCACAGAGAAGTTAAGTAACCTGCCTAAGATTACATGCTGTAATTAGAGCAGAGATTCATTCATACCAAGGCTTGATTGTGGCTCCAGAGCTCACAATCTATACTATAGTAGCATCATGTTATACTACCTCTCACATCTATAAAATCCATAGAATGCAGTAATGGAAATTGTTGCATTCTCCGAAATCCACAATCTAGTATCACAGGGGGGAGAAAGGATATCTTGGTCTTCAACTTGCATAAGCTTATTCTCACACTCATCAGTAGATTGAATACAGTAATAATCATTCTGTAAGTGAAGGAACATTATAATATTTATCTGAGATGTATAGAAAAATGATCGTAATGTCAGGTCAACAAATTTCTCATGAAACTTCTTCCTATTACACTAGCAGGTCATAATCAATTACACTTATATTTTTAAACATAATTTATTGGCAATAGCCCCAAAATGAGCTCTTTGATACTGGCAGATATCAGTAGCTATAGGGGTCACTGTGTTAATGTTAGAAGTGGGGTGTCAGTCAAGGTTCTCAGCTGTAGGCAATGAAACTGACTGATGATTTAAGCAGAAATAGGACTTATTGGAAGCATATTAGGGGTTCGCAGAATTGATGAGAGGCTGCTCAACCAGGCTGGTAAAATAGAAGAGGGTCAAGGAGCAGAAAGGACATCAACTTTTAGTAGGACTGGTCTGCTCAGTTGCCTTCTCTGGCAACCATCTCCAGACATCACCACCACTGTGAATGGTACTCATCTCTGCTTCCTTTTATCACTTTCCATGATTCAGAGTCCCGGGTGAGAGTACCAAATTGCCCAAGCATTGGTCATTTGCCAGTGCCTGTTTGTGTGATGAAGCCTAGACTTACATAAAGGGGGTCTCCAGGATTAAGAAAGGAGTCTTGTTTCCTGGAAACCCAATGATGGCAATGTCAACTATACGAATTATATTCAAGTTTTATGCCAATTGTAATTCACAAGTGGAATTTTACATTGATATCTTAGAGATTAAAAGAATTCAAGGTCATATTTCTTATGTCTTATATGAAAAAATCCTTTCATGGGAACAGAGAATTTTAGAATGTTAAGAGTATTCTGGAATTTTCTAATTCAATCACACATATCACACCAGAAACTCACTTATAATTGAATGAAATGAAGTGAGTGAATGAATTTGAAACTGATTTATAATTGTTGCAATTAGTAACAAAGCATAATTAAGAGTGTGGATTCTGGATATCAACAGACCTGGGTTCAAATCTTTCCAACACAATCCTAGCTGTATGACCTCCAAGAAGTTACTTAGCCACACTGTACATTTTCCTCTATTCTGTAAAATGGAAAAACTCATACTATCAACTGACATGTGCATGGAGAGGCTCAATTAACGCAATACATGAAAATCAATAAGCATCCAATGGTAGTTTCCTTAGAGGTTATGATATCAATGTTCTCATTGTAATCACCATCATCATTATCACCATCAACATCCAACTACTATTTGAGTACATTTAGTGAAGATCCAAATCTCACAAGGCAATGCATTACATTTCATTTCATTGCTGCCTAGTTCTCGTTATTACCAAGCTCTGATCAGTTGAGAAAGCAGAAAACTTCAGATTTCCAATACACATGAACTCTAGTTGTCTGCATCTTTCCATATTTTCAACTGTGCTCATGCATCAATGTCCTCAACAAACGTGTGTTTTCTACCCACTTAACATTTCACAGCATCATCTATTCAATAAATGATGTTGACCAACAGGTATACACGTATATCCTATGCTGAGTTACAAAAAGTGATTATTTTAAAAGATATTTTATTTAATAATGGCAGAATAGACACTGGCATTTTGTTTATGAAACTAATGAAGAGAAAAATTTTATAGAATTAACATCATGAATATTATGCTAAAATATTCTAAGTTATTTCCCTAAAATATTTATTTTGCGGTAAATCATAGGCTCTCCAAACTAAGTAATTTTGTAAGAAATTACATTCTTGTTATTAATACTTGTATATTTAATAGCACTATCAACTCACTTCTTCTGAATAGCATAATTTAAATTTTTTGATTAATGAAATATGTGTTGTGGAGTTTTAAATTAGGTTTGAAAACTTATTTTTTTTTAATAAGAGAGAGTGATTGTAAGCTATTTGGGCAATCTGAAGTGTGTTTCTTGGCTAACCAGAAAACTAGTTATTTAATGCAGTAATAAACAATTTTAAAATTTGGTGGCTGTATTATATGCTAATTTATAAAACTTGAAATTAAAATTATATACGTTCAGTGGTATTATTTAAAAAATAATAAAATGCAGCAAGCCTTTTTGTTAAACAAGATTTTTAGTTTTTCTTCACAACAAATTACCCACTAGATGGCACTAAACAACTGCCACATTTTTTCTAACGATGACATTATACCAGGTCAAGAAAATAAACCAAGAATCCTAATGATTGATGGAACAGTTGTGTCAGACATACAGACCTAATCTCCAAGTACCTAAATTGTATATAAGGTGATATTGAAGTGTAATTGGGAGCTATTTACTCAAGAAATGTCACTTATGACAGTCATTTTACATTTACAGGGCGAGTAGCTCGATATTAACAATTCAACACAAATTGGTAAAATGTAAATGATTCTTACAATGAATTTGCACTAATCTGAATTCCACAAAATATCTAACCAAGACCTGGATCTTCTCAATGTTTATGAGGAAGTAGTGTTCACAAAATAATAATAACAAAACAATAGTGAAAAGGAATTCCGGGGGAATAATTTATGTATAATTTGAGCTGATAATCATAATTACTCCCGATCCAGGGTTGGTGGGTTAAGGTGAATATAGAATCATTTTCACTTCTTTAGGATATCCTGTCATTTAGACCAATCTTTGTCCAAGGATTGAGCTTATAACTCGGTTCATAAAATTAGGAATATTATAACTTATTTACATAAAGCCAAAACTTCAGACGAAAGCTCAAAGTTTCAGAAAACGGCCAGGATACTTGTAAATTTGGAGCTTTGTATCATCCTATCGAAACATTCCACTCTCTTTTGGAGGCTGATACACATTAAGCCATAAAATGCATAGTCAAACACTAGATGGCTTTGAAGGCAGTGCATTTTACAGCCTTGTCTCCATTTTGTTGAATCTGCTTTTACACATCACTAGGTAGTTTGTATTTTTATAGTATCAACAACTTTAGATTTTGTATCTTTCACCCTCTAATACAGTTAATACTTATAACCCTTCCTGAAGATATAACATTTTGTTGAAGAGACTCAGACATAAAACACAAAATGCTACCAAGAAATCTGTAGCTGAATTTTGACTGGGATTCCAAGTGTCTTAGGCTTGTAAAGGATGCTAATTATGGAATAATAAAATGGGATCATTCGGTCGCAACAAGGCTTGTTCTCACCTTTTGCCTTGAAAACCTGTTGGATATGGCATTTCATGCTCCCTCTTTGGGCTTCCTGTGCCTCATCTGTGAAATGAAAGAGATATTCTCACTACAGGGAGGGAGGAACAGGTAAGCTTTTAAGAGCTCAGCTTTGTAAATAAGTTCATTTATATCAATTTTTTTTTAGGTTCCGCATATAAGCAATGTCATATGATATTTGTCTTTCTCTGTCTGACTTACAAATGAACTTATTTACAAAACAGAAACAAACTCACAGGCATAGAAAACAAACTTATGGTTACCAAAGAGGGGGGGACAATTTGGGATTTGGGGATTGACATATACACACTATTATATTTAAAATAGATGACCAATAAGGACCTATTGTATAGCACAGGGAACTCTGCTTGATATTCTGTAATAATCTAAATGGGAAAAGAATTTGAAAAAGAACAGATATATATATATGTATAACTGAATCAGTTTGCTGTACGCCTGAAACTCACACAACATTGTAAATCAACTATAGTCCAATATAAAATAAAAGTTAGAAAAAAAGAGTTCAGCTTCTAAACAAGGCAGTGCTTAGACTATTCAGTTTCTTTTCAATTCCCTTCCCATTTGCTTCTCTCCTCCAATTTAAGATTTGACTCTGTGACAGGTTTAGAAAACATGTAATGCCTTGGATTTGTTAAAGCAGGCAGGTAGCTAGATATGAGCGGAGAAAGGGCGGGGGCACCGGCCAAAAGGCAGGAAACCGCACATCTTGTAAACAGCGGGGGTCCTTGGGCAAAGAAAAGCAGGAACTTCCAGGCTGACAGGAAACAACGCATTTGGGGTGATAAGGTGTCCTGGAGGCAAACAAAGAAAGGTGGGAAAAGGCAGGAATCTCTGGTGCTCAAATATAACCTTTTGCTCATTAGAATAAAATTAGCCTAGCAGATGAAAAGTCACCATCATGCACCAACGCCATGACACTTCCCATCAAGGCTAAATAAGGACAAAAATCCCTCCTCCCCTCGGGAATGTGGGGCTGGGATGAAAATCAGGGAATACGACCCCCAAACCCCTCCCTCCCCAATGAATATTCCACCCCTTCCTTTCTGCACCCCACATAACCTGCTTGCCAAAGAAACTCAGCACAGCTACTTGAGACTGCCCACTCTCGCCTCAAGAGCGTACTATCGCCTAAATAAATCCTTGCTTTGCTTTCTTGACACCCTTGTCTCATCTCTGAATTCTTTCCGTGATGAGACAAGAATCTACCCTCCAATAACAGAGTCTTTTCCCATGAGGTTATAAATTTTAAAAATAATAAACATTCAGAAGAGTGCACAAAATATAAATGTACAGTTCAATGAATTATCACAAAATGTACACTCTGTAACTTCCTAGACCAAGAAGTAGACTATTACTTGTCTTCCTGAAGTCCCATCTTGTGTCTTTTCCAAATCGCTGTGTTCTCTTTTCTCCTAGTATAACTACTGTGTTAGCTCGGTTCCCTAGGAAATAGAATGTGAGCCAAAGACGGTTAATGTCTTATTTGGAGGTTCAATTCCAAGGCAGTGTGTGAGAGAAAATGGAGCTGAAGGATGGAAGGAGGGGGAGTCAATGCAAGTTGGTGCATCACCAAGCTTGCCACAGCTTGCCCCAGTAATGGCCTATCTGACTGCTCAGACACATGGAATTTCATATTTCCAGACAGGCTATACATCTTATGTGACAAGGATGCATGAGCTTCTCAATGGAACCACAGGAGGTAGCCAAGCATGATCCTCTCATGTGTGCACCACCCACGATGTCCTGCTTCAGGGTATGGGGGCTCCAGCAGCAAGAGGCTGTCAGTGGTAAGATGCCTATCGATGGTGAAGGAGATTGAGCTGGAATCAGAACTCCCATGCCAACTGTTTGGCAAATATTTCCAAGCACGTGGCAAGGTTATACTTCTTGTCCCCTTTGTGGCTGGGTGAGGGTACAAGTCTTGTTCAGACCCATGCGTTGCGAACAGAAGTTACATACTTTACTTCTGTTTCAGAACGTTACTTGCTAGGCTCAGACCCCAGGCCCACCAGAACTCTCTGCAATGGAGATCATGTTTGAGATACCATCAGCGAGGTATCCGCCATTGCCTATCGTGAGGGGATCTGCAGTAGAAGCCCTAGCTTCTGTGCATGATATGTGTGAAGGAAACATAGCATGAGCAGAAAAAGAAAAAACCCTTTTTCATATTAAGCCACTAATTTTACAAGGTTGTTTGTACTGCAGAAAAACTAGCCTGTCCCAAATGATATGACATGGAACGTTGTGAAAATCATACCTGAGCTAACATTTGGACACTTGCCAAAGAGCAGATATTAATTCATGCTAACTAGTCATTGTCATTTCAAACCCAGTTAAATATTTGTCGTCACCACCACCTGTTCCCCATTTCCCCTCTAGGGCCTGGAAATTATAGGACAAGATGAAAGAGAGAACGTTAACATAAAAGAACAGACTTCAGCTTCCACTCTCTTTCAGGTTCCTGGAGCTATGGATCCATCTGAGCTCAAAGAAGAAAAAAAGCAGGGTTTTTAACTGAATTATTCTATTTTAGAAAGTAGAAAAAAGCTATTGAGCTGAAGTGTCTTTAAGCAATAGGACAGAGAGGTTGCAACAGGCAGTAATTTATAATCCTCCTAATATACATGTGCAATAAATGAGTCCCATTAGCAAAAGCTAGCATCATCCAAGAATATTCTGGAACTCAGAGACTATGAGAGGTGGGATTTCAACTTTATTCATTTTTGTTGAAGAGGAAGGGTTTCTCAAGCCTTATATACTATAACTTGTCTGTCTCATTCATATTATGATAGACACAGATATAGAACCATGGTATTTGTGCTTTGTCTTCAAATACAAATTGATTAAATATGGAGAATAGAAATCTTTCTAAAATACTTTTCCGAAAGTAGTAATAATCATTGAATAATTTTTGCATTGTCCTTGTGGCTGCATGATAACAAAACCACCACCTTCTCCTTCCGTAGAAAGAACTATCACTAGATATACAATTATATATAAACATTATATTATGCTATATATTGATATAATTTAATATATTATATATTACATAAATATATGGTATGTATGTTAATTCTATATAAAACATTTTGATAGGATTTACACACCATTCAGTTGATCCATTTAAAATGTACACTTCAATGGTTTTTAATATATTCACAAAGTTGTGTGACCATCACCACAATCTGTTTTAGAACGTTTTTGTCACCCTAATAAAAGAACTGTGCTCATTAGCAGTCACTACCCATTTCTCCCCCAACCCTCCCAGCACAAAGGAACAATTAATCAACTTTCTGTCTTTTTAGAATTGCCTATTCTGGCTATTTAATATAAATGGAATCAGAAAATATGATTTTTTTCGTAAGTGGCTTCTTTCACTTAGCACAATGTTGTCAAGGTTCATCTATGATGGAGCATGAATAAGTATATGCTTTCTTTGTGTTGCCAAATAACATTCCATCATGTGGCTATTTCAAATTTGATTTTTCCATTCATCAGTTGATGGACATTTGAGTTGTTTCCATTTTTGGTGATTATGAATATTGCTGCTTTGAACATATGGACATACAGTTTCATCTCTCTTGGTTAAATACCTAGGCGTGGAATTTCAGGTCAAATGGTAACTCTTTGTTTAACCTTTGTAGGAACTTCCAGACTGTTTTTCAAAGCATCTGCATCATCTTATATTCCCAGTAAGACAGTGTAAGAGAATCCCAATTTCAACACTGTGTTTTAATAATCAAAAAACTGAAAATGCTGCAGGTGTATTTATTAACTGCTGTAAATGAGGCAGGCTTTTTCTACTTGCAATGAGGGAAGATATTGGAATTTTCTCAGTTCATCAGGAAAAAGATTGCACCACCCTAAAGTTAGTAAATTGCTGTCAGGGAGCAGTTTAGGTCCTGAAACAATCTGGCTCAGTGGCAGGAAAAAAATGAACACTTTCACCTGTTTTCATTTGTAACTTAGTGTTAACTTCTATTCATCAGCTTTGGTTAAATAAGGACGTGCGGACTAGTTGTATGTGAATAATAGCTATCATCTGAGTTTGCATAATGGTGAAGATATCAAGCTATTCATCAGAAGACATGACTTTCCTTTGAAGTTAAAACTGGAAAAAATGTGAGTCTTAATGCATAAAGTATCACTATCCATAGGATCTAATTCCTAGCGGCTCCTGTGCCACTTTGAAAATGAGCTTAATCAAGTGTCAGTAATGATTTTACATCCTTTAAAAGGGGAAATCAAATATAGCATCCTATGTGCCAAGACATTAGAAATCAATATAAAAGAAGATATCTGTGTATTGTATAAATGGCTATGAAAATTATAAGTTCATCTATCAAAAAAGATTACCTGTTCACGAGTCCTAATGAGAGATCCCATTTGGTGAGCATTTGGCTAATAACTCAGCAGCTGCGGAGCATTATAACTTCATCTAATTATTTCCAAGGAGATGAGATCTATCTGCTGCAGGCAAAAGTGCACTTAGAGAGAAGAAATAGGTCTCTACATTTCTAACTATCCCAAATTAACCATAGAATGTATAAAAACAATATTTACCTATGGGCCACCTGTATCCCCAGTGTAATGATAAATCCACACCATCAGTGACAAAGCATCTTGGAGAATGAAAGCAATTAGGCAGATAATTAAAGGGAAAGCAATCATTTGCCCCCCTTTCCACTTTATCCCTCCAATTATCAGAAAATTAACATGAAATATTTTGTTAAAGTGAACAACATGAATAATTGTTTTAATATTCTGCTTGATATTCCTAGGAAGTCTTATCAAATGAGAATTCAATTGTGAGGATTTGTCTATTACCCAAAATGGTTGATTTCAGGGTTGATGAAGTGCCCATCCTTCCATGTGTAGAAAATGATATCAAGAGTCTCTCCCTTCGTGGAAATCACCTGGAACTGGAGAGACAATCCTGATAGCAACCAAATGCTTGTTTATTGACCATTTCCTGGACCAACAATAAAAGCCATTAGAAAAAAAACAGTTTCATGACAGTTGGGAAAATCTGAAGATGTACTGCATACTAGATGATATTATGGCAGTATTTTTTAATATTCTTGGGTAAAATAATGATATTGTGACTATCTCTTTGGAGATACGTGCTGAAATATGAGGGTGAAGTGACAGGATATCTACAACTTATTTTCAAATGGTTCAGCCAAAGTCAGAAGATAAAGCAAACGTGATAAAATAATGATCATGGGGGAATCTAGGTCAAGAATAAATAGGTGTTTCCTCTTTCCAATTTTTTTTTGCAGGCTTTTAGTTTTTCAAAATAAAATACAATTTGGGGAAGGGACAAGAAGGAGATACCCTTGCTGCCTATGGAAAATCAAAATATCCTTTAAATCCTGGCTTAAATGTTACCCCGGTGTGTGAGTGTGAGTGTGTTTGTGTGTGTGTGAGTGCATGTGTGTGCGTGTGAGTGTGTGTATAAGTGTGCATGAGTGTGTGTTTGTGTGTGAGAGTGTGTTGTGAGTGTGTGTGTGTGAGAGTGTGTGTGGTGTGTGTGTATAAGTGTGCATGAATGTGTGTTTGTGTGTGTGTGTTGTGTGTGTGTGTGTGAAATCTTATTATTTACTCCATTGTGAACTGTCCCTCTCTGAGTTATTTTAACACTGTCTATTCACAGAATTAGCAATTAGTCATATTCTGCTCTCAATAAACATCTGTTAATTTGATTGATGTAGGTTTGAAGTTCAAGCAATCAGTCTAAGATTCTGTAAGAGCTGATAACAATGGTGATGACAATGGCAGTTGCCATTTATCACATGTTCATTGTGTGCCTAGCACAGGGCGAAATATTTCACATAAAGCACATTTTATGATCTTCCTTACATTTGATGTGGAAGCCTGGGTTATCTGACAATTCATGAAACAAAAACCCCGATTTACTTTAAGAAAACATTTCTCAGCATGCCGTGGTACTGAAAATGAATGAAACCCAGGATGCCTCTTTTCCTGGGATGTCACACAACTGGGAGATGCTTAATGGAGTTTGTGTAGATTTAAAACCCAAAGAAACAGCCACTGCCAGAGTAAAACTACTGAGAAACAATTTGGGGAAACCAAGGTAGCGGCTCTCTTTATCTACGGTGATTTTATTTTCAGGGCAAGCTGCTGTGGAATAACCCTGAGGCAGACAACACACCAATCCATCAGGGTGCTGGGCCAGAGTCTCTGTAGATCCTGAATTTGCCCCGTAACCTGCTGAATGTGTTTCCAAACTGTCCCGTCAATGGGTACGATGAATTAATAGAAAAAAGCCCAGGATCTATTTCCAAGATGGAAGGTTGTCTTTTCCATCTCCATAAAGCTGTTGAAATGAGATCCCATGGCTTTTTATTAGGTGTCCTTGACTCATGACATTCAGTGAATAATCCTTTAGGCAACACGTTGTGCATAAAACTGTGAGAAGTCTATGGAGATAATTACACATGTGGCTACTGGCAAGACAATTTATCACAGCAGCACTGAGGCTAACCTGAGGTTGGACACAGTTGTTAAGCATTGAAATGGATGCTGTAAAATGGAAAGTCATTGGCACATTTAAGAGAAGGGTAAAGTCTCAATATCTTAGATGTAAGATGTTATCTTGGGGTAATCAAATAAGAGTAACAATAAAGTAATTTAAATGAGTGATAATTTCCTTTCAATAAATGATAATCATGTATTGTGGAATGATCTAACCCATGGAAGAGACCACGTGTTTATTCATATATCCTAATGATTAACCCTGATCAGTACAGTTTATGCATATGACTAGGCATAAAGCAAAGTAAACAAATATTTTCAGAGACTAGAACTCCTCATTTCTTTTATAAAATTAATTTAGTAACCCAGACGGCCCTTAATTCAAAAATAAATAAATAAATAGAAGCAAACATATTGGGCCACTTTGGCTTTCGGTGTGTTTTTCCCCTCATGACATCTGTCTACATAGGACAAAATAATTGGGTAAAGCGAACAGATGTGAGTGTCCTTATCGTCAGTTAGTCCAACAGTAGGTTTATAAACAGGGAGCCAGAATGTTGGCACATTTACCTGGATGAAAATCTCTCAGGAGTTTACCTTTGCTCAACTCAACATCATTCTGTGTGCCAGGCTGGCCAATTTTAGTGCTACGAAGTTGCCAAGTTGCTTCCCATGCTACAACCTTTGCGTGCAACTTCCTCTGCCTGGAATGATTTTAACTCCAGCCTTCACATAGGTGGGTTCTCCTCATCCTTTGGGTCTTAGCTTCACCTTCTCACAGACGTCTTTCCTGAACCTCCTACCATGTAAAACTCTCCACGTGCTTGCTTTTGATTTTCTATCTTCACATGCAGTTTGATTCCTTTATAGCACTTATCACAACTTTAAAATATTTTGTTTTTGTTTGTGCTTTGCTTATCTTTTGCCTGTCTTTCCCGCTACTTTTATGGCCCATGAAGCCAGGATGGGTGCCTTCCTTGTTCACTGTTGTATCTTCAGCACACAGCAGAGAATGTGGCAGATGGCGAGCACTGAGTTGACCCTGGCTAAATGAATGGATGGGTGGATCCTTAGACATTCATCCCTAATTTGGCCTGAATTAGGAAAGAGGACAAAATTATTTAGATTAGGTCAATTCCCTCTTTGACCAGTACATCAGGGTTTTTTAGGCCACGGTAAAAACTAGATAGAAGCTTAGTTTCGCTTAACACAATACAAGTTTGTTTCTCAGTTATGAAACAGCAAAGATGGTCTATGTCAATGGGGCTGGGGGCAGAGTGGCCGCCCTTGGCTGACAGTGGCTGGGCCATCACGTGTAGCTTCCCAGCTCACAGTGGGGGCTGACAGCCCGATCAGCCAGAGAGAAAAGAGCACCAAGGTAGGCACAACGGGGGTTCTCAGCGGCTCTGCCTGCAAATGGTCCACACCATTTCTGCTTGCTAGGACTCAGTCCCATGTCTGCCCCAGCTGCAAAGGATGCTGGGAAATAGAGCCTAGTGGTCTTTTCTCCAGGATTCTGGATCAGCATAAGGACAAATTTCATCCTCTTTTCCATTCACTTAACAAGTGCCTGTTAGAGGTCTGGGTTTATAAACATGAATAGACCCCTCCCCAGAAGAGCTTACAGACCAGCGGGAAAATTGTATATACATAACTAATAGCAGTGTACTATGAGCCAGGCTGTAATAAAGATATCTATGAGTGCCACGTGAGGCCATAAAAAGAATAGGGGAAAACTTCAAAAAGGAATTGAAATGTGAGTCAGGCCATGAGCATAGTTTGCGATGTGGAATAGGAATTGAGTGAGAACAAGGTTAAATGTAATGGTGTAGAATTTTAAACTGCAATCGTTACTGTAGTGAATGATATTACCATGATATTTCACATAAATATAATGAATACAAGGTGAGCATTAAAACTGTGGATATTTATCACTGTAAACATAATTCTCTATGAATGTATTTTAATAGACTGCATTGTCCATTACAGAGTATGACATCTGGAAGGCATGAAACAGAGTGTTTCAAAAATTGAACCCTCTGGGCAAAGCCAGGATGATTTTAATCAGGATGACTAAAATTAAACTTTTTTGAATAATATTTAGTCTACATTATAGGCACTTTTCTTTGCATCATTGCTTATGAAATTGTACCAGTGCAACTGGATGCATTTGTTTCATCCTCAAGTATTTATTACATCAATACTGATTTCTAAGTACTGGAAAAAATAAGGGGAAAACAAATAAAAATGGTCCCTGCTGATGGAGACAGAGTTAAATTTGTGTTGCTTTTTAGAAATAGATCTGTAGGAATCAGCGGTCTAATTCCCAAAGGGCCTGTCAGGTAAAAGCCAAGATAGAACGGCTTGGTACTTTCTGAGTAATAAGGACTAATGAGTGAAATCAAGCCACTTATACACTAGTGAAGCTAAAGAATAAAACAAAATAAAGAATAATAGCGAAGTCAGAGAAAGGTAATGAACATAAGATCGTTAAGTAAAATCAAACTATATGACAAATATATGCTGTTTATAATTTTCTGTTTTCTACACTGGTCCAGCAGAGCAGGCTAGAGAAGAATGTAGATAACTGAATAGAAAAAAAATTACAAATGATAAAATTCTGTAAAAGAAAGGAGGTCCAGTGTGTTAGAGAAGCAAAAAGGAGAAAGAAAATGCCGATTTGTTGGGTCAAGGAAGACCTCCTAGAGAAAGTTACAAGTCAGCCGTGTCCTGGAGGATGAGCAGGAACTAGGAAGGTATAGGATTGGGATGAGGGGACATGAGGGGGGAACGGTGTGTGCAAGCACTTGGAGAGGTTGGTCAGTGCCGCACTTAAAGAGCCAAAAATGCTTAGTAAGCACCTGTATTGACCTGCTAGGGCTCCATAACAAAATACAGCAGAATGGGTAGCTGAAACCACAGAAATTTATTTTCTCACAGTTTTGAGGCCGAAAGTCCAAGATCAAGGTGTTGGTAGGGTTGGTTTCCTCTGAGGTCTCTCTCCTTGGCTTGCAGATAGATGCCCTTTTGCTGCCTCTTCACATGGTCATCCCTCTGTGCATGTGCGCCCCTGTGTGTCCTAATCTCGCTTCTTATGTGAACATCAGTCATATCGGATCTGGTCTACTCTGACACCCTCATTTTAACTTTATCACCCCTTTAATGACCCGTTTCGTAATACAGCCACATTCTGAGGTCCTGGGGGTAGGACTTCAGCACATGAATTTCTTAGGGACACAATTCAGCCCATAACAAGATCTTCTTTAGACTTAATGGATGAAGACTTACCCTCCCTATTATATCAAAGAACCCGATGTTCATTGTAGGTGGGATGGATGTAAGGAGAACTGGAGACATGGGCAAGCACTCAGGACCTGAGTGTTAGGAGGAGAGAGGATAGAGCCGAGCACAGAAGTTCTCATACTTTTGGTCTCAATCCCCCTTTCCACCCTTAAATTTACTGAGGATTCCCAAGAGTTCTTATTTGTGTGGGTTATATCTATCAAATTCACCATATTGAAAATTTAATCTGAAAATTTTTGAAAATATTAACTCATAAAATAATAATAAACTCATTCCATATTAACATCTATAACATAATTTTTGATGAATTGTATTTCCTAACACACACACACACACAGACGCACACACACACAGTGAGAAGAGTGACATTGTTTTTATAAATCTCTTTAATGTCCAGAGCAATGGAAAACAACTAGATTTTCATTTACACCTCTATGTTTTATCTACCTTTCATGTTTCTTTGGATAATGTATAATGAGGAAAATCTGGCTCATAGAGATATGTAGTTGATAAAGGGAAAAGTATTTTAATAGCCATTTCAAATAATTGCAGTTATTCTTCCATATTTCTAGATACCCCAAAATTCCCCAAGTGATTATTTCATAAAGATTAGTCACAATGTGAGATCTGAAATCTTATCAATGAATTTATTGTGCTGTTGCATTAAAATCCATTATTCTATCTTGCATTTTTTTATTGAATTATAATTCACATACAATATTATATTAGTTTCAGGTGTACAACATAGTGATTCGATATTTTTATACATTATGAAATGATCACCATGGTAAGTCTAGTTACCATCCGTCACCATACAAAGTTATTACAATGTTATTGACTATATTCCCTATGCTGTACATTACATCCCTGTCACTTACTTATTTTATAACTGGAAGTTTGTACCTCTTAATCCCCTTACCCATGCATTATTTTGTAACGTGATACATTTGTCATTTTAAGAATACCGACTTACTGAGTCATGCAGATCTTTTCAATGTTGCAACATTTCATTATAGACAATTTTTTAAAGCACATGTGTTAATATCACCACCAATCTCATCAGAAAACTCTTTACATTTTGAGCAGCTGTTACTCTTTCAGTGGTCAATAGGAGTTTTTCAAAATTTAAATTTTCAGTTTAAAGTTCTTTAAAAAAAATCTTCAGTCACAGATACTTTCAGTTGCTTTCCACATCACTTCATTTTTAAGAAAGTATCTGCCAATCATCCAAATATGGATAATCGTGGTTAGTTCTGTGAAAAATACAGGTTGTTAAATTCTGGTTTGGTTCACAGCTTTATCTCAAGTGCTTTATGTGTCTTCCTGTTTCATCTTACGGGATACGAAAAGGTCATATTCTGTTTACTTTACAGTCCTCCAGTTGCAGGCCCTATCCATGAGGTCCTGCATTTCTCTGCTCTGTCCTGCTGTACGGTGCTGGCAAAGGGGTCAGAATCCTGTCTCCTTTACAGAGGTGCTTCAGAAACAGGCTAGACTCCATACAGGGAGACAGAAGCGTGGGCTTTGGCTTAAACACCTACAAAGCTCAAGCAGAATGAATTAATTCAGAGTCTTCTATGATATTAACATGCACTCATTTTTCCAAGGAATCAGGCTAACTTCTGGAAAGTGGTCACTCTCTAAAGAGAACAGAGAATTTGGAATATAGACTCACATGCTTCCATCTTTGGTAAAATATTCTCATTGTATGTTTTCTACGTCTGAGATAATCAGTAGTAACTTCCATTAAGGTAAATTCAAATTAAAAATATTATAAGAATCCATCTTTTCTCATATCAATGTAAACAAACGTTGGAGAATATATCAAAAATATGCAATCACTCCATGCTGAAGTGCAATTACCTTCCAATGAAAACGGATACTTTTTGAATTATATTTTATGAATATGTCTGTAAAGTGTGAATGGAATTGAAGAAAGTCCTGAAAATGCAATGTTTTGCAGATGTGAAAAGGGAGTTCCTAAAGTTTCTCTTTGGTGTGTGTCATACAAGTGCAGTGTATTTTCCCCCTCTTAATAAACATTGCTTTTCTTGATTAAAATAGGAAAAGGTCTTATTTAACTAAGGGAGTTTTGCTTTCTGCCACGTGGTGCCTGCTTCATCAGCCCCCTTCCAGATGATTAACTCCATTTTTTTCTAATCCTGGAGGGGCTGAGTTCCCGCTCTTGACCCAGACCCTGGTTGCCTTAGAACCCAGCCACCCTTCCTCCATGAGCGATTGTAGGAGCTCTTTGCTCTTCTATTCAAGATGGTTTTCCCAGGAGAGGTCTGGCTTCCCCTATCAGAGAAAAAGGAGCTGCCATTCCTTAATGTCCAAGCTAGCTATCCAAAACACGCAAGCGCCTACAGAGTGGAGATGTAAATATTTTCCCCAGAACGTTCCATTTAAGATATTATATCTTTCCAGGGATAATGGCTCCACAACACCCTTTACGGTGTTTCTGCTGCTTCTCAGCAGGTGTGCCCTCCTCTTTGCTTACTATCCATCATCTTCTTCATTGCTCCCCAGTGGGGCTGTATCTGACATGTGCAGACACACACTGCCCTTCAGCTCAGAGATTTGGCTGACTTCATGTGACCTCTCCAAGTCCTCTCTACACCACAACCTTTCTTGCTGATAACCTTTGCCTTCTTCTCTTGGCATGATTTTACTCAAGTTCCCAATGTGGGCAATCCGATTTTTTTTTTTTTTTAATTTTAGAATTTTATTTATTTTTTTTTATACAGCAGGTTCTTATTAGTTATCCATTTTATACATATTAGTGTATACAGGTCAATCTTAATCTCCCAATTCATCCCACCACCACCCACTCCCTCCCGCCGCTTTCCCCCCTTGGTGTCCATACGTTTGTTCTCTACATCTGTGTCTCTATTTCTGGTGGGCAATCCGATTAATCCAGCTCTTCTTTTCTTAGCAAACCATGTCTGGGTTGCAGGGCAGCAGTCTAAGTACCAGCTGAGGAGAAAAGCCCTGTGGGAAGCGGTTGGAAGAGGGAATCAGCGTTGTAGGAACATGATGCTATAGCTCAAATAGGAGCCCTCGGTGTGTAGCTATGGCCAGCGCTCTGAGCAGAACAGTTCTTGGAAGCGACTGTGGGTGGACCAGCTCAATAATCTACTGCTTCTATTAAAGCTTCAGGGCTATTGTTGTCCTACGTGTTGTGTTTTCTGCACGCAGAATCTCTGTCACGTAGTAAAATCCATAAATACTTCGCAAATGACTCAATGACTTCTTCTCTGCACCCCAGAACAGCAAGCAGGTTCTGTTTTAGTTTTTACCCCATGGTATAGCTCAGTTTAACTCTACATTTTATATACAGTTAGTTTCTAAATCAAATACAATGTAATATGACTTTAAAAATTATTTGTTGACAAATCATGTGTTTTCTAATATAAAGTTAATTAAATGTGGTTGAATATCGAAGTGGAAAAATAATTTTGTAATATTATTAAATATTGTATTAAAATAAACTTCATAATGCAATCTTTAACAATACACTGTTCTAATGTAAAATGTTTTTACTCAAAATAACTTCTTTATTATACATCATGCAAAACTATAAAATTATTTTTGAAAAAGTCCTAAGAGGACTTTTAAGAAATGTATTTTTTGCGAAAAGGCTTAGGAAATTAAAACAAAAAAGAAATTAGCAAATGTATCTGAATAATTCTTAAGGTCTTTCCAGTTTGAACGTCTATAATCTGTTTATTCTATTAATTTATTGTACATATAAATTAAGTTATTTAATCATTCAATATTTATTAGCTATCTAATATATATGCAGTATAATAATTCATATTATTATTTGTATTACAGTATATGCATTCTTTGGGTATCATAGTGTATTCTTTTTATGGATACATTTTCATTTTTAGCTATTTAATTCCAATTAGACTATAAGCCTTTCAAGAAAAATTTCTATGTGAGAATTCTTCACATCCTTTGGGGAATTAATTAAAAGAAACATATCAATTTTGCTGCTTCAAAATTTCTTTTGCAAAATCATGAACATCAAACTTAATGAATCATCTTCAGTCAAAACATAAAAGATATCAAAAAGTTTAAAGAAAAATAATCCAAAAAATTATAAAGAAAAATGAGAAATCCAAAATGTTATTTTTGTCCTTATTCTTCAAATTTCAAACCAACAGACTTCATGAAAAATGTTTTAAGACAATTCCTTATAGTTTTAAGTCTTTGGCACCTAAAATTTATGCAAAAATCTTGTCAAAAAGATTGTTTGTTATTCACTTTTAGTTACAAAACCCAGATACAATATTCCATCTAGAGAATAGATTAACATTTTTTTATCCTGAATTATACTCTGTTGTCCAAAAGTTAAATGACATTATACAATGTGCCATTTGAAAATGAACATTTTCTTAGCATCACTAATGTGCGGTAAAGGGACCCTAAGTACAACGCAGTTGTGTCAGTGCTGAGAAATTAATTTACCTCCACTGTAATAGTAAACTTCCACTATTTTCCTACTAAAATTTGAATAATAAAAATTTCATTATTATTATATTTAATAAAATGTCAGATTTTTTCTTTTATCCCAAAATTTCATTCTTTTTTCTGTTTTATTTATTTATTTATCCATTTTATACATTTTAGTGTATATATGTCAGTCCCAATCTCCCAATTCATCACACCACCACCCACCCACCCACCCCCGCCACTTTCCCCCCTTGGTGTCCATACGTTTGTTCTCTGCATCTGTGTCTCAATTTCTGCCCTGCAAACCGGTTTATCTGTACCATTTTTCTAGGTTCCACATATACCAAAACTTCATTCTCTTAATGGTGACTTTGGCTTTGGCCTCAGCATTAGCCGAATGTGGGCTTAACCCTTGATCATTTGGCATTCAGTCAAAACGTGTATTCTGTGAACTTCTAAACAGATAGTCACATGCATACGTATCCTTTTTACATAAATGATTTAATACTATAACACATTTAGCAAATAATGATATCATAGGTCTATCTCACTCTTTGTTCTAGGTTTTTGTTTTATGCAAACAATGCTTAATGAACATGGATTTACAGATATCTTTGTGTACTCTTGCCAGTATATGAGTGGCATATTTTCCTAGAAGTAGAATTGTTTTTTCTCTGCCTGCATTTTGAACTTTGATAAAAATTGCCACTAACAATACAAAGAACAAATTATGAGAAAGCTTTTCCCTCATATCTTTGGATGACTCATAATTGTTTTTATTTCCCCCCAAAAGTACTAATTCTTGCATCAGAGCTAAACACGATTTTCAAAACTTTGAGGACCTAGCTAGCTAAATATATATATATATAAAATATACATGTATGTATATATATAATTTTTTAATTCAATCTCATTTAAAATAATTTTAACTGTTGCTAACAAAGGCAAAGCAATAAGCATTAAGATAGTTAACATATTTTCCCTCTGTCATTTTTATTTATTCATTATTGCCTTATGAAGATGCACTAAACAAAAACGAACAAACAAAAAACAACACCCTCTGTGGACCTGGTATCTTGCTTTCTTTCCACCTGGCGTCCACCAGATGTCTCCCCTCCTCCACTAAGGTGTGCTTGTCAGCCTTGCCTGTTGCTTTCGGAAGCATCTATTGGTGAGTCAGAATATTCCCTCATAGAATTTTTTTTTCAGGGTACTGTTCATCTTTTTTTTAAATAAACACGAAAATGCTTCTTTTAGAACTAGTACCTGAGTGAAAATGGCTTGATACTAATAACATTTCCTCCATTTTGGAAAATAGAAGACGGTACCCATAACAGAAAAATATTTTTTTCTTTTCAGGAAAACATCATTATACATGGGGGTGGTATGTATTTTAATAACATAAAATTGATTTGCATAAGAGAATCTACCAACCGAACCAATTTGTTCTGGTGTAATAAGGGTACACACCCTTATAACTGAAATAGGTTTAACCAATTTACATTTTTACCAGAGCCCAGTTTAATACTTTCAAAGTTTTTCAAGGGTGAACCTTTCCAGTACAGCCAAATTATACAAATATTAAGCATTCTATACATATTTTTAAAGCTTCCTATATCACTTGGTACAGGCAGGTGTTTTATAAAAACAGAACAAAACCCCTACATATATGAAGTGGCTGTGCAAGCAGGAAGAGTAGCGAAAGAAAGAGGAGATTCTCACGTAACACAGGAGAGAACTCAGTTATTCTGTACAGCATAGTAGTTAATGAACACCTACATAGCCATGGGAGAAAGACATCGCTAAAGAAATGCACAGGCCAAAGATCTTTTAAGATGCAGTCAAATCATTTTCTCGTTCAAAACAGGGAAGTAGAAGAGAAGAATCATATGTTGCTGTTTTTAACCTCAAGTCTTCCATTTCCTTCTACCTTTTTTATTTCCCTGCAAGTGTTTTCCTTAAAATCAAGCCTACAAAAGAAAAAGAGTTCTCTACTCCCGCACTGCCAACCACCCCCAAATCCTCTATTATAAGACAATATTGGGACCCCTAATTTTCAGATATTATTACTTTTCATTCTCATGGCAACTCTGCAGGCATCACTGAAACTTAGAGAGACAGTTTAAGGAACTTACCTACGACATACATTCCATCATACCTGACATGAGACCTGACACAGAACTCACAGATATTGGCACCATTAGGCCATCTTTTCTATACGTGACACATTTGTCTTTTAATACCTCCAAATTCCTAAACTTCTAGCCCTTCAAAAATACAGATAATTGAACATTATTCTACAAAAATCCATCAAAATAAATTCTAATGCATCAAATGTGGTAGTAAAAAAAGTACATTAAAGGAGAAGAAACTGTATTTGAATATTTATATAATCTTTAGTGTTGGAGAAAGAAACTTTAGAGGCACAGCATTAACAGCAGAAAAATAAAGGTAGGAAGATCTGAAAAAACAACGATTTCATACTACTAAATTAAAACACCCTATCTAAACCAAAATATAAACTACAGTGTGAGGAAATATTTGCAACATGTATAACAGGCAAAAGAGATTTATCTTTTCAATGTTTAAAAATTGCTTACAAATCCATAAGAAAAGATCCACCATTTAAATGGGCAAAAGAAATGAACAGGCCTGTGATAAATAAACATGAAATAGCACAAACAAGCATGAAAGCATATACAACCTCACTAGTAAATAAACAAAAACTCTTAGACAATTGATGTTTAACTTATCTTCTATCAATTCGGGCAAGATTTAAAAATAATACCCTTTAATTTTGACAATGGTGTGAAGAAACTAGACACATATTTTTTTGGTGGGGAAGAAAGATTGTGTTAACTTTCTAAAGAATAATTGGATGAAATGTTTTAAAATTCTTAAAAATGCATATACACTTTAACTCAGAAATCTTAGATACAGGGATTTATCTTATGTTAAAAGTTATTCATGTGTTCAAAGATGTTTATTGTGGTATATATTTTTTAATATTATAAAAATTGAAATCAACCTAAATGTCCAACTGTAGGGTGTTGGTTAAACTACAATATATCTACAATAGAATATTTTAAAACTATTTAAAAATATCATGTGGTCGAATAATACTGGTTTTGACATGGGTAGAGTTTATGAGACATTGTTAAATAGGTAAAAAAAAAAAAAAAAAAGATCTCTATAAGGTAGGTATTTTATTTTGGGAGGAAAACATGATACCTATGTACCAAAAAAAAGTCTAAAGAACCATAAACCAAAATGTGTGTAGTGTTTGCCACTGTATGTATGTATGGTGATAATGTGAATAAATGTTTATTTTTTTCCTCTTTGTCAAATAGTCTTTTCCTCTGAAAAAATTTTACTTTTCAAGTTACAAAAATACTCTTAAAATCTAGAAGCTCTAAATATAACAGACATTTGAATTTATTTATGTTAAGCCCAACTAACTTCAGCCTGAGACCAATCAGGACTTCCTTGGAGCTGACAGAAGTATTCAGACAAGTTCAGGTTTCCCTGAACTTGAGAAATCCTCAGAATGGCAGAATAATATCTCCAGGGGAAGAACTCTTTCCTCTCATTAGTTCCTTTATCCCATTTAGAGGCGTGTCTTTTACAGAGTAATGCGTATTATTGCTATTTCCATGAAACAGAGGGTAGGGTTGGGATCTCCAGTGATTCCAACGTGTCAGTAGGTTCTGAGAGAGCAGTTCCTTTGAACTTCAAATATAAATGTCTCCCTGCAAGTCTGAGGTAGGATTCCTGCTGAGCCAGCCTATCTAAGGAGGGAGATATTGCTCAATGGGTAGGTTTTCCTCTAATCATCTCTGTAGTAATTCAGGGTCAGTAAAGAAAGCAATTGAGACATCAACGTACTGAAGAATTTAGCAAGAGCCCCCTTTGCTTTCCCAGGAGCCCTGATGACCTCTGGCAGCTCAGGTGTGGAGGACAGCTGGGGCCCTCAGGAGTGGGGGAGGCAAGTCCCAAAGGGGAACTCCTGTCTCCTGGGAACTGCTGAGAAACCTCCATGGGAAGCATCACTGGGCAGAACCCAGCCTGTGATCCACCGTCTTCCAGGCTCCATCTCACAGCCAGAGCGGATGCCTCCTGCCTTCCTCAGTTTCCCTGCCAGACATGGCTTTGCCTTCACTGGTTGATTGCTGGCTGTCTCAAGTTTTAGTGTTTTCTGATGCCAACCTCTTAATTTTAGAAAAATACTCAGTATTAAAAGGCATAATGAAGCAGCTGATTAACTCTCTGTGTCAACTCTATTCAGGGGGGAGAAAAGGGATTAACATGACTTCACATCATACAAATTGAGATTACAGTCAGCCCTCGGCATTCTGGGGGTTGGGGGTGACTGGTTCCAGGAGCCCCACGGACACCAAAATCCAGAGATGCTCAAGTTCCTTATACAAAATGGCACTGTACTTGTGTACAACCTATGCACGCCCTCCCATACACTTTAAATCATCTCTCGATTATTTATAATACCTAATACAATGTAAATACTATTAAATAGTTACAAATACAATGTAAATGCTATGTAAATATTTGCCAGTATGTGGCAAATTCAAGTTTTCCTTTCTGGAAATTTCTGTAATTTTTCTTTTTTACAAATATTTTCGGAATTCCCTGGCAGTCCAGTGGTTAGGACTTGGCACTCTAATTGCCAAGGCCCTGGCTCAATCCTTGATCGGGGAACTAAGATCCCATAATCTGTGCAGCTCGGCCAACAAGAAATTAATTTTCAATCTCTGGTTGGTTGAATCCACAGATGCAGAACCCGCATCTACAGAGGGCTGACTATACTCTGAGGCAGATAAGTGTGTTATTTGCCAACATGCTGTGTAAAGTTTTTTTTAAATGGTAACTGTTTTTGAGAAATAAATTATGGTCATGGATAATATATAGTTGGGAAAAAAAGGGAGAAAGGGGAAAATGAACTAGTGACTTGTACCTAACTAGCGTTCATTAACAACAGGTTGGAAGGTATGTCCAGGAAAAGCCAGTAAGTACTTCAAATTCTCTAACTTTTTGTTTTGTAGTTTAAGATTAAGTGTTTGAAATTTTTTTCTCAGAAAATCTGGTCAAATTTATTCCAATTTGACTAGATCTTTTTTGGTGAGATATATTATGAATGCTTAGCAAGCGGACTCCATTATCGAACTTGAAATTTATACTGGTCCCATTGGTTATTAACTTTGTTTAGGAAAGCTCAGTTCTATTTACAATTCTGTGATTTGATTACCTGCCTTGTTTAGAAAGTTATTCTTTTTCTTCAGGTGCTTTTCACAAATGAATTAGTAGTTCGTTAAAGGGGACTTGTGGATTTTGGATTGAATTACTAGCTCTGAATTGACTATGGTAGTCTGAGATGTGTTCACACAGGCTGAAAGCTGGTGCCTGTAAAAAAGGGACACAACTTTCACACAATCTTCAAAGCTTTGTGACAGTCAGCCTAGTACCTACGGTGTTTTAACATTTTCTAAACATTTAGTCCCAAAATTAATCAATGGTTTTCATTTTCCTTTTTTTGGATGAGCATATTCCAAGACAGAAGAGGTTGTTCATAGAAAACACATGGTTCCAACGCCATGCTTAAAACTTCGCAGCCAAGCTGTAGACTATTTATTTGGTGACATTAATTCAAAATTTCAGTTCAGTGTTTTGCTCATGGTGAATATCAAGAAACATTTTCTATCATCTTTTTAAAAAGACATAACCACAAAATTCATAAAACCAATTGACTCCTCCATATTGTTTTTTTCAAAAAAGCTTTACTTTCATCAGTCTGCAAAGACTTCTTATCCCCCTTCCTTTTTTAACTATGAAGAATTACAGAAAAGACATTTATCGTTTTGTCAATGTATTTAGATTTTATTTTTACTGCTATCACTATTTATTGTCATTATAATACCCGCGTTGAGTTAATTTTGAGTGTTTGGAATTAACCCCAAGATTCTGGAACTTGATCTGCCTGTTGAGTGGATAAAGGAATAGCACCCCCTGGTCTCCCGCTTCCCTTTTATCCTGTAGTGCCGAGCACAGTGTTCTCAGTGTGAGGTCTTTGAAGGGTTGAGTCTTCTCAGCGCTCAGTGTTACCAGGGGAAATTCATTATTCTTTTTTCTGCTTCTTCTACTTGCCTTTTCTTCTTTCTCTCCTACTCTTAAGAGTGGATATTGGGCTGAGACAATCCTCTGCATGCATCTGAGAGAGTGGAAAATAACCTTGCCCACGTCCAGAGGTGACACTTGACAATGTCACCACAACAGGACACTGAGCTCCTTGGGCAGACCGAGTCTGGCTGGCCCAATTTCAAGGGTGGGAATGGGGGTAGGCGGAGCCCAAGACCGGACGCTGCTGGGACAGGGCCGAAACATACACACTCGCACAAAAATCTCTCAGGGCCTTGCTGACTCTAGCACTTGGCTGTGTATTTGTCAACCAGAATGAAGGGAAGCTTTAGTTACAGTGCAAATACAAAAAAATCCAAGAGGGGCGCTGAGAGGGGTCTCCCCCCACCCTCATCTATAATTTTAGTTAACTGTACCATGGCCTCCTGTGAGAGCCAGAAACAAAGGATTGCTCAGACTGAATTATACTTAGGTGCACAAACTGCTCTTTGGTGCTGTGAGAGGCTGAAGTATGGCCGCCCAAAGATGTCTATGTCTTAATCCCCAGAACCTGTAAATAAGTAACCTTACATGGTAAAAAGGACTTTGTAGATATGATTAAGATAAGAATCTTGTGGGACTTCCCTGGCGGTCCAGTGGTTAGGACGCCGTGCTTCCACTGCAGGGGTCTCGGGTTCGAGCCCTGGTTGGGGAACTAAGATCCCGCATGGGGCACAGAGCAGCCAAAAAAAAAATAGAAAGATAAGAATCTTGGGATGAGGAGAATATGCTGGATGATCTGGTGGGCCAGTGTAAGCACAAGGGTCCTTATAAAAGGGAGGCAGGAGCTGAGAGGGGAAGAGGTGATGCGACAACGGAAGCAAAGATTGGAATGATGCAGCCACGCGCTGGTGGCCTTTAGAAGTCGGAAAAGGCAAGGAATGGATTCTCCCTTAGACCCTTCAGAAGGAACCAGCCCTGCCAACACCTCGATTTTAGCCCTGTGAGACTCATTTTGGACTTCAGAGAATAAATGCCTGTTGTCTTAAGCCGCTAAGTCTGTGGCAGTTTTTACAATAGCAATAGGAAACTAATATAGTTGCTCTTCACAAACAATTCAGAGTGAAAATTCAGACTTGAGCCTGGAAAGAAGACAGCAAGTCGTGATGGAGAATAAAGAAAATATTGTATGCATATGGCTGATTCACTTTGTTATACAGCAGAAACTAACACACCATTGTAAAGCAATTATACTCCAATAAAGATGTTAAAAAAAACGAAAAGAAAATATTGTATACACACAGTGCAGTGTTACTCAGCTATGAGAAAGAAGAAAATCCTGCCATTTGCCACAGTACAGATAGACCTTGAGGGCATTATGGTAAAACAACTAATGCAGACAGAGAAAGACAAACGCTGCATTGCATGGTATCATTTATATGTGAAATCTTAAAAAGAGAGAGAGAGAGAGAGAGAAAAAAAGTCAAACTCATAGAAACAGAGTAGAAAAGTGGTTGCCAGGGGCTGACAGATGGGAGAAATAGGGAGAGGCTGGTAAAAGGATCCAAGCTGTAGGACGAATAAGATATGAGGACCTAATGTACAACATGGTGCCTATAGTTGATAACACTGTACTGTATCATTGAAATTTGCTAAGGGAGTAGAACTGAAATGTTCACATGAAAAAAAAGAGAGAGAAATGTCAGGTGATGGACATGTTAATTAAATAGACGGGTGGAATCCTTTCACCACGTACATGTATAGGGAGATTGGGATTGGCATATATACACTAATATGTGTAAAATAGATAACTAATAAGAGCCTGCTGTATAAATAATAAATAAATTAAATTTAATTTAAAAAAGAATCACCCCAATGTACACTTTAAATATCTTATAACTTTATAGTCAATAATACCTCAATATAGATGATTTTTTTTTTAAATAAAAGGAAAAGAAAAAAAGAGCATTGTCCCTGGAGCTGGGTTGCCCCGTTTTGAATCATTGATCGTCCACATATCTAGCCAGAAGATACTAGAGGTGTTGCTTAAACTGTCAATTCCTTAGCCTCTTCATCTGTAAAATGAGGATAATAATAATCCTCACTTCCTATGCTGTTATGTGAGAATAGAGGAAATTAACAAATACTAAAGCTCTTAGAACAGAGCATCTAGCTTCCATTGAATGCTGGCTCTTGTAACTCATTTATCCCTCCTCCCTTTGCACAAATGCCTGAGAGCTCCCTAGGTTCCAATCCCTCTAATAGGCCCTGAGAACAAGTAGTCATCATGAAACTGACAGTCATAAACTTTATTTATTTATTTTTATACATTTATATATTTATTTTTGGCTGCGTTGGGTCTTCGTTGCTGCGCGAGGGCTTTTCTCTAGTTGCGGTGAGCGGGGGCTACTCTTCGTTGCGGTGAGCAGGTTTCTTATTGTTGCGGAGCGCGGGCTCTAAGCGCGCGGGCTCAGTAGTTGTGGCTCGCGGGCTTAGTTGCTCCGTGGCATGTGGAATCTTCCCAGGCCAGGGATCGAACCCGTGTCCCCTGCATTGGCAGGTGGAATCTTAACCACTGCGCCACCAGAGAAGTCCCTGGGCAGTACATAAACCTTAAACAGCAGTCATGCAAACAAATATAAAATTACTCTGCACTAAATGCTATAAAGATAAAATTCAGGGCATCATAAAGGAATATCACTAAGGGATATGACTCGGATTGCAGGGTCAGGAAAGACCTTTTTGAATACTAAGTAGGAATTAACCACGTAAGTAGGATAAGAGCATTCCAGACAGGAGGGCAAAAAAGCATAGATGCTCTGATGTAGGAAAGGTCCCAGAGGGTTCAAAGTACCAAAGGAAGACCAATGCGGCAGTTGTTAGTGAGTAAGAAGAGAGGGTGGGAGGCCAAGCTGGAGAGGAATTGAGGTGTTGGAGGGAATTAGAAGCCATGGGAAGGGTGTGGCTTTCCTTGTGTTCCGCAGTGCATTCTGACCTGCAGGCACTTCACTCAACACTTGGATTACTCAGCCCACACCTCCTTTGTTTTCTTTCCTGTCCTGGTGACAGACAACCTATCACAGCAGGATGGTCCCATAAATGGCAAGAAAGAGCAAAATGGCTTAAACTCGTGCATTTTAAAACCCAAATGATGTTGTCGATCTGTGTGTCCGGGAAGCAGTAAAGGCATCATTGTGCTTTATATGCCCCCATAACTTGCTGTATATTACACTACTATATACCCCCATCCTTACCACCTTTACCTTCCAGTTTCAGGGGGCTTCTTGTCAACATCTCCTGTCCAAGGAGAGTTCCATCTCCTCAAAAAATGCCCTGCTGGTCATTCTTAATCACTTCCTTTTGGGAGTTCTTAGATTGTTTCCATACCTTTTGCTATTTATAAAAATGCTATGAAGAATATCTTTGCTCATGAGTCTTTATCTGCATTCCTAATTATAACCTTTATTGATCTATAGGCAAAACTACTGAGCTAAAGGCTATGAGCATTTTTTTAAATGCTGGATAAATCTTGATTAATATGACCAAAGTGCCATATGGTTTTATATGGTCTCAAGTATTTTAAAATGCAGAAAAGAATAAGGGAAAGTACTTGACTCTGGTGCTAAAAAAATCGGTGGTTTTTTTCCTTCTTTTCCCACATACTTCTTTAAACTCTCAAATTTGGTTTTTCACAACCACCATGTATTTCATTTAGATTAGAAAACAAACAAAAAGTTTTTCAAAACCCCCAAATCCTAAACATTCTTCAAACTTCAGCCTAAATGCCACCTTTTCCATGAAGTCTTCATTGATTTCCCCAGAAGAGATTATCTATCAATACAAACTCACAGAGACCTTAGCTTTACCACTTTGATCATTCAGAAACTGGGTACCTCCATTTTTCACCCCAGACTAAAATTCCTTGGGAACGGAGATTATTTTTAAATGTTTTTTGTATGCCCTGAGCGTCCTTAACATGATAACTATATGGGCAACCAAATGAAAATTGTCATCAGTGGTGTAAAATCTAGTTCTTGGAAAAAGTCTAGTACCTGCCATCCCAGATAAGTAAAGTTCTGCTGGAATAGACTGGCACTTCATATTCCACTGAGCAGTGGACCAAGCTTTCTTGAAAATGATGAGGAGTAATAATGTAAAGTACAGACACCTTTAAGACTGAGCTTCACCAGAGCTATTCTCATACATATCTAGGCTTGAAGTAATGATTCCTAACCAGAGACACTTAGCAGAATTTCCTAGGGAAAATTAATATGGCTACAAAACAGGCTATAGTTATCTTCTAGTATCTACTGGCCGTTGGTGAGGCTTTGCCAACCAAAACATAGAAAATGAAATTCTCCAGTCCAAGTTTTACCTCTCACACACTGCACATGGACCCACGAAGACAGCATGGAGGCCTTACTTCTGCCACTTACCAACTGTTGACTCTTGGGAGAATCTTTCCAACTTATTGGAAATCAGCTTCTCATGAGAAGTTCTGGCATGATAAGAACTCTTTGCCCAAGAGACGAGAGAGAGACCTGCAGAAGTACCTGAATTTACCCACTTGCCCTGAATCACCCCCAGCGACCAGCATAATCTAGCCTAATTGTCAGGAGCAATAGGTTTAAATGTGTGTATATTACTAAGATGTCCTTGGGGGAAACAGTCTATGAGAAGTTAAAGTACTATATAAACTAAAATATATAAACATGTATTTCATTCACTAAAATAGCTTTTGCATTTTAAATCTTAATTTTCTGTACTAAGATGGTCCTCACTGGTTCCCATTAATAATAAAAAAAAATAGCTAAATTTGTTTTCAAAGCTATTTTTCACTTTGAGGAGATGTGTGAAGTGTAATTCTCTTAGCCAGCTGATAGCACATTCACTCTGCTGCTCTTGCAGGAGGGAAGGTGAATCCTTTTATCACCTCCAATCATTGCAGGGTTTTTCTCCATGTACTTTAATTTTTATTCCAACCAACTCTAATCTCTATTCAGCTTTGAGGTAACCATGTCATAATACTTACTCAGAAGCGTCAACTATCTTGTGTCATTTTTCTTAAATGTCAATACTAATTGTAATTTTTTGAATAAATTATTTATTAAAAAAGGAGCGATGGCCAAAAACATGCTAGGTGGCAAGAGAATACCATCCTTTACTTAAGAAGTCACCATCATTCTCAGATAACATTTATCGAACATTTTCCAGGCTGTTTTACTAATCTATTAACTCTTTAAAATAGACCTATGCAGTATGTGGTCTTTTTTTATCTCCACATTTTAGATGAGAAAACTGTGGCACAGAGAGGTAGGTAATTTGCCAAAGGTCACACAGTAAGTGAGAGAGCTAGGTTTCAAGTCCTGGTTGCCTAGCTTTAGATCTTGTACGTTTTAACTATTCAAATACTATGTTAAGGCAGAAACATGAAACCCTTTGCAATCTGGAAAGAAGAAAACCTGGTTCTTGGGGAAAATGAAAAGTAAAATTGAAGATACGATGGAGAAAATATAAAGAGTAAAATGGCATCAGAGAACATGATTTTCTGTCTTCCAACTGGAAATAAAAATACATAAAAGTGAGGTAGCTATTAATAAAATGTGAGTTAAAACACATTAGTACATGCAGGAAGCAAGTCAAAATGGAAGTCAGAAAATGTAAAGTGAAAAGGTTTCATGTTAGTGCAGAGCCCCAGATCTGAGTTCATGCAGTCTCAGCTTTAACACTAATGCACTGCTGGGCAAGATAACACGAAGTCCTTTACACAATACCTGCATACACCCAGCACTTGCCAAGCTTTATTCAAGCTTCAGGTCCTTCATCTCAAAAGTGAAGAGTTTGGATTGGATAATCTCCGCGGTCCCTTTCTACTTGATGTTTCTGGGATGTAATCAGTGATTTAATTCATCAAATGCTTGCTTGTAGTTTCTCTATGTCAGACACAGGGCTGCGTTCCGTGCAGATACACAAAAGCATCAGGCATGATCTCCCTCCTTTTGCGAGGGGCTCTTGGTGCTCTCCTGTGCCAGGTGAAACTCCTGGAGACTTGACTCCTCAGCCGTCGTGCTTGGCACCTGAGGCCAACTCAGTGACGCTGTAATTGACCGCATCTGATTCACAATTATTAGACACAAAATTTTGCGGTAGTCAGACTGTTTACAAAAGAGCTTAAATTAGAGTAGCAGAGGCTTATAAAGGGATTAGGAATTTGGAGTGAAATGTTTACTTCATCTAAAAATGTTTGGCTTTCATTGTTGGGCAGAGACTCTGGGTTGTGCCCCAATATCTATTCTGTTTGTTTTCCTTATAAATAGAAACCTCAGTTTTAGCTAGTCACACAAACACCCAGAATAATCATTATATTCTCCAGTCTTCCTTACAGCTACATGTGGCTATATGACTAATTTCTGGCAATGGGCTATAATAAACTTATTGTATGCAACTTCTGAGGAATATTCTTAGAAGAATGATCAAGCCCTTAATCCCTCTTCCTTTCTGTTGACTGGAATATAGATGTAATGATTGGAGCTTAAGCAGCCATTTTGAACCAGGAAATAGAAGCCAGATACTGAGGATGTAGAACAATGAGATAAAGGAGTCTAGGTCTCTTATGACCAAAAAATTACTTTTTCAAAAGCTACCTTCAGTCTTTTAATGTATATGAGAGAGAAGCTTCTATATATTATTCTTCTATAACTTCCATAACTTTATTATTGTTTAGGAACATCTATTCAACTTATAGCTGAATTTTATCATAACTGATACAGAAGTCCCTGGTGTAGTAAGCAGGAAATAATAATTTGCGGCTTCTTGTTCCATTTGTAAGATAAGACCATGTCTTCCATTTAGGACAGTTGCAAATGTGGAAACAAATACAACTGATGCAGAAGTATCTGTGCTTGCAGTATTTTTTTAAATCAAACTACATTTCAGAGCAAACATATCCACTCTGATGCTGGAAAATATGACATTAGTTGTTGTGAGCAATTATTTTATTTCTTACTTATTTTGTCCAGCTTTATTGAGATATAACTGACATATAACACTGTATAAGTTTAAAATGTACATGTTGATTTGTTACACTTATATATTACAAAATGATTACCACCATAGTTTAGCAAAACATCTCTCATGTCACATAATTACCATTTAAGATCTACTCTCTTAGCTACTTTCAAGTACATAACACAGTATTGTTAACTGTAATCAATATTCTGTACATTAGATGTCCAGACCTTGTTCATCTTATAACTAGAAGTTTATACTCTTTGACCAACCTCTCTCCATTTTCCCCACTCCCTCCTTCTCCCCAGCTCCTGGTAATCACCATTCTACTCTCTGTTTCTATAATTTCAGCTTTTTTTTTTATATTCCACAAATAAGTGAGATCATATAATAATTGTCTCTGTCTGGCTCACTCCACTTACCATAACATCCTCAAGTTCCATCAGGTCACTGTGAACCACATTGACTCTTGCTATGTGGTTGCTATCTGTAGCCCCTGCTTTTCTTCCTTATTACTAGCTAGTTCTATATTGCTTAGCTCTGCCAGTCTAAGTAGGATAAAATTGAAGCGGGAACTTCGTGCAGTGCCCTGAAAGGCTGGGGAAGCTTGTTGCTCACCCTGCACTTCGCTTCGTTTCCTGGCAAAGGGAACTCTTTCTAGCTGAGGAGTTCCCTCTTAGCCCTGAACAACACCTGCTTGAAATTGTTTGATGGTAATGACCATTGTGAATGACAAAGAGAGACTCCTACACGACTTGGAAAAGGCTCTCAGGATGCCATGGCAAAAGTTAGCAAGAGATGTGACAAACCAGAAACATGTTTGACTTGATCATAACACTGATATTAGCTGCCTATCACTATAAGGGCAATTAATGAGAAACTTAGATTATTAAAGAATTTAAAGACTAAGCAAGTGAAAGTTCACAAAAAATAATTTGTTTCAAAGTAGAGATGGTTCCAAGGTTCAAAAGCTTTTGAAACTGCACAATATCAAAGTGAATGGCTTACACAGTATAACTTCTGAAAGGTTCCCCTAAAATAATTGTGGACGTATCATGGAGTACAGATTTTACCTATTACAGTGGATTTTCAGTGTAAGTAAATGGATCTATTTTGGAAACAAAATGCCCAATAGAACATTTTTTAGTAAAGCATCCAAAGAAGTTAGTTACACTCTTATTTGGTGAAGTATATTTGAAAACTTAATGTTTTAATCCCACAAGAATTACTTTGCATTTAAGAATAAATAATGGACTCAAAAATTGCTTGTAGAAGATATTTTATTTACTTCTCTAATTTAATTTTTTAATTTGGGTTTCTTAAGATAATCCTTAGTTTTTTAATATTGTTTTGTTGTTGTTTTTGTTTTGGCTGTGCCATGCGGAATCTTCCCCAACCAGGGACTGAACCCACGCCCCCTGCAGTGGAAGCACAGAGTCTTAACTGCTGGACCACCAGGGAAGTCCTGTAGAAGGTATTTTAAATAATTTCCTGACTGTTTTAAAACATATTACTGTCATTCAATATAGTGAATAAATTTTTGACATAATAAATATTAGAACATATATATGGTTTTAATATTTGGTGAATACATCGTTACCACTGGGTGATTACTTATTTATTGAATATGCACACTTCACTATTTTCATAGTACTTTGTAAAATTTTTGTCCAAGTTATGTATTTTAACTGGGGAAGACTTTTTCCACAACGCTGCTTAATACTTTAAGATTTTATTAAACCGTAAAAGTCTAAAGCAAAAAATGACTCCAAGAGCTCATTCACAACCCCATTTTATAAAGCACAGCAACCTGATGAACTCAGATAACCCTAATTACAATATCCTCCAATATTTAACATAGGAAATTCATTGCTAAGAGCAGATTCCTTAAACACAGTGAAGTTATTCTCCCCATATTACCATAGTGCATTCTGTATCATCTCAAAGAGCAAAGGAAGAAAAGAACAGCTTTTATCACAACATTTGGTTACTTAAAATGGCTTCTAGGATACAAAACTTTCTTTTAAATTCTTTATTAACAGTACATTTATTTTAGGTCTTTGTATTAAAAGCTTTTATTTATTTTATATTACAAAGCAAAGTTTAAATCATATAAGGAAGCACATTTGAACCTAGTGAATCTAATCTTTCTTCTTCACAAGCATTTAAATCAAAAGCACAATAGAAATGAATTGATTTAAAACTCTACGAGGGAGAAATGCATGCACACTTTCTCCATTTTGCCCATTCATCTTACCTAGAGCTTTATGAAATTTCTTTTCTAAAATTTATATAATGCCTTTCATCATTCTTAAATTCTATTATCAAATAATGTTGGTAAATTGTTTGAAAAATTATTTTTCAAAGACTCAAATTTTTACATTTCCCAGTGTCTGGGAAATAATACCAGCTGCTCATAAATAATAATTACCTAGCGAATGATCACATTTCTAATCTTCCTTTTGCAGAGCCTAATTACTCAGCAAGGCCTCAGGGTCTGTACTGACTACAGCAAATCGACTTAGAATGGCATATACCCAAAATCTTTTGCTTTAGGAAATCTTAAAAAAAAAAAAAAAAAAAAAACACTTTTGGAACCTATTTAGAACCTCTGATGGTATGCAAAAGAGATCCAGGCTCCCGTGTCCACTCATAGGGTCTGAGTCTTTGAACAAGAGCGCCCTTCCCTGGAACAGTCTTCCTCTTTTGTAGAGTTTGGAAGTTGAGGATGGAACGGGCAAGTTGATTTTAACCCTAAAGTCTTTTCCAGAATAAAATGTGGATGCTTCTAGTGAGTATTAAAGTAACATTGAACAAGACTCTTGTGTTTCATAGAAAATTATAAGCAATGTGCACTCAAAGTTATAGCATGAAGTACAAAACAATTTAAAAGTTCAAATTTTATAAGTAGTAGTTTATAATAATTTAAAGATTAAGCAAAATATCAAGTATAGGAAATAATATTGACAATATCAGTAAAAAAGTACAGATATATAAAATACATCATTTGTTACATTTGAAGTATTTTGGATAAGTGTGCTTATCCATAAATGTGGTTTGGATTTTAAATCTCCCTTAGCCCTCTCATTTTCTGTTTTAATTATCTCTCCTTAAGTTTAATCTTTCACCCTTGTTCAACTTTCAGGCCTTCTCTAAAACCTTCCTTGATTATTTCTAATCTCACTGATCTGTCCTCTTTTCTGAATTCCCCAATAGTAGGAAAGCTTCTGTAATGATCAATAGTTATATAATAATTTATGTTCATTAACCACATTAATTAAACATCTCCTTCTTCCCCTACTGGAATAGAAATGCTGAAAATAGCCAAGTATATGAGATTGGGGAATAATCAACAACTGGATGAAAAATACCAGCTTGAGAACCAGCATACAGGAAGCAGGCAACCTCCTCAGCCGTCAAAATCCTCATTAGTGAAGTTGAGATTGGTTGTACAGGATGAAAAGAAAACACTGGGCCCCAGCCTGGATGAATCAACCTAACTCAATTGAAATTTTTCTTTTCCAATCATTTGAACATTGGAGGGCCCAAGACTGAGAACACTGGAGTCATTCTCATATGGGAATACAGCAAATCATTGAGCAAGAGGGGCAGGTCTCACAAAGCTAAATGCTGTGGAACCTCTTGGCAGGAGGAAAGAATACCTTGCATGTGCTTCCTTCAGGGTAAGGATGTTGATCTGGCTTGAGGAGGTCTAAAGGCCCCCAAAACGTTATTCTCCATCTTCAATGACAACTTCATGGCCCTGCATTGTGGTTTTAGTTGTCTTCATAGGAGATGGAGGCACCTTGGTAGAGGAGCTTTGGTTGGGCACAGGGGTAGAAGGCAGAGTGCTCTGAGATCCAGGCATGGATGATGAGGCAGGAGATGGGGCAGAACCAGGGATGCAGGTGACATGATTGTACTTGCTGTCTGTGTGAATGAGGATGGTGGTACTGTTGGTAGGCTTGCTGAAGTGGACAAAATATAAGAGCAGAACAACAAGGGTCCTAGCAATTAGGCCAATAGACAAACCAGAAATGTTTTCCAGAGTGACCACAGTTTTGCTGTCACCTGCAAAAGATTATGAAAAGTGAATATTTCAGCAATAACACAGTGGTAACTCACGTAAATGGTCTCAATTAGAATATGGTTAATTTTTTTATTACTCCAAATGCTGTAATTTAACTCAACAAATTTATCAGCGCACTCTCTCTCTCTCTCACACACACACACACCCCTTGTCCACAAGTCCATAAGGATAAAAGTTCCCCTCTTAGTTAATCCTTTGTACTAAAGCAATAAGGCATCATCTCAAATGCAAACAGGTTGCCTCAGGAATATATCACATTAAGTTATTATATCAGCTACTAAAATTGCAGTATAAATTAATTATCTAATTAGCTCTCAAGGGGAGAAAAAATAGAGAAAAGGCATATCAGAACATGTAGATTAGTTATCTTTGAGTGATGGAAATTTACAGGTATTTCTTTGGCTCACTGGCATCTCCCATGTTCACATGACATATTGAGAGAGATTTTATAACTAGAAAATGATTCATTAAATACAGTTTTATCTTTTAAACATAAATAAAAGGAAGTTCAAAACGTAAATAAAAGGAAGTTCACTGAGCTTAAAAGACGTCAGCTCTGGCATGGAGTAGGATCTTACAGAAATAGACTACAGCACTGATAACTTGCTGGGGCCTTTGGTTCCCCGGTGTTGGCAGGAGAGTGTGGGGTGGGACGCCACAGGAGAAGCACAGAGCCACCAAAGGGGGTGCAGCTGGGGAGGGATTGAAGGAGAGGAGAACCCTGAAGCGGGGCTGACAGAGCAGAGCCTGCCGTCCCGGCTTACCATTACTCCAGAGGACTACTGAAGACTCCCCACCGCACCACGGGCCCCAAATCTCACCCACTGTGGCTGTAAGATCATGATGGGCAATCTACAACCACAGTGCATTCCTTCCTTTGAACAGTATGGATTTCTGGGTAACTACAGAGAAAGAATGTTAAAATAAGCAATCAATCAACCCTGATTTTTAAGGATGAAAAAAATTTATTTTATCCAGTAAAATAAACACATAACACATGTAAAAAAATTATGAGAGTCCAACTTGTATTAAATGAAGAACTAACCAAGTTCTAGGAAAATCTGAAACTCTAATAATGGTTTAGTGATATGAATTATATGAATACATTTTTCATATTAAATGATCAAAGAAGGAAAATAAAATAATCATCTCAATGCTCAAGGCTCATTTAACAAATTTCATCATTCAAAACTGATAAAAGCAGACAAATAATACCAATCGCAAAGAACTAAAAGGAAAGAATAACTCCCAAATGTGACAAGGAATGTTTACCTCAAAGCAATGACCATCATATTTAACAGTGAAACATCAGGGACAACATTCCTTTAAAGGCAGGAGAAGTGAAGAATATTTCCTACCACCAATATCCAGTAATGTTTTTCTAGAAGTTCTCATCAGTCTGTAAAAATAATGGAAATGTGAAGAGAAAATTAACATTATTTGCAGATGATATGATTGCTTACAAACAGAATCCCAAATACTTAGCTGAATAACCTATCGAAAGTAATAAGATCTCATCAAATTGGCTGATTATAAAAGTATAAAACATATGTGTAACAGCACTTGTTTTATGTGTGGGTATGTGTGTGTGTACTAGCAACTGCTATTCACAGTAGTAATGAAGCATTTAAAATAGCTAAGCCTATAAAATGCCATAGGACTTATGTAAAGAAAACCATAAAACTTTACTGAGAAACAAAAAGACAATGTGAACAAATGTCCTCTTATAAAAGGTTTCTGTAGTATAAGCTCTCAATTCTCTGAATTTTAATTAAGATCTTTATGGAATTTTTGGAGAAAAAATTTAGGTAAATTGACAAAAATTTCATGTGACAAAATAAAGCAATCAAAAGAATAAAATTAAATTGGATAGGGGACAAGAAGCAAAATATTAGCAGTGATTTTCTCTGGGAGGGATCATGGGTGATTTTTAAAATTTTTTATTTGTAATTTTCTGTTTTTTCCACATGTTTTAAAATAAGCAAATAAACTCATAAAGAGTTATAAAAGGGAATTCCCTGGTGGCGCAGTCGTTAAGAATCCGCCTGCCAATGCAGGGGACATGGGTTCGAGCCCTTGTTCAGGAAGATCCCGCATGCTGTGGAGCAACTAAGCCCGTGCGCCACAACTACTGAGCCTGTGCTCTAGAGACTGCAAGCCACAACTACTGAAGCCCGCACGCCTAGAGCCGGTGCTCTGCAACAAGAGAAATCCACGCACCACAACGAAGACACGATGCAGCCAAAAAGAAATTAAAAACAAAACAAACAAAACAAAAAAAAAACCAAAACACAAATTTGTTAAAACCAAATCTTAAAAAAAACAAGAATTATTAAAAAAACCTTCTACCCTTTGTTTTGGGGGACCTAAGAGGTTATAGGTTGCCTGTCAGATTACTAAAAAATGGGAAATTCAAACCATTCCTTTTCACAGCCTCAAAAGTTGGTTTTACTGGGCAGTTTTTGCTCATCATTAACTAATTATTTGACTTAATGGAATAAATTGCATAAATGTTTTTGACATGTGGGGAAATACCATAACTCATATTTAATATATTATGAAAAGGAGAAGGAAATAAAATGATGTATATATGATATTAAAGCAATGGTATTTTGCATCTTCCGTGAAATATGAGGCAACTTCATTTTTTGGAAAGGTTAAATGTCAAATGTAGAAAGCAAGAACATTAGACATGAAAGTAGTTAAAAGGTACGTACAAAACTCACCAACTCAGCTGCATTTTGTTCAATATCCACAGCATGCTGCCATTGTTTGCCATCCATTCTGAAGGGGTGGGTATCTCCAATGGAGCTCCAAAGATAATCTGTATTCACTTTGTGGATTAGAAGTTAGGAAATACTGAATTTATGCTAAATTAATAATTGTGTGTTTACTCAACCTGTATTATGCAAAGTAATAGTCATCTGTTTCCTGGGAAAACTTCCAAATTAAATCCCAAAGTACACAATTTATGTTAGTTGGGAAAATGTAAATAGAAAAATTTGCTCCCTTCCCAAAATGACCTGCAGAAAATTATCTCAACTTTAAGACTCTAGGATTCTGAGCAGATGTAAACCCTCACCTTCCTTATTTCACAAAACTTACTTAAAGTCACTGAAACTTGATTTCTCACAGGTTAGGAATTTAGTTTTTGCTTCTAAAAAAGCCTACAAAGCCACTCCTTGATTATGGATATTGTAAAATTCTGTGGCTAAACAGAGGGATTATGGTGATGACTAACTTCAAAACTTTCCAAAAATAAGACAATATTAAGATTACTGGATCATGATAAATGTACGTGAATGGTGAGTAAAGTCTTCTGTATGGAAGTCAGTGGCTCTACTGAGATAGACAAGGGGAAAGAAAACATTAAAATAGCTTTAGCTAGAATTAAAGATAAAAATAGGAAATAAGGGGCTTCCCTGGTGGTGCAGTGGTTGAGAATCCGCCTGCCAACGCAGGGGACACGGGTTTGAGCCCTGGTCTGGGAAGATCCCACATGCCGCGGAGCAACTGGGCCCGTGAGCCACAACTACTGAGCCTGCGCGTCTAGAGCCTGTGCTCCGCAACAAGAGAGGCCGCGATAGTGAGAGGCCTGTGCACCCCCGCTCGCCGCAACTAGAGAAAGCCCTCGCACAGAAACAAAGACCCAACACAGCCAAAAATAAATAAATAAATAAATTTATTTAAAAAAAAAATAGGAAATAAGTACACTTCAGTAGCTCTTAAGTACACAAATCAAGGATTATCCACAGTAAATCTTGTCTGCTTCTTAGCACATTGTATCTTGCTTTAGACTATGAATTATTTTGTCACTGTTTCTGATGAATACTGATCTTTTAGATATGCAGTAACTAGAAAAAAAGATCATCTTTGGTACTTTTCCACTTTGCACTAGGAAACGTGTACCTGATAGAGCCTGCAAAAGTGAGGTGGTGTTTCACAACAATCTGAGAGCTGATTCAGTCTGACCCTTTAGCAAAGTGGCAAGCAGTATAGAATAGAGAAAAAATGACTTTAAGATATTTTTTAGTCATGCATTTCGTATAGGCCAACTTTGGGTAGGGAGGCAGTAGTTAGTGACATGAATTTTCCAAACCATTAATAGACTTACATATATCCTAGTTCAAGAGCAGACATGTCTTCTTGTGTGTAATATTGTATTCACAAAAAAATGTTATGTAACTTAATTCCAAATCTCTGAGCTTCTCATTAAGAAAACAATAGATGACTTATGCTTTAAATCACTGTTAGTTGCTTTTTCCTTCATTTTTTTTTTTTTTTTTTTTTTTTGCCTTATGGCCAAAATAAATCCTGTTTCATTAATCCAATGTTGCTCTGATTGTTTCTGAGTCCACTATTATGTAATGGTTGGAGAAGAACTTGGGATCGTCAACTTATAGTTCAAACTTCTCAGTGGTAGTATAAATCTTACAGCAGCAAAGAACAAGACAAAGTACCTGGAAAAGTTAACATCAGGAACCTGGCTTCCTACCTTTTTAAAAAGACATAGGCTATTACATTTTATTACAATGACCTCTCTAAAGCAAAAGTGAAAGTCAAAAGACAATTAAATTGGTCTTCAATAGACTGAAAAACAATCACTGGCAAGGTAGGATTCTATGCTCAGCAAGAATATCTATCAAGTAAAGAATAAAAATAAGATCATTTTTTAGTTAAACACAATTTGACAAAGTTTTTCACCAGCAGGCATTCACTGAAAGAAATGCAAAGGGTAGAAATGTAGAAGGAAAGGAATTTCAGTCGAAAGGGCTGAGATGTAAAAAGGAAAGAAGAAAAGGTGACAAGACAAGAGTCCACTGTGACTCCTGCTCCTCAGTAGTGTACTGAAGGTCCCAACCAGGGCAATAAAATAAGAAATCAATTATATAAGCATGAAAGACGTTCTTATTTGCATATAGCAGGATTGTAAACATAGAAATCCAAAGAATCCACAAGCAACCTATTAGAATAAGTAAGAGTTTAGCAAGATTAGTGGATACAAATCAGTATACAAAAATAATTTAAGAAAGTATTTTGTATTTGTATAAGTGATTATTTCATATTTTTGTGTATCATCAACAAATATTCAGAAAACTAAAAACTTAAAGAGATATTGAAAAGAAATTTTCAAGCATCTAGAAATAAATCTACTAATAGAGGTGCAATACTTTTAATGGAAAACTTATGAAATCTTATTGAGTAAATCATTAATGAGATTCTAAATAAATATGCTGCTGGCAGTTATATACATTTGTAAGATGACTTGGAAAGCATTTGACATTATCTAGTAAACTTGAAGATATTTATGAGCTATGATGAAGCAATTCCACTCCTAGTATGTTCCCAAGGGAAATACACAGAGATATATATATATATATATATATATATATATATACATATATATACACACACACACGCACGCGCACACACCCACACACATACAGAAATGTTCATAGTAGCATTATTCGTCAGTTTAAAAAACAACAACCCAAATATACATCAACAGCAGAATAGATAAGTAAATTGTGTTATATTTATACAATGAAATACTTTCACCAAAGAAAATGAACGAACTATTGTTAAACATATCAAATGCATGAATCTCACAAATATGATGTAGTGGGGAAAATAATAGAGACATTAAAACTAAACAATCTTGTTTAGAGATATATATGTAAGTGAAACATCTGTTTTATTTTATTTTTTACCTCCCCAAGATATTTATTAACTACAGAGGAAAAGACAGCAACTTTACAGTGGAGAAATCCAGTAGAAGCTACCTTAACCAAGTGATCAAGGCCAACATCACCAGTAATATGACATACTGACATCATGAACTCCTTGATATAGGATATATATCTTCTAGATATTTTTCCCAAAAATGTATAATCTCACTCAAATAATAAGAAAACATCAGACAAATGCAAATTTGAAACATCTATTTTAAAAAGCAGGGAAATATTTAACGTAAAACTTGTGATAGTGGTGGTTACCTCTCAGGGGAAGGAGAAAAGCAGAATTGGGGCCGAATACCACATTGAAGGACTCTGGGGATTCTGGAAGTGTTCTGTTTTTGACCTGAGTGTGATAACATGGGTGTTTGTTTAATAAATATCAACTACATGCTAAAAATAAGTACTTACCAAAATATATTGGCCAGCTCTAGTAAAATTCATGTTACACAAGTCATTTTGAAATTTTTTTCAACACCCTCTCTCTCTTCTGTGTTCACAGCAACTATTTGACAAATAATTTGGAAGGCCCATTTGCCTCTTGGTTAGGCTTGATTCACTGACACCTTTAGTTTCAAGGCCTGATGGCACAATAAGAAGTAAAACATGAAATAAACTAGTTACCATACTTGTGGTCTTGCAAAAGAAAAATACAATTGCCTTAAGGTAATTAGGTCTCATTTTGCTTGATGATTGTCTTCTCTTTCAACACCAGCCTAAATGGCTTCCTGGGGTCTTAGCTCCTCACTTCATAAAAGGTGCTGAGACCACTGAACTTTGGCACCTCTCAGCAGGAAACACGGTTGGCAGTGGGTTGACACATTTTTTTGTATCAGCTCATGTGCATCATCTGCTCTGTTTGTTTGCTGATTCTGCAAGTATATTAATTCTTGTCAGTCCTTGAACTTGAACCTGAACCATAAACTTTATGGACTGATCCAAGTTCTCATGCCTTAAGTCCTTTAAGTTTGATCTCCACCTTGACTATCAAAGATTGAATCATTGTTCTTGGGAGAAGGTGGCAAGAGCATAGGGTTGTGCCCTTTTCCCAGCTACTGAATGCTGGTTCCCAGCCACGATCATAACGCATTAGAGCATAGCATTCAACCTAAATATTGATTTCTGGTGACATTTCTTGGGCTTCCTTTGCTTTACCCACAAAGAAAAAAAAAGAAGAGATAATTATTCAGAATCCTTAGAAGAACTGAAGACATTATGTTTCTGGGTTCTGTCATAAATATCTCTGAAATGGGAAGTTTACCATATGTCACAATTATGGAGCCAAATGTGAATCCCAGAAATGTCAACTATTCAAAGCAGTTCAAAATAGTACGAAGAAATGAAACATGTTGCCCAGAGAGCATGGATATTTGGACGATTTGTACTTCCTCTTGGCTCTGAAGATCATCTAGAAATCAAAAGAAAGGAAAATCAATATTTGACTTGCTTATGGAATCTCAAATAGTGAAATGTAGGATTTTTAGAAAGTTATCTAGAAGACCAGTAGAGTAAGAAAAAAATTGATACATCAAAATAATAGAAGTTAAAACACCCTAGAATAAATGAAGTTTTATTACATAAATATATAGTAAAACATATATACAGTTGACCCTTGAACAATGCATAGGTTATGGTCACTGACACACTGCAGTCAAAAATCCGCATATAACTTTACAGTCAGCCTTCCTTACCTGTGGTTCCACATCTGTGCATCCAACCAACCATAGGTAGTGTAGTACTGCAGTACATATTTATTGACAAAATTCTCATATAAGTGGACCCATGCAGTTCAAACCTGTGTTGTTCAAGGGTCAACTGTCTATAACATGTATATGTATATAAATATACATATATACCAAAATACTAGCAATTATATAAACAAATATTTGGCTGGCCCAAAAGTTTGTTTGGGTTTTTTCCATAAGATGTTATGGAAAAACCTAAACGAACGTTTTTGCCAACCCAATATATATAAATATTAACCATAATATATTTATATATATCAATATATATATACCATGTACTTGTATATAAGTATATATACCTACTAACAATTATGTTAACATAAATATTAATAATTCTGGCATTGAGTGGAATACTCATACTTACTAATATTATATATATATATATACACACATATAATTCAATGCTTCTTAGTGAAAGCATTTGTCTCATACTAATAAAAACAAACACTTATTTGTCAGGGACAATGATAGGTACATAAACCACGTTAATCTTCAAAATCGCTCTATGAAAAAGTGTTATGTCCATACTACAGATGAGGAAACCAAGACTCAAAGAGTTTAAAAAATGTTCTTCAGGTTGCAAAACCAACAGTTGCTGCAGAGCAGAAATTCAATCGCTAATCTAAGTCAAAATCCCACGTAGAACCAGAAAATTGATTCTTCAGACACGAATCTAATAGACAAATCACTTAGTAGCCAGATACTCTGATGTAAATAAGATAGGAGGTACCAAATGTGATTGGATTCACCTACGATCTTCTGGATTTCTTTTGTATCTCAGTTTTATAATGATATTCTATGACCACTATTTGAAAATTAAAAATAAAAGAAGCATCCATATAGGATGCTTCATTATTTCACTTTAAATTCATTAACTTTAGTTTCCATTACTCACTGCCCCTAATTTACTGTCTCTGTTTCTCTTATCATTTTTTCATTAGTTTATGAAACATCTGACTTCATATACCCTTTTCCAATTAGAAGAGTAATACAAACCTATTTTGAAGATAATTCAGAAAATTTAAAGAAAATCATGACTTATCCAATTGTTTAAATTGTTTTAGTTCCTCCCAGACACTTTTCAATGCATATATAAGGATAGTTATTTTTTAATTCATTTTAATGTGTTTTATTGGTTGTACAACAGTCAGTTACACAAAAAGTAAGATAGTTTACTTAACCATGCTTCCATCCTTAAGTATTTAGATTGTTTCTATTTTGCAGACATAATAATCAATACAATAATTATTTTTTAAAATATTTTTTCAAAATTTTGCATTGTTTCTTTAGGTGGCAATTTAAAAGTGGCACTAATATGTATAAAATGGATAACTAATGAGAACCTGCTATATAGCACAGGGAACTCCACTTCACTGTACAGTAGAAACTAACACAACATTGTAAAACAACTATACACCAATAAAAATAAATAAATAAATAAAAATTCAAAAAAAATCTTTTAAATAAATAAATAAATAATAAACCCTCCCTCAAAAAAAGTGGAATTGAGTAGATCAAAAGCTCCTGATAAAAAAATTGCTGCCAAATTGATGAAGAAAATTGTACCAGATTACACTGTCACTAACAGTGTCACAAGACCACCTTACTTACTGTGTTCTCCCTTCTTTGAACATTTTGACCATTTCCTCAGTCTTTGTTTACAGGTCAGGAAAAAGAATGTGTGTGTTTATATGTGTGTGTGTGTGTGTGTGTGTGTGTGTGTCTGTGTGTGTAGTCATTTCCTTTGTTTTATAGCTCTGAAATTAAACACATTAATAACCATTTAAATATCATTCAATAGTCATATTTACAAACTATCACACATGTGCTTACTCATATTTGTATTTATGTTTATTCATATTTATGTTCTATGATCGTTTAACTATTATGGGTCTGTGTTCTTTTCTCCAGTGAACATTTTATGTATCAAGATACCAATGATTTTTCTACCCTCTGTGTTGCAAATATTTTTCCAACGGTTTTTTTTCCCGTTTTTTTTTAAAGAATGATTTTCTGACTTCAGAAGTCTTTAAAACTCAAGAGGTTAAATTAATTATCTCTGATTTTTACATTTTGATTTTCAACAACTAACTCTTCAGTGCATTTGAACTCAATTTCTGTTTTTCCCCAAATATTTAACCAATTTCCCCAAAACAGTTTTTGCATAACTTTTTCTTCCCTACCAATGTGTGATGAGTTTTTACATTGTTGATGATTTTAGCCAAGTTCTTATAAACAATTTAACCTAATTATAAACAAATTTAATAATCAAGAGCTAAGGACAATTAAAGTTTGTTTGCAGGCATTCTGGCTACTACATTCAGGGCATAAATATTTTGACAAATATGATATGAACATCCAAACTCTTATGCATTATTTGAGCATTAGGAAATTGGTCTATATATGTGAGAGCGTATGACATTTATTATTATTAATTATTTATTAACCGGGTACACATCTAGGTGACATCCTGCTGTCTGTTCTGCACCATCATGCCCCTGGTTCTCATCAACTAATATGGACATTTGACATATGACGAGAGTCCTTTATTTTGACACCGCCTTTATCTGAAAATGTTTCCTCTCTTTAATTATCTTCTGTATTTCTGCTTTTTTATCCTCTGACTCTTAATTCTCTCTCTGCAGATGGTACAGGCCCAGGTTAGCTCTGCTGTACAACTGAGCACAAACTATTGTAATTATAATGTCAGTCTTTCAAGGGAGGGACCAGGCCTATTTTTTGAAATGAATTTCCTGAGTGGTCAGTATGGAACTGCACAATTTACAAGAACTTAATAAATACTGGGTGACTAACTGGTAAATTACTTGTTCAAGATTACAAAGTTCTGGACTTCCCTGGTGGCGCAGTGGTTGAGAGTCTGCCTGCCAATGCAGGGGACACGGGTTCGAGCCCTGGTCTGGGAGGATCCCACATGCCGCGGAGCAACTGGGCCCGTGCGCCACAACTACTGAGCCTGCGTGTCTGGAGCCTGTGCTCTGCAACAGGAGAGGCCGCGACAGTGAGAGGCCCGCGCACCGCGATGAAGAGTGGCCCCCGCTTGCCGCAACTGGAGAAGGCCCTCGCGCAGAAACGAAGACCCAACACAGTCAAAAATAAATAAATAAATAAATAAATAATAATAAAAAAAAATAAGATTACAAAGTTCCATAAAAATGTAGTTTATGACAATTACTAAAGAGTCCCTCTTTTGTTTGTGAATACATGATACCCGCAGACTTGGAGGACACCCGTTAATTACAACACAGAAGTATTGGGTGCCACTTTTCTAGTATGACAATTCTATCCACCCTAATAGAGGTTTCATTATAGTGAAGGTTTTCAGGTTGTCACTTCAGCTCCTTTGCATCTCCAATCCTGCATCTTCTTGTGTGGCTATACCTTTAGTATAACCCCTGTTTTGGGTTGATCGGCAGAAAATGGAAGCTAAAGTCCCCATGAGAAAGCAACCTAGAACCTTTGTGACCACTGTTCCAACAACTACAACTACACCTAAAACCACCCCCTCCCAGAGTGATTCCAGCAGGTCAGTTCGACATAGCGGCATGAGTTGGAAGCAGTAGAAGGGCAGTTACATTTATTACCATTATGAAATTTTGCTCAGACGTTCACGCCCACAAAATGTGATAACATGAAATCTGAAGAATGGTAGTACAGACACCTATCTATGTGTCTACTGCCCATGATAATAAATAGAAATCACAAATACAACTGAAGCCCCATTATACACTTCCCAGATAATACCCCCAACCCCCAGAAATGGCAAAAACTCTAAATTATCTGTTTATCATTCACTTGTTTTTCTTTGTAGTAAGACTCCACATCTGAAACATAAGTGGTAAAAGTATCAAACTGTATGCTCTGGACTTGCATTTATTTATTTATTCTATTTTTGTTAAGATAAACAGTGCTGCTATGAACTTTTCATCCATATTTTTTGCCACTTCTCTAGATATACACACGCGCACACACACACACATATACATGTCTAGGAATGGAGTTGATGTGTTACAGGGTATGCACATTTCAAATTTACTGGGAAATGCCACAACATTTTCCTAAGTGTTTGTACTATTCTGCATTCTTACAAGAAGTGTACGAGAGTGCCCATTGTTCTAGATTACTGTCAATGCTTAAGATTTTCAGACTTTCTCATTAAAAAGTCTACAAATAATAAATGCTGGAGGTGTCGAGAAAAGGGAACCCTCTTACACTGTTGGTGGGAATCTAAATTGGTGCAGCCGCTATGGAAAACAGTATGAAAGTTCCTCAAAAAACTAAAATAGAGTTGCCATATGATCCAACAATCCCACTCCTGAGCATATACCCAGACAAAACTCTAATTCGAAAAGATACATGCACCACTATGTTCATAGCAGCACTATTTACTATAGCCAAGACATGGAAACAACCTAAATGTCCATTGACAGATGAATAGATAAGATGTGGTACATATATACAATGGAATACTACTCAGTCATAAAAGAGAATGAAATGATGCCATTGGCAGCAACATGGATGGACCTAGAGATTATCATACTAAGAGAAGTAAGTCAAAAAGAGAAAGACAAATGTCATATGATGTTGCATATTTGGAATCTAAAATATGACACAAATGAACTTATCTACAATACAGAAACAGACTCACAGACATTGAGATCAGATTTGTGGTTGCCAAGGGTCGGGTGGGGGGAGGATTGGGAGTTTGGGACTAGCGGATGCAAACTATTATATATAGCGTGAATAAACAACAAGTTCCTACTGTACAGCACAGGGAACTATATTCAATATACTGTGATAAACCATAATAGAAAAGAATATATATATGCATAACTGCATCACTGCTGTACAGCAGAAATTAACACAACATTGTAAATCAACTAGACTTCAATAAAATTTTTTTAAAAAGATTTTCAGCTTTAAAAAAGTTTTTTCCAATCTAGGGCGTATAAACTATATCAGTGTGGCTTTAATTTGCATTTTCCTGGTAGGTAGTGAGGCTGAATGTCTTGAATGAGATGTTTATTGGCCATTTATACTTTACCGCAACATGAAGCAGGGCACACTCAATAGCCAGGAGACCTGGGAAGTGCCCCAGACCAGGGTGACTCAGATTCCTATAAGACGTTGAGAAATGTCCTATGTCACTCTATGAACGACCACATTCAGAATAATCAGGTGAGTTTATGATTCACAATAATTTACTAATCCCTGCAGTTATGTCCCATCTTGAGATTCGTTCAAAAGAACTATGAACTGAGCCAGAGATAGACAGCTTCTCACTCCTAAACGATGACAGTGTATGGTTTGCAGAAATAAAATGTAGAGATTTGTGGTCTACAGGATTCCCCAAACAAGGAATTTTACTGACAAGGAATGCATTGATGGATTCCTTCTGGAGGCTCCATTCTCTTACCTTCTTCAGCTTCTGGAGGCCTCCTGCCTTCCTTGGCTCGTGGCCCCTTCCCTACTTGTTGCTTTCATCATCACATCTCTTACTAGTAATTCTGATTCTCCTACATCCCTCTTACAAGAACCCTCGTGATTACATTGGGTACCAATCCAAGATAATCTTCCCATCCCAAGATCCTTCACTTACTCACATCTGCAAAGTCTCTTTTGCCATGTAAGGTAACATTGATAGGTTCCAGGGAGTAGGATGTGGACATTTTGAGGGAAGTCATTCCTCAGCCTCCCGCAAGGGACACTAAAAGTTCACTACCTGACGAGGGAAAAGAAACTTACTAATGCTATTAGGATCAAAGAGAATTTGTTTCTAGACTTGGTTTAGTCAAATGCAAGCCGGGTTATCAACAACAACAAAAACAAAATGAGATCACCCACTCCTAGGTCTGCTGCTACTCTTCTGCACGTTTCTATAGCACCCTGTGCTCACAGCCTTTATCAAGCATTAAAAATAGTTAGTTCATCCCATCACATTGTCTTTTGAATTCTCAGCACTTAGCGCAGTGCTGGGCACATAGGAAATATTTCATAAGTATTTGTAGAATAAAATTAATAATATTAGAAGTATTTCGCATTAAAAGATAATGCTTAGCATAATGCCCTGAAAATATTCGCATTCAATTAATGGTTGCTAATTAATCTGGTGAACCAGAAAGACTCCTTTTCAGGACAGAAAAATGCGTACATCTTTGCTCACTTGTCCCTCAATGCTTATAACACATTGCCCTATTTTTACATTCATTATACAGTAATGTACAGCCATCACAAAAATATTTAAAAGGTGTCTACTGTCTTTTGTAAAATAGATTTAGGAAGCTTAGAAAATATTTAAATGGGATTAGGAACCTAATATAAATTAATAGTGAGGTGTGTCATTATGAAACATACTAAATAACCTTTTGCCAAAATTCCACCTTTGGATCTTTAGTAAAGTAACTAAATCAGAGAAACCCAAGCAAGCTGACATTAAATGGAACTAGGCAGTAAGAATTTGACCTTCACCATTTCCTAATTTCTAAATACTCCTTTATGTGGATCATATTGAACCAGAATTATAGTTACTAAGCATCTTCCCAAACAAACTAGTACCACTATTTTAAAGCACAAAGCAAATACTTTTTAAAACCTTTCCATGATTTTACATTTCACTGAGAATGAAATCTACAAAGCTTCAGTTTAATGGGGCTGCTGCCTCCTTTCCAAATTCATCTCCTTTGACTTAATAGCTCCAGGCACACAAGGCTTGTATCAGGGCACTGAATACACCAAGCCTTTTCCTGTGTGTTCTGTGTCTACAAAATTCCTACTCACGGTTCTACATGCTTCAAACCTTAAAGCAACCAAACGAGATACAATGATTATCACCATTTTGTAGAGGAGGTTAATAATATGCTCAAGATCACAAAGCTAGTGCTGGAAGAGGTCGGATTTGCACCTACAGGCAAACTGGCTTCAACCCTTGCTTTTCCTGTACACTAGAGTGCTTCCATCCGGGATCTTGATATTTACTTGCGTTTTCTGCAGACTTCACTAGCATGTAATATCTGTGAGTCAAAGACTTTGTCTCTCTTGATTACTACTGCACACCTGACACTTAAACAGGGCCTGGCACACAGAAGGAGCTCTGTTCCATAAGTGTTTGTTTAATAGGTGAATGGATGGATGAGTGAATGAACGTACCCCTCAGAACCATCAGAGTTTACAACATGAATGGAAAAGAGCGATGCTGAAAGCATGTGGAAAGGAGGACCAGGTTAAAGGTCATTTGTACAGGTCTGTGGGCAAGACTGAGAGGTAAAGACTGCACCATGGTTATTAGTAATGAGAGTCAACTACTCAGCTTCACTTTTCTCTCCTGTGCTCAGGGTCTTGGGGTCTTGCTGAGAACGGAGTAGGGTTGGGATAAGAAGAGGAAGAGTCTCCACCAGCAGGTCCCTCCCCCATTCCTCCCTCCACCCCAGAGCTTCTCTCTGGGTCTTTCAGGATTGCATCAGAGGGGCCTGGCTCACTTGAGCTCTGGAAGAAGCCTCTCTGAAGCATAAGATAAAAAGAAGGGGTAAATGAAGAGAAAAGGAGCCTCGTACCCCGGAGCCTGGGGGACTGACAGAGGTGGGGTCTCTCTTGTCAGCCTGAGGGCTGAAAATCTAGACAGCCAGGCAGAGTGTGGGTGGGACAGTGAGGCCTCGTGGCTGCCAGCAGAGGTTCTCCTGGCCAAGTCACCCAGAGGAGCTGGTACTCCTCCCACCCAGCAGCCAAACAATTCAGGGAAATGAGCTGCGTATTTCACCATCAGCCACCGATTAGGGGCGTCACAGCCACAGCTGTACCCTTCATGTTCTGTCCTGTAGGGCAGTCCTGGGGAAGTCAGCCAAGATAGGGCTGCTGGTGCCTGAATCTCAGCAGATGTCTGGGCGGCCCAATGAGCTTTTGCATGCTTTTGCATGACCAATTTTCAACATATATTTTCAGGCGATGCTGCTAAACCAAGCTGGTGATACTGACAAGTTTTCTATTACTAAAAACAAAAAGGGAACAAACAAAAAAATAAGATGACGCTTAGAGTCATAGCACTTAGTTGGATATCAATAAATATGTCGATAGGACAACATCATGGAAAACAGTCATGTGACGTGCAAAATCCTTCAAAATATTGTGGTTGGTTGTCCTAGATTTATTTATGGTCAGATCTTTTTCCCTATTTCTAGAACTCTTTTTATTTCCTTATGAAATAAATTTGTCTGGAAAGAGCATACATTGACCCGACAGCAGTGTTGGGCCTCATTGACTACTCCACCTTCTCCGTATAATATATTCACTTGGCTTCCAGGATGCCACTCTTCTTAGTTCTCCTTTTATATTACAAGACAGCAGCCCCTTCTGAGAAGGCTTTGCTTCTTCCTCCTCATCTCTCCAACCTCTAATTGTTGGAATCCAGGGCTCAATTCTTGGAGCGCTTCCCATCTTTACTCTCACGCCCAAGGTGAGTGCATTCAGTGTATAGTCCTAAGTGCCATCTACAAGCTGACAACTCCCAAATTTCTATCTACAGCCTGGAATTATCTTCTAAACTCCAGACACATAAATCTGCCTACCCAACATTCTCACTTTAATATCTAGCAGGCAGTTCAAACATATGTCCCAAAAATGATTTCCTTGTTCCTACTCTCACTCCCCTGTCAGTTTCACACGACCTCTTTTTTTCTGTTGTAGATGTCTTGCATAGATGCAATGGACCTCCCTGTCCAAAATTTGATTTGGATTTCAGGACTGATGATGCCACACAAACGCCATGAGGATATGAAGAGATTAATTACTCACATATGAGGCTTTCTGGGGAGAGCAGGCAGGGTTGCAAGCAGGTCTGAAAATGGCCTGAGAGAGCAAAGAAAGGAGACATGTTTGGCTTTTGTTGTGATTAGGGCTGATTAGGAAGTGGAGCTGGGGTGAGGGTCTCTGCATGCCAGCTTTGGTTTACATGGATTGAACTGCCTGCCTGTGCCAGAGAAGGGAGCACCTGGGCTTTCATATCAGCTTGCCCAAATGTGGAACAGTGTGGGGGGTGGGTGGCAGGGGGCTTGAAAGCTATCAGCAGTGAAACATCACAGAGGAAATCAGACTCTTCATTATAGACTCAAAGTCTGCCCCCATTTCAGTAAATGGCTACTCCATCCTTTCTGTTGAATAAGGCAAAACCTGTGAAGTTATTCTTTCTCCTAAACCCCATAACCAATCCATCAGCGGATTCTGATGGCTCTATCATCAAAATAGACCTTAAATCCTAGCACTTCTCACTACCTCCACTGCTACCACTCTGGTCCAAGCCTTACTCATCTCTAGCCTGGGTTATTTTCATTCTCTCCAAACTAGGCTCCTTCATCTACTCTTGCCGTATTACAGACTATTCACTACATGGCAGTCAAAATTATTTTCATGTCACTGTTCTGCCAAAAACCCTCCGATAGATTCCCCTTTCACTTGGAATAGAAGGTAGTCCTTATAATGGTGGACAAAACTCTACACAATCTGCCTGCCGCTCCCTTCTCTGACAGCACCTCCTACCATCTCTCTCGTTCACTCTGCTGTAGTCACACTGGCCCTTGGACTCTCTGATCAAACAGAGACAGGTCGGGGCTGTTGGAGACAGAGTGGTAGCTGAAGTGATAGCAACAAAGACGATGGGTTCAGCTTTGGCTACAGTGATTGGTACGACAACAATTGGATCCCGTTCATCCAAGTGCAGAGGAGGTGATGGTCGGGGTAGTGGATAAGTACGGCAGTGGTGGCATGCTTCAAAAATCTTATAACAGGTCGTGTCCACTACTGGTCAGCCAATGTGACTGGGTCTGTAATTGTCCCAGATTCAGTTGTACTGTCATAGGTCCATATGCCACGGTAGCCTTTACGGGGTGATGGGCTTCTATGTCAGTGTTGTTTTGGTGGTGGCAATAGTTGTCAGAAAATCACCTGCTTTAGTAGGTGTCTCCGTTAGCAGTGACAGGTGAAACTAAAGTGGCAGATGATCTACTGGCGACAGAGAGACAAGTGGCACTTGTCTCCATGTTGATGTGCTTGTGTTGGCTATCATCCTAATCTAGAGTTGGCTGGGGATCGTCCACATGGCCAGTTTGTGTGTCGGTGGCTGAAGGATATTTGGGAGGTGTGGTTGCTCTTTCAGAGGTAGTGGGGCCAGATGTGACGGGGAGCAGTGGAGGAGTTTGTGGATTGGCACAGACCTGATGGACGGAGATCAACCTCACGTGTTCATAGATTGTTTCAAGAAACATGCATTGTCCACAGCCACTAAAGTGAGAGAATGACTTCAGAAAGAAAGCTCAAAAGGCCCATCTGGGATGAGAATAATGCATTCCCTCCTCTGCCTCCTGGCACTTTTTTTTTTTTAGTTCATAAACTAAAGCACTTACCAATAGTTGTATTCCATTACTTTCATTTGCATGCCTGAGTTGTTCTCCTTGTACCCTGTGATATCCTTGAGGGAAGGAAACTCACTTGGCCTAACTTTAGTTCCATGAGAACATTGCACAATAATGAAACTTCATGAAACATGATTGGATTGAATGGGATTTTTCTTCCAAACTGTAGTCGTCCTATCAAGTTTCTTGATATGGATCGTTACTATTGGTAAAGCAAAGTTGTTAAAAAGCCAATGTATCAAATTAATAGTAAGGAAATTGTTCTCGTTTTGGCTGTCAATAGAAGAGTTTCTACTGAAATAGAGAGGGAGACGTGGATGAAAGTCAGGTCAAGGATTGGTGATGAGAAGGGCTTACTTACACTTCAGTCACAGGTCAGGTAGAATTGGCAGCTCTAGGTGTTACAAGGGGCATTTTGGTTAAAGCGGTTTTAATGCCTTACAAGCCAAGGCTTGATATCTCAGGGTTCCAAATGGTGAGACGTTGACAGTGTGAATCAACTCTAATGCAACACGTTCAGCAAAAATTTCCTAACCATGCACTATGAACTTGGCACTAGACTAAGCAGTAGGGATTAAACATTTGTACAGCTCAGCTTTAGAACTATTGATATAAGCACAATTAGCTCGTAAGGACTCAATAAACACAATTGCTGACCTACCTAAACTTAGGTTTTATTCCCAATCTTCAGAGATTCTTCAATTTTCCCAAGGGTGGAAACTCCGAAAAACAAATTAGAAGTTATTTCATAAAAACAAAAACAAAAAACTCAGGCTCTCTCAGCCTGCCTGTTTTGCAGATTCTCCCTGCCCTGTTGGAGATCTATTTCTCCAAAGCAGTCTGTAGAAAAGGGTCACCAAAAAGAAGGATATAGAGCATCCACTTACAAGAAGTGGGTGAACTGCTTTTCTCACATCATACTATTTTAACTCTTGGAGAACAAGACTCCCCACTTCAACTCCAGGATCTTTGCTAAGTGGTTTATTTGAGAGTTGCAAGCAGAGTTCCATATTTAGAGTATATACTATTTGTGGCACTATTTGTAATAAAATGGTAATCAGCCAGTTGTTTCTTAATAAGGTTTTTGTTTAGGCTGCAAAAACTATGTCCAGTTTGCAAGATGGTGGAGTAGAAGGACGTGCTCTCACTCCCTCTTGCGAGAACACCAGAATCACGACTAACTGCTGAAATATCATCAACAGGAAGACACTGGCACTCACCAAAAAAGGTACCCCACATCCAAAGACAAAGCAGAAGCCACAGTGAGACGGTAGGAGGGGCACAATCACAATAAAATCAAATCCCATAACTGCTGGGTGGGTGACACAAAAACTGGAGAACATTTATACCACAGAAGTCACCCACTGGCTTGAAGGTTCTGAGCCCCACGTCAGGCTTCCCAATCTGGGGGACCGACAATAGGAGGAGGAATTCCTAGAGAATCAGACACTGAAGGCTAGCAGGATTTGATTGTGGGACTTCGACAGGATGGGGGGAAACAGAAACTCCACTCTTGGAGGGCACACACAAAGTAGGCTGCACATTGGAACCCAGGGGAAGGAGCAGTGGCCCCAGGGGAGACTGAACCAGACCTACCTGCTAGTGTTGGAGGATGTCCTGCAGAGTTGGGGGGTGGGGGTGGCTCTGTCTCACCGTGAGGACAAGAACACTGGCAGCAGAAGTTCTGGGAAGTACTCCTTGCCGTGAGCCCTCCCAGAGTCCGCCATTAGCCCCATCAAAGAGCCCGGGTAGGCCCCAGTGTTGGGTCGCCTCAGGCCAAAAAACCAACAGAGAGGGGACCCAGCCCAACCCATCAGCAGTCAAGTGGATTAAAATTTTACTGAGCTCTGCCCACCAGAGCAACAGTCAGCTCTACCCACCACCAGTCCCTCCCATCAGGAAACTTGCACAAGCCTCTTAGATAGCCTCATCCACCAGAGGGCAGACAGCAGAAGCAAGAAGAACTACAATCCTGCAGCCTGTGGAACAAAAACCACATTCACAGAAAGATAGACAAGATGAAAAGGCAGAGGGCTATGTACCAGATGAAGGAACAAGATAAAACCCCAGAAAAACAAATAAATGAAGTGGAGATAGGAAACCTTGCAGAAAAAGAATTCAGAATAATGATAGTGAATATGATCCAGGACCCTGGAAAAAGAATGAAGGCAAAGATCGAGCAGATGCAAGAAATGTTTAACAAAGACCTAGAAGAATTAAAGAACAAACAAACAGAGATGAGCAATACAATAACAGAAATGAAAACTACACTAGAAGGAATCAATAGCAGAATAACTGAGGCAGAAGAACGGATAAGTGACCTGGAAGACAGAATGGTGGAATTCACTACTGCAGAACAGAATAAAGGAAAAAGAATGAAAAGAAATGAAGACAGCCTAAGAGACCTCTGGGACAACGTTAAACGCAACAACATTCACATTATAGGGGTCCCAGAAGGAGAAGAGAGAGAGAAAGGACCACAGAAAATATTTGAAGAGATTATAGTCGAAAAGTTCCCTAACATGGAAAAGGAAATAGCCACCCAAGTCCAGGAAGTGTAGAGAGTCCCATACAGGATAAACCCAAGGAGAAACATGCCAAGACACATAGTAATCAAATTGGCAAACCTTAAACACAAAGAAAAATTATTCAAAGCAGCAAAGGAAAAATGACAAATAACATACAAGGGAACTCCCATAAGGTTAACAGCTGATTTCTCAGCAAAAACTCCACAAGCCAGAAAGGAGTGGCATAACATATTTAAAGTGATGAAAGGGAAGAACCTACAACCAAGATTACTCTACCCGGCAAGGATCTCATTCAGATTCGATGGAGAAATCAAAAGCTTTACAGACAAGCAAAAGCTAAGAAAATTCAGCACCACCATACCAGCTCTACAACAAATGCTAAATGAACTTCTCTCAGTGAGAAACACAAGAGAAGAAAAGGACCTACAAAAACAAACCCAAAACAATTAAGAAAATGGTAATAGGAACATACATATCAATAATTACCTTAAGCATGAATGGATTAAATGCTCCAACCAAAAGACACAGGTTTGCTGAATGGATACAAAAACAAGACCCATATATATGCTGTCTACAAGAGACCCACTTCAGACCTAGGGACACATTCAGATGGAAAGTGAGGGGATGGAAAAAGATATTCCATGCAAATGGAAATCAAAAGAAAGCTGGAGTAGCAATACTCATATCAGATAAAATAGATTTTAAAATAAACAATGTTACAAGAGACAAGGAAGGACACTACATAACGATCAAGGGATCAATCCAAGAAGAAGATATAACAATTATAAATATATATGCACCCAACATAGGAGCACCTCAATACATAAGGCAACTGCTAACAGCTATAAAAGAGGAAATCGACAGTAACACAATAATAGTGGGGGACTTTAACACCTCACTTACACCAATGGACAGATCATCCAAACAGAAAATTAATAAGGAAACACAAGCTTTAAATGACACAATACACCAGATAGATTTAATTGATAGTCATAGGACATTCCATCCAAAAACAGCAGACTACACTTTCTTCTCAAGTGCAAACGGAACATGCTCCAGCATAGATCATATCTTGGGTCACAAATCAAGCCTCAGGAAATTTAAGAAAATTGAAATCCTATCAAGCATCTCTTCTGACCACAATGCAGGGAGATTAGAAATCCATGACAGGAAAAAAAACATGTTAAAAAAAGAAACACATGGAGGCTAAACAATACGTTACTAAATATCACTGAAGAAATCAAAGAGAAAATCAAAAAATACCTAGAGACAAATGACAATGAAAACACGACGATCCAAAACCTATGGGATGCGGCAAAAGCAGTTCTAAGAGGGAAGTTTATAGCTATACAAGCCTACCTCAAGAAACAAGAAAAATCTCAAATAAACAATCTAACCTTACAACTAAAGAAACTAGAAAAAGAAGAACAAACAAAACCCAAAGTTAGAAGAAGGAAAGAAATCATAAAGATCAGAGCAGAAATAAATGAAATCGAAACAAAGAAAAGAATAGCAAAGATCAATAAAACTAAAAGCTGGTTCTTTGACAAGATAAACAAAATTGATAAACCATTAGCCAGATTCATCAAGAAAAAGAGGGAGAGGACTCAAATCAACAAAATTAGAAATGAAAAAGGAGAAGTTACAACAGACACCGCAGAAATACAAGCCATCCTAAGAGATTACTACAAGCAACTCTATGCCAATAAAATGGACAACCTGGAAGAAATGGACAAATTCTTAGAAAGGTATAACCTTCCAAGACTGACCCAGGAAGAAATAGAAAATATGAACAGACCAATCACAAGTAATGAAATTGAAACTGTGATTAAAAATCTTCCAACAAATAAAAGTCCAGGATGAGATGGCTTCACAGGTGAATTCTATCAAACATTTAGAGAAGAGCTAACACCCATCCTTCTCAAACTCTTCCAAAAAATTGCAGAGGAAGGAACACTCCCAAACTCATTGTATGAGGCCACCATCACCCTGATACCAAAACCAGACAAAGACACTACAAAAAAAGCAAATTACAGACCAACATCACTGATGAATATAGATGCAAAAATCCTCAACAAAATACTAGTAAACAGAAACCAACAACACATTAAAAGGATCATACACCATTATTAAGTGAGATTTATCCCAGGGATGCAAGGATTCTTCAATATATGCAAATCAATCACTGTGCTAACACCATATTAACAAATTGTAGAAGAAAAACCATATGATCATCTCAATAGATGCAGAAAAAGCTTTTGACAAAATTCAATACCCATTTATTATACAAACTCTCCAGAAAGTGGGCATAGAGGGAACCTACCTCAACATAATCAAGGCCATATACGACAAACCCAGAGCAAACATCATTCTCAATGGTGAAAAACTGAAAGCGTTTCCTCTAAGCTCAGGATCAAGACAAGGATGTCCACTCTCACCGCTATTATTCAACATAGTTTTGGAAGTCCTACTCATGGCAATCAGAGAAGAAAAAAAATAAAAGGACTCCAAATCAGAAAAGAAGATGTAAAGCTCTCACTGTTTGCAGATGACATGCTACTATACATAGAGAATCCTAAAGATGCCACCAGAAAACTCCTAGAGCTAATCAATGAATTTGGTGATGTTGCAGGATACAAAATTAATGCACGGAAATCTCTTGCATTCCTATACACTAATGATGAAAAATCTGAAAGAGAAATTAAGGAAACACTCCCATTTACCATTGCAAGAAAAAGGATAAAACACCTAGGAATAAGCCTACCTAGGGAGACAAAAGACCTGTATGTAGAAAACTATAAGATGCTGATGAAAGAAATTAAAGATGACACAAACAAATGGAGAGATATACCACGTTCTTGGATTGGAAGAATCAATATTGTGAAAATGACTATACTACCCAAAGCAATCTACAGGTTCAATGCAATCCCTATCAAATTACCAATGGCATTTTTTACAGAACTAGAACAAAAAATCTTAAAATTTGTATGGAGACACAAAAGACCCCAAATAGCCAAAGCAGTCTTGAGGGAAAAAAATGGAGCTGGAGGAATCAGACTCCCTGACTTCAGACTATACTACAAAGCTACAGTAATCAAGACAATATGGTACTGGCACAGAAACAGAAATATAGATCAATGGAACAGGATAGAAAGTCCAGAGATAAACCCATGCACCTATGGTAAAGTAATCTATGACAAAGGAGGCAAGGACATATAATGGAGAAAAGACAATCTCTTCAGTAAGTGGTGCTGGGAAAACTGGACAGCTACATGTAAAAGAATGAAATTAGAACACTCCCTAACACCATACACAAAAATAAACTCAAAATGGATTAGAGACGTAAATGTAAGACCGGACACTATAAAACTCTTAGAGGAAAACATAGGAAGAACACTCTTTGACAGAAATCACAGCAAGATCTTTTTTGATCCACCTCCTAGAGTAATGGAAATAAAAACAAAACTAAACAAATGGGATTTAATGAAACTTAAAAGCTTTTGCAAAGCAAAGGAAACTATAAACAAGACGAAAAGACAACCCTCAGAATGGGAGAAAATATTTGAAAATGAATCAACAGACAAAGGATTAATCTCCAAAATATATAAACAGTTCATGCAGCTCAATATTAAAAAAACAAAAAACCCAGTCCAATAACGGGCAGAAGACCTAAATAGACATTTCTCCAAAGAAGACATACAGACGGCCAAGAAGCACATGAAAAGCTGCTCAACATGACTAATTATTAGAGAAATGCAAATCAAAACTACAACGAGGTATCACCTCACACCAGTTAGAATGGGCATCATCAGAAAATCTACAAACACCGAATGCTGGAGAGGGTGTGGAGAAAAGGGAACCCTCTTGCCTTGTTGGTGGGAATGTAAATTGATACAGCCACTATGGAGAACAGTATGGAAGTTCCTTAGAAAACTAAAAATAGAATTACCATATGACCCAGCAATCCCACTACTGGGCATATACCCAGGGAAAACCATAATTCAAAAAGACACATGCACCCCAATATTCAATGCAGCACTATTTACAATAGCCTGGTCATGGAAGCAACCTAAATACCCACTGGCAGACGAATGGATAAAGAAAAAGTGGTACATATATACAGTGGAATATTACTCCACCATAAAAAGGAATGAAACTGGGTCATTTGTAGAGACATAGATGGATCTAGAGACTGTCGTGCAGAGTGAAGTAAGTCAGGAAGAGAAAGACAAATATCGTATATTAATGCATATATGTGGAACCTAGAACAATGGTTTTCTAGGTGAAAACCTGTTTTGAACAGGTTTTGATGAACCTGTTTGCAGGGAGAAATAGAGACACAGATGTAGAGAACAAACGTATGGACACCAAGAGGGGAAAGTGGCGGCGGGGGTGGTGGTGGTGGGATGAATTGGGAAATTGAGATTGACAGGTATACACTAATATGTATAAAATGGATAACTAATAAGAACCTGCTGTATAAAAAAATAAAATAAAATTCAAAAAAAAAAAAAAAAACTATGTCCAGTTTGAAACTATGGTCTAAGAACTTTAGCTAAGCCCTGAAGAACCGTCTAGAAATCGTTTTCTGAAATAATGTATTCATTCTATCTTCCTGGTTATGTTCGCATAATTAATATTGCGGAAATGTGACATTGAATCTGTATCTGCAGAAACTGGTCACTGAAATGGTTAAAATATTGATAGAAAAACAATTTAATAATATATCTAAATGATTACCATTTAGTCACACAATGAACGGTTCATATATTAGAAATGTCTCTCCCTATGAAATTGTGCCTATCAATCTTAATATAAGTGAAACAAAAACTGTTGAAAACATATTGATTTAGCAATAGAAATCTAGATATTTCATGACAGGTGGAAAGCTCAAGTATAAGTTAAATGCAAGAGTTAGAAATATTTCTGCTGTTTGGATTTGAAGTTGTTCAACATCTGTAAGATGTGTCTCATATTTTCCTTCCAGTTCATAGCAACCAATTTCACAGTCCCAGCTCTAGAAATGTTTGTCACTGCTCTACCATCCTATTATAGTTCTCTGATTAAGATATGCTCTCATTTTCAAAATGCTTCCTTAATCTTCTGCCCTCTCTTTAAACCTGTAACCTCCATCCATCAACTATCACACACAAATTGTCCCTCCTCATTCCTATCAAATGACTCTACTACCTTTCTACTTCATCCAGAAACTTGAAACCATCAAATGGAAACTCTTTCAAACCCCTACTAGGTACCAAACCTGCAAGTCCACTCTCTTCTTTCCCTGATTGACACAAAAGATTCTATCCCTCCTTCTGCCTGAAGCTGACCTGCCAATCTGTCTTTGGATCCCATCCCCTCTGACCTCCTCAGCAACTTTTTTGTTTATACTTCCTCCAGGACTGAATACTTCACCATTTTCCCCTTAAATGACTTCTTCCTTTTAACATTTAAACACACTCAAATCTCTCCCATCTTAAACAAGAAAATCTCCCATGGGTTTCAAATACCCATCTAGCTACTTCTCTTTATATTTGGAAAATAAAATTTCTTGAGTTGTCTAAATGCAACGTCTCCATTTGCACACTCTTCAACCTAATCCAGTCTGGCGTCTGCTTCTGCCATGCCTCTGAAACACCTCTTAACAGAGTCACCAATGACATGCATTCACTAAAATCTAATTGATGTATTTTAGCCCTCATCTTACTTAAGCCCTCAGTAGCATTTGCCACTGAAGATCATTCCTCTTCTCTCTTGAACCATCTGTTCCCTTTGCGTGACATTCTTTGGCCCTTGTCTTTTTTCACACTAGGTCTAGGGTTAGCAATTTTTTTCTGTAAAGGGCCAGACAGTAAATATTTTCAGCTTTGTGAGCCATACAGATTCTGTCATAACTATACCAATCTGCCATTATAGTGTTAAAGCAGCGATAGACAGTGAGTAAACAAATGAGCATGGCTGTGTTCCAATAAAGCTTTATTTACAAAAATAAGCAGTGGGCCAGATTTAACCACCATCTGCATCCAAATGACTCTCAAGTTTATCTCCAATCCAGCCCTCCCCTCTAGCCCTCAAATGCTTACACAGCAACACATCTCAGATGCCTCAAAGTTGTCTCACTGTGTCCAAACCCAAAGTCATGATCTTGCTAGGGAAACCTGGCCAGGTCCACATCCCACTAAATGGCACTACCATCCATTTGATTCAATTTCATAAAGTGGAGCAAAGGGATCATCCTTGAAATCTCCCAATCTATTACCAAGGTCTTTTAACTTTATCTGCTAAACATCTCCCAACGTTAGTGACTTTATCTCTGTTGATACCACTTTAGTCCAAGCTTCCTTTATCTGTGCCCTGGACTAGTGCAATAGCCCGGGGCCACACTGGCCTCCACTCAGTTTCTTCAATGCACCATGCTTACTTCTAAGATAAGACTTTGGCACAAACAGTTCTGCGGATTGGGAATGCCTTTCCCAACCTCCATTCACCATGCAGAAGGCTGCATGGTTCACCTTCAACACAGCAAGTCCTCCTCATGCACCTATTTTTGCCCCAATACATACCTGAGTATCAGTCAGTGATTGTGTTATCAGGAGAGGAATGATACACTGTGAGGTTTTTCAAAATTGTTCTTAGAGTATTCCTAAACCTTTAAGAAATACTGACACCAGGTGATGAATCAACTCCGGATAACAATCCTTTTAACTTCCTATCATCCAGCATGTAAGTAGCTGCCTGGGACCTAGGATGACTAGGGGGACACAGAGAATTTACCTGAGTGCATTATATCCTTCCCAGGCTTAAAATACCTGAAAGTGCACAATGAAAAGAACTCCCAGAAGCTTCCCAATGATGAGAGGGAAAATAAGACAATGTTTGCAGAGTTCCTGGCACTGTGAAACCTACAGAAATTTTCAATCGTCCATTATGATTAATTATTTCATTATCATTTGGGTGACAGCAAGACCCTCGAAGAATGGAATACAACTACAACACTCGTGCCTTCCAGACAGACTAAAGCAGGTCTTAAATGTTGCAAAATATGGGCTGCGGTATTTGTTGAAAGGTCAGGATTTTGTGCAAATGGTGGCAGTTCCAAGGCAGCAGAAGCAGAATGAGGGCGGGGTCCACAAGGCCAGGGAAATAAGGGCCACTAAGACCAAGTTAGACCTAGGAAAAAATATCATCTTCTTTACCTATATTGCAGGTAATACAAAGGAGTCTCAAGAAAGGAATGTGGCAAAAGACTTATGCACATCTGGGAGGAGCTATAATACTGCCTTAAGAAAATGTTAAAAAAGAGCAGCTTAGGGCTTCCCTGGTGGCGCAGTGGTTGAGAATCTGCCTGCCAATGCAGGGGACACGGGTTCGAGCCCTGGTCTGGGAAGATCCCACATGCTGCGGAGCAACTGGGCCCGTGAGCCACAGCTACTGAGCCTGCGCGTCTGGAGCCTGTGCTCCGCAACAAGAGAGGCCGCGACAGTGAGAGGCCCGCGCACCGCGATGAAGAGTGGCCCCTGCTCGCCACAACTAGAGAAAGCCCTCGCACAGAAACGAAGACCCAACACAGCCAAAAATAAATAAAATTTTTTAAAAAAAGAGAGGTTTGTCACCAGTCATTAACAATTCCCAGGGAACAAAAATAGAATCTGGGTAGTAAAATAAAGTCTAACCTTTAAAAAAAAAAAAAAAAAAAAGAGCAGCTTAGTGAAATAAAGTGCACATAGCCAGACAATAGGACACCTAAGTTCTCCTCCTATTTCAGCCACTTCTGGCAAAAGCTATGTGGGTTCTGCAAAATCTCTTAAATTTCCTGGGCCACATTTTCCTTGATTGTTAAATGATGGAATGGGACTAGATCAGAGAGTCTGATCATTAGTTGCACATTAAGTTCACCTGAAGCTTTTAAAAAGTATTGATACATGGGCCTCACCCCCAGAGTTTCTAATTTAACTGATCTAGGGTGGGGCTCAGCCATCAGTATTTCTTAAACAATCCCTGGATGATTATAATATGTAGCTAGGGTTAAGAACTTCCAGATTATATGTTATCTAAGACCTCTTTCAGTTCTGCTTTTTACCTTTGCAAACAAGTAGAAACATTTTCTATCTCCACCTATTTTAACTCATTTATTCTTTCACATTGACCTAGCAACAGTATCAATAGTTTATATATTTTATCCAGAATCAAGTAACAAAGCTCAGACTCTTTCTACTGAACCTCCACAGCAAGATTAAGCAACAGAGTATAGGGATTCCAGAGTCAGGGTAACCCAACCAAACTGCCAAGCAGGGTAAGTAATTTATAGTCAATGTCAAGTTTCTACACTAGGGCTGAAGATATAGGGATACAGTCCTGAGGTAAAGTTCATTCAGCCAACAGACAAGATCAAGAACCAAGGAGAGCTAAATCTAGTCTTCAAAGCTAGGGGAGAAAATCCGAAGAATGGAGGCAGCGTTCTATGTCAAGGTTATATGCACCAGAGGTCAGAACCAAGAGAGCTATAGAAAGTGTCACATACAGATTCAGAGGCTGGAACAGTATAAGAAAATAAGGTGACCACAATAGAGTAGGACCCTTGAAGTTTCAAGTATGACCCAGTGTCTCATCAGAGTCTAATTAGTGAATTAATCTCTACATTGCTGACATATTTGCTCCCCTGCCCCTCCCCAAACTTGCATTTGTACTTTACATTTATTCCTTTTATTTTCATACATGTTCTCTATCTATGAGAATATTTGAGTCCCCAGTGCTCAAAGAACATTAGCTCTTTGAAAACAGAGACGATCAAATACTCTCCTTCTAGTAGATTACCTCATAGTGACTTATAATTATACTGAGAACACAGCAAATGCTTAACATGAATGTAGGTGAATTAAACAATTAAATGCACTTCCTGGGAAAGACTAGACCAAATACATCCCCATATACAGCACATCCCAACCTGGGTAAAAGCTGCTATACCAAACGTTACCTGTGAGTGGGATAAGTCTGTGTGCTGTCATCCTGAGTGTGCAAGGACTCTTGGGTTCATGCAGACCCCAGTTAAGTTGGAAGGGACATCACCAGTTATGTCACTTGAAGGTGGACACCAGAATGCGGAGCTTTGAGCCTCTTGGTCATTTGAACACATGACTGGCTAAAGAGATGAAGTGTTAAGTGAATAGGAAGCAGTGGTGTTGAATTTCTAAAATTAAACACTTCAGTCAAAAATAAGCAAGACTGTGACTTTTAAAAGAAATAACAATGAAACTTTTGAAAGAAATTAATGTTTTCTTATCCTCTGAAGACAAAAAAATCTAGACAGTTTATTCTATGGTACATTGTAACTAGTTTTTGTAAGTTATCAATGTTCCAGATCAGGAATGTATATAATCCATCTTCTCTATCATATTACAAGCATGTATTAAATATCCTTATGTGGCAAGATGCTGTCGGTGGAGCATATATTAGGAAACATCAGTTCATATAAGGAATAGAATGTTAGAGCTGAAAAAGTTCTTGCAGCTTATCAGGTACTACCTGTTCAGGTCATTTTGGAAATGAGAATATCGAAGCAAAAAGAGTTGAAGTTATTATTATTATTATTGGTAGTAGTAATAGTAGTACTATTATTATCCCATGATGACCCAATAGCAAGCACTGGTGCCCAGACATTCCAGCGGTAAGGCCAGTGTAATTTCCACTCTACTAAACTATATATGGCATATTACTACGTTAAACTACAATAATATATTAATATAGTGTATACTATACTACACTATACTAGTGAAAAATTCTCACGCAAAGAGATTCCTTTGCATAATTCACATCATGCACTACTCAATGGAACTTGCAAGCCTGTCACAAGAACACAAAAGATGAGCCTTTTGTCCTGTTTATGATATGTCTTTGCTGGGTTCCTCTTGGACACAGAGCAGTATAAAAACAGTTCCCAACAACAAAAGTCTCTACACTTAGGGAGTTTGTATGCTAATATAACAGAGAGGAAAACAGATATTTGTGTATAATTATTTAAATAAATACAGTAATTGCTAAACATTGTTGAGAAAAGGGGGTGGGAAAGATCTGGGGGGAGAGGTGCATTAAAAGAGGAGAAAGAACAAGACAAAATGAAAATGGGAGAGCAGGAAGTTCAGGAATTTATGGATCTGGGCAAAATGTTTTGTCACATCTCAAAAATAACATAGGATTGTCTGGGGGTCTTCATCTCATAGGATATAATATAAATTTTCTGTGAGTCAAGGGCATCTCTGCCACTTCTTGCTTATTCTCAAAAAAGGGTTACCAGGGCTACCCACACTTATAGATTTGCTGTGAAGATTAATGACTAATGAAAAGGGTTAGAGTGATGTCTGGCATATAGTATGCATTCAATAAGTATTAGCTATCATTATCATTAATATAGTATTAATGTTTTTATTCCTACTGCTACAACTACTAGTTGTCTCCTACCATGTTGATTTAAAACCCATTACTAAATAGCTATAAAAATTGCTGACCCATCAACCAATGAGTTCCATAAAACTGTCAGAACTAGAATTGTATAAAGTCATCGGTCTACTGGGAACTATCATTACAATATCAAAAATAAATGATTGTTATTAAATATAGACAAGATGGAATACTCTTGGCAGTAAAGAGTTCACTAAGTTAGATTTTTCTATAAGTGTTATATCAAAGAAATAAAGAAAATATCTCTACTTTTATTGAATAAGATTAAACCAAGTCCATGTTATTCAGTAGGTAAACCTGAGCAAAGCTGGACTTACCTTTAATAACAACCTTGCTTATTTTCCTAAGTACTGATTTTGTTGCTTTAGTTATTATTCAGTTTGCCTATGGCTGAAGAACCTGGATATTTTGAAGAACTTGGATATTTTAATGTGCTTGGTAAACAAAGCAAAACTCACTCACCAGACCAGTTTTCCAGAATTTTCTGGCATTGGTGGAATCCCAACCCTTTCAAAGAAGGAAGATGATGGGTGGCATTTACACCAAGGGTGGAGAACCTGTGAACTAGGCTCAGCTTCAGGGTAATATTGTAACCCAAGTAATAATCTTTGCTGGGTCAGGGTTCCTCTGACTCTTAGTACAGGAAAGTCTCTATACAAAACTGGAATAGTTGGAGAGCTGTGAATAATGTTTAATCAGAGAGTCAGCCTTAGCTAATAATGGCCACAGGCAACTGAAGTACAGCAGCAATAGTTACCAAGGAAAGGTCAATAAGCTTTTCCCCTAACTTTATAAGGATTAACTTAAGTTCTCATATATCCCAACAGAAAAACAGTACACCAAAATTTATTTCCTTTTTATGATTTTCAGCTCATATTTTAATTCTATTATTGAATTTGGTCTTAAGAGAAAAATATTTTTATTACTACGCCTTAAATATCCATGGTAATTGAAATATTGTCAGCTATGCAGACATATTCTGTAAAATGTGCTTAAAATAATATTTGTAAACATCTTCAAGTTTGTTGTTATCTAGAGAAACTATCAAGATGATGAATACTTGGCTAAAGGGATTTTTTTTTTCCATCTGAATATTCCATCATCCTGAAGATCCAATTATAGAGTGTCAAACTCAGAGACAAATGACAAAGAGAACAGCCTCAGGAGGGTCCTTTGTATGATGACTCAGAAGGACAAACCCCTTTTCTTTCAGTAAACCAGGAATCCTCTGTGGGATTCTCTTATTCAACTAACACTACTGAACAACAGGAGTTGATCTTCTTTGGCTTATTTTGTAGGTGATTAATACAGGCCGATTGTCACAGCTCCAAATTGCAAAGGCAAAATATTGCCTTTATTCTTCTGGCATGAATTTTAACTTACCATTTCAATTTTTAGCACATTTCTATCCTTTGTTCTGGTATTAAAGAGACCTCTTATAACTATATAGTGAAGACGTGATTCTTGGTGTAAAAGATTTTAAAATAGACAGAATGATCATATTTTCATTCAAGGTAGGGATTTTCAGAGGATTTCTTTCAGGGATTTTCTGGATTTCCAACATATTTAGAAATGTGAGTTTTGACAGGTTTCGAAATTATATATAAAATCTAAGAATGAAATTGTAAAAATATAATTTCAAAACTAAACCAAAGACATCTTTGGAGCTTTATGTTTACATGATGGTGAATATTGAAAGTTAATTTATTTTATATCACGTGGTCATGCTGTATATAAGTAAATAACTTCTAAAGTATAATAGAGCAGAATATATCATGAAATGTTGAAGGAAAAAATTAATACCTGGCTACTCTTCCTTTTGGAGAAGAATGCAAAATTATGACATTAACTATATTGCAGTAAAAAGATTAGATTGCTGTAAAGTGCTGATAGTCAGACTGCAATATAGGCAAATATTAAGCTAGAGCAACAATACTCACAGCTGGGTTTTCAGAGTGTTCAATATTCACCACATATTTTCCATGCTTTCTGTCCATTCTTGAGCTTTCAGTGCTACAAGCTGAACTCCAAAAATATTTCTCAATTCGTGCATTGCCCTTTATATCTGCAGCCCTGAGAAATAATTAAAATGGTGGATAATCAACTCTGATACATCAGTGCCGGTGTGAATAATAAATAATTATCCGCTAAAACAGGATCCACCTTAGAGAAGGCAATGAGGTATTAATGATAGAAAGACACAAGAAATACTGCTTCTGAGAGCTACTATGACTACGCCCTCAACAATCTCCCTGACACAAAGGAATTCTGAAAATCTTACACAGTTCTTCCTCTTCTTCCTTTTGGCACCATCTTTCAGACACCTGCCTTCTATTTTAGGACCAACCTAAGAAAAAAGTGAGGTGGAAGTTTGTCATTGTTTTCTCTCTACCCATTGAATGCCTTCTCAGCTCTGTGAGCAACCATGGCCTTAGGGCGGCTTCATCTTTTCAGTCTCAAGTTTGGTGTCTGGAAGTCTACTTGGTCAGTTCCTCAGTAATTCACATGCATATAAAAACCATTAGAATCAATTTTCTAGGCAATAATGCCAAAGGAGTGATGAAATGTTGAAAATCTTGAGGAAAACATTTTTTGGTCAAGAAATCTAGTTCGTCTCAGATTGAAAAAGGATTAACTCTTTTATAGATTTATTAACTCAACAATTGAGAATATTGTGTTTCTAAAAAGTGCCAGGTATTTTCTAGTGCAAAAAGTTCAGTAGCAAATAAAACAGACCTCTTTGTATCTGACACTTTTAGATACTGAATTTTTTTTCCCAAAAGTTTGATCCACTGAAATTTCTCTTCTAAATGTATTTAACACCATCAGTTTAATGAGTCTTACTGGATCAACTGAAATGGCATAGTCTCAAGCCTTAGAACATAAATAACATAGAAAAACTGCCAAATAATTGAAAAGCTGGGAAGGGATTTGTCCTCAGAAGGAGTAAAAACATGATGACTTACTTTTACTCCTGTTGAAACAAAACCAGTGATGTCATTGTATGGCCATGGGCTTCAAGGGACAGGCATAGGTTGAAGGTATCAATAATATTAAGCATGCCCTTCTAATAAACTGATTTATTTGAAGATCAGAATGATATAATTATCAAACGTGGTATAAATTTGACTTAATTTGCTTTAAAATATTATTATATTTTTATTCTGCAGAGACATTTATTTCAATTTGGTACTGGAGCAACATAATCATGGTATAAGTAAAACCTCATCATTTTTGACAGCACCTACCCATTGTATCAATAGTATAAAGAGGGAAACTTTATTCCAGCACTTGAGTCTCCTGCTCACAATCTCTAATTGACCTAGCAATCAAAAGACTCAGTCACAAGTCTTCTTCTATATTTTGGAAGAAAATACAGAAAATATTAAATTTTTAAAAAATAGCAACAAAATTAAACAACACATTGCTCTGTGGCTAAATTTACCATGTGAAAATCAGAATTTTCTTTATTTGGCAAAGAACAATACTTCAGCATGTTTTATTGACAATTCTTGTGAATACTTCAATCTGAAGGTCAACAGAAAAAATAAAAAATGGAACATACCTGGATTGTTCTAATGAACAGAGGGCATGGGTATCTTTCATTGCCTTGTCACAATCGCTTATGAAAGATCTTTTTCTCAAAGATTAATCTCCAAAATATGCAAGCAGCTCATGCAGCTCAATATCCAAAAAACAAACAACCCAATCCAAAAATGGGCAGAAGACCTAAATAGACATTTCTCTAAAGAAGATATACAGATTGCCAACAAACACATGAAAGGATGCTCAACATCACTAATCATTAGAGAAATGCAATTCAAAACTACAATGAGGTATCACCTCCCACCGGTCAGAATGGCCATCATCAAAAAATCTACAAACAATAAATGCTGGAGAGGGTGTGGAGAAAAGGGAACCCTCTTGCACTGTTGGTGGGAGTGTAAATTGATACAGCCATTGTGGAGAACAGTATGGAGGTTCCTTAAAAAACTAAAAATAGAACTCCCATATGACCCAGAAACCTCACTACTGGGCATATACTCTGAGAAAACCATAATTCAAAAAGAGACATGCACCACAATGTTCGTTGCAGCACTATTTACAATAGCCAGGACATGGAAGCAACCTAAGTGTCCATCAACAGATGAATGGATAAAGAAGATGTGGCACATGTATACAATGGAATATTACTCCGCCATAAAAAGAAATGAAATTGAACTATTTGTAGTGAGGTGGATGGACCTAGAGTCTGTCATACAGAGTGAAGTAAGTCAGAAAGAGAAAAACAAATACCATATGCTAACACACATATATGGAATCTAAAAAAAAAAAAAAAAAAAATGGTTCTGAAGAACCTAGGGGCAGGACAGGAATAAAAACGTAGACATAGAGAATGGACTTGAGGACACGGATAAGGGGAAGGGTAAGCTGGGACGAAGTGAGAGAGTGGCAGTGACATGTATACACTACCAAATGTAAAATAGATAGCTAGTGGGAAGCAGCCGCATAGCACAGGGAGATCAGCTTGGTGCTTTGTGACCACCTAGAGGGGTGGGATAAGGAGAGTGGGAGGGAGGGAGACACAAGAGGGAAGAGATATGGGGACATAGGTATATGTATATCTGATTCACTTTTTACAAAGCAGAAACTAACACACCATTGTAAAGCAATTATACTCCAATAAACATGTTAAAAATAATAAAAAATAAATAAATAAGATCTTTGTCTTGAGCAGGATTTATAGCCAAAAAGAAATCTGAAAATTTTTGTTGGCTAACATGTAGTTGAGAGAATTCTTTGGTAGCTGGCCAGTCTTGGGGGAAAAAAGTTATTTTTCATTCATCTAATAGAGAGAGTCGATTAATTATTAAAAGTAATTATTAAAAGTAAAATTTTAAAAAATAAAAAAATAAATAAATACTGCAGCATTCTGTAAATGTATTTTATATATGGTTATCATAACACTATCAGAGTGTTCTTTATTATATTTTTTTACAGAGCTGAACCAATTCCAACAGATGTTCCTTCACTAAATAAAAAGTAATTAAAAAGTATCTCAGTAATACAATGGGATTACAATAAATAGCCATACTTAAAATAGAAACTTCAGGAGGAAAAACGTGTTTTGATGCATATTATTGAATTTCCTAATTACAAATTTAAAGTGTACTTACAAATTTTAAATATGTTTATACTGACAGAACATGGTCTTTCATTAATTTATTCCCCACTGTTTATTGAGCACCTAACATACCCCAGGCATGTATCAAACCATGATAGCCACACAGCATTGGTTGAGTCAGACAAGACCCCTGCTTACACTCTATTCTTTGTTTATTGAATGTTTGGCTTTGATTTTAACTTTCAAATGTGTTTAAAACGTAATATTTTGTTTAAGCAAAAGAAGGTTCTTTTTTAATTTATTTAAAGATATGTGTTTTTTTTATGTCGGGAAATCGGTTCCGTAATGGTAAGTCTATCAGGTTCTACAGAATAAAGGGCAATTACATAATTCATCTCTGTTTGATCACAGTGACCAGGAATTCATGACTTTTGTAGGGACTAGTAGTTCATTTTAGGGGGACCTTAACTCTTTGAAAATTCTTTTTTCTATTAACCCCCAAATTTTCTCGTTCCTTCAGCTGATTTACATTCTGGCCCTGCTGTATCTGGAGACACCCAAAATGAAACCATTTTTTTCTTCAAAATATGGGTCTGTGATCCCTGATGTATAATTCCAAAATCCAAAAGGCTTGGAAGACCGAAAATTATTTTGTATTTTAGCACAAATTTACTTGGTGGCAAAAATTAATTTGAACTAATAAAGCTACTTTTAGCCTTTAATAAATTTAACATGATTATTTATATGTTTAATTATAAAAATATGAAAGTCTATTGATTACCACCACAATCCTGCTGCAGGTCTTGTGTAATACACAGCATATGTATCGTATTACTTTTATAGAATTAAAAGAAAATCTCATTTATAAAACACACCTCACCCAAGCACTTCATATGAGGGACTACAGGCTTGTAGAAATTTTCAATTTTTTAAAGACAACTAATGTGTCTTTCCTTATTCTTACTGATCTGAGAAACTACTTCATAAAGACTTCAGTTAGTAGGCTGACTCATAACTGGCATTTTAATTTTATTTAAAAAAATTTTTATTTTATATTGAAGTATAGTTGATTAACAACGTTGTGTTAGTTTCAGGTGTACAGCAAAGTGATTCAGTTATACATATACAGGTATGTAATCTTTTTCAAATTCTTTTCCTATTTAAGTTATTACAGAATATTGAGCGGAGTTCCTTGTGCTATACAGTAGGTCCTTATTGGTTATCTATTTCAAATATAGCAATGTATATGTAACTGGCATTTTTAAATGTGGGTGAGAAGACAAGCAAAAAGAAAAGCTTAAAGTTGGGCAGCCTCTGACATAAGACTTGATCAACATCATATTACTAACGTTACAGGGATGTCTGTGCCTATTTCAGCGGGCGTACCACAAGAATTAAATATCATTATTCCCACTTCCCTGATGAGACACATATGTTTAAATGATCTTTTACCCAAGTTAAGATTAGAATGTGTGACCCTCAGGTTCCCCATTCATTTATTGTCTATAGCCATGTATTAATCATCTAATATGTACCACAATGTACCCTAAGAAGGATGGGGAGAAAAGGTGAAAGACAATTGAGAAGTTAAATTTATTGGAAAGACCATACAACTGTTGACCCTTTAGAAACTCTGTTGACATACGTCAGCCTCCATCAAGGAAGTATGGATGTTTACTGGAAGCAAGGCCAGGGTGGTGCTGCCGCGTGGGATTAGTCCTGCCCACAAGGACAGAGACTACTGGAAATCAGGCTCCAAATAACAGCAAGTACTTGGCAACTCCCAGGGCAGAGACGTGGCTCATCCTCTATGCTGACCCTGCACACATTCTATCCAAACATCAGACAAATGGTTGGACTAGAGCATCTGTGAGGTTCACAGAGCAAGAAGTCGGCCATCAGCCATGCAGATCATAACCCTTTGAGGACAGCAGGGCCCTGGATTGGGAGCTGAGGTTCACTGAAGGGACTACACAAAAGCACAAGGCAGGCTTCATGAAGCAAACGTAGCAGACAGATGTTACTAGAACGGGAACTCAGAATGGAAATTAAAGAAAAACTCAAGTCTACAAGGTGGGGCAAAGAGAGAAACTGGGGCTTGTAAGATTCAGAACCATAGTCAGGTTGTCAGAAAAGAGGACCCATGGGGGATTGAGGTCGACCCTAAACCTGGGGTTACATTAAAATCCAAATGCTCATTGGTGAGATGTCCTAACTGTGCCCAGGGTACAATGGACAGTTCAGGACCCAGCAGTCCCAGAGTTCAAAGGTAAGGCTTTGTTTATTTCATCAACCTCACTTGGGGTGGGAGGCGGGGTTTAAAAAATGAGAGCTATATGGGCTGAAGTAGTTCATAGAACTTCTACTACTGGTGTCAGGTTTGGACCTGGAACAGTGATGGCACCTAAGGCAGGACAAAAGGAGGCTTCAGTGAATTCAGCTTTGAGGAGCAGGTGGGGAGAGGACAGCCAGGCAGGGTAGTGAGGGGAAGCTGAGAATAAATCCAATGGGTGTATTATTTGAACTATCAGGAAAGCCAAGGCAGAGATCTTTAAGGGATGAAACTGGTCATGGTTTGCAAGAGACAAATTCTGATCCGTATCTTAAAGGTCCTCACATCCCTGGATGCATAGAGAGGATGAAGGAGAAATCGTGGAAGAAGACAGCAGCTGAGACACACACGGAGAAGCAGAAAGAGGCAAGGCATTGGGGGGGAACTGTGAAGAGCAATCTAGATGCGGTGTGAAGCCATAATGGAAAGATAAATATTACATCATTTAGACAAAGGGAATAGGTAAATGTCAGGATGTGAACTTCAAAATGTGAACTGAGAGTGAACAAAACAGTATGAGAAAATAAATGAAAATTGTTTGGAATAACTAATTTTGTATAAGAAAATAAATGAAAATTGTTTGGAAGATCTAATTTTGTAGCCACTAGTGTCAGTAAAAAAGGAAAGATTATGACTATCCCTGAATTAGTTTCAGTTATACCACTGCTATTCATCCTGTTGGCTGCCTTTTGTGCGTCCTGCTTTGTACTGGATGTGAAATATGAATAATGATCCCATCATCTCCCAGGAGGAGGACCACACATAACTGGTCTCCCAACTTCCACGCATGCCCTCCTCCAATTCATTCTTCACAAGGATGCTCTTCACAAAATATCAGCCTGCCTATATCACCGTCCTGCTCAAAACCCCTGAATGACTTCCCATTTCTCTTAGGGTAAAATCCAAATCCTTTCCATGGCCGACAAGCCTCTGAGCTTCCTGGCCTCTGCCCACCTCTGCATCCTCATCCTGCACTATTCCACACATCACATGCCTCAGCCACACTCTTTTAAAAATGTATGAAGAAATATTTCAGATATACAAAAAGGTATAAAGAATAATCTGTAAATAGCCAAATTCCCATTGTCACTCAATTTAAGAGATTCAGGACTGTTTTTACTCACAATACTTCTGAAACCAAATGTATGAGTGTTTTCTATACCAACCAGTTCTCCAGCTCTTCAGAAACCAGCTGGGTGTCCTACAACTCAACTCAATTCTGACACTATCTATCCAGAGTTAGCATCAGAGCCCGCAAGTTAAAGAGCTCAGTCCCATAAAACTGCTCCAATCCAGACACCAATCTCAAGTCCCAAATCACTTTTACTTCCGACCAACTGCCTATGAATTAAGTGTTCCCCTTCTCAGGTTTGATAATTTTCTCGAATGGCTCAAAGAACTCAGGAACGTGAAATTGTGTACAAGCCCCTGTGTCCTTGTCTTTTGAAATAAAAGGCTGACTTAAGAGTTAATGACTGGGAAATACGAAGATGTAGGAACAAAGAATAGCTGTTGGGCTGGGGAACTGGTAACAATTTAGATGATAAGTCCACCACATAGCAGAAATCCAGAACTCCCACTTCCCTGAAAGATATAGATGAAGGCGTGACACACATTCTTAAGTTGTTTTTATAGGAAGCAGACCTCCACCGCATGAAAACTGCTGCCTGCAAGAACATAGACTTGGACTGGTTGAAACCAGAAGGTTGATGATGCTTGAAACTTCACCTTGATGCCAACAAATCCGAGAATTCTGCACAAGCTGATCACTCATTCTGCAGTCCACTCCCTCACGCTGCCTTTAAAACCCCTTCCCTGAAAGCCTTCAGGGAGTTTGGGTTATTTGAGCTTGAGCTGGCCATTTTCCTTGCTTGGCACTCTGCAATAAATGCTACTTTCCTTCACCACAACCCAGTGTCAATAGATTGGCTTTACTGTGTGTGGACGAGTGGACCTAAGTTTGGTTAGGTAACAAACTTTACTTATGTTTACCAATTCATTATAAAGGATTTCATAAAAAATACAAATGAACAGCCAGATGAAGAGATATACAGGGTGAGGTCTAGAAGTGTCCCAAGTGCAGGGGTTTTGTGCCCATGGAGCTCTCCCCAGCACATGGGTAAGTTCACCAACTCAGAAGCAATCTCAACTCCATTGTTTAGGGAGCTTTATGGAGGTCTCATCACTAAGGCATGATAGGTTTCTAACTCAATCTCCAGCCCTTCTCTCTCCTCCCTGTAATTTGGAGAGTGGGGTTGAAAGTTTCAGGTTTCTAATCAAAGTTTGATCTTTCTGATGACCAGCCTCCATCCCAGAGTTTGTAGGGACCTGCCAAGAGTCTCCTTATTAAAACAAAAGACACTCCTATCACCTCGGTCACTCAGGAAACTACAAGGGATTTAGGAGCTCTGTGTTGGGAACTAGAGACAAAGATCAAGTAAATGTCTTTAAAAGGTATCACAGAGATAAATTTTTTTACATAAAATTAAAGCCACCTCTGTCCTTATTCTCGATCATATTCCCCTCCCTCCCTTCAACCAGTCTCTTCAATTTGATGTTTATATTGTTCATGTATTTTTTATGATTTAATACATTCCAAAAATATACAATACTGTTTGCATGCTTTAAATTTTATATGAAACCTATTATACTTTATGTTTTCACAATATGGGGTACCTTTTTGGGCCAGATTACATTTGTAAACTTCATCTACACTGACAACTGTAACTCCATTTTATTTGTTTTTAATATATTATAGCATTTCATTGATTGAATACATCACAATTATTAATCTATTAATAATTAATAGAAATTGAGTTTGGTTCCATTTTTTACTCTCATAAACAATGATGCTATGAATATTCTAGTATATGCCTTTTTGGGAACATTCATTAAAATGTTTTGAGATGTATAATTGAGAGTGAAATTCCTGGATCATCAAGTGTATGTTTTTTTCATTATACCATATATTCCCAAAATTGTATCCAAGGTCATATGAATATTCACTCACATAGTAGTATTCCCACTTTTTCATAAGTACTAACACTTAGTGTGGTCAAATTTTAAATTTTTCTAGCATATATGGTATTAAAAATACTCTACTGATTTCACCTTTTTTTTTCATCCTTGTTTACATGTAAGTTGGAGTTTGTAGGCATCTTCGTTTCTGCATTACACAACAGATGTTTGCTGTGGGAATTTTTGTTTAGTTTACTCCTTGTTTTGTTCTGTATGAATTTTAGAAATAAATGTGTGAAAATTCAGAACTAAGTCTCTTTTCATGCTACAGGAATCAGAAAGCTTCTTTTTGTCATACAGTTGTTGAATTACAACCACATTATACACATATACACATATAGTATCTTCTTTTTCATTGATCATTTTAGCATATGGATTTCTCCCAATAATTTAAAATCTTTTCAAAAACAGCAACACATTTAGTGTCATTGTCAGGTGTGACATTACGTCAGGTGTGAATTAGTTGAGCTGACCTGTTAAATTTTTGTGTGTCTTCAATTATGAGTAATACCAGAAGGTGTTATTATCGATATTTCAAGCTATTTTCCAATGACCAATTCTCAAAAAGTAAGATTAAACAGCCAGATAATATCGAAAGAAGGATAAGAAATACATGTGAGAATATTATCTGAGGGTGCTGGTCTAGAGAGAAAGGATTATAACATTGGATTGGACCAAATGTAATGGTATGGGGACACCTGCTCAAAGTTCTGGATTCAACATGTTAGCTTGAGGGGCTTGGAGTAGCTCTCAAAATTTACTCCTTTGATTGCATAAAACCTGGACGGTGGTGGATTATGTTTAGTGGAGCTATAATGACACAACTTCTTTGATATAGTATTTAAAAAAATAAAATTCCAAGGCTAAGAATAAATATGTTGCACTGGGGCTTCCCTGGGGGCGCAGTGCCTAAGAATCCGCCTGCCAATGAAGGGGAGGCAGGTTGGAGCCCTGGTCCGGGAAGATCCCACATGTCGCAGAGCAACTAAGCCCGTGAGCCACAACTATTGGGCCTGCGCTCTAGAGCCCACGAGCCACAACTACTGAAGCCCACGCGCCTAGAGCCAGTGCCCTGAAACAAGAGAAGCCACTGCAGTGAAAAGCCCATGCACCACAACGAAGAGCAGCCCCCACTCACCGCAACTAGAGAAAGCCCGCACGCAGTAACGAAGATCCAGCGCAGCCATAAATAAATCATATGTGAGTTTCTCACACATCCCATGACTGCTTCCCTTGGGAGGATCCAGAGGAAAAACCCTACATCACACAGTGCATGAGGGAAAGAGCACCATCCATGGAAACCTCTTTGGACACTGTCCTCTGGAGGTTGGGGAAATGAACATAGGATAACACTTATGTTAAATGAACATAGGATATCACCTATAAGTGAAAAGCGAGTTGCTTTATCATTTACCCCTTGCCCCCATGCTCACCAAATCAGTAGCATATTGCTTGGTAGGACTTTTCTGAATTTTGGTGGCAACGTACTATTTTTACATGTTTTTACATAACGATGTGGCCGACAAGAGCCTAATTTCCAAAATATACAAATAGCTCATACAGCTCAATATCAAAAACAAACAAATGAACCAATCAAAAATGGTCAGAAGACCTAAATAGACATTTCTCCGAAGAAGACATAGAAATGGCAAATAGGCACATGAAAAGATGCTTCACATCGCTAATTACTAGAGAAATGCATATCAAAACTACCATGAGGTATCACCTCACACTAGTCAGAATGGCCATCATCAAAAAGTCTACAAATAATAAATGCTGGGAATGGTGTAGAGATAAGGGAACCCTCCTACAATGTTGGTGGGAATGTAAATTGGTACAGCCACTATGGAAAACTGTATGGAGATTCCTTTAAAAAAACAAAAATAGAGTTACCATATGATCCAGCAATCCCACTCCTGGGCTTATATCTGGAAAAGACGAAAACTCTAATTTGAAAAGAGACATGCACACCAATGTTCATAGCAGCACTGTTCACAATAGCCAAGACATGGAAGCAACCTAAATGTCCATCAATAGATGAATGGATAAAGAAGATGTGGCATACACAAACACACACACACACACACACACACACACACACACACACAAAATGGAATAATACTCAGCCATAAAAAAGAATGAAATAATGCCATTTGCAGCAACATGGATGGACCTAGAGATTATCATACTAAGTGAAATAAGTCAGACAAAGACAAATATCATAGGATATCACTTATATGTGGAATCTTACAAAACAGAAATAGACTCACAGACATGGAAAACAAATTTATGGTTACCAAAAGGGAAAGGGGGAGGTAAGGGATAAATTAGGAGTTTGGGATTAACATAAACACACTACCATATATAAAATAGATAAACAACAAAGACCTATTGTATCCCACAGGGAACGATACTCAATATCTTGCAATAATTTATAATGGAAAAGAATCTGAAGAAGAATATATATATATACATATATATATGTATCTATAATGGAATCACTTTTCTGTACACCTGAAACTAACACAACATTGTAAATCAACTATGCTTCAATTAAAAAAAACAAACAAACTGTGTTTCATCTGTCAGGAATATAAATGAAAATACCAAGATGAAACCAAACATTTCAAAGAAAACAAAGATCATTAATCCTTTGTTTCATTTTACCGGAAGTACAATTTATCAGAGAAATATATAATCATCAATATCATATCAATATTAGAAGAGAGTCTTTTTTTATAAATTTATTTATTTTATTTATTTATTCTTTTGGCTGCATTGGGTCTTCATTGCTACATGCGGGTTTTTCTCTAGTTGAGGTGAGCAGGGGCTACGCTTCGTTGCAGTGCATGTGCTTCTCATTGCGGTGGCTTCTCTTGTTGCAGAGTATGGGTTCTAGGTGCACGGACTTCAGTAGTTGTGGTGCGCAGGCTTCAGTAGTTGTGGCGTGCGGGCTCAGTAGTTGTGGCTCGCGGGCTCTAGAGTGCAGGCTCAGTAGTTGTGGTGCACGGGCTTAGTTGCTCCATGGAATGTGGGATCTTCCCGGGCCAGGGATCGAACCCATGTCCCCTGCATTGACAGGCGGATTCTTAACCACTGTGCCACCAAGAAAGCCCTAGAAGAGAGTCTTTTAATAATAAATTTGGGTTTATTTTCTAAGTCTCCATTCCAGGAAAGGATTGCTCTTAAACTTCATCTAACAGTAGAAGAAAAAATGTCCACCAACTTCTCAGATACTCTTACATCTGGACCTCTCAAGTTAAAAAAAAAAAAATTTTTTTTAAGAAGTTAATGGAAATTTGTTAAACATTTACCTCTACCCAAGTGAAATCAAGACACATGCAGGGGGCTGTTTATGTCTGATAAACACTAAAAGACTGATTTAAATCCCCTCCTTTCGGATCCTGACTATACCTGAAAGTCCCATTAATATGTTCCTTCAGAGCCTTCCAGCAGTGTGCGTTGTAATGGGGCTAAGTATTGATCCTCACATGTTCTCTGGCTAATGATTCAATTTAGATTACTATTTGTCAGCATGAAATTCTGGGTGAGACTGCCCTTTTTGGAGTTCAGTTCCTGTTGTCTATTTTCACTTGGAGAATTGCTTATCCTTTCTGAGTATCTATTTTCTTATCTGTAAGATGCTGGAGATAAAGACACGACTTATAGGACTAATATAAGGATTAGTGCAAAAAAATAGCTTTGCAATTTATGAAGCACTGTGCAAATGCAGGACTGAAGTGAGATGCCGGATGCCGGAGCTACACTGCTGTGTGAGCTTGGGCAACTTAATTGAAGTCCCTGACCCTGTGAGTCCTCAGCTGTATAATCAGGATGATGGGAGAAGAGGATTTTTATGAAGCAAACATAATATGTACAAAGTAGTTAGAGCACAGCTCGTCATGTAGTAAATGCTATGTAAGAGTCTGTGAGATAATCAATAATGACGATGATAATAATGATGATGATGGTGGTGCTGATGCAGCAAATATTGTAGATTAGTATTACTGAATAGGCAACAGGACAGATAAAGAATGCGATCTCTGGAGTCAAATTTGAGTTGAAATCCAAAACGTCTGAGATCTAAAGCAAGTTTCTTAACTCCTCTCAGTCTTTAGGTTTTTTTAAATTCCTAAAGTGGTGAATAATATAATAATAATAAAGTAGTCTTTAGGGAAAGAATTAAAAAGAGGATGCAATTTTATTTTTCACATTAGTCTTTATCAGAAGCAGTGTAGCATAGTGATTAAGAGCTTTGGAGTCTAAAGATTCAGCGTTGAATTTTATCTCTGACTCTTATAAACAGGCTAATATCTGGCAATTTTTGTCCTAGCCTCTATTTCTTCATAAGAGTATACCTATATCAAAGGATAATTGTAAGGATTAAATAAGAAAATAATGTATTTAAGGTACTTGGTGTAATTCCTGACACTTGCTCAGTTTTGAAATCTGTGATTACTGATAAGCTCATTGTCACTCAGGCTTTCATGGCTGAGGTCAGGGGAAAAGTAGGGATGAGCACACATCTTATATCTTTGAAAGGAATGGAGTACGTCTCACTGCAGAAAATATGATCCCCAGCCTTGGGAGGGACACCCCAGTTTGGGAGTCTCAGATGGCAGCTCCCGGAAAACCAAGAAGAACAAGACGTTGAGCAACAAAACCAGGGAAACGAGGGGCACCAATGGTCACCCAATGTCACCTTGTACCACAGTGTAGTCTAGGCTTTGGCTAAAGGAAGCTTGAAGAAGGAGCAAAATAAACGGCTGCCCTCACAATTCAGAATAGACATATTTTCACTTGGGTTTGAATCAAAACCAGAAGGATGAAGTGCAGGCAGATTGGACTGTTGCAACAGAACTGAGCACACAGGCTGAGTCTACCACTAACTTAGCCATGTGAATTCGTGCAAAAATGTGGCCCTCCCAGAACAATATTTTCCCCATCTGTTAAATAATGTGTTAAGACCAGATGGTACCTACCATCTCCTTCTGTTCAATGGTAGATACATTTGCAAGCAAGAAAAGTTACTTTAAGTAACTCCACCAGATCCAGGTCTTTGCTCTCAGACCTAAAAGTAAGACTCTCTTTTTTTGCATCAAGAGTTCAGTTCAGACCCTCCTTAATGAGCCTCTAAGCAGGGGTTGGGTACAGTGTGGGGTGAATGCTGGAACCCAGAACACCCAACTAAACAGCCAAATAACCAATAATCAGTCAAAATCAGAGTTCTCCCTGGAGGTGAGGACTGAGAGACAAGGCCGCAAGGTGAGGTGAGTATGCCATCAGGAACACAGATGTGAATCAAGTCACTAGGCAAAGAGGAAAAACCAGGGGGTAAGGGGAGTCCAGACAAGAGGGCTTACAAGAAGGGCCTCAGTCTGTCTCAGAGGCAGGGAGGGAGGACAGTGATTTTGTAAAAACAAAAAGTCAATGAATTTTTCATTTCAAATTAATAAAATATGGACAGAAATATTATATATATGCAGAAGTATTATATATGTGCGGAAGTATATATATGCAATATATATTATGTATATGTATATATATGCAGTAGTACCAAGATATCTAGTGGGAAGAAGGAATTAAGGACTAGAAAAGGTTTGGTGTCAACCAGATTGGTAACAGCAATTGCAATTGAGAGGACTATACTGTACAATATATGATTGATTAGGGGACACCTACTATCTGAGCCTCAGCAAACCTGTTTACATGCCATGCAAAGCTACTATAGACCCAAGTCAAAACATCTTCCAACTCATCATGTGAAGTCCCACCCATCATCAGAGTCTGTCAGGTCATTGCCCCCACCTGGTTTTTTTTGTTTTATTTTTTTGGCTGCGTCGGGTCTTTGTTGATGCATGCAGGTTTTCACTAGTTGCAGCGAGCAGGGGCTACTCTTCGCTGTGGTGCACGGGCTTCTCATTGCAGTAGCTTCTCTTGTTGCGGAGCACAGGTTCTAGGCATGCGGGCTTCAGTAGTTGCAGCACGCGGGCTCAGTAGTTGCAGCAGGTGCACAGGCCCTAGAGCATGCGGGCTTCAGTAGTTGCGGCGCCTGGACTAAGTAATTGCAGCGTGCAGGCTCTAGGGCGCACAGGCTTCAGTAGTTGTGGCGCACAGGCTCTAGAGCACAGGCTCAGTAGTGGTGGCGCACAGGCTTAGTTGCTCCGTGGCTTGTGGGATCTTCCAGGACCAGGGATCGAACCCATGTCCCCTGCATTGGCAGGCGGATTCTTAACAACTGCGCCACCAGGGAAGTCCCTCCACCTGTTTTTTAATTCTATTTTTTTTTTTCTGGCCCCTTCACCAAACCCCTCCAACAGGAAATGTTCTCTTTGAACATCATGGGGGAAGCCAGTGGGTCTGGTTCAGAGCCTGGTCAGGGGCCTGGTGCAGGTGGCTGGAGTATAGGGATTCTCAGGAAGGCAAAAAGGATGCAGGTGGAGCTCTCCAGGTGCCCTCTATGGCACTGGGGTGTTGGGGGCAGTGGGTGAGGTCCTGATGGAGGGTGCACCCATCAGGGGAGCGTCAGAGACGGGCAGAATCAGGCCCCACACACTGCTGCCCCCATGTCTCTTCCCAGAGGAAGGCTGATCTGCTGGATCTTGGCAAACTCTTTGGTACCTCGGGTGCCGCAGGCCCCTCCTTCGAAATTCGTTCCTAAGAAATCTAGTTCAAGACACCTATCAAGCACACCCCAATCGTCATCAACTTTAAGAGTTCTGTAATGTTTTTTTTCTTAAGCTGAGTGGTGGATGCAGGATGTTATATTCCTCTTTATAGCTTTTTTAATATCTGAAACATTTTATACTTAATTTGTAAAGAAAAAAATTAGAAAATTCTTTAGAAAAAAGTGATTTTTTTGAAATAGGCTTAGAAGAAGAGACAAATTCAATATATTGTTTTAAAGAGGATTAGAATCATTTATATCAGAATCTGGGGGGACATTTTGTTACCTCTAGAAACACAGTAGAATAATCTAGGACTTTCCTCATAAGGGGACAGTAAATGTGCTATTGACATGCTCTCTCTCTAGATCTTGAAATTCCTACATGGTTATTAAATTTGCTGATCAACAATGTTAAATAGCTAAATTGTTTGTGTGGGTAGGAGACTGGTCCATTGTGACACCATCACTAAAAATAAAGATATTATTGTAATTAAATATAGACAAGTAGTATACTTCTTAGGTAAAATATTGCAAGTGCACTTTCAAAGATAACAATTGCAATAGAATATGTAAACTTTCAGCAAACTTCTGCTAATAACTGAGAAGCACTGAGGAAATCTCCGTTCACTTCTATAAACAGCTGTGCTTTTTTCAAATGTGCTGATACCATCGTTTAGTCTTCAGTCATTGCTCAATTAGCCTGAGGCTGATAAACCCGAACGATTAACGCACTCTGTAATCAAACCAAATCAAAACTCACTCATCAGGTCAGCTTCCTGAAACTCCTTCTCGTGTTAGACACCCAGCTCTTTCTAGGAAGGAAGACGACAGGTGATGTCTTTATCAGTGATGAGAAACCAGTAATCCTGGAGCCAGACTGCACTAGAGGCGAATTTTGGATTTTGTCACCAACACTGCAATTCAAATCGTAATTTTCATTGTTGTTTTGCTCTGGCTCTACATTGACTCTCAATTTTCAATTTTGAATAGATGGAGAGCTGAGGATAATTTTAATCAGCTAATCAGAACTTCTCAACAATGCTAGTCATTGCAACTGAAATGTATTTGGCACATTTATTGAAAATGTATGGTATTATAATTTAAGATGTAATATTTTGCCAAGAGAAAAAAAAAGTATGACCTTCAAGTAACATTTTATCCATTGTTCTAAATTGTCCTTACAAAAAATAAAAAAATAAAACAATAAAATAAATTGTCCTTACATGGAAAAGGTTTCCCTATTACTATGACAGAATATCCACATGAAAGTAAATTTCCAGTCAGATATATATATATATATATCCTACACCTTGTTTTTTATAGGATTTGAAACATTTCTAATTTTGTTATTTTCTAGAAAAACCATCACCTTGATTAACTAATGCCTTACTAAAGGTAACTACTTTTTGTTTTAACCTTAGTATTTTAACATAATGAAGATCCTGTTCAGAGGATTCAGATACATCTGGAGACCGTTTTTCACAGTCATATGAACTACAATCAATAGGTTTTTGTTTTGTTTTGTTTTTTATTTATTTTTTTATTGGAGTATAATTGCTTTACAATGTTCTGTTAATTTCTGCTATACAATGAAGTGAATCAGCTACATGTATACATATATCACCTCCCTCTTGGGCCTCCCTCCCACCCCCATCCCACCCTCTAGGTCATCACAGAGCACCGAGGTCCCTGTGCTACACAGCACGTTCCCACTAGCTATCTATTTTACACATGGTAGTGTATTTATGTCAAACCTAATCTCCCAGTTCATCCCACCCTCCCCTTGTCCCCCGTGTCCACACATCCGTTCTATACATCTGCATTTCTATTCCTGCCCTGCAAATAGGTTCATCTGTACCATTTTTCTAGATTCCATATATATGCATTAATATATGATATCTGTTTTTCTCTTTCTGACTTATACACTGTATGACAGACTCTAGGTCCATCTATATCTCTACAAATGACCCAATTTCACTTCTTTTATGTAATATTTCATTATATATATGTACCATATCTTCTTTATCTATTCATCTGTCGATGGACATTTAGGTTGTTTCCATGTTCTAGCTTTTGTAAATAGTGCTGCAATGAATAATGGGGTGCATGTGTCTTTTTGAATTATGGTTTTCTCAGGGTATATGCCCAGTAGTGGTATTGCTGGGTCATATGGTAGTTCCATTTTTAGTTTTTCAAGGAACCCCCATACTGTTCTCCACAGTGGCTGTATCAATTTACATTCCCACCAACAGTGCAAGAGGGTTCCCTTCTCTCCGCACCCTCTCCAGCATTTATTGTTTGTAGACTTTTTGATGATGGCCATTCTGACCGGTGTGAGGTGATACCTCACTGTAGTTTTGATTTGCATTTCTCTAATAATTAGTTGATGCTGAGCATCTTTTTATGTGCCTCTTGCCCATCTGTATGTCTTCTTTGGAGAAACGTCTATTTAGGTCTTCTGCCCATTTTTTGATTGGGTTGTTTGTTTTTTTGATATTGAGCTGCATGAGATGTTTGTATATTTTGGAGATTAATCCTTTGTCCGTTGCTTCATTTGCAAATATTTTCTCCCATTCTGTGGGTTGCCTTTTTGTCTTGATTATGGTTTCCTTTGCTATGCAAAAGTTTTTAAGTTTAATTAGGTCCCATTTACTGTATGCATGATTATAACTGCATATTATAAGATTATGATTATAGTTATATATTCCCAGGAAAATACTAATATTTTAGATTAATAATACATAGAATAAAAATTTTATCTATACTTACAGATAGCACTAAAAATATCAGATTTCTGATTTACAGGTAATCGTTGAAAATTTAATAAATTGCCTTTCCCTTATCAAGTATATTCATTCTACTGTAACAAATGGAAGCAAAATAACATAGCTTAAAGCCTCTAAAAGAGTGAATTCTTCTCAAAAAGAGGGTTCCCCAGGGGTCATTTGGCAATGTTGAGAGACACTTTTAATTGTTACAACTATAAGGAGGGGTTGCTACTGGCATCTACTGGGTAGAGGCCAGGAATGCTGCTAAACATCCCCTGATAACAGAGAATTGTTGTACCCAAAATATTAATAGTGCCAAGGCTGAGAAACTACTCTAGAACATAATGAGCATGAAAAATCCATGGAAAGGAGAAGGTAAGGAAAGGATTTGTTCCACAGAGCAATGAAAACATGATGTCTGCTCAACAGTAAAACTAACCCATGATGCCACTGTGTGGCCTCTGGGCAAGGGAATTAATAAGGGGCCCACGTGATGTGAAAGTTTCCATAATAATAAACATGAATATTGAATTTAATTCAACTGAAAATCAGCAGGTTATCATCAGCAAACCAAATTTATGGACTTTAAGTAGAAAAGAAATTAAACTGGATTGTCTTTAAAATATGGGTACACATTTCAGAAGTACAAATTCTTCTAAATAATCATTCTTGCCTTCATTTTCATTTTAAGAGAACCTCCATATTTTGAGTTGGCGCATGGACACCCAGAATAAAGCCTGCCTTTGCCGGTCCCCTTTGATGCCAGGTGCAACCATATGACTAAGTTCTGTAAAATGAGATATCAGCTAAGTTAAGTCAGCAGCAACAAAGTTAATCATTTAAAAGGGAGGGGCATACATGCCCCCTTTCTTTTTTTCACTTCTGGACAGCTGGAATGTGGACGTGGAGGTATATCATTTCAGATCCTGTGTTTAAGGACAACACACTAAGGATGGTGGAGCAACAGGAGACAAGGTGAGAAGACCCTGGACCAATTCCATATAGCAAAACTCAAGAGCAGCCTAAAATACTGCCTTACTATGATACTGAGATACACATCTTAATTTGGCACCGGGGTACCATAACCTTAGAGCAAACAAGATTCCATAAGCATTTGATTTACCTCTGTGTTATCCAGTAGCCTGAAAAGTGGTACATCATTCTATCGCTTCTGCAGAAACTTTTAATTCCCACCCTCAAATCCTACATGACCCAATTACTAAGTTCCAAAGAAAATGTAAAACTAAACATTTTTAAAAATCATGTAAAATCATGTATTGTGACGTGCAGATATTTGGGGTTTTTTAAACCCACGTATCTTGTGCATTTTTTATTCCATAGATCAAACTAATTGAATGAGAAGATGTATAAAAAGTATATGGATTTATCTCATTATTTATCATACTCTCCCATGAAAGCTCTTTAACTTAAGCAGACCATTTAGCCAAAAATATTAGTTGAATACTTTCTTGTGTAACAGAGTAACTGAGAGCATTGATATTTGAGTTTTTATTAGCCAAGTTTGTCAGCAGTGGGCTATTTTGATGTCATCTATTAACAGGAAGTGAACACCACTATTATCTTAAATTCTAGGTCAACACTGACTTTTTAAAAATTTTATCCATATCATATACTTTTGTGGATGAAATCTGACCATTAGCATCATGATGATAATTAAAATATCTGTGCATTCTTCCTTTTCTCTATTGCCGACAGCTGAGAACGAGTATGACAGCTCAAGCTCTCTGATCATTGGCAATCATTGGCAAGCAGTTAAGCAAAGAGATTATTATATTCATCGAGTTTTCTTATGTAGTTGATATAATAATTAACCAGCCAGATATCAGATTTCAAAGTTTACTACAATTGCTATTTGAAGTTCCTAAATCATCTGAATAGTTCTAATGTATAAGAATATTATTGTGAAAAACTCCCAGAAGATACAAAAGAAACTTTCATGAACAATATCAGAATTATTATTAGTGCATTTATTTCATTACATAAAATATATTTCTTTTAAATCATACAATTCTGTTATGTTAACATATATGATTATCTTTAAAAGTTTTTGTTTTTAATTCTATTTTTCCTAGTTCTGGTCCTAGTATCTGGAGGAGAGTGTTCTTTCACTGAAGTAAAACCAACTACAAATTATGTAAGGAATACTGCGGTACTATAATTAGTGGCACTAAATCAAAATAGAAGCTTAATCAACTTTCAGTATTAGTTCAGCTGCAATTCAGTGATTTTTCTAATTCCAAATTATTCAAGAGCCCTAATCCATGTTGGTTTAAAACGTGTATAGATGTTGTTATTGAGGGAATAGTGCCTTTTCATTTACACAACAGATACTCATTTTACTCAACAAAGGTTTATTGAGCAGCTAACTTGTGCCAGTCACTCTTCTGGGCACAGTGAATAACATAGATAAGATCCCTGCTATCACAGAGTTTACAATCTAGTCTTTGTTTATAAATTGGGTGACCATATATTTTACCATCTTACCCAAGACACTTTTGAGAGTGAAAGGACTATTAGTATTATTCTGGCACAATCGATGTAATCTGAGACTGTATGCTCATCTCATTAATAAATGACATATTGGAATTTAGATTATAACTTTCAAAGATTTTTTAAATTGTAGTATTTTGATATATCAAGGATAACATTGTTTTGTTATTTGTAAATTTATATTTATATGTGTAAATTTTTTAAGACCCTCGATTTCTAATTCAGTCCTCCATTGAATGAAGGCCAACTGCATCATTCAACCTCCTGCGATGAGTGCCAGTGACTAGAGTTCATGAATTTTCTAGAATTTTGGCATTTTATTTTCTAATGATACTTATTGTCAGAAAAATGTTCTCATGCTATGTTGAAATATTCTTCTTTGTAACTTTAACTTATATTCCCTATTTCTTTTTTCTAGAAATAAAATAACTTTTCCTCTAAATAACAGCTTTTAAGCATTTAGGGACAAATATTATAGTTTTACTATAAAAATACTATTTCTTAAAGGCTAAACTTGGTCATTTGACTTTTACTTAAGTCTGATATGCAAACTTCTTTTAAAATATGTAAGTGGTGGAGAAAAGAATCACTCTCTTTATTATCAAATGTCACTGAATCACACTTAGTGGACAGTACCCCTGGTTAAGTAATTGACTCAGATGCAGTTTGCCATTAATATTAGTGACATTTAGTATGGAAAGGTGTGTATGCCTTTACCAATGAGTATACCATGTGATCATAATCTTATTCTAATTATAATTCTCCATGCATGAAGTATTATTGTTTCTACTTATGGGATATCAATGTTTCAAGAAATACTTTTTGCATTCCAAGGTATATTTAAAATGCTACCTCCATTAACTAGACATCACTAAGTGCTAAGACGGAAAGTTATGGTGGGAATGGGGAGAAAGACATTTAATAGATTAAATCTATTGTAAAGGCCAAACAACAATAATGAATATAAACAAGACTTTGGCGATATATTTTCGGATTTATCACGGTGGCATGATAAATAAAACTCCTTTCTCAATTGTAGTTAGGTCTGGAACTGAGGCAGGAACTAAGGCTACACGTTGTGTTGGGGGAGGTTTATGGGATTGAGTGGTGAAGACCTGAGGTTGGCTCAATCAGGGATAGTGAGATGGGGCTGACAATAAGTGGGATTGAACTGATGTCATTAAAAATATAAAGAAAGCGAAGAAATAGTTTGAATCTGGCCATTGCAGGTAGGAGTCAAGTTCTGGCCCAGCTCTTAAAGATCATGATAAGCGAGGCTAGTAGAGGAGAAAAAGGAGGGCATTGTAGGAAAGTAGAAAGGGAAGGCATAAAAGGGAAGGACAGAGACTGATAGAGAGAGGTCTGAGTGAACAGCAGAGAGAAATGATATCAAATAATTACAGGAAAATAGAATTAAATGACAGTACGAGACTTTTGATATTTTATGTAGAAATGGCAAGCCAAACAGCAACATTTTAAACAGGAAAATAATGTGAAAATTATATTTGGATAACTAAAGCTAAACATATGCTTACCCGTCAGTACATGACATAGACATTTTGTTGATTGAAAGTAGTCATGTTCAAAAGCATATATACTATGCAATTACATTTATGTGAATAAAGGACAGTCAAAATTAATTTATGGTGACAGAATTCAGAATGATGGTTACCTCTGGGGAAATGGGGCACTGATATTAGGAATAAGGAATTTCTAGGGTGATGGACATGTTTTATATCTTAATCTAGATATATACATATATGTATAAAAATTTATTGAAAAATTAATAAAAAGGAGAGAAACATAAAAGTAAAAAATTACACTTGGAGTTTATTCTGTTTTTCTTTATAACTTTAAGATAATGCTTAACTCATTAACTTTTAGCATTACATTTTTCAATATAAGCTTAGCAAAAATATAAATTTTCTTCCAAATTCATCTGGAAGGAATATAATATTTTCATTATAAAGTTCTTAGAATTTTCTAATTTCCATTTTTTATTTGACTCATAATTTATTTTTAAGTTTCTAAAATATTCTCCAGTGTTAGGGCTCTTCTAGTTATCTTTTAAATTTTGCTTCTAATTTCAATTGTTTATGATAAGAGAAAATGATTGAAATAATACCAATTCTGAAATTTATTGAGAATTATTTTATATATATGGTCAATTTTTGCATATGTTCCGTGTGAGCTTGAGAAAAATGCGTATTCACTTATTGTAGAGTGAGAAAACTATAAATTGATTCACCCACTCAGGAAATTTTAACCTCTAAAACTGTAATTCAATAAATTTATGTTGCTTTAAGCCACAAAGTTTGTGGTGCAGCAATAGGAAACTAATACAGATATTGGGTCCTGGAAGGTTCTGTGATAACAAATACCTAAATAAGTGGAAGTGGCTTTGGAACTGGGCAATGAAAAGAGGTTGGAAAATTTCTGAGGTGCGTGATACAAAAAGCCGAGATTGCCTTCAACAGATGTCAGATGATATATGGTTAATATCCATCTATATGGGTGTTAATAACTCTACTATTGCAGTTTCAGAAGAAAGTGAGAAGCATGGTAGAGGAGGCCTATATTGTCTTAGAGAATAACTAAATCATCATAAACAGACTGTTGGTAGAAAAATGGATGTCAAAGGTGCTGCTGGTGAGGGCTCGGGTGAAAATGAGAAACATGTTATTGGAAAGTAGCGGAAATTGGATCCTTGTTATATAAAGGCATAAATTTAGCTGAATGGTGTCCTTCATGATTTAGTTATGTGGAAAGTGGACTTGTAAGCAATGAACTCGGACATTTAGCTGAAGAGATTTCCAAGCAAAGTGTTGAAGGTGTGAACTGGTTTGTTCTTGTTATTTATAGTAAAATGCAAGAGGAAACAGATAAATTTAGGGAAGAACTGTTAAGCATAAAAAAATGAGGACTTGATGATTTGGGAAATTCTCAGCCTACCCAGATTGCAGAAGATGCTTAAAATAGGAGATTCACTGTTAGGAAAGCATGCTAGGGAGAGAGCCAGGAGTGTGGTTGGACAACCTTTTACTAGTGCCTTGGAAGGATAAAAAGTCAGAGAACTCAATAATAGAGACAGCTCTTTGAAGAGCCTGTGATTCATGGATTCCCTCAGTCATCTCAGCAGAAGCCAGGAATAGAGATGGAATTTTTCCAGGAAAGATCTGTGGAGGAATATCTTGTTTAATGAAGTGACATACACAGGGGACCACAAGGTCCTTGAGAATTTTATACCAGCAGAAACACTGCCAGCTTGGAATGCAAGGGAGAGAGACAGGATGAAATAAAAGAAGTTACTTGGACTCTCAAAATTCTTCAGGCGGGAAACAGGCTGACAACACTACTCAGCTGCAAACATACGCTACTTTTCAAGAAAAGGAAGAATGACTGCTTTTCAAGTAAAAGGATGAAACAGAAGACCCAAAAAGGTGGAGCCTCAAGCCAGAGGGCTATTTCCAGGCCTTGAAACCTAATGTTGTTTTTCTGTCTGGATCTCTAAATTGCTTGGGACCAGTGGCTAATTCTTTCTTTCATTTTCTCCCTTTTGGAATGGGACTATCTATAAATGTTATGTTACGCCTGTCTCACCATTATACTTTGGAAGCAGATAACTTGTTTTCTAGTTCCGCAGGTCCACAGATGAAAAGCTATTTTGTCCCAGAATGGATTATATCCAGAGGTTCATTCATGCCTAATTTTAAGATGATTTAGATGATGAAATTGGGGACTTTTAGGTTCATGAAGCTTAGATATTTTGGACTTGATGCTGTAATGGGCTGAGACTGGGAGTTTGAGATAGAGTGAATATATTTTATATTTGGATGGGTAAGAATCTTTTGGGGGCCAGCAAATGAACAATGTTAGCCTGAATAATGCCCCCCAAAATGTACACATCTTAATCCCCATCTTATCTTACATGGCAAAAGAGACTTTGCAGATGTCATTAAATTAAAAACCTTGAGATGGGAAATCATCTTGAATTATCAAGATGAACCAAATGTAACCACAAGGTTAGTTATACAAGAAAAGCAAGAGGATCAGTAAAAGAGAGAGAGAGAGAGGTGTGATGACAAAAGCAGGGGTTGAAGTGATGTAAAGAAGGGGCCATGGGCCAAGGAATGCAGGCATCCTCTAGAAGCTAGGTAAGACAAAAAAACCAACTCTTCCCCAGAGATAATAATTGTTATTATCTCTATTTTATTTTTAAAATAGTAAAATTGCATTTTTAAGCCCTTAAATTTTTGGTAATTTGGCAGCAATAGGAAACTAACACGCAAGTCAATTAACATTTATCTATTTATATATTTATGCAACAGATATTTATTGAGCACCTACTATACCTTGAGCTGGAAAAAAAATCTTACTATCATTTTAAAAAGTAAGCTTGTGTGTATGTGTGTGTGTGTGTGTGTTTAACTGAAATGACTTGAAGAGAAAGGAATTTCAACGTGTGTAAGTATAATCCAAATTAAAGTATTTAAATACAGTTATTTCATTTTTAAGTATGTAGAATTTATGGTAAATAGGTTAACATACTAAAGATAATATTACTATTGCAGTAATTTTAAAATTATTTCTAATTAGCATGGTCCATATTGATATGTTTATTTAAAATTTTTTGCTTAAACATACACCCATTTTTTCCCATTTGGTAAGCAAAATATTCCCTCCTCACCCCTGCCAGAATGTAATCATATAATAAATAGCAGTCCATTCTTTATAGGTTTGAATGAAGCTAACATTTTTTATAGTGTGTGAAATAGACTGAATATTTGTGTCCCCCAAATTTATATGTTAAATCCTACCCCCAATATGATGGAATTTGGAGGCAGGGCCTTTGGAAGGTAATTAGGTTATAAAGGTGAAGCCCTCATGCATAGTGTTAGTGCCCTTATAAAAAAGACCCCAGAGAGCTGCCTTCCCCTTTCACCATGTGAAGCCACAGAGAAAAGGCAGCTGTTGATGAACCAGGAAACTCTCACTAGATACTAAATCTGCTAGCATCTTATTCTTGAACTTCCCAGCCTTCCCACGATGAGAAATAAATTTCTGTTGTTTATAAGCCACTCAGTCTGTGGTATTATGTTATTGCAGCCTGACTGGACTAAGTCTCAAGAACTAACTTTTTAAAATAATTTTTCAATGTCTACTGATTTGTAAAATATATCTTCTTGGCTCCCACACTGATTCTGCTTCCGTAATTTCCAGTGGGGCCTGGTCATTGTAAGCATCGATTTAAATCTCATCAATTAGCAGAAATTATAAACAAAGTCCAAATTAAAAATTTTATTAATAATCTTGCACAGTTATTTTCTTCCTTGGAATCTTCTTCAGTATTTAATTAGTGCTTCCATTTGAAATAGCAAAAACAAATGTATAGCAATGTTAATAGCAGCCAATATGCTAAAGACAAAACAATTTGAGGAGAAAAATAACCACATTTTTGTACGGCATATATAGGAAACAAAATATAATAATTAAAATTGTTCTATGTAAGTTTATTTAACGTACTTCTATATTTAATGTTCATCCTTTAAACACATTGGTAGTTAACAACAGATATTAATAGTAATTTTACTATGAGATTTTATCATACATTTCTTAGATAAGGCTTTTTCAATAACAAATTAGGTTCACTTTTATGCAAATTATATGATCTAAAACTTTTAGGAAAACTGATAAACTCTTTAAGTTAAAATTTCAGTTCTTGTAAAATGGTGATCTAGTAAGTGTGGAAGACAGTGTGGGTTTTATGTAATACAGTGATGGATTAGTGATGGGCTAAATGGTTGTCTTTTGTCCTTGAGAGGGTGATAAACTTCCAATGAAGTATTGCTGTTGGTTAGAGAATCACCTACAATAGTTGTAGATATAAATTTAACATGAGAGATGGTAGGGGGAAACAGATGATGGGATAATTAGAGATAAAAACTAAGAATTCTTTTGCTATGGGGAAATCATTGTGTTGTTGCAATGTTTTGCTGTTTTGTTTTATTTTTTAAGTAGTTCTGGGAACAGTTATGGTAGTCAATTAACCTAACATGGTGATTGTAGTTGTGGTGGTTTCAGGCTCAACTGAAAAATACCACATCATTTGATCCCACAACAACCAAAACTAGTCCCACCATTTCAGACAAATCTACAGCATCATTTCTTGTGGTAGCTGTTACTTCCATTGTTGTATTGGTTTTTTGATGGTTATAAATTTAGTGACAGTAATGGTGGTCATAGCTTCAATTGAAATTATTATAGTGTCTTTGTGGTACTAAAATTATATAGAACATATGGTGCTTTTTGATTTCGCTCAAATAGTGAAGATGGCCTACTGTGCTTGTTGGTTCATTAGAAGCAATGGTAGCTTTGGTAGTTGTGGCCTTTGTTACCTGTATGTTAGTTGTTGTCATCTCAATTAACTAGCATTGGTGGTAAACGTGGGGCAGAGTGAATGCATGATATTGAGGTGGCTGTATTGTGAGAGAAATGAGTTTCATTGAATAAGTAGCAATGGCTGATATGGTTGCAAATTCAAAGTTGTACAAATTATAGGTTTACTTCAAGTACTGGGTATAGAGAGTTGAGATAAAGTGGGAGTGGTGGCAGCTGTCCTGGTAGTAGGATAGTGGTGGTTATTAATTCAGCTGAAGTATTGGTTCCCATTGTGGTTGAAGTGGTTAAAGCTGTAGGGTTATAGACTCATTTGAAGTGTTATAAATTCTGTTGAAGTGCTTTGTTATTTTAATAGTAGCTTCTGAAAAAAATTATGAGTGTTTATGAATGAAGTTTTGGTTCTTGCTTTCATACCTGTACATTTTGTACATTTAGTGGTATTTGGAAATTAAATTTAAATGGGAGTGACTTTTTTGGCTGGAGGTTCAGTGGAATTGGTAGGAGGTTTAGGTTTACTTCAAGGATAGTTGGTGCTGTGGTAGAGGGTTTAGTAGAAGTGGAAGTTTGAGTTATTATATTTGTAGTTTCAGCTAAAGTGGTTATTATATCTCTAAGTGCAGTAGTTCAGTAGAAATTGTAGTGCTTTCAGGTTCAATGAATGAGGTGGTATCGACTGCATTTGTTGTAATTTCAAATGAAGAGGTTGTTATATTTGTAAAAGTAGTAGGTTCAGTAGCAATTGTTGTATTTTCAGATTCAGTGGAAGTGATCATTTCTGTTGTGGTCATAAGTTCAGTTGAAGTACCTGTAGTCGAATGGGTTTTGGGATCAATTGAGGAGGTGATACTTATAGATTTACTAGAAGTCAGGATGGCTGTTGAGGCACGTTCAGAAGAGGTTGTGATGGTCGTAGGTACAGGAGTTATATGTTCTGTTGGAGTGGTTATAGTTGTAATGTCTGTGGGAGTAACGCTGGGTATAACTTCTGTTGACGTGGTTATAGCTGTTGTGGTGGTATTATGCTCAATCGAAGTGGTAGGTTCAGTCAGAGGGGTGGTAGTGTACCTCATGGTAAGTGGTTCAGTTGAAATGCTGGTGGTTGTTTCCATTATGGTAGCAGCTTCAGCTGAAGTGGAGGTTCTGGCAGTTGGTGTCTGTAGGTTCAGTTGAAACTGTGTTGGTTGCAGGTTCAGGGGACATGGTGGTAGTGGGCTTTATGGCAACAGGTTCAGTTGCCATAAGTGGTGGAGTTGTCTGCTGTGGTGGTTGTAGGTTCCTTTGCTGTGATCATAGTAGTTGTACTGGTGAACTAGCTTATCGGTGTTCACCAGTAATGGCCACAAAATAAAACTCAAATGCATTAGCTATATCTATTACATAAAGTTTTATGTTCTCTGTTTATACATTGAAAAAGATTATCATATTATATATTCCCTTGGAGGAAAAATAAAACCACCGAACCTGTCTTTATATATATATATATACTTTTATTTGCCTATAATCTTCAGTTGATATTTTATTCCATTTGTCAAACTCTCCCTCAATAGAAAAACTCTCTCTCCATAACTGTTCAAATATCTAGTTGAAAAGAGAAATATATATTCTAAATCTTACTTTAAATAGCTTTTGAAAACATTTGTAAGTTTGACATTATTTGGAGAAACCAAAATATTAGCTAATGATTAGCTTCATAAAGAGAATTTAATTTTAATTTTAATTGGAGTGTTTTGGCATCATAGTGAAGTAAAAAAATCACAACGAATCTGGAAATGATTTGTGTGCATGTGGGGTAAGGGGTCTCATTACCCTGGATCAAGAGAAAAAATCTCTTGCTTTTGAGGCAGAATTGTCTTCCTTAAAAATCTTTTCATTCAGCAAAAAAGATACATGCACCCCAATGTTCATTGCAGCACTATTTACAAAAACCAGGACATGGAAGCAACCTAAATGTCCATTGACAGAGGAATGGATAAAGATGTGGTACATATATACAATGGAATATTATTCAGCTATAAAATGAACGAAATAATGCCATTTGCAGCAACATGGATGGACCCAGAGATTGTTACACTGAGTGAAGTAATTCAGACAGAGAAGGACAAATACCAAACGATACCATTTATATGTGGACGCTAAAAAAATGGGACAAATGAACTTATTCACAAAACAGAAATAGAGTCACAGATGTAGAAAACAATCTTATGGTTACCAGGGGGGAAAAAGGGAGAGGGATAAATTGGGAGATAGGGATTTACATATACACACTACTATATATAAAACAGATAACTAATAAGGACCTACTGTATAGCACAGGGAACTCTACTAAATACTCTGTAATGACTTATATGGGAAAAGAATCTAAAAAAGAGTGGATATATGTGTATGTATAACTGATTCACTTTGCTGTACAGCAGAAAGTAACACAACATTGTAAATCAACTATACTCCAATGAAAATTTTTTTAAAAATCGTTCATTCAGCAGATATTTATTGAGCAACATGACTTTCTTCTTTGACCTGTCTCTTCAGTGCAGAAATATGTTACTCCATGCCTTTTCTTTTTTCTTTGGACTGTTTATTTCAAACTGTACTTTTATTATTCCATCCAGTCTTACATTTTTTTTTAATGCCAAGGGCAATTTGATTAGATTTGCCTATTTACCAAAAAAAAAACCAAATGCTATTGTAAATATCATCTAGCACATGGTTAACATTGGTATTAAAACATAAACAATCATGTTAACAAATTGCACATAAATAAAACAGAATTTTTAGAGAGGATCCCTCTTAGATCTAGGGACCATATCCAGGATTAGCTCCTGATTTTCAAGGATTTTGGAAATATTTGAGTTCTGACAGGTCTAAAATTTGTGCGAAAAGAAAAATCTATGCATTATATAATAAAATCTGGACGTCAAACTTAAAAACAAATCAAATTGAAGAAGTTAAAGCCGAAATTACATAATTATTTTGAATTATGACTGTAGAACATTTCAAAATTTGATTAATTCCTATTGACAGAAAATTGCACCTGTTGAAGATTAATAAGTATTTGAAATAGTTTTTAAACTATGCATGGAGTGACATAATGTATGAATAAAAATATAAGATTTGTGATTGACAATGAGTGGTTGAAAAGTTAATAAATTGACTTTTCCTCAATAACTAGAAGTATTCATGCCTTTTCTTGAAGATTACAAAAATTACTAGAATTTTCTGTAAAGACTGAGTATAAGACTCACATAAGCAAGCTGTCAAAATGGAAAAATAAATACTCACTGGCTGTTTTCCATGGGGTTCAACATTCACAATACATTTTCCATGCTTTTTCTCCATTTTCTACCACAGGCTTAACTCCAGGAACAATTTTCATTTTGAACAGTGGCCTTTATACCTGGAATTTTGAGAAATAATTGAGTTGATTGATGCTACCATGTTATGAACTATGATGCATCAGTGCAGGTATGAACTAAATTAAGTAATAAGCTATCATTCCCCAACATAGGATCCACCTTAGAGGAAAAAGTAAGGTAGTAATTAATACAACAAACAAGAAAACCAATCTTGCCTATGGGAGCTATTCCCTCCTGGCTCTCCAAAGAGAAAAAAAAAATTCTCAAATTATAACTCATGTTACATTCTCTTAACTTTTAGCAACGTCTCTCTCATTTACCCTTCCTTCTGACTTTGGGGTCTTCTCCATGATAAAATTCTGGAGCAGGTGATATTTGCCATTGCTTTCTTTCCAACTAAGCATGGCCACCTTCTCTCCCCTTGTTGGCACCTCCTCTTTTAGGTGCATAGCTCTCTCCTCACTAGGCTTTAACACTTTCAGGCTCTCCTCCCATGCTCTAAAACTTTCCAGTCCTCCTCCCTCAGCTTCCAGAAAAATGTGTCTATCCTGAGCCCACTTCCTCAGAGCTCCGACTCTGAGAGCTGGTAAATCTGATATAAAAATGTATTCACCAAGGTCTTCCATCTTTCAGAAGGGCACTAGGAAATTTAGTTAAAGGGAAGTGATTCAACAAGTTTCTTCCAACATCTTCATATTTAACTGCTGAGGCAGCCTCTGCTTTACACAGGTAGAAATGTCACTGTGACTCAGCAAAATCTAAATTGCAATAGGCTGGAGTTTAGAAATAACTATCAATTTAGAAGTTAACAATTAGTATCCAACACATATATCCAGAGAGATCGTCACAAAAGTGGCACAGAAAGTTCTTGGTGAAGAATGGTATTTGAATAATGCAAGTTTTTAAAACATGACTCATACAGTAAGTAATCAAAAACTAATTCAAAAATAATGTTCTTTTATGATAAATATATCATTAGCACTAATTGACTAGCTAGAGATTCATCTAATTTAATACATCTCAATCTACCAATAAAATGTAGACCATCTATTCCAACCCTGCCAATTTGCAATTGAAAACATTGAGGCCCCAAGAGGAGAAGTGACAAAACCAGTTTAATCATCGTGGTCAGAACCTCCTGCTGTCTTTCAGACTAGTAGCCACCCATATATCCCAGCTCAGGATGAAGAAAGGCAGACAATCCATTAGAGAGGCCATTAGCTTTCCTTTAAAAAAAAAAAAAAAAAAGCAAATATTCAAGTTCCAGAGTTGGAAAGGACTGGGGAGACTTCTGGGGAATGCTTACTCCTGGGCCTCATTAGACTGACTAAATCTAAAGGGGGTTTTGTACTCTGCTTAGATGACTCTAATGCACACCAAAGTCTGAGAAGCACTAAGTTAGAAAATGTTGTAAAGAAAAGTGATGGAATTCCCTGAACTATTTAGGAAGAAATATTTTGTGTGTGTGTGTAGTTTAACCCTTTCAAAAGTCTTCTTATAAATGTATTCACCATTTTTAGCTTAAGAGTTCTAATTGGAATCAACTAAAACAGAATGTCATTGCCTCAACTTCTAAAATAAATAGGCAATGAAAAATTTATGGAAGAGGGGAGAGAGTAAGAGAGTCATTTGTTTCGAAAAGCAGTATAACACAATGCCCACCAAGAAATGACTTGGGCCTGTAGGCTATAAGAATCCATGTGAATGAAATGTTTCAATAGTATTGAACACTGATAATAACATCAGCATCAATCGCACTTGACTACAAATGGCTTTTTTTCCAGGCTGGCTACATGTTTGACACACTGCTAGCTTTCCCTAATAATTATCCTCTCTTTCACTTTCATAGTAAGCAAACCCCAGAATATTTAGCTGGGTACATGCCTGCCAACAATAAAGGCTAGCCTGCCCAACTGCCCATGTAGCAAGGTGTGGCCATATGACTAAATCCTGGCCCATGGCATGAGAAAAGAAGGTATGCGTGCAACTTCTGGTTGTATACTTAAGAGCAAGGAATATGCCCTTCCTTTCCCCTTTCCCTTCCTTTTCATTCAAAAGCAGATCAGTGGGTGAGCCATCCTGTAACCCACAGATTAGAGCAATATCCTATGAACAGTGGAACAGACAACTGGAAGAAGCCTAAACTCTAAATTTTTAATAATGAAGAGCTACTGCAGCCCCTAAAATTCTATAACAGCTGGACTGCATTCTTAGTAATATACTATCTTATGATGGTAGGAAGACACTATCTTAATTTGACCCTGGAGCACCATAACCACAGAGTAGATAAAATTTCACAGGCATTCATTTGCATCTATACCTTTTTTTGGTAGCCTACAGAGGAATAAATAATTTGATACTTGTGCAGTAACTGGAATGTTCCACTTTCAAAATGCCTGATTAATTAAAGAGTTGCAAAACCAAACTGCAAAGTACTGAAGAAAGTATGTTAGTGTGAAATTCATATGATCTCTACTTTGTCAAAGAACAGTTTAATACAGGTATTACCTCATTACTCAACAGCACAGAGTAGAACACACCTGGATTAATATGGATATGGGTAAATCCGGGATTGCCACTTTGCCCAACCCTGGGGGTACTTTTTGCATCCTAGGTTATGAAATTGGTGACCCTTATAGTGTTTCCAACTATCTTCACAGTCAGACATTCTATACCTGGGTATATTTCACAGTTAAGTCAGGATTCCCTATAAGGACTCTTCAATCTCTGGTGAATTTGTAGCCAAAAGAATTGGAAAACTTAGTTAGTGAAATAGTAAAGGTGCTTTGTATTTGGCCATTCTTTAGCCAAAAGAATTTGGTGGTCTCTTTCAAATTCACCTATTAATGCTCTGTCAAATTGTTTTATATTTTTATCCACACACAAAAAAACTCCTGGGTTTATATTACACCATAATCTGATGACAGTTAAATCACGTTTGGTCCACTAATTGGCTGAGACCAGTAGGACAGTTCCTGTTCCCTGATTTGGAGTAATTTTTAGCCAAAGCGATTATTTTAGTTTGTCATTTTTATTGTTTGACATAGTAACTAACAAGCCAAACAAGAGGTTTAAAAATATAGTGGTTAGTGTTAATTAGTATTATTCAACTAATTTAAATGCATGAAAAAATCATTATAACATACACAAACATGCAAAGAAATTTTCAAAAGCCCTTTCAGAACTGTTATGTATTCATGTATTCAATTAGTGCTTTGCACAAAATCTGTAAATATAGAAGTTAAAAAAAGGAAAATTTCATACATCTTCTTATGTGATTATCATAAAAGAATGGGTTTGTTTTTTTTTTACGAACTCAATTCCCAAAATCTAGGACAGAATTCTATGACAAAATGTTATTTCATCAAATTTAAAATAATGAAGTATTATCTAGGTAACATCTTGGATCAACAATAATTAGTACTACTCAAATTGGGAGCAGGCAACTGTTTGATCCGTATCAGTGATTTTTTTCTAATTTCACATTACACTAGATTCCATTCTAAGTCTACTTCAAAATGTCAAATGTGTTTTTATTGATAGAATATTGAGGGTTTTTAAATTCATTCATCAAGTGAATTGATGAAAACATATCAGGTATTTTTCTGGGCAATGGGGATTTATACAGTAATACATAAAACAGGCAATAAATAGTAGTTGTGTTTTCTTGCGGGAAATGCTCTGCTTTTATAAATGGATGTAATTATGTTTGAGTTAAAAGGATTCTAGACATTCAGGTCAAACGCCAGTGAATGAAGTGAACCCTTATGCCAGCCTCTCTGTGCCACGTGCCGTGACCGGAAGCTTGTCTGTTTTCTAGGGTTCAGTATTCCTTTCTGGGTTGACTCTCCTGCTAGATCATTCTTCCTTATGTTGAGTAGAAGACTTCATCTCAGTAACTTCAACCTGTTTACCCAGGTTCTGTTTTCTAGAAAGATATACAAAATAAATAAAATTCTTCTCTTAAATAGTAGGTCTTAATTATTTTGGCACTACAACTGTGTCCCTCATTATTCAAGATTTTTTTAAAAATCTGCTTCTTAAAAGACAAAAGTTACTCACTTGAGTTTTACCTAAGTCCTGTTAGTATTTTTAATGGGGGGAAGGAAGGAAGGGAGGGAGGGAAGGGGGGAGCAAGGGAGGGACGGAGGGAGAGAGAGAGAAGAAAAGGAAGGAAGGAAGGAGGGAGGGAGGGAGGGAAGGAAGGAGAAAGAAAGGAGGGAGGGGGGAGGGAAGGAGGGGGAGGGAGGAAGAAAATAGCACCACAGAACCATCTGTTGTTGCAAAATGTCACTGCAGCCCCCTAAATGGGCCTTAACACCGGGATGTTAAGTCCTTTCCAGGACAATTACTGACATATACTAAGGAGATGTGGCTTTATAAGTGGGTGCACCCCTCTGACCATAACTTAATCTTCATAACCTCTCAAGAATTAAGTGTTATTATCCCCACGTCCTTGATGAGCCATCAAATCTTAAAGAAACACTTAATGAGTCCCAAGCTAAGTTTAGTGTGTGAACCTGAGGTTTCCCCAGACACTCATCCAACAATCATTTAATTAAGGTCATTCTATAATTATTGTACATTTTCATTAAGAATAATGGGGAGAGAGAAATTATACATTTAAATGGGTAAATCTTATAATCTGAATTATATCTCAATAAAGCTATTAGAAGAAAAGATTAATAGCAGGGAGGTAGAGGGAGTGGAGTAAAAAATATTTAGAAGTGAATCAGTCAAAGAGATCAAGCAAAATATCGAAAAGAATAATAAACATGCTGGTAACTTACCTCAAGATGCATCAGGGAGGCCTGCATGTTAACAAGACAGGGATGGTGTTGAGGGCTGGAAATAGACTGTCCATGGGGACAGGAAATGCAAGAATCTATTTCTAAAAAATAGAAAGGGCTTAGCAAATGCAGTCAAGGTTGCCAGCCTTCTAACCATACAAACTCTACAATCCCTGACTGGGATTTAGGCAGATAGATGATTAGCACTCAGGTGTCCACGCTGGAGAAGTTTAACTTTCCAACAGGTGTCCCGAGTACAGAAATTAGAAATCTTTAAGAGCTCTGCAGTTTTGCAGTCTGTCAAGATCTGCCAGGAGTCAATAGGGCCTTAGCCCCTGGCGCTAAAGTTCCTGGGAAAGACCCAGTCTTCAGGAATGGGGCCTTAAAAGAACAGGATCCTGTTGCCAGAGTGTTCAGAGCTTGAGATTTGATACTTGTTCACCTAATCTGGGTTGAAAGTGTCAGAAGATGAGCATATGAAGCATGCCTGCCCAGCACTTAAATATATTTTTTTCTCTGATATGGTCAGTTCTGGAACTTGGGCAGAAACAGGGGTAAAACAGGGGCTACAGGTTGGAAGGTTTGGTGGACTTAGCTGTGAGGACTAGACAGGTTCAGAAAGGATGTATTTCTGTATCTCCTTTTACCCAACCCACTGCAAAAATCTAATTTTTCTATTTCTACTTTTTCAGTCCTCCAATCCCTTTTCTGCAAGGCATTTACATTGTTCCACCTAAAATTAAATAAGATATGTCACTTTCCGGCTCAACACTCCTCAGTGGCATTCCTCTGGGGAAAGGAAAATCACTAAAACTTAGCAAAACATGTAAGATCTAAAGTAAGTTAGCCCCAGCTGACTTCATTGTGCATTCATGCAGACAACACTTGCTGTGTCCTAGCCACACTGCTTTTGGAAAATTAGGAAATATTTCAAATATACAAGGAGATATAAAGAATTTGACATGGAACACCTATATAGATTCTATCACTCATCCTCAGAGACAGATCATTATAAAACATGTATGAACCTCACAAGGAAAAAGCTGAGCCAAAGAAGTCAGACACAAAAGAGTACATACTATACCAATCCCATTCCTGCTATGTTCGCAATCAGACAGAGTGGTCCGCGGTGTTAGAAATCAGAACAGTGTTTACTTTGGGGGAAGGAAAAAGGAGGTGGTGTTTGGGTGTGGGCACATGGCAGGCTTCTGAAGAGCTGGTAAGGTTCTGTTTCTTGATTTGGGTATGGGTGTGTTCACTCGGTGAAAACTCATTGAGCTGTACCTTATGATACGTGCATTTTCTGCACATACGTGTATTTCAACTAAAAAACATTTTAGAAAAATTACACTAATTAGAATAGCTTAACATTAAAAGTATATTAAAAGATGATTTAACAGTATAATTCCAATTCTAAAATCTTCATTTAATAATAAATTCTTATAATTTTTGCTATTTTCATTTATTGAGCAAAATATTTATTACCTGTTAGTTGCCAGGTACACACACTGGTTAAACATAGGGGCCAGGTTCCTCCCTTCAGGAAGCTTACCTAATATACTGTTGCTGTGATGAACATTTATTAAACAAAAATCCATTGAGCACCCACAATGTGTTAAACTGAGAAAATCTTCCATCCTTTACAGAGCAAACTTGTATTTATTTACACAGTGGACCTACTGCAGAACATGTCTCATCCTGATGAAATGAAGACATGTAGAGCTGGAAAGTGGTAAAAGTTATGTCTTCTTTAACAAAAAAAGAAAAGTTCAGTCAGTGAGACATTTAATAAATAATATACAGTATCACTAATTAAAAAAATAATGAAGGAAATAGAATTAAAGTGTTCTAATAAAGTTTTATTACATTAATTGCATATAGTTACAGTAAATAGGTTGGTAATACAGGGGGAAAGTAACTCTGTAAGACTGACTTGAAAGGATAGTTAAAAATTATTTCTAATTAGCATAGTGGCCACTAAAGTATTTGTTCTAAATTACTTGAAAACGCATTTTTCCTTTTGGGTAAGGAAAGCATTTCCATACCCAGTCCCTACCATGTGCTCATGTGTCTATACGCTATTCAGCATCCTTTGTTTATAGGTAAAATTAACACCAACAAATGGAACTGACTTTTGTTAGTGCTTTAAAGAATATTTATTGATTTATATCAATCTCACTAACATCAAAGATACAGGTCACAATGCCCTTCTGAATTCACTGCTTGAAGTAGCGGTTATCAGTCCTGTTTGCACACTTTTTGAAGAATATAGATTTCTGGATCACCCTTGAGGATTCTGATTCAGTAGGACTGCAGTAGAGTGCGTGTACCATCAACATTGATTTAAACCTGTGAATTACCAAGGATTCTAAGTAATAGAATCCAAATTTGTAAGTTTATTACTCTCAGCATTGCTATTTTCTTTTTCTGAATTTTCTCTGGTATTTCAGCAGATAGCAGGCATAAGTAAATATTTATCGAAAGTATTTAATTGAATGCCTTTATAAGATTACTGCAAAAAGTAGTAGAAAACAAACTTATTAATTGAAAATAGTGATAACACATTTAAAATTTTACTTATATATCAAAATGATTTAAAGAGAAAATGAAATGAAAAAAATGTTGGCACAATCTAAAAAGAAGATGTGGTAATATGTAAATCTATTTAAAACACTCTTACGATATAGAATGTGTTTTCCTTATTACATATGGAATTAGTGTATTAGAGACTACAACTTTATAATAGTAAAAGACTGTATTCACATTTGGTAACTTTTTATTTAATCATAACAGCTTTCCAGCATAAATAAATGGATTGGATTTACTTTGTATGAAAATTGTGTTATCAAAAACCTCACAAAGTAGAGACTATCCACATTAAATGGTCAGGTCTAATATATGGTATTGTTAAATCTAAATATTGTTTTGAGGATGAATTCATTATCATTTTAGTGTTAGTTGAATTGGTCATTAAGTAATCTTGTTTTAGAAGTGGTTATTTTGGTCCCTGTAGTTTTATGCTGGCAGTTACTGACATTGGAATCACCTATGGTACTAATAGTAGTTATAGTTAAGAGTGATGACAATGGACATAAGGATTTAATTTGCAAGCATCCTAACTAGAGTTCCAATGGAAGGGGTCATTCTGAATTTGCCATTTATGTCAAGTGGGTATGATGTTGTGACTTACTGGATTTACAATAAATAGAGAGGCAGCATTGGTTCGGATGAATAAGTAATGGATAGCTTTGAATAAAACACCAGTAGAAGTTACAGTGCTTATAGATTCAGCTGATAGGGTATGGAAGGGTTTAGTGAGGTTAGTATATTATACAAGTACATACAGTACAAACGGCTGTGTTGTAGAAATGATGAGGTGTAGAAATGATAATATGACTGTAGGATTAATTGATGTCGTGGTCCCTATTGCAAAATTTCAGTAGAAGTTGTAGCTAGAGTATATTGTTGATGTAATATGGGTCTGGCTATGAATTCATTTGAAGGGGCAGTGGAATTGCTAACTGTATTGTGATAGTAAATGACGTAGCTGTGGTTACATTTTCTACTAACAGGTATTATTGTTTCTATTACCGGTTAAGGAGATTATAATTTCACTGAGGTCATTATGGTGTTGTGATTAGAAAGTCATCTGAGTTGGTAGCATCTGTGTTGACTTTATTTTTACCTGGGGAGGTAGCAAAGGGGGTTGAAGATGATGCTTACATTATATCAGAAAACAGACTAGAGTCACTACCTGAGATGGAAGTAGCAATTGCGGTAGTGTAAATTCATGGAATAGCAGAGAGTAGTGTCTGGCGATTCTGGTAAACTGATACCATAGGTTGATTTGAAATGAAAATGAATCAGACTTGAGTTCACAGTGTTGAATGATTTGTGCAGTTAGAGTTTCAGCTGAGGAGGAGAGTTTACCATTGTGAAACAGAAAGGGGTGAACTGGTATTATAATATAATAATATTGGATTCAGAAAAAGGAATGGTGGTCAGAGATTCAGTCAATATGAACCAGGTACTCATGGGCTCTGAGTGCAAATAAAATGGTAACTGCAATTGTGGTAATGCCTTCAGTAAGGGAAAATGCTTAGAGTTATGGTGACAGGGTAAGTTTAAAAGATGATGCTAAGAGTTGTGCTGGTGGGTTCAGAAAAAGAGGTGGCTATTGCCGTGGTGGTAGGTATGCCAAAGGTTGCAGAAGGGATACAGGTGGCTGATGGGATTGTAGCCTCATTTGTAGTGCTGGCCATTGTTGTGCTAGCTGGTTCAGCTGAAGTGGTGGCAACTGTGGCAGTCATACTCTCAGTAGAAGTGGTGGAATCAGTTGTGTCTGTTGTGGTTGTAGCTTCAGTGGTAGTGCCGGCCGTTGTCGTTGTAGTTGGTTGAGGTGTGGTGGTGGCCACTGCGGTAGTCGTAGTCTCAATAGAAGGGGGAGAATCAGTGGTGTCTGTTGTGGTTGCAGCCTCAGTGGTAGTACTGGCCATTGTCGTGGTAGTTGGTTGAGGTGTGGTCATGGCCACTGTGGTAGTCATGGTCTCAGTAGAAGTGGGAGAATCAGTTGTGTCTGTTGTGGTTTCAGATTCAGTGGTAGTGCTGGCCGTTGTTGTGGTAGTTGGTTGAGGTGTGGTGGTGGCCACTGTGGTAGTTGTGGTCTAAGTAGAAGTGGGAGAATCAGTTGTGTCTGTTGTGGTTTCAGCCTCAGTGGTAGTGCCAGCTGTTGTTGTGGTAGTTGGTTAAGGTGTGGTGTCCACTGTGGTAGTCGTAGTCTCAGTAGAAGTGGGAGAATCAGTGGTGTCTGTTGTGGTTGCAGCCTCAGTGGTAGTGAAGGCCGTTGTCGTGGTAGTTGGTTGAGGTGTGGTGGTGGCCACTGTGGTAGTCGTGGTCTCAGTAGAAGTGGGAGAATCAGTTGTGTCTGTTGTGGTTGCAGCTTCAGTGGTAGTGCCGGCCATTGTCGTGGTAGTTGGTTGAGGTGTGGTGGTGGCCACTGTGGTAGTCGTGGTCTCAGTAGAAGTGGGAGAATCAGTTGTGTCTGTTGTGGTTGCAGCTTCAGTGGTAGTGCCGGCCATTGTCGTGGTAGTTGGTTGAGGTGTGGTGGTGGCCACTGTGGTAGTCGTGGTCTCAGTAGAAGTGGGAGAATCAGTTGTGTCTGTTGTGGTTGCAGCTTCAGTGGTAGTGCTGGCCGTTGTTGTGGTAGTTGGTTGAGGTGTGGTGGTGGCTACTGTGGTAGTCGTGGTCTCAGTAGAAGGGGTTGAATCAGTTGTGTCTGTTGTGGTTGCAGCCTCTGTGGTAGTGCCGGCCGTTGTTGTGGTAGTCGGTTGAGGTGTGGTGGTGGCCACTGTGGTAGTCGTGGTCTCAGTAGAAGTGGTGGAAGCAGTGGTGGCTGTTTTGGTTGCACCCTCAGTGGTAGTGCTGGCTATATTTGTGATCGTGTTTACAGTTGAAGTGGCAGCTGTTGCAATTGTGGTTTCTGTGGAATCAGTGGTTGGTATACTTGTAAGTTCTGTTGAAGTGTGCTCAGTGATGGTAGTCATGGTACTGGAAGTGGATGTTGTGGTAGAATCTATTGTGCTAGTCGCAACCGTAGTTTCGGAACTAGGAGTTGAGGTTGTTTCAGCTGTCAGTGAGATTGCCCCCTGGTTTTGAGTAAGTTGTATAACAATGGGGGCATTATTATTTTTCCCATTATACAGCAGAGACACTATGAGTACTCCAATTGCCATTGTTATCACAGAAGCTAAGAGACAAGCCAGGAATATTTTCCACACAGACCAGTCACTAAACAAATTTCGTGTCACCTGGAAAGGATTTAAATATAATTACTGAAGTTGAAACCAAACGTTGCAAAAAAAATATGTCATTTATAATCTTTTTATATATAGATTACTTCAGTGGAAGAATGTATAAACATAAAAAATACCTTAGTAGCCTGTAGTAATAAATATTGGCTCAAGTTTAATGTTTCATTTGGGAAAGGCTTGGTCTTTGTAATAGGAATAAAGGAACATCCACTGATGTGTCTGCTTTCTTTTCATATGTATTTAAAACTAAAAGAAATATTAAATGTCATCTTAGAAACCATTTATTCCTCCCACCATCAAAAGAAGTATCAACACATGTGTGTCTGACTGTTGCATACAGTGATTTGAGGGACCCAAAATATCACCTGATAAAATCTTCTCCCTTCGTTGGCCTATCAACTATCAGATTTGCGTCTGCTTTGTAGCCTTCCATTTTAAATGCATTAATTAATGGCTTATCAAATATTCTAGCTAGGTATTCATACAGGTTAGTAATGGCAGCATGAAAATCGGAGTTGAATACGTTTGTTGAAATCCAGCTTGTGCTGCCACCAGCTATTTTCACTGTGTAAGAAGTTAACCTCTTTGATCTTATTTTTTCATCCGTAAAAATCTATAAGATTAGAATAGGGATTAATGTCAGTAATATTACTTTGTAATATCTCTCTCTTTTTTTTTTTTATATATATATTTTTTTTTAATATATTTTTTTTTATATCTCTCTCTTTTATCTGTTATTGTAGAGGAAACATTGCATAGTATAAAACATGTAAGCCTTGAGACAAGAGAGTCTTGAATTTGAATTCCATACCATTAATATTCTGAGCAAGTTTCTTAACTTGCCTAATTCTCAACTTGCCTTGTATCAAAAGTGGGGATAATAATATCTACCTCCAAATGTTATTGAGAAAATTAGAATAAGAAACATCCTTCAAATTAGATTTTTTCAGAAGGCAGGGCTTTATAGTAATTAAGGGCATAGCCATTGAAATCTAACAGATTTAGGTTTAAATTTTAAATCCACCTTTTACTAGATAGATGGTGGTATGTGGAAATTTGCCGTGTCTTGCAAAGCCTCAATTCCCTTGCATGGATAATATCACCTATTTAATAAGGCTAAACAGTAAATAAGAAAACAGTATGAATAACGTTGTCCTAGCACTTTCTAAGTACTCAAAAAACATTTGATTTCACTAATTAGCTCATTCTTATCCATTTTCTTATGACTGAAAACAAGCACTAAAGGAAACAAAGAGCACATATGTCTTTGGAGCATGTAGGGTAACTCTTCAATGTTCCAAAATAGTGGACACTGTCTCAGACAATAAACCACAATTTGGGTGTTGAGAGTGACACCCACTAGGCAATCAGAAGCAGTTCAAGGGCATTGGGTACCAAGGCTAAGGGAATTTGTGGCACCAACTAAGAGAGCCCAATGACTAATGGCACCTCCTGCCCCATGTCATCTAGGCCTTAGAAAGGAAATCAAAGGGGGAGGAGAGGAAGGACGATACTCACACCTCAGAGGAAAATTACCCTCATTTTTTGTTTGAATTTTTAAAAAGAGGAGTAAGATGAATAAAAACTCATCTTAACCTAACCTGAGACCTGTGCTCAAGTGCTATTACTGCTACTATCTAGCTGTGTGAATTCTTACAAACAATCTAAACTTCCTAGACCACGATGTTTTCCATCTGTGGCTAAGTAAAGGCATCTAAAATAACTTTCAGCTCTCTGATTGGTCTGGTTTGTTTAAGATCATCAGAGATATATTCTCTAAATAATTCTATCAAAAGCCTTCTTCCACAATGTTTCTTATCATTAAGAGTTTATCCTCTCTTCTTTAATCAAAGTCTTTCCAAACTGTCTCTATAGCAGGATTAATCAGAAGAGGCGTGTAGTCCAGAGCCAGAAGAATTGAACCAAACTCCCAGGCATCATTAGCAATCAGTCAAAATCAAGTTTTCACCTGGAGTAGGGGGTGGAATGGAGGAAAGACTCAGAGATCAGATCTCAAGGTGAAGAAAACAGAATAATGAGAAACAGGGTAAAGAACACCGGAAATCTGCTTCTGGACACCAAACCAAGGCAGGGCTAAATATTTTCTAACACAAGGTTGAAAACACACGAGGTCAGAAACAGGAGGCTAACAGAAGGCCCACAGTTATGCTTAGAAGCAGGAAGGGAAGGAGAGTGAGCCAGATCACCCACAGACTAGGGCCCCAGGGCTTTAACACATGACTTCACCTTCCACTGAGCAAGGGTTACAATGTCATTTACTGTCAATGCATTTGTTGTCATCAGCTACTCGGTCCTCAAAAAAAAGGAACCCAAAACTTTGCTCTTTTTTTGATGCTTATATATTTTCCCTAAACTTTATAGGTGTTTTTTCTTTCCATTAAGATCATTGGCTCCTTAAATTAAGAGCCCCATAAATCTACCTCTTCTGCATTCCCTCTCAGTGATTTGACATGTTCAAAGGATGCTGTAGATTTTCAAAAGAACAATGTTAACTGATTGAATGTTTTTTCTCTAATATTAGATCAAAAACACTTCCATGTGGATTACATCATAACCCAGAGAAACAGTGTCACCCCAGACATTACCTGACAACGTTGGGATTCTCTGTTTGGAAATTCTGAAAGTCCAAGGGTCCCTCTGTTGGTGCAGATGTCAGTTAAATTGGGACCAGCATCACCAGTTACATCAATTGATGTTGCAAACTTACAGGCTGAACTCTGAGCTTCATCGTTTCTAAGGTTCAGATATGGCTGTGTACAGGAAAGAATGGGAGAAAAATAAGATGCTATTGTATTTTGTGTCTAAAGTAATACAATTCGGACAAATATAAATTAGATTGTGTCATATTATGGCTTATTTGATCAAATAAGATCATTTGAAACCTGACTGAGGAATAAATAAATACATTTATTATATTTCTTCTCAAAAAAAGAAAATCTAATTAGGTCATCATAAGTTACATTTAATTATTTATATAATTATTGACATTCAAATTCAGGCATTATCTTTTACCTTCATCATATTTAAAGGATTTGTTAAATATCATTATGTGGTAAGCTGATGTAGAGAGATATATTAATAAGTCCCATAACAGGATGTGGAGAAAATGGAACACTCCTACTCTGCTGGTGGGAATGTAAATTGGTGCAGCCACTGTGGAAAACAGTACGGAGGATTCTCAAAAAACTAAAAATAGAATTATCATATGACCCAGCAATTCCACTCCTGAGAATATAACTGAAAAAAACAAAAACACTAATTCAAAGAGATACGTGCACCCCAATGTTCATAGCAGCATTATTTACAATTGCCAAGGTATGGAAGCAACCTAAATGTTCATCAACAGATGAATGGATAAAGAAGATATGATATATATCTACAGTGGAATCCTACTCAGCCATAAAAAAGAATGAATTCTTGCCATTTGCAGCAACATGGACGGAGTTGGAGTGCATTATGCTAAGTGAAATAAGTCAGACAGAGAAAGACAAATACTGTAAAATAAAAAATACAACAAACTAGTGAATAAAACAGAAAAGAAGCAGACTCACAAATATAGAGAACAAACTATTGGTTACCAGTGGGGAGAGGAAAGGGGGAGGAGGATGGGGGGGAAAGGGGTTATTATGAGACAATATAAAATCATGTGCATGAAACTTCTAAAAATTGTAAAGCACTATAGAATTTAAAGAATCTTTTATTCAATAAAAAAAATTACATACTTCTGTGTAATTCTACATGGCCATAAATTTGTGTGCTTCAGCTAGTATGGAATAATAAATTTCTTTGCAGAAAAAAATTTTTTTTAATAAAATAGAATTTAAAAGTCCCAAAATGAAAATTCTAGAGACTTCAAGGCTTATAAAGAACAACACTTTGGGGTCTTATTCATAATGAGAAAATCAAATCTAAAGAGGTGAAGTGAGATTCTAGGTATAGTAAATTGCAATAGGACACTTCTCCCACTGCAATCAATCAATTAATAAATAAATAAAATTGAAGAGCTTTCAAAGAAGTGAAAATTAGATTACTTAAAATTTAAAAGAAGAAAGAGCTTTTCCAAAGTGATCTAATAATCATAGACCATTTTATTTTCTGGGGGCATTCGCTGATTCTGAGTATGAGTTGAGGTTCTGACTAACAAAAGAGTCAGCAAAACTTTTGCTGTTCATGTGAGTCCAGCATAACAGACTGGAAAATAGGGGATCCCCAAACACAAGGCCTTTGTAATGTTCTGGAATAGCTCAGGAGGCTGGCAGTCAGGATGGAAAGGCAGAGTAAAGTCTTCAGCAGTATCATAGTGATTAGGAGATAAAATCCTGCTATCAGAAAGGGACTTAACACAAACATAAGACTGGTTTCCCACTAAGGACATTTGCCATACTTTGAGGCTGCCTGGCATAGGAAGTTAAAGAGCTGACCTTGAAATCTCTGAAGGTCAATCTCTGAAGAATATACATACAAACATTATGAACAAAATAATAGTAAATTAAATCCAAAAATATATCAAAATGGTAAAAATTCATAACCAAGTGAGGTCTACCCAACTACCTAAACTAACTTAGAATGAAAGTTAGTTTAACATTCAAAACAGCTAATATAATTCACCACAATTTTTTCTTTCTTTTTCTTCATCTCTCACATCCAATCTATCATCATGTCCAGTTGGTTCAATTCAAAATACATCCCCAAAGAGTCCACCTCCTTCATCTCCACTGTTAGACAGAGCCATTATCATCTCTCATCTGGGTAACCTCAGTGACTTCCTGATTGCTCTTTCATGCTCTTTTAGAATATATCCAAAATGGTCTTTTAAAAATATAAAGTAGACCATGTCACAACCCTACTTAAATCTGTGCTTTGGCATCCCATTGCTCTTGGAAAAAATCAAACCCCTTCTCATGGAGCCTACAAGGCCCTAAATAATCTGCCTAGCTATCCCAGAACATTCCCTCTTGTCTGTTGGGCTCCAGTCCAATTCATCTTCCTCCAAGTTTATTCTTACCTTAAAGCCTTTGCACTTGCTATACCCTCTGTCTGGAATTCTCTACCCCAAGACTATCCTAATGCTGGTTATTTTATGTCATTTATGCTTCAACCAAAATTGTCACATCCTCAATGAGGCTTTTTCTGACCATTCAATTAAATTTTTGATTCTCTCCCCTCATAAGTCATCCCTTCATAGAACCCTGTTTTATTGTTTTCATGGCATTTACCACTATTTACCACAAAAATTGTCTTTTTATTTTCTCTCTCCCCCTACTGTCACATGATTTCCATGAGAGTAAGGACCTTGTATGTCTTCCTCATCAGTGGCCTCAGTACCAAGAAAAGGACTTGACATATTCATACTAATTGAACAGACATTCAATAAGTAGTTGTTGATATGGTTGACTGAATGAATGAATAAATGATTCCAAAGAAACAAAAAATATATATATATATATAATTCACCACATTAACAGAAATAAAGGAGAAATATATATGTGAATATATCAAAAAAAATGCAGAAAGAGTTCTGGCAAAATTCAACAACAATTTGTGATAAAAATTCTGAGCAAACTAGTAATAGAAGAGATTTTCCATAATCTGATAAAGGATAGCTCCGTAAAACCTAAGCTAACAACACAATTAATGGTGAAATATTTCATGCTTCCCCCCTGAATTTGGGAACAACACAAAATGTTCACTTTCACCACTTCCATTCAACATTACATTGGAGGTCGTAGCCAGTGCATTGTTAGGAAAACAAAAATAAAGTTATAAAATACGAAAATAAAAAATGACATGATTGGGTTTATAGAAAATCCAAAACAGGGTTCAAGATGGCGGAGAAGAAGGACGTGCTCTCACTCCCTCTTGTGAGAACACCAGAATCACAACTCACTGCTGAACAATCATCAACAGGAAGACACTGGAACTCACCCAAAAAGGTACCCCACATCCAAAGACAAAGGAGAAGCAACAGTGAGACGGTAGGAGGGGCACAATCACAATAAAATCAAATCCCATACTGCTGGGTGGGTGACTCACAAACTGGAGAACACTTATACCACAGAAGTCCACCCACTGGATTGAAGGCTTTGAGCCCCACGTCAGGTTCCCAACTGGGGGTCTGGCAACAGGAGGAGGAATTGCTAGAGAATCAGACTTTGAAGGCTAGTGGGAATTGATTGCAGGAATTCGACAGGACTGGGGGAAACAGAGAATCCACTCTTAGAGGGCACACACAAAGTAGTGTGCGCATCAGGTCCCAGGGGAAGGAGCAGTGACCCCAGGGGAGACTGAACCACACCTACCTGCTAGTGTTGGAGGGAATCCTGCAGAGGCAAGGGGTGGCTGTGGCTCACCGTGGGGACAAGGACACTGGCAGCAGAAGTTATGGGAAGTATTCCTTGCCGTGAGCCCTCCCAGACTCCACCATTAGCCGCACCAAAGAGCCCAGGTAGGCTCCCGTGTTGGGCCTCCTCAGGCCAAACCACCAACAGGGAGGGGACCCAGGCCCACGCATCAGCAGTCAAGTGGATTAAAGTTTTACAGAGCTCTGCCGACCAGAGCAACAGTCAGCTCTCCCCACCACCAGTCACTCCCATCAGGAAACTTGCACAAGCCTCTTAGATAACCTCCTCCCCCAGAGGGCAGACAGCAGAAGCAAGAAGAACTACAGTCCTGCAGCCTGTGGAATAAAAACCACATTCACAGAAAGATAGACAAGATGAACAGGCAGAGGGCCATGTACAAAATGAAGGAACAAGATGAAACCCCAGAAAAACAACTAAATGATGTGGAGATAGGCAACCTTCCAGAAAAATAATTCAGAATAATGATAGTGAAGATGATCCAGGACCTCGGAATAAGAATGGAGGCAAAGATCGAGAAGATGCAAGAAATGTTTAACAAAGATCTAGAAGAATTAAACAACAAACAAACAGAGTTGAACAATACAATAACTGAAATGAAAAATACACTAGAAGGAATCAATAGCAGAATAACTGAGGCAGAAGAACGGATAAGTGATCTGGAAGGCAGAATGGTGTAATTCACTGCTGTGGAACATAATAAAGAAAAAAGAATGAAAAGAAATGAAGACAGCCTAAGAGACCTCTGGGACAACATTAAATGCAACAACATTCACATTATAGGGGTCCCAGAAGGAGAGGAGAGAGAGAAAGGACCACAGAAAATATTTGAAGAGATTATAGTCGAAAACTTCCCTAACATGGGGAAGAAAATAGCCACCCAAGTCCAGGAAGCGCAGAGAGTCCCATACAGGATAAACCCAAGGAGAAACACACTGAGACATATAGTAATCAAATTGGCAAAAATTAAAGACAAAGAAAAATTACTGAAAGCAGCAAGGGAAAAATGACAAATAACATATAAGGGAACTCCCAGAAGGTTAAGAGCTGATTTCTCAGCAGAAACTCTACAAGCCAGAAGAGAGCGGCAAGATGTAATTAAAATGATGAAAGGGAAGAACCTACAACCAAGATTACTCTACCCAGTAAGGACCTCATTCAGATTCAATGGAGAAATCAAAAGCTTTGCAGACAAGCAAAAGCTAAGAGAATTCAGCACCACCAAACCAGCTCTACCACAAATGCTAAAGGAACTTCTCTAAGTGGGAAACACAAGAGAAGAAAATGACCTACAAAAACAAACCCACAACAATAAAGAAAATGGTCATAGGAACATACATATCTATAATTACCTTAAACGTGAATGGATTAAATGCTCCAACCAAAAGAAACAGGCTTGCTGAATGGATACAAAAATAAGACCCATATATATGCTGTCTACAAGAGACCCAATTCAGACCTAGGGACACATACAGACTGAAAGTGAGGGGATGGAAAAAAGATATTCCATGCAAATGGAAATCAAAAGAAAGCTGGAGTAGCAATACTCATATCAGATAAAATAGACTTTAAAATAAAGAATGTTACAAGAGACAAGCAAGGACACTACATAATGATCAAGTGATCAATCCAAGAAGAAGATATAACAAATATAAATATATATACACCCAACATAGGAGCACCTCAATACATAAGGCAACTGCTAACAGCTATAAAAAAGGAAAACAACAGTAACACAATAATGGTGGGGGATTTAACACCTCACTTACACCAATGGACAGATCATCCAAAATGAAAAATAATAAGGAAACCCAAGCTTTAAATGACACAATAGACCAGATAGATTTAATTGATATATATAGGACATTCCATCCAAAAACAGCAGATTACACTTTCTCCTCAAGTGTGCACGGAACATTCTCCAGGATAGATCACATCTTGGGTCACAAATCAAGCCTCAGGAAATTTAAAAAAGTTGAAATCATATCCAGCATCTTTCCTGACCACAACGCTATGAGATTAGAAATGAATTACAGGGGAAAAAAGGTAAAAAAACACAAACATATGGAAGCTAAACAATATGTTACTAAATAACTAAGAGATCACTGAAGAAATCAAAGAGGAAATCAAAAAATACCTAGAGACAAATGACAATGAAAGCACGACGATCCAAAAGGTATGGGATGCAGCAAAAGCAGTTCTAAGAGGAAAGTTTATAGCTATACAAGCCTACCTCAAGAAACAAGAAAAATCTCAAATAAACAATCTAACCTTACACCTAAAGGAACTAGAGAAAGAAGAACAAAAAAACCCAAAGTTAGCAGAAGGAAAGAAATCATAAAGATCAGAGCAGAAATAAATGAAATAGAAACAAAGAAAACAACAGCAAAGATCAATAAAACTAAAAGCTGGTTCTTTGAGAAGATAAACAAAATTGATAAACCATTAGCCAGACTCATCAAGAAAAAGAGAGAGAGAACTCAAATCAATAAAATTAGAAATGAAAAAGGAGAAGTTACAACAGACACCGCAAAAATACAAAGCATCCTAAGAGACTACTACAAGCAACTCTATGCCAATAAAATGGACAACCTGGAAGAAATGGACAAATTCTTACACAGGTATAACCTACCAAGACTGAACCAGGAAGAAATAGAAAATATGAACAGACCAATCACAAGTAATGAAATTGAAATTGTGATTAAAATCTTCCAACAAACCAAAGTCCAGGACCAGATGGCTTCACAGGTGAATTCTATAAAACATTTAGAGAAGAGCTAACACCCATCCTTCTCAAACTCTTCCAAAAAATTGCAGAGGGGGGAATGCTCCCAAACTCATTGTATGAGGCCACCATCACCCTGATACCAAAACCAGACAAAGATACTACAAAAAAAGAAAATTACAGACCAATATCACTGATGACTCTGGATGCAAAAGTCCCCAACAAAGTACTAGCAAACAGAATCCAACAACACATTAAAAGGATCATACACAATGATCAAGTGAGATTTATCCTAGGGATGCAAGGATTCTTCAATATACAAAAATCAATCAATGTGATAACACCATATTAACACACTGAAGAAGAAAAACCATATGATCATCTCAATAGATGCAGAAAAAGCTTTTGACAAAATTTAATATCCATTTATGCTAAAAACTCTCCAGAAAGTGGGCATAGAGGGAGCCTCCCTCAACATAATAAAGGCCATATATGACAAACCCACAGCAAACATCATTCTCAATGGTGAAAAACTGAAAGCATTTCTTCTAAGATCAGGAAAAAGAAAAGGATGTCCACTCTCACCACTATTATTCAACATAGTTTTGGAAGTCCTAGCCATGGCAATCAGAGAAAAAGAAATAAAAGGAATACAAATTGGAAAAGAAAAAGTAAAACTGTCACTGCTTGCAGATGACATGATATTATACATAGGGAATCCTAAAGAGGCCACCAGAAAATTACTAGAGCTAATCAATGAATTTGGTAAAGTTGCAGGATACAGAATTAATGCACAGAAATCTCTTGCATTCCTATACACTAATGATGAAAACTCTGAAAGAGAAATTAAGGAAATACTCCCATTTACCATTGCAACAAAAAGAATAAAATACCTAGGAATAAACCTACCTAGGGAGACAAAAGGTCTGTATGCAGAAAACTGTAAGACACTGATGAAAGAAATTAAAGATGATACCAACAGATGGAGAGATATACCATGTTCTTGGATTGGAAGAATCAACATTGTGAAAATGACTCTACTACCCAAAGCAATCTACAGATTCAATGCAATCCCTATCAAATTACCAATGGCAGTTTATACGGAACTAGAACAAAAAATCTTAAAATTTGTATGGAGATAAAAAAGACACCAAATAGCCAAAGCAGTCTTGAGGGAAAAAAACGGAGCTGGAGGAATCAGACTCCCTGACTTCAAACTATACTACAAAGCTACAGTAATCAAGACAATATGGTAGTGGCACAGAAACAGAAACACAGATCAATGGAAGAAGATAGAAAGCCCAGAGATAAACCCACGCACCTATGGTCAACTAATCTATGACAAAGGAGGCAAGGACATATAATGGAGAAAAGACAGTCTCTTCAATAAGTGGTGCTGGGAAAACTGGACAGCTACATGTAAAAGAATGAAATTAGAACACTCCCTAACACCATACACAAAAATAAACTCAAAACGGATTAGAGACCTAACTGTAAGACCGGACACTATAAAACTCTTGGAGGAAAACATAGGAAGAACACTCTTTGACAGAAATCACAGCAAGATCTTTTTTGACCCACCTCCTAGAGTAATGGAAATAAAAACAAAACTAAACAAATGGGACCTAATGAAATTTCAAAGCTTTTGCACAGCAAAGGAAACCATAAACGAGATGAAAAGAAAACCCTCAGAATGGGAGAAAATATTTGCTAACGAATCAACAGACAAAGGATTAATCTCCAAAATATATAAACAGCTCATTCAGCTCAATATTAAAGAAACAAACAACCCAATCCAAAAATGGGCAGAAGACCTAAATAGACATTTCTCCAAAGAAGACATACAGATGGCCAAGAAGCACATGAAAAGATGCTCAACATCACTATTAGAGAAATGCAAATCAAAACTACAGTGAGGTATCACTTCACACCAGTTAGAATGGGCATCATCAGAAAATCTACAAACAACAAATGTTGGCGAGGGTGTGGAGAAAAAGGAAACCTCTTGCACTGTTGGTGGGAATGTAAATCGATACAGCCACTATGGAGAACAATATGGAGGTTCCTTAAAAAGCTAAAAATAGAATTACCATATGATCCAGCAATCCCACTACCGGGCATATACCCAGAGAAAACCGTAATTCAAAAAGACACATGCACCCCAATGTTCACTGCAGCACTATTTACAATAGCCAGGTCATGGAAGCAACCTAAATGCCCATCGACAGACGAATGGATAAAAAAGAAGTGGTACATATATACAATGGAATATTACTCAGCCATAAAAAGGAACGAAATTGAGTCATTTGTTGAGACGTGGATGGATCTAGAGACTGTCATACAGCGTGAAGTAAGTCAGAAAGAGAAAAACAAATATCGTATATTAACACATGTATGTGGAACCTAGAAAAATGGTACAGATGAACCAGTTTGCAGGGCAGAAGTTGAGACACAGATGTAGAGAACAAACGTATGGGCACCAGGGGGGGAAACCGCGGTGGGGTGGGGTTGGTGGTGTGCCTATTACATTATTCTTTTCTTTTTTTAAAGGAAGATTTATTTATTTATTAATTTATTTATTTATTTTTGGCTGTGTTGGGTCTTCGTTTCTGTGCCAGGGCTTTCTCCAGTTGTGGCAAGCGGGGGCCACTCTTCATCGCGGTGTGCAGGCCTCTCACTATCGCGGCCTCTCTTGCTGCGGAGCACAGGCTCCATTATTCTTGAAGTCTTTTAAATACATGTTGAATTTTTTAAAGTGAATGAATGAAAAGGATGGGTTCAAATAAGAAAGGTTTTGGTGGTTAGGTTTTTCTTGAAGTCAGTCTAAGACATTTCCTCAACAGCACCATCTATAACATTTTATAAACTTACTATGTTAAAATATATTAGCTCTCTTTAATTGAATAAATGTTATTTTCTAACAATAGAAGATTATTTCTTCAACTAAAAAAAAAAAAAGAGAGAGAGAGAGAAATCACTCCAGATACAGTTTTAAGAAAAAGATAGAGAGCAATGTGTGTTATATTCTTATGGGAGTATAAATTGTTATGTATAAATTTGTTATAGCTCAAAAACATTATAGAATTATCTAAGTTTTACTCATAGGACAGCAAGAGCATTATTTAAATGTACTCTCTCAATTACATTGATTAAATAACCAATCCTAAATGGTTATTAAAAATGCTATTGACATTGCTGGCTCAATCTCGAATTTCTACAAAAACAATCAAGCTACATATGTGTGCAGACGTTGGCCATTGAGCAACTATAACTAAGAATAAAAGGGAGTATAATTATGATTAAATATAGTCAAGAAGGAATACACTCAGGCAAAAAAAATTAGTCAAGTTCTGTTTTTCTAAAGGTGTAATATCACGCCAAAGAAGTAAAGAGAATGGTTATGCAGTGATACCAAATAAAAGAAGATATGATACACACAAGCACTTTAAGAATTTCCATCTGTTTTTAAATAGGTAGCTTTGAGAAAATTACACATATTTATATAAAAGCTTTGTGTTTCTTTGTATTATTACTATCATTATTCTTCAGCTATCCAGTTTGTTTACGGCTGATGAACTTGAATATTTTTCTGAACTTTTGTAATTAAATAAAAATTCACTGGCAAGAGCAATTTACCGGAATTTAAAATATTTAAGAGAAGAAAGATGGTGAGTGATTGCACTGAGAGCAGAGTAGTCTCTAAAGTTCAAATTCTGAGAAGTTGGGGGGCTATGAATTATAGTTAATTAGCTCTTGGTAGAAGCCAATAATCTCCATTACATACACCCAATATGCATTAGCTATATAAAATTTAGAATAAAATTTTAAAATTTTAGAATTTTAAAATTTTAAATTCTATGCTCATAACTTAAGAGATTACCATTTCATGTTTCCTAAGAGGGAAAAACAAACTCTGAAATTTCTCTATTTTATGTAGACTTCAACTGCTACTATAATCCACTGGTGAAAATGGCCATCAATTAAAAAAAAATTTCTCTACCATTATGTCCAAATATCCAGATGTAAAGTGAGATAGTCAGTGATGAAGATACATGCCCTTTATTTGAAAACTCTCATTATTATCTAGGGAAATCTTCAAGATGAATAATTCCTTAGTAAAGGGACCTTTTTATCTGAGTATCTTGACACTGTGAAGACCTAATGACATAGTTGCAAGGCTAGAAGAACCACGAAGAACATCTTTAGGGGAAAGGAGTGCTGGTCTAGAATCAAGAGAATAATTTCTCTGCCTTGTACCTTCCTTGTTAGTGCAGGGGGACAAAAATATTTTTCCTCACAGAATGTTAACTGTCCATTCAAACTTATACTGATTTCATTCAACACATTTCCACATGTTTCCAGTATCAAGGGCTCTAGTCAGAGGCAAAGTTACGTAAAAGGCAATCCCAAAACACACAGTACTAAATTATTTCTTCTAAAAACATAAGCAATAGTCAAATAATATTGTATATAATTGAACTCTAATATTCCCTTGAATACAATTCTTTATTAAAAAAGAAACTCATATGTAGTTAAGTAGAGGCTAATCTAAAGGACTTGCTAGATAATTTGCTTCCTAGGCATAGAATTCACTTACAAGATTATGTTCTGACTTTCAAAAATGTACAAAATCTTTGAGTTCTGACAAATCTACACATTACACTAAAATCCAGGCAATTACCACAAAAATCTATCACATTTTAACAACATAAATTGTTAATGCAATCAACCACAGATTTGTCATCTTATACTCTAGTTATGATAACTGTAGAGAATTATTTGAACAGTTTATTAAATTATTACCCCCAAATTGCTAATATCTTAGATTAGTGAGTATTAAAATAAATTTCTTAATAATGCATATATTGATATACAGAAAAAAATACAAGTTTTCTAATTAACAAGTAGTAATAGAATAGCTAAAAATTGTCTTTCATGTAGAATTCTGATTAAGAATTGCTTTTTGGGAAGAACCATGTTGTAATAAAAAAAAATCAGAGTTGTATTATTATTGAAAACAAGACTCTGAACTATCAGAACATACCACGGTGGTGCCACCAATGCTCATCGGCTGGTTTCCAGAGTGTTCAGTACTCACTACGTATTTCCCACATTTTCTGTCCATTCTTGAAGCACAAGCTTAACTCCAGAAATACTTTTCAGCCTGTGCATTGCTCTTTATACCTGCAACCTTGAGAGATAATTAAGTTGATTAATATCCACTATGAGACATCACTGCTAGTGTGGATTAGACTAAATAATAATTATTCTTTATGTGGGATCCACCTTAGAGGAAGAAGTGGGTGTTAAGAAATTACATGAGGATGCAAGAAAACCAATCCAACCTCTGTGATGACACCCTCAATACTATGCCACCAGGCGGCTTCCTGGTAGAATGAAACTGCAATTATACAATTCTTCCTTCTCTCTCCTACCACATCATTTCACAGAACTCTTCCTTCTGACTTCAGGAACAGTTCAAGATAGAATTCTGAAATAAGTGAATGTTGCTGTTGCTTCTTTTCCAAACAGACAGGAACATCTTTCCGCTCTTACTGGCAACAACCTTTAGGCACTCATGACCCTCTGCTCATCAAGTCTTGACCTTCTTGGGTTCCTCCCCACCTTTAAAACTTTTCCAATCTATTCTCTTTCTCTGCTTCTAGAAAATGTTAATCTACTTGATTTATACTTCTGGAAAAAAATAGTACAACTTGGCTTACATGTCTCCAAGCCCCAGACTGATACAGACGGTTAATCTGATAAACAAATCTCTGTGAATATATTCACCAAGAGCCCCTTCTCTTCGTTTTTTGTGAGATCTATTTGGCATAGTTACCCAGAAGATTACTTCTGATTTTGCTTACAGTTTAGTAACAAGACACTTTGGCAGGTAGGGCTTTTCTAACTTCTGAAAATTATACTCAAGAGCAAAGGACTTTTTTCTTATCTGTAGATATATCTTTGGAGGGATCTAAAAGACAATTGAAAAGAGTTAAGAAATCATTTTTAACCTCAAATAAAAAGTTATCAATCAGCTCCCAACACACGTACCCAAGGAATCCCAAATAAAACTGGTATAGAAAATTATTTATGAAGAATGGTGCTTAAATAACCTAAAAGTTTAAAAATATCTCTTCAATTTGTAATTAGTCCATAGTTAATTTCTTACAAATGAAGCAACAAAGACAAAATACTTACACTTTTTTGTTGAAAATGTCTCATGTAGCACTTTTTAACTGGCCAGATATCTATGAGGTTTCAAAGATAAGAATTACCTGATAGTAGAGCTGCAAGAGGGCTGGGAGATCTTGGAGTTCAGCCTTGTCATCTTAAGATTGAGGAAATTTGTGTCCAAAGAGGGGAAGTGATAAAATCAGCTGGGTGGTAGAACCCAGTTTCCTTTCAGTCTAATACTGTCTCTATAATTAGTTTATTAATAGTGACTTTGTAGAAAGATGGACAGCCTAGTAGGAAGTCAAGCAAATGTCTTTTGAAAACAAAGTGAAACAAAGATATCAAAGACTTGGATTTGGAAAAGATCCTAGATATGATGCCTGAAGCCATCTGAGACTTACTGAACTTTCAGGGGAAAAGTCTGGGAGCCTGACTTTTTGGCCAAATGTCAAGTAATCTTTATTCAAACATGTTTGAGAAATAGTTTGCTAACCAATGATCCCAAGCATGCACATGGAGTGTCTTCATATCTTTAGGGAAGAAAATTGTGTGTGTAAAGCAACTACAACTTTCTCAAATTAAAAAATGGGTAAGTTTTTAATTGCTTATTCCTTCAATAAGCACTACTGAGTCTCTGTTATACCCAAGCATTGTGCAAGAGGCTGAGTGCTCAATGGTGAATAAAAGAGTCAAGATTCCTGCTCTCTTGGAGTAGAGTAAAACATATACTGATTATGTCTTAAAATATTTTTTCATCATTTCTAAAGTTCTCTTATAGATGCATTCTTTAGCTAAAAGTTTCCATTGGAATCCATGGAAGCAAAGTAAAATGGCCTTTGGATCTAGAGAATAAAAAAGGTGTGAAAAGACTAGGGAAGGGATTTATTCTAGGAAGGAGTAAAAGACAACGTTTTACCCCTCCATAATGAAACTAAGGCAGTGAAACTATGGCTTCTGTGACAATATAAGTAGAGTGATCATGTAGTTTATCACTCCAAACCAAAATACTTCTGAGAGCAAAAGGAAGCAGTATTAATAATTTAATTTTACAGAGACAACACTATCCCATGTAAACCAGGACATGTGGTCACTTAGCAATAAAGAACCCATGTGAGTTAGGAGATTCACTAGTACTAACCATGACCACTGGATAAGTCAGTGCATTTAAAAATTGATTCAATATCTCTAGTGAACAAATATTCGATTAGAATACACAGTTTACTTGAGCTTTAAAAAAATCTAGTATTGCAGTACTAACACACACATATTTATATTATGCCCTGGAGTTCCAGAACCACTGAGAAGGTAAAATTCCAGAGTGTATATCATTAAGTCACTGACAAAATAACATCAAAGTCCCACCCTCATTGTCATTAGCTGATGAACTGTTTCAAGAGCCAAAGTAAATCGCTATGCACTTAAATCTTCAGCATAAATTTAGAACTTAATTTTTCCAAAGAATACTTTTTGTGCTTTTTCACATCACAAACCAACAGCTAGAGAGGGGCACCTGGATTACTATAACAGGCAAAGAAATACAGGTAACTCTCATTGGTATGCTGAATATCTCCTAGAAAAGCTCTTTGATATCTGCATAATTTTAAGTCAAAAAAATGTGGAAATCTATATTAATTGAGAGTGGTTGATGGTCTTTTAACAACTGGTAATTTTTTTTTTGGCCAAAGAATGCAAAGCCTGTTAAACTGTCATCTGTTATAAAATGAACCACACTGTAGTCTTAAAGATTACAACAAAACTAATTTATTGATAAAGTCACCCACTTCAAATACTTCCATGACAAATTTCACCATGATCTGATATTAATCGAAACACCGATTTTTTTGGATGTCTCTGAACCAAGATGGTGGAGTAGAAGGACGTGCTCTCACTCCCTCTTGCAAGAACACCAGAATCACAACTAGCTGCTGGACAATCATCGACAGGAAGACACTGGAACTCACCAAAAAAGATACCTTACATCCAAAGACAAAGGAGAAGCCACAATGAGATGGTAGGAGGGGCACAATCACAGTAAAATCAACTCCCATAACTGCTGGGTGGGTGACTCACAGACTGGAGGACACTTATACCATAGAAGTCCACCCACTGGAGTGAAGGTTCTGAGCCCCACGTCAGGCTTCCCAACCTGGGGGTCCGGCAACAGGAGGAGGAATTCCTAGAAAATCAGACTTTGAAGGCTAGAGGGATTTGATTGCAGGACTTCGACAGGACTGGGGGAAACAGAGACTCCACTCTTGGAGGGCACACATAAAGTAGTGTGCACATCGGGACCCAGGGGAGACTGAACCAGACCTACCTGCTAGTGTTGGAGGGTCTCCTGCACAGGCGGGAGGTGGCTGTGGCTTCCCAGACACTGGCAGCAGCAGTTCTGGGAAGCACTCCTTGGCGTGAGCCCTCCCAGAGTCCACCATTAGCCCCACCAAAGAGCCCAGGTAGTATCCAGTGTTGGGTTGCCTCAGGCTAAACAACCAACAGGGAGGGAACTCAGCCCCACCAATCAGCAGTCAAGTGGATTAAAGTGTTACTGAGCTCTGCCCACCAGAGCAACAGTCAGCTCTACCCACCACCAGTCACTCCCATCAGGAAACTTACACAAGCCACTTAGATAGCCTCATCCACCAGAGGGCAGACAGCAGAAGCAAGAAGAACTACAATCCTGCAGCCTGTGGAACAAAAACCACATACACAGAAAGATAGACAAGATGAAAAGCAGAGGGCTATGTACAAAACGAAGGAACAAGATAAAACCCCAGAAAAACAACTAAATGAAGCAGAGATACGCAACCTTCCAAAAAAAGAATTCAGAATAATGATAGTGAAGATGATCCAGGACCTTGGAAAAAGAATGGAGGCAAAGATTGAGAAGATGCAAGAAATGTTTAACAAAGATCTAGAAGAATTAAACAACAAACAAACAGAGATGAACAGTACAATAACTGAAATGAAAACTACACTAGAAGGAATCAATAGCAGAATAACTGAGGCAGAAGAACAGATAAGTGACCTGGAAGACAGAATGGTGGAATTCACTACTGCAGAACAGAATAAAGAAATGAAGACAGCCTAAGAGACCTCTGGGATAACATTAAATGCAACAACATTCGCGTTACAGGGGTCCCAGAAGGAGAAGAGAGAGAGAAAGGACCCGAGGAAATATTTGAAGAGATTATAATCGAAAACTTCCCTAACATGGGAAAGGAAATGGCCACCCACGTCCAGGAAGCGCAAAGAGTCCCATACAGGATAAACCCAAGGAGAAACACACCAAGGCACATAGTAATCAAATTGGCAAAAATTAAAAAACAAAGAAAAATTATTGAAAGCAGTAAGGGAAAAACGACAAATAATATATAAGGGAACTCTGATAAGGTTAACAGCTGATTTCTCAGCAAACCACTACAAGCCAGAAGGGAGCGGCATGATATACTTGAAGTGATGAAAGGGAAGAACTTACAACTAAGATTACTCTACCAAGCAAAGATCTCTTTCAGATTTGATGGAGAAATCAAAAGCTTTACAGACAAGCAAAAGCTAAGAGAATTCAGCACCACCAAACCAGCTCTACAACAAATGCGAAAGGAACTTCTCTAACTGGGAAACACAGAGAAGAAAAGGACCTACAAAAACAAGCCCAAAACCATTAAGAAAATGGTCATAGGAACATACATATCTATAATTACCTTAAACGTGAATGGATTAGATGCTCCAACCAAAAGACACAGACTGGCTGAATGGATACAAAAACAAGACCCATATATATGCTGTCTACAGGAGACCCAATTCAGACCTAGGGAAACATACAGACCGAAAGTGAGGGGATGGAAAAAAGATATTCCATGCAAATGGAAATCAAAAGAAAGCTGGAGTAGCAATACTCATATCAGATAAAATAGACTTTAAAATAAAGAATGTTACAAGAGACAAGCAAGGACACTACATAATGATCAAGGGATCAATCCAAGAAGATATAACAATTATAAATATATATGCACCCAACATAGGAGCACCTCAATACATAAGGCAACTGCTAACAGCCATAAAAGAGGAAATCAACAGTAACACAGTAACACAATAGTGGGGGATTTAACACCTCACTTACACCAATGGACAGATCATCCAAAATGAAAATAAATAAGGAAACCCAAGCTTTAAGTGACACAATACACAGGATAGATTTAATTGATATTTATAGGACATTCGATCCAAAAACACCAGATTACACTTTCTTCTCAAGTGCACATGGAACATTCTCCAGGATAGATCACATCTTGGGTCACAAATCAAGCCTCAGGAAATTTTAAAAAATTGAAATCATATCCAGCATCTTTCTGACCACATGCTAAGAGATTAGAAATGAATTACAGGGGAAAAAATGTAAAAAACACAAACACATGGAGGCTAAACAATACGTTACTAAATAACTAAGAGATCAGTGAAGAAGTCAAAGAGGAAATCAAAAAATACCTAAAGACAAATGACAATGAAAGCACGATGATCCAAAACCTATGGGATGCAGCAAAAGCAATTCTAAGAGGGAAGTTTATAGCTATACAAGCCTACCTTAAGAAACAAGAAAAATCACAAATAAACAATCTAACCTTACACCTAAAGGAACTAGAGAAAGAAGAACAAACAAAACCCAAAGTTAGAAGAAGGAAAAATCATAAAGATCACAGTAGACAAAAAATGAAAAGAAACAAAGAAAACAATAGCAAAGATCAATAAAACTAAAAGCTGGTTCTTTGACAAGATAAACAAACTTGATGAACCAATAGCCAGACTCATCAAGAAAAAGAGGGAGAGGACTCAAATCAATAGAATTAGAAATGAAAGAGGAGAAGTTACAACAGACACTGCAGAAATACAAAGCATCCTAAGAGACTACTACAAGCAACTCTATGCCAATAAAATGGACAACCTGGAAGAAATGGACAAATTCTTACACAGGTATAACCTACCAAGACTGAACCAGGAAGAAATAGAAAATATGAACAGACCAATCACAAGTAATGAAACTGAAACTGTGATTAAAAATCTTCCAATAAACAAAAGTCCAAGACCAGATGGCTTCACAGGTGAATTCTATAAAACATTTAGAGAAGACCTAACACCCATCCTTCTCAAACTCTTCCAAAAAATTGCAAAGGGAGGAACACTCCCAAACTCATTGTATGAGGCCACCATCACCCTGATACCAAAACCAGACAAAGATACTACAAAAAAAGAAAATTACAGACCAATATCACTGATGACTATAGATGCAAAAATCCTCAACAAAATACTAGCAAACAGAATCCAACAACACATTAAAAGGATCATACACCATGATCAAGTGAGATTTATCCCAGGGATGCAAGGATTCTTCAAGATACACAAATCAATCAATGTGATAACACCATATCAACACATTGAAGAAAAATAACCATATGATGATCTCAATAGATGCAGAAAAAGCTTTTGACAAAATTCAACACCCATTTATGATAAAAAACTCTCCAGAAAGTGGGCATAGAGGGAACCTCCCTCAACATAATAAAGTCCATATACGACAAACCCACAGCAAACATCATTCTCAATGGTGAAAAACTGAAAGCGTTTCCTCTAAGATCAGGAACAAGAAAAGGATGTCCACTCTCACCACTATTATTCAACATAGTTTTGGAAGTCCTAGCCACGGCAATCAGAGAAGAAAAAGAAATAAAAGGAATACAAATTGGAAAAGAAGAAGTAAACCTGTCACTGTTTGCAGATGACATGATACCATACATAGAGAATCCTAAAGAGGCCACCAGAAAATTACTAGAGCTAATCAATGAATTTGGTAAACTTGCAGGATACAAAATTAATGCACAGAAATCTCTTGCATTCCTATACACTAATGATGAAAACTCTGAAAGAGAAATTAAGGAAACACTCCCATTTACCATTGCAACAAAAAGAATAAAATACCTAGGAATAAACCTACCTAGGGAGACAAAAGGTCTGTATGCAGAAAACTATAAGACACTGATGAAAGAAATTAAAGATGATACCAACAGATGGAGAGATATACCATGTTCTTGGATTGGAAGAATCAACATTGTGAAAATGACTATATTACCCAAAGCAATCTACAGATGCAATGCAATCCCTATCAAATTCCCAATGGCATTTTTTATGGAACTAGAACTAAAAATCTTAAAATTTGTATGGAGACACAAAAGACCCCGAACAGCCAAAGCAGTTTTGAGGGAAAAAAACAGAGCTGCAGCAATCAGACTCCCTGACTTCAGACTATACTACAAAGCTACAGTAGTTAAGACAATATGGTACTGGCACAAAAACAGAAACACAGATCAATGGAACAAGATAGAAAGCCCAGAGATAAACCTACGCACCTATGGTCAACTAATCTATGACAAAGGAGGCAAGGATATACAGTGGAGAAAAGACAGTCTCTTCAATAAGCGGTGCTGGGAAAACTGGACAGCTACATGTAAAAGAATGAAATTAGAACACTCCCTAACACCATACACAAAAATAAACTCAAAATGGATTAGAGACCTAACTGTAAGACCGGACACTATAAAACTCTTAGAGGAAAACATAGGAAGAACACTCTTTGACAGAAATCACAGCAAAATCTTTTTTGATCCACCTCCTAGAGTAATGGAAATAAAAACAAAACTAAACAAATGGGACCTAATGAAACTTCAAAGGTTTTGCACAGCAAAGGAAACCATAAACAAGATGAAAAGAAAACCCTCAGAATGGGAGAAAGTATTTGCAAACGAATCCACAGACAAAGGATTAATCTCCAAAATATATAAACAGCTCATGCAGCTCAATAGTGAAAAAAACAAACAACCCAATCCAAAAATGGGCAGAAGACCTAAATAGTCATTTCTCCAAAGAAGACATACAGATGGCCAAGAAGCACATGAAAAGCTGCTCAACATCACTAATTATTAGAGAAATGCAAATCAAAACTACAGTGAGGTATCACCTCACACCAGTTAAAATGGGCATCATCAGAAAATCTACAAACACCAAATGCTGGAGAGGGTGTGGAGAAAAGGGAACACTCTTGCACTGTTGGTGGAAATGTAAATTGATACAGCCACTATGGAGAACAGTATGGAGGTTCCTTAAAAAACTAAAAATAGAATTACCATATGATCCAGCAATCCCACTACTGGGCATATACTCAGAGAAAACCATAATTCAAAAAGACACATGCACCCCAATGTTCATTGCAGCACTATTTACAATAGCCAGGTCATGGAAGCAACCTAAATGTCCATCGACAGACGAATGGATAAAGAAGATGTGGTACATATATACAACGGAATATTACTCAGCCATAAAAAGGAACGAAATTGGGTAATTTGTTGAGCCGTGGATGGATCTAGAGACTGTCATACAGAGTGAAATAAGTCAGAAAGCGAAAAACAAATATCGTATATTAACACATGTATGTGGAACCTAGAAAAATGGTACAGATGAACCGGTTTGCAGGGCAGAAATAGAGACACAGATGTAGAGAACAAACGTATGGACACCAAGGGGGGAAAGTGGCGGGGGGGCGGGGGTGGTGGTGTAATGAATTGGGAGATTGGGATTGACATGTATACACTGATGTGTATAAAACTGATGACTAATAAGAGCTTGCTGTATAAAAAAATGAATAACATAAAATTAAGGAAAAACAAAACAAAACAAAGAGGCCAGCATCAGATGAAAAAAAATAAAAATCAAAACACCTTTGTGTTTGTGCTTTGGCCTTTCAGTGTGATGACAACTAACATGACAGCTCCAGCTCTGTCATCTTTAGCAATTTTTTTAGGCCAGGACATTATCATAGTTCACTGTGTTGTATTGTGATTGAAATGATACCCCAACAGACAGCAGATTTCAAAGGCTTTTGTACAGTATTTAGAGCTGTATTTCCTATTAAACTTGATAAGATAATCATTCAAAATGCATAGAAGTTGTAAAAGAAGTTTTTGGGTATTAAGTCAAAATCAAACCAATACAGTGACTATGGGAAAAAAGTGATCAAAGTGAGAGAGTGAAAAAACTAAAACTATCTTCACATTTGTTTGAGAATCTACCTCTCTTGCCCTTCCCAACAAAAAAACAAAAGCTTAAATAAATTAAGAGGTTATTTTCCTTTCCCATAAAGAGAAAGCTGCAGGAGGGCAGTTCAGATATAGATGAGAGATAAGAAAATTAAAGTTTCATCTCGTGTTGAAGAATGTCACTAGAGCACACTAAATGGGTGCTGCTCTATACCTGGCTAGTTGCTGACTCCGCCACATCTTGTTATTAATATTACTGACATTTCTTGTGAAGGGGTGCCTGTTCTAGTACACACCTCACTGGTCACGTCTAATCCTCCTAATACCTTCCTGAATTAAGTATCATTACCCCATTTTCCTGATGAAATTCCAAAGCATTTAGTGATAATTAGTTTTAAGTTGAGTCTGTGGCTCTGCATTCATTCACCCAAGAAGTGGTTATCAAATACTTACTATATTCACTGTGTCACTTTAGATGCTGAGAAAATTTGGGAAAGGGAGGAGAGGGGAAAATATTTAGAAGTTTAATCTCTTATGGATAGAAATAAATTAAAAAAAACAACAACTAGAGATTCTTGTGACATGCCTCAGAATATATCAAGGCAGCAGGGTTGTTTACTAATAGCAGGAAAGGAGTGTCATTAATACCTGGAGCAGACTTGCCTACTAGGGAGAAGATGCTGGAATTTAGACCCAACTTATATCATAGGCTTAGGAATTCCTGGGCAGAAGACAAGACTTACAAGCTTTGCAGACTGAATCTCTGTCTGTGGTTCAGGCAAATGATCAGCATGAGAGAATTCAAAGAAAAATATCACGGCTTCTCAACAGGTACCATTCAATTGGAGAATGGATCAGGAGTTTGAGCATTCGTTGCCATCTACGTCATGATTTGCCTATAGGTATCAGTGCTCTAGCACCTGGATAGATGAGACTCCAGTCCTAAGGGATGGAGACAAGGCTTCCAGTCCTATTGGCGGACCCCAGGAAACAAGCTTATTGCTAGAACAGGACCTCAGAAAGGAGATCCAGGAGGATCTCAGGCCTACAGAATGAGTCGTAGAGAAAGGATTTGGACTTGTAAATGCCATCATCATAATTTAGTTCTCAGATCTAGGGTACCATTAAATGTTGGGATGAGCACTGATCCCCAGACCACAATGAAAGTAGTACTAGTCATTCAAGTTCTTCCAATACATGATAGAATTGCACTTTCTATCCTCCTCTATTTCTTCTCAGCCTACTTGAGGTGAGGTTTATTCTGGCCAGAGTGGTCAGTAGAAGGTGTATCACTTTGAGACTGGAGCATTATAATGTTGAGACAAGTCATAAGCCATGGTCAATGGCAATGTTCCACAAAGAGGCCAGGTTCCACTAGCCTGAGTCTCAGAAAATGATAATGGAGCAGAGCCCATAGGTGGGCTCTGGTGACCAGTAATAGGCAAGTAGTGTGACCAAGAAATAAACCTTCGTTGTCATAAGCCATGACAATACCTGTGCTGTTTGTTACTGCAGCAAAACCTAAGCTATCTTGACTAAAACAGGGCTCCAAGTGGTCAGCAAAGGGTTGTTATACCTCATCTCAAGGCTGAAACATTAGATATCAGGGCATAGGAGATGAAGTAAGACTCGAGAACTCTAATGTTCAAAATTGGGCTTTACCTATCTGATCTGTCTCAGTCGTGGTGGCTCTGGAATTTGGGCAGGACAGAAACTGCTGTGAGATGCTGGAGTAGACTCAATTAGGAGGAATGTGGTGAAACGTACAGTAAATATGCAGAGTGATGTTGTTCAAAATACACGTAAAGCAAAAGCAGTGACAAATGCAGAACAAAGCCAGTCACTGAAGGCTTCTTGGAGGTACGAATCTTGAGCCAGATCTTAAAGTATATTGGAGGTTGGCAAAAAGAAGTGAAAGGGGGCAGCATGAGTAAAGAGAGCCTTTGAGAGAGGAGTAGAATTTGAAAAATAATGTGTGTTGTCAGGAAGATGCCGGAGAACAGCCTGATTGTGGAGAAGAACTACAGACGTGACACTTCTTACTGATTGCCAGGCTCTGAATTAAAGGCTCTCATAAATCTCCTCTGCTGGTAACTACCGTAGCCTCATCACTAGCCTCCCCAGTCTACTCTCCTCCAAGGACATAAAATGATCCTTAAATGCCAATTACATCATGCCACATCCCACCCAGTATTCCGAAGGATACCCATTGCATGTAGAAAAAAAAAAAATCGCAAATCTCTAACAAGGCAAAAAGGCCCTGCAAAGTCTAGCTGCTCCTACTCTAAAACAGTAGCTTGCACCATTATTCCCTACTTTCTCCACCCTTCAAACATGTTCTTCTTTTTCATTAATTTATGGAAGCCTGTCTCAAGGTCTCTGTCCGTCCACTTGTATTCTCCTTGGAAATTTATCCTCCACCCCTGATCTCCCTCCCCAGGCTCATTTCTACTCATCTGTGGCAGACAAAATAATGACCCACCAAAGATGTCCACATCCTCACCCCCTTGGATATGTTAGGTTACATGAGCAAAGGGGAATTAAGGTCAGAGATGCAACTGAGATGGCTAGTCAGCTAACCTTAAAATAGAGAGATTATCCAAGTGGGTCCACTGTAATCACAGGGCCTTTAAAAGCAGAAGAAAAAGACAGAAGTGAGTCAGAGAAAGAGATGTGACAATGGAAATAATGGTCAGAGAAAGGCAATTTTGGTGGCTTTGAAGAGGAGGAAGGGAGCCACAAGCCAAGGAATGTGGGTAGACTCTAGAAGCTGGATAAAGCAAGAAAACAGATTCTCCTCTAGAGCCTCTAAAAGGAACATAGCCCTGCCAGCACCTTGATTTTAACCCAGGGAGACCGATGTTGAACTTCTGACCTTCAGAAAATGTACGATAATAAAATAATAAATTTGTGCCTTTTTCTTTTTTTTGGCCGCACCACACAGCATGTGGAATCTTGGTTCCCAGATCAGGGGTGGAAGCCGTGCCCCCTTCAGTGGAAGCGCAGAGTCTTAACCACTGGACTGCCAGGGAAGTTCCAAATTTGTACTTCTTTAAACCACAAAGTTTTTGGTATTTCTTACAGCAGCCATAGAAAACAAATACACCATCCTTCATGTTTCAGTTTAAATCTCACTCTCTAATTTAAATTTATTCTTCTACTTTTATAATCTTCCCAGCACTGTGCTCTTTCTTAGTACTTATCATAGTTGGTAAATAGATGATAGATAGATAGATATTATTTGTTTTTAATATTTATCATCCCTTTTGGACTCAAATTTCCACAAGAATGTAGACTGTGTGGTTTTTATCTTCATTGTATCCCCAGCGCCTGGCACAGTGCTTTGGCCATTGTGAGCCCTTAATAAGGATCTATTGAATAAACACAGAAAAGAATTCCACAAGCCTGCAATGCATTTTACTGTTTAAAAAAAAATTACAGAAAAAGAAAATTGAAGTTCAGAGAGGTTGAACAATTTACTTAAAGTACACAGCAACTAAGTTGCAGATTTGGAACCTGAACACCAGCGATCTGATCCTGAGGCTCAGGTCTCCCTTATATAGGTCTACAGCTGGGTCATTCATGGTCCATTTCTTAGCAGCACCTCTGGGGTGGACAGTCATTCTCTCTCAGTGAGATTCTTTTTCCTCAGTAGCTCATGCCTTTAAAGCAACTAGAAGGAGTTCTGCAGCTCACACTCAACATCTTCCAGAATTGACTGAGACCCACTGACTACAACATCTAAATTTGCACCCAAACTGGTTAAGGCAAAAAAAAAATCCCAACGTTTACTCATAAAATAAAAGAACATTAGAATGCAGGACAATAAAGAATCTTAGCATTCTTTAATTTTCACCTTTAAGTGAAGGGATGAAGGACAGGAATTCTTCATGATTTATAAATTATTTATAAATATTTTATATATCAGATGATTTATAAATATATGTATTTCAGAATTTTACTGTTATTTTTACAAATGTCACATTTTAGTCTTCAGAACAATTCATGGGGGGTGAGTTTAGTTTTCAACCCAGCATTTGGCACAGTGCCCAGGACAAGAACTTAATAAATGTTCAATGAAAAAATGATCTCATTTTTTTGGTATGTGCCTTTTTCCCCCAGCTTTATTGAGATATAATTGGCATACAATATTGTATAAGTTTAAGGTGTACAATGTGATGATTTGATACACATATACTTTGTGAAATGTTTACCCCAAAAAAGTTAGTTACACATTCTTCACCTCACATAATTACCATTTTGTTGTTGTTGCTGTTATGGTGAGAACATTAAAGGTCTACTCTCATAGCACTTTTCAAGCATACAATACAATATTGTTAATTATAGTCACTATGCTGTTATTAGATCCCAGAAACGTATTCGCCTTATAACTGAAAGTTTTTACCCTTTGAGCAACATCTCCCCATTTCCCCACCCTCAGCCCCTGGCAACCACCATTCTACTCTCTGCTTCTATGAGTTTGAAATTTTTAGATTCTACATATAAGTGAAATCAGACAGTGTTTGCCTTTCTCCACCTGACTTATTTCACTTAGTATAATGTCCTCATGGTCTGTCCATGTTGTTACAAATGGCAGGGTTTCCCTCTTTTTTATGGCTGAATAATATTCCATTGTATACATATACCATTTTCTTTATCGGTGGGCACTTAAGTTGTTTCCATGTCTTGGCTATAGTGAATAAGGCTGCAATGCATATGGAAGTGCAGATATCTCGTCAAGATAGTGATTTCATTTCCTTTGGGCATATACCTAGAAGTGGAATTGCTGGATCATATGGTAGTTCTATTTTTAATTTTATTTTGAGGAACCTCTATACTGTTTTGCATAATGGCTGTATCAATTTACCCTTTCTTCCACATCCTTCCCAGCGCTTTGTTATCACCTATCTTTCTGACAATAGCCATTCTACCAGGTATGAGGTGATAGCTCATTGTGTTTCATTTGTATTTCCTTGATAATCGGTGACGCTGAGCACCTTTTCATGTACTTGTTGACCATCTGTATGTCTTCTTCAGAGAAATGTCTATTCAAGTCCTTTGTCCTTTTTTTTAAACTTGCATTTCCTTGCAAATCAAATCACCTCACACCAGTCAGAATGGCCATTATCAAAAAGTCTACAAACAATAAATGCTGGAGAGGGTGTGGAGAAAAGGGAACCCTCCTACACTGCTGGTGGGAATGTAAATTGGTACAGCCACTATGGAGAACAGTATGGAGGTTCCTTAAAAAACTAAAAGTAGAGCTACCATGTGATCCTGCAATCCCACTCCTGGCATATATCCAGAGAAAACCATAATTCGAAGCAGGAATAGAGATGCAGACAAGAACGGACTTGTGGACACAGTGGGGAAGGGGAGGGTGGGACGAACTGAGAGAGTAGCATTGACATATATACACTACCATGTGTAAAATAGATAGCTAGTGGGAGGCTGCTGTATAGCAAAGGGAGATCAGCTCGGTGCTCTGTGATGACCTAGAGGGGTGGGATGGGGAGGGTGGGAGGGAGGCCCAAGAGGGAGGGGATGCAGGTATACATATAGTTGATTCACTTTGTTGTACAGCAGAAACTAACACAACATTGTAAAGCAATTATAATCAAATGAAGATGAAAAAAAAAAAAAAGAAAAGATACACGCACCCCAATGTTCACTGCAGCACTGTTTACAATAGCCAAGACACGGAAGCAACCTAAATGTCCATCAACAGAGGAATGGATAAAGAAGATGTGGTACATACATACAATGGAATATTACTCAGCCATAAAAAAGAATGAAATAATGCCATTTCAGCAACACGGATGGACTTAGAGATGATCATACTAAGTGAAGTAAGTCAGACAGAGAAAGACAAATATAATATGATATTGCTTATATGTGGAATCTAAAAAAAAAAGATACAAATGAACTTATTTACAAAACAGAAACAGAAACAGACTCACAGACTTAGAAAACAAATTTACGGTTATCAAAGGGGAAGGGTGGGGGGAAGGGATATATTAGGAGTTTGGGATTAACATATGCACACTACTATATATGAAATAGATAATCAACAAGGACCTACATATAGCACAGGGAACTCTAGTCAAATTCTGTAATAACCTAAATGGGAAAAGAATTTGAAAAAGAATAGATATCTGTATATGTATAAATTAATCACTTTGCTGTACACCTGAAACTAACACATTGTAAATCAACTATACTCCAATATAAAACAAAATTTCAAAAAAGAAAACAAATCTAAAAAAAAATAAAATAAAATTTGCATTTCTTTTTTTTTCTTCCAGTTTTATTAAGATATAATTGACATACAACACTGTATAAGTTTAAGGTGTTCAGCATAAGGATTTGACTTCCATACATCATTAAATCGTGATTTGTATTTTTAAATTAAGTGTACTGGGTAAGAGTCAATCAAGTAGACAAAAATTAGGCAGTGATGCTACATTGCCAGCTTTGCCATGACCTTTCAGGACTGTGCACCAATGCACACGAATCCATTCATTCATTCATGCATCCCGCTAGTATTCACTGAGCTTTATTCTGTGCCAGGCCCGTGTTAAGCACTTCATAAGCATTTTACCACTTAATCCTCATGACTACATTTATGAGCAGGTAGTACTTAGTGACCCCATTTCACGCAGAAGAAAACTGAGCTTCTGAAGTGTAAGTAACTTGCCCAAAGTCACACAACCAGTGAGTAACTGAGCCTCAGTTTTCTGAAAACGATGCTTCTTTGAAAACCCAAGTTGACTGCCAGCCCTTAGACGCAGCCTCTCCACATGGCCTCAGGCAGAGCCTCCCCTGCCATCTGCTTGCGCCATCCCCATTTAAAGTCTTGCCTTTAAATGATTCTCAAATCAGGCATCTGTAACTGTCCTCCCATCTCTCTTTCTTTCTAAGATTTGAGAAAAGACCAATGGAGAAATCTTTTTTTTCACCATTAGCTCTTAGCTAAAAGACTAGAAAATTAAACAAAGGTGAAAAGAAAGTATAAACACCTGACATCCACAAGGCCAGAAAGTATAATGGAGGATTCTTTCCTCTCTCTCATTTTTGATAATAACAATTTAGGTTTAAGTAACATGTGAAAATTAATATAATTAAAATTAGAGAGAAAGTGTTCCTCACCAGGCTAAGTGTTGGATGACCCCAGGTCACGCCTTCCCTTCTCCGGGTGTCAGGCCCTGTGCAGATGCCGCCTCACCCAAAGTCCATGCCACCCACAGGGCCAGGCCGTCCGGGGCCTCCCAGTCCCTACTGACCAGAGACGCCTTGTGTCTCCGTGGGTGGAGCTTCACACTTTGTCCAGGTAAGTGCAGTTGCCATAAAATCCAGGTCAGCCACACAGAAAGACCTTGCTCCAGGGATTAAGGGAGGAGCTGTGGAGAGATGAAAATCCAGGCCGTAAGAATTACCACAGGTTTGGGTGTTCAGGTTTTTGGTCCTAGAATAAGACTCAGTCTGTTACTGGCTTCTAGGCCTTGGATCCAAAATGGTGACCACAAAGCCATCCCTATCCCATGATGATTAGAGACTGTCATCTTTCCATCAAAGAAGCCCTCCAGCACCCTTCCTTAAGTAGGAAGAAAAGGCATCTGTTTCCCAAACCTAGGAAAAGAGTCATTTATTTATATTTATTTAACAAACACTTAAATAGTACTTAATAAGCCCTAGGCAAAGGTTCTAAGCACTTTACGAACATTAGCTTATTTAATTCTCAGAACTATCTTAGCAGATATTTTCCTGATTTTACTGACAAGGCACCATTTTTGAGGCACAGAGAGGTTAAACAGCCGGTTGGGGTCACACAGCTAGGAAGCAGTGAAGCACAATATATACCTAAGCAGTTTGGTTTCAGAGTCCCTTCTTTTAATCACCACACTGTGCTGCCTCATATTTTAAAATAGCATAATATTTTCAAATTAAAACAATGTCCCAAATTCCTGAAACACTGGCAAAAATTTTAAGTCTTTTAAACCTAGCCAGTTCTCTAGATCCTATAAAAACCCAGAGTGGTTCCTGCAGAGCCTCCCTGCTGACAAGTCTCTCTAACCCACACTCAGCTAATATTTCGCTTCCTAACCTTCTTCATGATCCTCCCTTCAGCAACAGCTTTCCATTTCCTGATGAACTGAGTTCTGACTCCTCCTGTCTGGCTTTCAAAGCCCAGTGGTCCCGTCTCTCAACTCTTCAACTGTATTTCTCACGACCCTCCTCTCCTGCACGCACCTTTTAGCCAAGCCAAGCCCATCTCCTCAGTGCATGGAGACCACCCCGTGGGGACTTCCCCGAAAGCCTCAGCTTCTCTGAGTTTCCTTGCAGCCGGATTCCTCCTCTGAGCTGGGGTCAGAGTTTTCAATTACGCACAAATGATCTCTGACTTGAACTGCTTACTCCGCTTCTTGTCTCCTTCCAAGTGTGCATCCAGCACTGAGCCTCAAACTGGACTGTCCAGAGGTCAGATCTCCTGTGTGCTCCCTTCTCAGTCTCACATATATGTAGAATCTAAAAAAAAAAGAAAAAAATGGTTCTGAAGAACCTAGGGGCAAGACAGGCATAAAGACGCAGGCGTAGAGAATGGACTTGAGGACACAGGGACAGGGAAGGGTAAGCTGTGACGAAGTGAGAGAGTGGCATGGACATATATACGCTACCGAATGTAAAATAGATAGCTAGTGGGAAGCAGCCGCATAGCACAGGGAGATCAGCTCGGTGCTTTGTGACCACCTAGAGGGGCGGGATAGGGAGGGTGGGAGGAAGACGCAAGAGGGGGTGGATAAGGGGATAAATGTATACGTATAGCTGATTCACTCTGTTATACAGCAGTAACTAACACACCATTGTAAAGCAATTATACTCCAATGAAGATGTTAAAAAATAAATAAATAAAATAAATAAATAAAATGACCTTTTCCAACTGATATACCAAGTAGTAAAGTTTATCTACTTGAACCTGTAATTCATCACATAAGATCACATTCTGAGGTCCTGAGGTTAGGACTTCAGCATGTGAATGGGGCAGGGGGAACAATTCAACCCATAACATCCAATATCCTTCACCATATGGTCTTAGTTGACACTTCCATTTTAATATCCTATTACACTACTGTCTTTGTCCTTGTGAAGAAGCCATAATGAGAATTATTACCCCGATTTATCATTCATAAATTGAGGCAAAGTACAGGTGAGTACTTACTGAAGGTCTATAAACTCGTCACTACACAAGTGTACAAAAGAAAGAAGCAGAACTGTTTCAGCCTTCATTAAAAAGCTTTACCCTGTTCCATTCCACTGCATGATCAAGATCTGACAAGAATCTAGGAATAAAAATAAGCTGGACAGGGACTTCCCTGGTGGCGCAATGGTTAAGACTCCATGCTCCCAATGCAGGGGGCCTGGGTTCGATCCCTGGTCGGGGAACTAGATCCCACATGCATACCATAACTAAGAGTTCGCATTCCACAACTAAGGAGCCCACGAGCTGCAACTAAGGAGCCCACCTACCGCAACTAAGACCTAGCAGAGCCAAATAAATATATTTAAAAAAAAAATAAGCTGGAAAACAAAGTCTCCTCTCCTTCTTGACAAGTTGTAACATATAACTCTCTAGGAAAGCAAATTATAAATAATTTCACATAATATATAGAAAAGCAGGAGCAATGTTCAATAATGCTCTGTTATCCTAGAGACTGGAAAAGTGGAGAAGACAGACAACTTTGGAGTCACACAGGCTTGGTTTGAATTATACATCTGCCATTTATGAGCTCTGTAACTTTGATATAGTTCTTACTTTCTTTTCTCTTTTTTATTTTATTTTTACATTATACTTTTACTTTATCCTTTACATTATCATGGGATATGATCATTATAATATATATTATATATTATATTATAGTATATATTAAATAATACTAAAGTGTTAAGTAAAATCAAAATCTTTCTCCTGTTATAAATTTCCATCCATGAATACTCCTAAGAAATAACATTAATATTTTATGTATTTCTTTCCAGTCTTTTTTCTATAAATATACAAATATAGAAGGTAAATGAATAGGTTTTTTACACAAAAAATAATTATACCAAATATATAACATAATGCAACTTGATTTTTACCATGAACAGAATGTGGTAGATTTCTTTATATAACATTTCATATAGATCTACATCATTCTTGTATTTTGAGTGCTACATAATATTCAACAGCATGAAAAATCTACAGTTTATCAAAAACATTCCATTGGTATACTGTGGGTGTTTTCAATTTTTCACTATTACAAATAGCAATACAATGAACATCAATATTTCTTTAAAATATATTTCTATAAGTTAAATTGCTAGATCAGAGTATGTGCATTTCCCATTTTTTACAGGTCCCACTGAATTGACTTTTATAGAGTTTATATCAATAGCAGTATCAATCTTTTCATATTTTGCAAATCTGATGGGTGAAAAATCATATATCTTTATAATGTTAATTTGTGTCTTTTTTAGAGAAATTGGCAACGGCAATATCATATGGATATATTGGCCATTTGTTATTTCTTCCATTGTAAATTGTCTGTTTATATACTTTGCCCACATGTCTATCACTTATTTCTTTTATTACTTATTATAAGTAACTTTTTTACGTGGCTGTGAATCCTTTTTCTTTTCTTTCAGCATAGTGGTTGAGAACAAGGATTCTGAAATTAAACTGATGGAACAAAATCTGACTTCTGACACTTTTTAATTATGTGCTCTTGTACCAGTTACTTAATCTTCCTGTGTCTATGTTCCTTCCTATGCATATATTGATATTAAGAATACTTACCTCCTAGAATGTTGTGAGAATTGAGCGACTACAGTTGAAAGTGATTTAACAATGCCTGGCACATAGCCATCACTCAATAAGCCCTACTTATTATTTTGTTTCAAAAGACATGATTGTTAGCCTCAATTAATCTCAGTTTCTTCACCTATAAAATGAGATGATAAAACCTACATTATAGATTTATTGTGGAGATTAAATAAAATAATAGGACAGTAATAGACCCTCATAATATAACAGCCCTTTTAATCATCTTGCCTAAAAATTGTTAAATAACAGAGAATGTCACCACTTAGCTTCTGGCTGGATGTTTTTGCAGCTGCTACTTCAATAATGGTGAGAACTTATACTTCTTGAGCATTTCATACATGCCCGAGATCAAACTAACTGCTTCATGCATATGGTCTCATGTAATTCTCAACACCTATGAGGTAGGTACTGATATTATCTCTATTTTATAGATGAAGATACTGAGGTATATATAAATGTAAAACTTGCCCAAGGTCACATGTTGGTAAGTGGCAGAACAGAAATTAAAACCATAGAATCTGATTCCAGAGTTCGTGACCTTAACCATTATACTGTGTTGATCGCTTGGCAATGATAGATAGAACCCATGAGAGTTTTTTATCTTTGGTTTTAAAATAATAGATGAAGTCCCCAATTTTACATGTAATTTAAAAAGAGGAATAAAACATGTGCCACATTACTTGGTTTAAGTTTTCTGTGATTGTGACTGGTGATTGGTTGTGCTGACTGGTTTCCAATACAGAAATATAACAACAGTATTTCCAAGTTAGATTAATTTTTGGCCCCCTATAAAATCTTACATGGTTATCAATTATCTTTCCCATGATGACAAGTCTACCAAATAACAAAATGGGAAAACAGAAAATCAATAAAATTTGTATAAATAATATTTATTTACAAATAAATTTTTACAAGTAAATTCTGAGCTTGAAATGAATTATCAAAATAATCCCCCTGTGTGTAGGATCTGAGGCGTCTCATGCTGTGTTAAAGTGCCATCTGCAGCAAACACTGAAATATCTGCACAAAATGTGTCTGCGGAACATTCCTCTCCATGTTGATTTCAGTAGCAACTAATCCTTAACATTAAGTCTCCCTCCATCAGCCAATGTCCATTTGTACTCTGCAGTTATTTCCATTCACTATTATCAGCTTTTGGAATGCAGGGACTATTTTTAAAGGAAATGAGCCAGCTTTTTTTTTTTTTGGCTGCATTGGGTCTTTGTTGCCGCGCGTGGGCTTTCTCTAGTTTCGGCAAGCAGGGGCTACTCTTCATTGCAGTGCACGGGCTTCTCATTGCAGTGGCTTCTCTTGTTGCAGAGCACGGGCTCTAGGTGCACGGGCTCAGTAGTCGTGGCTCACGGACTCCAGAGCACAAGCTCAGTAGTTGTGGCACGTGGGCTTAGTTGCACCGTGGAATGTGGGATCTTCCCAGACCAGGGCTCCAACCCGTGTCTCCTGCATTGGCAGGCGGATTCCTAACCACTGTGCAGATGGCATTTTTTATAATAGGTTTGTTTTCATTTTGCTATTGAAAAGTCCTTTTAGACCCCTTTGCAACATGCAACAATGCACTCACATTAACTGATACATGATGTGTGCTTCTGCTATTTTTCCTCTGCTTCACTTGGCAATTAAACACATGATTTCCCTGTAAATGACTGTAATTTTTTGCTTCCATAATATTTATGTCAACTCCAGAGGAGCTGGGAGTTGTCATCCTGAAAACCTGACCATCTGAGGCAGTGGCAGCAGCTTGTAATTTCATCTGTATCCACTAATTACTGGATGATCAGAACACCAGAAATAAAAAAAAATCATATGGTGAAAAACCATAATATGTGCCCTCAGCTGGCTAACTCAGTCATTTGAAGCCATGTGCAAATGAGCACATAACTTTCTGAGTGATTTATTGCTGTTTTGGGATACATATTGAGCTTTGAAAATATTTCATTTGACCTGAACTACAAACTTCAAGTTGAATATGACTGAAAGCACCACACAGATCTTGCCAAGAGGTCTGCAGAAGCGATTCTTTCTTGTGTCAAAAGGTATGATCAGAATACATGTTCTACAGAACTTGTCAACGAGATTGTCACAACAAGGTGGCATTCAGTTGAAGGCAGAATTCATACACTGAAACATCTGTGATTATCTGTATTTCTGCATTTGGGAATTATGGAAAGAATATGATGTGGGGTTTAAGCTTTCTTTGCATCCCAGAAAGTGCCAGCTCCCTCTTTTCACATATTCACCAGGCCTTAAACAGTAACCTAGCCCAACTGCCTCATTTTGCTTATACGAAAAGTGAGAATGGAGTGAGGTCAAATTATTCCCCCTAAGTTATACATTTCAGTAGTAGCAGAACCAAACAGGAGTCCAGCCCCTTCATTCCAGCTCATTTCCACCTGACTACCCTGGGTCTGTGCTGTGTTCGGGATTGGCCCCTTGCCTCGCTGGGGAGGAGTCACCCGGCTAGTTGCACAGGGCCTCCGTGACGTGCAGTGACTGCCCCAACCAACAAACAGACCCCAAGCTGTGGCCTAACAGCGCTCTTCCCTGTTCTACACCTTGTCCCACATCCCTAGGTTTCACTGACTTGGCAAATATTTAGTAGCTACTGACTATTCCACTAAATAAACATGCATAGAGATTTACATTCTTCAGGCCCTGGAGATACAAAAATATGCAGTTAATTATTGTTCTTCACAGTAGGTACGGTCTATAAAGTCACTGCAAACACTGAATTAGAAAATACTGGGAGGATGACGGGAATGATTCAGCAGCAATGACTGGAGGATGCACCCCGGGTGCTGGCTGCTGAGTCTGGGGTTTTAGACCCCTGAGCTGTGACAGCACCTTCTTGTGAAAGCGCTTTGGAAAATTTAAAGAGGTCTCTAAGCTACACGCTCTAGGTGCTCCAGCCAAGCATCAGTGCTGTGCTTCTGAGGTGGGAGAGCCAAGTTCAGGATACTGGTCCACAAGAGACCTCCCAGCTTCACATAATATCAAATGGCGAAAATCTCCCAGAGGTCTCCATCACAACGCCAAGACCCAGCTCCACTCAATGACCAGCAAGCTACAGTGCTGGACACCTTATGCCAAACAACTAGCAAGACAGGAACACAACCCCACCCATTAGCAGAGAGGCTGCCTAAAATCATAATAAGGTCACAGACACCCGAAAACACACCACCAGAGGTGGAACTGCCCACCAGAAAGACAAGATCCAGCCTCATCCACCTGAACACAGGCACTAGTCCCCTCCACCAGGAAGCCTACACAACCCACTGAACCAACCTTAGCCACTGGGGACAGACACCAAAAACAACGGGAACTACAAACCTGCAGCCTGCGAAAAGGAGACCCCAAACACAGTAAGTTAAGCAAAATGAGAAGACAGAGAAACACACAGCAGATGAAGGAGCAAAGTAAAAACCCACCAGACCTGACAAATGAAGAGGAAATAGGCAGTCTACCTGAAAAAGAATTCAGAATTCAGAATAATGATAGTAAAGATGATCCAAAATCTTGGAAATAGAGTGGAGGAAATAAAAGAAACGTTTAACAAGGACCTAGAAGAACTAAAGAGCAAACAAACAGTGATGAACAACACAATAAATGAAATTAAAAATTCTCTAGAAGGGATCAATAGCAGAATAACTGAGGCAGAAGAACAGATAAGTGACCTGGAAGATAAAATAGTGGAATTAACTACTGCAGAGCAGAATAAAGAAAAAAGAATGAAAAGAATTGAGGACAGTCACAGAGACCTCTGGGACAACACTAAACGCACCAACATTCGAATTATAGGGGTCCCAGAAGAAGAAGAGAAAAAGAAAGGGACTGAGAAAATATTTGAAGAGATTATAGTTGAAAACTTCCCTAATACGGGAAAGGAAATAGTTAATCAACTCCAGGAAGCACAGAGAGTCCCATACAGGATAAATCCAAGGAAAAACACACCAAGACACATATTAATCAAACTATCAAAAATTAAATACAAAGAAAAAATATTAAAAGCAGCAAGGGAATAACAACAAATCACAAAGAAGGGAATCTCCATAAGGTTAACAGCTGGTCTTTCAGCAGAAACTCTGCAAGCCAGAAGGGAGTGGCAGGACATATTTAAAGGGATGAAAGGGAAAAACCTACAACCAAGATTACTCTACCCAGCAAGTATCTCATTCAGATTTGACAGAGAAATTAAAACCTTTACAGACAAGCAAAAGCTAAGAGAATTCAGTACCACCAAACCACCTTTACAACAAATACTAAAGGAACTTCTCTAGGCAGGAAACACAAGAGAAGGGAAAGACCTACAATAACAAACCCAAAACAGTTAAGAAAATGATAATAGAACATACATATCGATAACTACCTTAAATGTAAATGGATTAAATGCTCCAACCAAGAGACACATACTGGCTGAATGGATACAAAAACAAGACCCATATATATGCTGTCTACAAGAGACCCACTTCAGACCTAGGGACACACACAGACTGAAAGTGAGGGGATGGAAAAAGATATTCCATGCAAATGGAAATCAAAAGAAAGCTGGAGTAGCAATTCTCATATCAGACAAAATAGACTTTAAAATAAAGACTATTACAAGAGACAAAGAAGGACACTACATAATGATCAAGGGATCAATCCAAGAAGATATAACAATTGTAAATCTTTATGCACCCAACATAGGAGCACCTCAATACATAAGGCAAATACTAACAGCCATAAAAGGGGAAATCGACAGCAACACAATCATAGTAGGAGACTTTAACACCCCACTTTCACCAATGGACGGATCATCCAAAATGAAAATAAATAAGGAAACACAAGCTTTAAATGATACATTAAACAAGATGGACTTAATTGATATTTATAGGACATTCCACCCAAAAACAACAGAATACACATTTTTCTCAAGTGCACATGAAACATCCTCCAGGATAGATCATATCTTGGGTCACAAATCAAGTCTTGGTAAATTTAAGAAAATTGAAGTCGTATCAAGTATCTTTTCCGACCACAGCGCTTTGAGACTAGATATCAATTACAGGAAAAAATCTGTAAAAAATAAAAACACATGGAGCCTAAACAATATACTACTTCATAACCAAGAGATCACTGAAGAAATCAAAGAGGAAATCAAAAAATACCTAGAAACAAATGACAATGAAAACATGACGACCCAAAACCTATGGGATGCAACAAAAGCAATTCTAAGAGGGAAGTTTATAGCAATACAATCCTACCGTAAGAAACAAGAAACATTTCAAATAAACAACCTAACTTTACACCTAAAGCAATTAGAGAAAGAAGAACAAAAAAACCCCAAAGTTAGCAGAAGGAAAGTAATCATAAAGATCAGATCAGAAATAAATGAAAAACGAATGAAGGAAACAATAGCAAAGATCAATAAAACTAAAAGCTGTTTCTTTGAGAAGATAAACAAAATTGATAAACCATTAGCCAGGCTCAAGAAGAAAAAAAAGAAGACTCAAATCAATAGAATTAGAAATGAAAAAGGAGAAGTAACAACTGACACTGCAGAAATACAAAGGATCATGAGAGATTACTACAAGCAACTCTATGCCAATAAAATGGACAACCTGGAAGAAATGGACAACTTCTTAGAAATACACAACCTTCTGAGACTGAAACAGGAAGAAACAGAAAATATGAACAGACCAATTATGAGCACTGAAATTGAAACTGTGATTAAAAATCTTCCAACAAACAAAAGCCCAGGACCAGAAGGCTTCACAGGCGAATTCTATCAAACATTTACAGAAGAGCTAACACCCATCCTTCTCAAACTATTCCAAAATATAGCAGAGGGAGGAACACTCCCAAACTCATTCTATGAGGCCACCATCACCCTGATACCAAAACCAGACAAAGATGTCACAAAGGAAGAAAACTACAGGCCAATATCACTGATGAACATAGATGCAAAAATCCTCAACAAAATACTAGCAAACAGAATCCAACAGCACATTAAAAGGATCATACACCATGATCAAGTGGGATTTGTACCAGGAATGCAAGGATTCTTCAATATACGCAAATCAATCAATGTGATACACCATATTAACAAATTGAAGGAGAAAAACCATATGATCATCTCAATAGATGCAGAGAAAGCTTTTTGACAATATTCAACACCCATTTATGATAAAAACCCTCCAGAAACTAGGCATAGAGGGAACTTACCTCAACATAATAAAGGCCATATATGACAAACCCACAGCCAACATCGTTCTCAATGGGAAAAACTGAAACCATTTCCACTAAGTTCAGGAACAAGACAAGGTTGCCCACTCTCACCACTATCATTCAACATAGTTTTGGAAGTTTTAGCCACAGCAATCAGAGAAGAAAAAGAAATAAAAGGAATCCAAATCAGAAAACAAGAAGTAAAGCTGTCACTGTTTGCAGATGACATGATACTATACACAGAGAATCCTAAAGATGCTACCAGAAAACTACTAGAGCTAATCAATGAATTTGGTAAAGTTGCAGGATACAAAATTAATGCACAGAAATCTCTTGCATTCCTATACACCAATGATGAAAAATCTGAAAGTGAAATTAAGAAAACACTCCCACTTACCATTGCAACAGAAAGAATAAAATATGTAGGAATAAACCTACCTAGGGAGACAAAAGACCTGTACGCAGAAAATTATAAGACACTGATGAAAGAAATTAAAGATGATACAAACAGGTCGAGAGATATACCATGTTCTTGGATTGGAAGATTCAACATTGTGAAAATGACTGTAATACCCAAAGCAACCTACAGGTTCAATGCAATCCCTATTAAACTACCACTGGCATTTTTCACAGAACTAGAACAAAAAATTTCACAGTTTGTGTGGAAACACAAAAGACCCCGAATAGCCAAAGCAGTCTTTTTTTTTTTTTTTAAACATCTTTATTGGAGTATAATTGCTTTACAATGGTGTGTTAGTTTCTGCTTTATAACAAAGTGAATCAGTTATACATATACATATGTTCCCATATCTCTTCCCTCTTGCGTCTCCCTCCCTCCCACCCTCCCTATCCCACCCCTCTAGGTGGTCACAAAGCACCGAGCTGATCTCCCTGTGCTATGCGGTTGCTTCCCACTAGCTATCTATTTTACATTTGGTAGTGTACATATGTCCATGCCACTCTCTCACTGTGTCCCAGCTTACCCTTCCCCCTCCCCATATCCTCAAGTCCATTCTCTGGTAGGTCTGCGTCTTTATTCCTGTCTTGCTCCTAGGTTTTTCATGACCGTTTTTTTTTTTTTTTTAAGATTCCACATACATGTGTTAGCATACGGTATTTGTTTTTCTTTTTCTGACTTACTTCACTCTGTATGACAGACTCTAGGTCCATCCACCTCACTACAAATAACTCAATTTCGTTTCTTTTTATGGCTGAGTAATATTCTATTGTATATATGTGCCACATCTTCTTTATCCATTCATCTGTTGATGGACACTTAGGTTGCTTCCATGTCCTGGCTATTGTAAATAGAGCTGCAATGAACATTGTGGTACATGGCTCTTTTTGAATTATGGTTTTCTCGGGGTATATGTCCAGTAGTGGGATTGCTGGGTCGTATGGTAGTTCTATTTTTAGTTTTTTAAGGAACCTCCATACTGTTCTCCATAGTGGCTGTATCAATTTACATTCCCACCAACAGTGCAAGAGTCTTCCCTTTTCTCCACACCCTCTCCAGCATTTATTGTTTCTAGATTTTTTGATGATGGCCATTCTGACCGGTGTGAGATGATATCTCATTGTAGTTTTGATTTGCATTTCTCTAATGATTAATGATGTTGAGCATTCTTTCATGTGTCTGTTGGCAATCTGTATATCTTCTTTGAAGAAATGTCTATTTAGGTCTTCTGCCCATTTTTGGATTGGGTTGTTTGTTTTTTTGTTATTGAGCTGCATGAGCTGCTTGTAAATCTTGGAGACTAATCCTTTGTCAGTTGCTTCATTTGCAAATATTTTCTCCCATTCTGAGGGTTGTCTTTTGGTCTTGTTCATGGTTTCCTTTGCTGTGCAAAAGCTTTTAAGTTTCATTAGGTCCCATTTGTTTATCTGTGTTTTTATTTCCATTTCTCTAGGAGCTGGTTCAAAAAGGATCTTGCTGTTATTTATGTCATAGAGTGTTCTGCTATGTTTTCCTCTAAGAGTTTGATAGTGTCTGGCCTTACACTTAGGTCTTTAATCCATTTTGAGTTTATTTTTGTGTATGGTGTCAGGGAGTGTTCTAATTTCATACTTTTACATGTATCTGTCCAATTTTCCCAGCACCACTTATTGAAGAGGCTGTCTTTTCTCCACTGTATATGCTTGCCTCCTTTATCAAAGATAAGGTCAAAGCAGTCCTGAGGGGAAAAAAAGGAGCTGTAGGAATCAGGCTCCCTGACTCCAGACTATATTACAAAGCTACAGTAATCAAGACAGTATGGTACTGGCACAAAAACAGAAACATAGACCAATGGAACAAGATAGAAAGCCCAGAGATAAACCCACGCACATATGGTCACCTTATCTTTGATAAAGGAGGCAAGAATATACAGTGGAGAAAAGACAGCCTCTTCAATAAGTGGTGCTGGGAAAACTGGACAGCTACACGTAAAAGAATGAAACTCCCTAACACCATACACAAAAATAAACTCAAAATGGATTAAAGAGCTAAATGTAACTCCAGACAGTATCCAACTCTTAGAGGAAAACACAGGCAGAACACTCTATGACATAAATCACAGCAAGATCCTTTTTGACCCACCTCCTAGAGAAATGGAAATAAAAACAAAAATAAACAAATGGGACCTAATGAAACTTCAAAGCTTTTGCACAGCAAAGGAAACCATAAACAAGACGAAAAGACAACCCTCACAATGGGAGAAAATATTTGCAAATGAAGCAACTGACAAAGGATTAATCTCCAAGATTTACAAGCAGCTCATGCAGCTCAATATCAAAAAAACAAACAACCCAATCCAAAAATGGGCAGACCTAAATAGACATTTCTCCAAATAAGATATACAGATTGCAAGCAAACACATGAAAGAATGCTCAACATCATTAATCTTAGTGAAATGCAAATCAAAACTACAACGAGATATCATCTCACACCAGTCAGAATGGCCATCATCAAAATATCTACAAAAAATAAATGCTGGAGAGGGGTGGAGAAAAGGAAATCATTTTGCATTGTTAGTGGGAATGTAAATTGATACAGCCACTATGGAGAACAGTATGGAGGTTCCTTAAAAAACTAAAAATAGAACTAACATACGACCCAGCAATCCCACTACTGGGCATATACCCTGAGAAAACCATAATTCAAAAAGAGTCATGTACCACAATGTTCATTGCAGCTCTATTTACAATAGCCAGGACATGGAAGCAACCTAAATGTCCATCAACAGATGAATGGATAAAGAAGATGTGGTACACATATACAATGGAATATTACTCAGCCATAAAAAGGAACAAAACTGAGTTATTTGTAGTGAGGTGGATGGACCCAGAGTCTGTCATACAGAGTGAAGTAAGTCAGAAAGAGAAAAACAAATACCGTATGCTAACACATATATATGGAATCTAAAAAAAAAAAAAGGTTCTGAAGAACCTAGGGGCAGGTCAGGAATAAAGACGCAGATGTAGAGAATGGACTTGAGAATACGGGGAGGGCGAAGTGTAAGTTGGGATGAAGTGAGAGAGTGGCACTGACATATATACACTACCAAATGTAAAACAGATAGCTAGTGGGAAGCAGCCACATAGCACAGGGAGATCAGCTAGGTGCTTTGTGACCACCTAGAGGGGTGGGATAGGGAGGGTGGGAGGGAGAGAGATGCAAGAGGGAAGAGATATGGGGATATGTGCATATGTATAACTGATTCACTTTGTTATAAAGCAGAAACTAACACACCATTGTAAAGCAATTATACTCCAATAAAGATGTTAAAAAAAAAAAAAAGTTCATGAAGAACCTAGGGGCAAGACGGGAATAAAGACACAGACCTACGAGAGAATGGACTTCAGAATATGGGGAGGGGGAAGGGTAAGCTGGGACAAAGTGAGAGAGTGGCATGGACATATATACACTACCAAATGTAAAATAGATAGCTAGTGGGAAGCAGCCGCATAGCACAGGGAGATGAGCTCGGTGCTTTGTGACCACCTAGAGGGGTGGGATAGGGAGGGTGGGAGGGAGAGAGATGCAAGAGGGAAGAGATATGGAGATATGTGTATATGTATATCTGATTCACTTTGTTATAAAGCAGAAACTAACACACCATTGTAAAGCAATTATACTCCAATAAAGATGTTAAAAAAAAAAAAAAAAGAAAATACTGAACCACTGCTCCTAGAAGAAATAAAGGGTTAGGTTTCTGCAAGCCTCTGATCACAACATTTTCATCAACTCATCAATATATAACCTTGTTTTATGTGTGTTTCTGTTTAGAGATATCTTACATAATATATATTGTTGATTCATTAACATTGAACTTGTGTGTAATGGCACTCATGCTTAAACAAAGCTTATCTAACACATGTATTTTCTCCATAAAACACATCACAGCCTTCTTGAGCTTAAGAATACTAAATAGCACTTTAGCACTACACTTGGGGGTTATTTTAAACTATGTAATTACCAACAAAAAGCACAAAAGTGCAAAAAAAAAGCATGGAGCTAAATAGACTATGAAAAGTACACAATAGGAGAGATGAAACAGGAAGGTGAAGTGTCTCTTTGTTGTCTCAGTTACAAACATGCATGATGAGAGACTCAATTTTTTCAAATTTTTACCATTCTGCTCATGTCCACAAATGACTGTAAAAATGCTGCAAGTACTGATATTGGTGAGCAGGTAAGTTTGCAAATATAGAGACCAGGAATAATGAGGATTTACTGGAGTCCCTATGCCTGATGAATCCCTCGAACTAAATGCTGTGAGAGTCAGAGGAGAGGAGACACACCGGGAGTGGCGTAGCCAAGGAAAACGCCAGAGGGGTGGGGAGAGGACTGGAGAGGGGTTCTAAAGAACTGATAGGATCTCAGAGAACAAAAAAGGATATTCAAGTTGATTCTTCCATTTTTCCTCATTCTCTGGTACAGTAAGATGATAATGTTTTCTTTCTCCCAAAATCTTTCTGTTTTAAGGGTCTTGCTACCTTCATACAAAGAAGTAAGAGTAACTATGGCAGGGCCAGTGGAGGAGGAAGTTTAGAACACCTTTCATCTCTCTTATTTTACACAATTGACAGAGCAATATATATTCCCCTTAACCTCAAACATAGCGGAGGACCATAGAATAATCTTCAAGGTAACAACAGACATGTGTAGCTGGTGAGCTGAACTTCTGGGATGGAGTGGCGGAGTGCAGCCTCACGGTTATTGTCTGAGAGTAAAACAACAAAAGGGTGAGTATTTGGTACTTCAGAAAGCTCCTGGATAGTCTGGGATGGATCATAAGCCGCAATAGAGGGGCCCTACAAACCTCATTCATGAGTTAAAAATCAGAGTCATGCACACAATCATTGTCCAAAAAATAACTTAGATCATATTAACTACTAGAAGGCCCCCAGAAGTTATCAATATCAAATTTATAATTGAATTATTTGGCCAAAAGCCTATTCTCTTATGAAGACCCCTGTCATTGGTGTACTACCAAAGAACGATCACCAGCTCATCGCACTGGATACTAAAACCCTAGCAGTACTGAGTGAAATCATGATAATTCCAGGGTCAGCTACCCAGATTGACGACTGCTCAGACTCTTCCACAGTCCTCCCCCACCAAGAGAAAGAGAGGGAAGAGAAGAGACTGTAATATTAGTATCAGTCACAAGTATTACTTAAAAGCTGCTTTTATAAGAATTTAATGGGACTAAAATTAGAAACTGAAAGTAGGATTTAGAAGCCATCAACCAACGTTGATTTACCTAACTACTTCCTTCCCTGCCATCTCCTTCCTTCCTTCTCTTTTCCTCTCTAATCTTTATACTAAATAAATAAAAAGCAACACTTCACTAGAAGATGCAGAAAACCCATTTTACATCCTTGTAAAATTTCTCTACCACCCTGATTATTCAGGGTTAAGCTACCTAAAATGTGTATCTCTAAAATAATCACTTAGCTTAAATGTTCTATATGCTTGAATAGAGTTTTAACATAATTCTGGAGTACCTATTAAGAAGATATCAATATTTCAAATTAATTTATGATATAACACACATTTCAGAACATAAACGTATCTGGAGGAATAAATGAATTAAAAGAGCATTAAAGTTTTGAAAAATTTTTAATAGTTAATAAAAGTATTATGAAGCCACAATTCAGAAAATATTTTAAGTGTGTTACTTGCTCCCAAATACAGAGATAGATTTAATAGAAAAGAATGAAGTCCAGGAATAGACCTAAGTGTACATAATTTAGTATGTGACAAACAGGTAATCACAAATGGTTTTATTTCAATAGATAACTGCTTGGAAAAATAAATGAAATTCTTACCATATATCATATGCTAAAATAGATCAGCTCAATTGCAAAGTTAAATACAAAGAAGGAAATTACTGGAAGAAATTTTAGGCCTACGCAAGAGAGACAGCACCCATTTGTACCCACATGGCTGACCATATATCTCAAAATCCTTCCCACTGCAAAACATCGAAAATGATATATAACATGGGAGTGGTGAAGGAAGGAGTCTCAAGACCAGTGTTAAAAACAGGCACTAAGGTCACAGCTTCCGTGAAGACGTCGTCTTGGGTTTTAATGGCCTCAGAGGGATCAAAGTGAAGGCCCAAGGTGGGATATAGGACTGAGGTTCCTATAAAATGGGGGGAGACTGGTCAGTGGGATTAGGTCATCTGTGTTTGCTAACTGGCGGTAACTGAAGTTAGGCTCCTACCCTCCCACAGAGACTGGTAGGTAGTAGGCACTGCCTTCCCTGATGGTTACATTTAAAGGCATGGATGTATGCATCCCAGGTCCTTGAGGAAGATGGTCCTGGGTTGTGCAGCTGGTAAGAGGCTGGGAGAACATCTCAAAGGGACAGAGAAAAATATTTAAAATTGAAAGTTCTCTAAAAGAAAACCTCTAAAAAAGCGGAGGTCAGGGACCTATAGTCAGGAAGTTTGTCTAAAATTTAGTCAGCTGAGGGGAATACTAAGGCCATCTTGGTCAGGTATGATAGTATGTGTTTAACAACTGGCTCTCGGAAGAGGGGGCCTGATTTGTAGCGTTTGACAATTTAAAGAGCGTAAATATTCCCACCATGGTCAGTTTCAATTTGCCAGTGTGATGTTGCTGAGTGCAGAGTTGGGAAGGCAAGCCGACAGGCCTCATGAGCTAGTAGGAGACGGCTCCAGCTCTCCACTGGCCATAGGCGTGTACTGACTCTATCTAGCTTTGCATATGGCCTGGGAAAGATGTCCATGATATATTAAGTAAAAACTAAAAGAATGTTATTCTGCTTAAAATCTAGAATATTATTCCATTTTTAATGCGTATATGTTTGAAAAATTTACAAAAGCATTTATATAAGCATGGAGAAAGGTGTAGAAGAATACACAACAGATGGTTAACAGTTTACCCAATAGGGTGGAAGTGTGGAAGACTGTCCTTAATTTTTTTTTTTTTAAGAAATCCCAGTCTGCATTACTTCCCTAATTATAATGAGTATACAGTGTTTTCTAATACAAGTTACTTATGTGGTAATGTACATGAGTAACCAGAATTTGAATTCTTCCTTCCCATCCTCTTCCCCTTCATCTCCGAGCCTAAGGGGACATCATCTCTTTGATATTTGACTTCTGTTCATTTTGGCTTCTGAAAGATGACTAGGCAAAACAAAACAAAACACAAAAAAATGAAGAACAAACAAAAACTAATTCCCTTGAAGACTTTGGCTTAACAAAATTCGTTAATCTACATTTTGTATTTCTCAGATAGAATAAGCAAAAAAATCACTGGTTAGTTATTTTTTCAGAATCTTTACATGGCCCTCAGCTCAGGACATTGCTTCACATGACAACTAATGGTAGCCCTATCCTTCCAGGTGCTCAGGCCAAAAACCTTGGTATCATCGACTCCTCAATTTCAATCACACCCCATATGTGATCCACCAGCAAATATTGTTGGCTCTTCCTTCCAAACATATCTAAAATGCAATCTCACTTCTCACAGCTGTACACCACCAACATGGTTCAAGACACCATCATTTCTCACTGGCTGTCCTGCTTTCACTCTTAGCTTCCCTCAGTCTGTTCTCAATATAGCAGCCAGAGAGACTTTATTAATATGGAAGTCATATCATATCACTCCTCTGCTCAAAGGCTCTGATCGTTTCCCCATCTCCCTCAAAGAGGTAGTGACTCAAAGTCACTACAATGGTTTACAAGGCTCTGTGGGATCTGGCCCACCCCCTACCATAAATTCTCTGACATCAGCTCCTATATCTGTCCCAGACACTCAAGGCACTCCATCCACATTGGCCTCCTAGATGCTCAGAGACCATTGCCAATCACATTTCCATCTTAGGAATGTTGCACTCACTATTCCATCTACCTTGTTATCTTTTTCCACCAGATACAATGATCACTTTCTCACTTCCTTCAGATCTTTATTCAAAGGTCAGTTTCTCTGAGAGGTCTTCTCTAATCTCCTGATTTAAAATTGAGCACACAAACACATACTAGCCCCCTCATCTGTTTATCTCCTTTATTTTGCTCTAAAGCAATTACCACCATCCAAAATACTATATATTTTACTTAGTTACTTATATCAGAAAATTATCCAAAACTTTTAAATAGGTAAAATTTGTTAGCAGAGGCTAACTTGTAGATTTTTGACTGGTAAAGATGCAAGTAACTTCTGGTTTGGTGGGACACATGAAACCAAAGTTTATGGTTTATGTCCCCATTGGTCATTAACCAGTTTTGTATCTAATCCAGCAAACTTGTCCTAACATTGACTATAAATACCTAACTTCTCAAATGATCTTGCAAGTTGTTTTAATGTCTTACTTGTTCCCTTATTACTGAGGTGAATATAATCTTTGACACGTGTCTATTTTATAGTTGCAAAAAAGTCATTACAAGATCCTCTTGAAAATTATACTTTAACACTTTATTGCCTGTCTCCTCACCTTAGACTACAAGCTGAATGAGGGAAGGAATTTTTGTCTATATTACCTGGGCCTACCACCATTCCTGGCACACTGTGTGCACAAAACCCTGTAAATTGAAAATTTCACTTGCGGGAATTCTAAATAATCTTGAATATCTCTCTTCCTTCTATTGACTTTTAAACATGATACGATAAATCTCTGCTCTTCTTCTACTTCTATTGCGTTTTCCCAGTAAAGGAGTGGGAGAAGAAAAAGTGTTTGTTTCTGTCATGAGACTCCCTTCTTGGTGCAGATCTGTGGTCAGATGAGGTACTTCAGTGGAATGTCTAGCGGGAGAGAAAATTAGTCCAGGAAAAGTACTAACGAGTTGTATTCATTGCATATATGAGCAGAGACAGATAACGTCAAACTAAACTGAAAGCCATTGACTGGCAAAGAGAAATCATTTTATGGTTTCCAACTCTTTGTTAATGGAAGGAATTTTTACAGGAACTCTGCCTAAGTCATTTCCAACCAAAGTTTTTCTCCTCTTCAACTAGGAAAAAAAAGAGTGAAGAAAACCATCAAGAACAAGAGGAAAGAACATTTTGGGGGTCTTATTTTTCAGGTAATTAACTTAGATCTCTGCTTTGGAAGCTTAGTTCATGCCTGCTAGAAGAAAGGATAGGGAAGGATGGATGTGGAGAGAGGAAAAGTATTCCAAAATCCATCCAGACAAGAACTTGAGCTTTTTTAAAAAAAAAATATTATTTATTTATTTATTTGTTTGTTTGCTTGTTTGTTTAGGCTGTGCCTGGTCTTAGTTGCGGCACAGGGGATCTTTAGTTGCGGCATGCGACTGTTAGTTGCAGCATGTGGGATCTAGTTCCCTGACCAGGGATCAAACCCAGGCCCCCCGAATGCGGAGTCTTAGCCATTGGACCACCAGGGAAGTCCCAGAACTTGATCTTTTAAGATGCACTAGGGGGCTTCCCTGGTGGCACAGTGGTTAAGAATCCGCCTGCCAATGCAGGGGACATGGGTTTGAGACCTGGTCCAGGAAGATCCCACATGCCGCGGAGCTGCTGAGCCCATGCGCCACAACTACTGAGCCTGCACTCCAGAGCCCGTGAGCCACAACTACTGAGCCTGTGTGCCACAAGTATTGAAGCCTGCGCGCCTAGAGCCCGTGCTTTGCAACAAGAGAAGCCACCACAATGAGAAGGCCACGCAGCGCGGTGAACAGTAGCCCCTGCTCGCCACAACTGGAGAAAGCCCGCACGCAGCAATGAAGACCCAATGCAGCCAAAGATAAAAATAAATAAATAAATACACTTAAAATGCACTAGGAAGGCTCTTGGGGAGTGCTATCCAATAGAAATATGAAGTGAGCCACAAATGTGAGGCACATGTGTAATTTTAAATTTTCCAGAAGCCACACTAGAAATAAAAGTGAAATTAATTTTAATAAGAGATTTTACCTAACTCAATATATACAAAAATGTTATTCCAACATGTAGACAATATAGAAAATTAAGACTGAAATATTTTGCACTCTTCTTTTTCATACTAAATCTTCAAAATCTGTATTTTACACTTACTGCATATCAAGTGTCCAATAGCCACACATGGCTACCATATTGGACTGTGGAGATCTAGAAGGAAGCTATTCCCTTTACGCAGCCCTAGACTAGTCATTTACACCTCTCCTTTTGTAATCCAGTGATATAGCCAAGGATGTTATTATCTTTATAAGGCTAGGTGAAGAGACAGAACTAAAATTTATCAAAAGGCCACAAGAGTTAACAAGGAGCACTACCTTTTTTTTTTTTTTTTTTTAGATTGCTACAAAGAATAAGGCCTTAGGCCAAACTTTTGATCAAAAATATAGCCCTCAGGGGCTTCCCTGGTGGCCCAGTGGTTGAGAATCTGCCTTCCAATGCAGGGGACACGGGTTCGAGCCCTGGTCTGGGAGGATCCCACATGCCACGGAGCAACTGGGCCCGTGAGCCACAGTTACTGAGCCTGCGCGTCTGGAGCCTGTGCTCCGCAACGGGAGAGGCCGCGACAGTGAGAGGCCCGTGTACCGCGATGAAGAGTGGCCCCTGCTTGTCGCAACTAGAGAAAGCCCTCATACAGAAACGAAGACCCAACACAGCCAAAAATAAATAAATAAATAAAATTAAAAAAATATATATATATAGCCCTCAAGCAGTTTCCTCCAAGAGCTTTCTGTTCATTTCATTCTTTTTTTTTTTTACATTTTATTTTTATTTTATTTTCAAGAAACACATTTTATTTTATTTTCATTTTATTTTTATTTGCAAGAAACACATTTTTAATGTTTGGATTTTTCACAGTTTACACTTTTTATTCTTTATTTATATATATTTTTTGGGCACGTGGCATGCAGGATATTAGTTCCTCTACCAGGGATCGGACCCACACCCCCTGCAGTGGAAGCACGGAGTCTTTCTCCTTTTTTTTGTAACATCTTTGTTGGACTATAATTGCTTTACAATGGTGTGTTAGTTTCTGCTTTATAACAAAGTGAATCAGTTATACATATACACATATCCCCATATCTCTTCCCTCTTGCATCTCTCTCCCTCCCACCCTCCCTATCCCACCCCTCTAGGTGGTCACAAAGCACCTAGCTGATCCCCCTGTGCTATGTGGCTGCTTCCCACTAGGTATCTATTTTACATTTGGTAGTGTATATATGTCAATGGCACTCTCTCACTTCATCCCAACTTACACTTCACCCTCCCCATATTCTCAAGTCCATTCTCTACATCTGTGTCTTTATTCCTGACCTGCCCCTAGGTTCTTCAGAACCTTTTTTTTTTTTTTTAGATTCCATATATATGTGTTGGCATATGGTATTTGTTTTTCTCTTTCTGACTTACTTCACTCTGTACGGCAGACTCTGGGTCCATCCACCTCACTACAAATAACTCAGTTTCGTTTCTTTTTATGGCTGAATAATATTCCATTGTATATATGTGCCACATCTTCTTTATCCATTCATCTGCTGATGGACACTTAGGTTGCTTCCATGTCCTGGCTATTGTAAATAGTGCTGCAATGAACATTGTGGTACATGACTCTTTTTGAATTATGGTTTTCTCAGGGTATATGCCCAGTAGTGGGATTGCTGGGTCGCACGGTAGTTCTATTTTTAGTTTTTTAAGGAACCTCCATACTGTTCTCCATAGTGGCTGTATCAATTTACATTCCCAACAACAGTGCAAGAGTGTTCCCTTTTCTCCACACCCTCTCCAGCATTTGTTGTTTGTAGATTTTTTGATGATGGCCATTCTGACTGGTGTGAGGTGATACCTCACTGTAGTTTTGATCTGCATTTCTCTAATGATTAGTGATGTTGAGCATCCTTTCATGTTGGTAATCTGTATATCTTCTTTGGAGAAATGTCTATTTAGGTCTTCTGCCCATTTTTGGATTGGGTTGTTTGTTTTTTTGATATTGAGCTTCATGAGCTGCTTGTAAATTTTGGAGATTAATCCTTTGTCAGTTGCTTCATTTGCAAATATTTTCTCCCATTCTGACGGTTGTCTTTTCATCTTGTACAAAGCTACAGTAATCAAGACAGTATGGTACTGGCACAAAAACAGAAATATAGATCAATGGAACAGGATAGAAAGTCCAGAGGTAAACCCATGCACATATGGTCACCTTATTTTTGATAAAGGAGGCAAGAATATACAATGGAGAAAAGACAGCTTCTTCAGTAAGTGGTGCTGGGAAAACTGGACAGCTACATGTAAAAGAATGAAATTAGAACACTCCCTAACACCATACACAAAAATAAACTCAAAATGGATTAAAGACCTAAATGTAAGGCCAGACACTATAAAACTCTTAAAGGAAAACATAAGCAGAACACTCTATGACAAAAATCACAGCAAGATCCTTTTTGACCCACCTCCAAGAGAAATGGAAATAAAAATAAAAATAAACAAATGGGACCTAATGAAATTTAAAAGCTTCTGCACAGCAAAGGAATTCAATTCATTCCTGAAGGCAATTTTTTCTAATGATTTAGAAGCATATGAAGGGTTAGATCTTAATATCATGTATTATGCTTTGCATCTTTATGCTTCTTTATTTGGCTTCTTGTAGTCTCTATATGGACTTCCCTGGTGGCGCAGTGGTTAAGAATCCACCTGCCAATGCAGGGGACACGGGTTCGATCTCTGGTCCAGGAAGATCCCACATGCCGTGGAGCAACTAAGCCTGTGCGCCACAACTACTGAAGCCCCCACGCCCTAGAGCCCACGTGCCACAACCACTGAGCCCGCGTGCTGCAACTACTGAAGCCCGTGTGCCTAGAGCCTGTGCTCCGCAACAAGAGAAGCCACCACAATGAGAAGCCCGCGCACCGCAACGAAGAGTAGACCCCACTTGCGGCAACGAGAGAAAGCCCGCGTGCAGCAACAAAGACTCAATGCAGCCAAAAAAAAAAAAAAAAAAGAATCTATATAAGCCAAAATTTATTTTGTGGGTCCCCAAACTGCTCTTTTCTCAGTACCTTCATTTTAACCTAATGGTCATAATTGTTTCTAATAATAACTATAATTATCCTTCATATTTATATTAGTTTTTCACACATATTATCTTGTTTGATCCTCAGAGCAATCTCATGAGGTAAATCCAGTTTATGGGGGAGGAGATTATGATTCCCATAGGGTTCAGGGGCTCATCAAGGTCACACAGCTTGTAAGTGGGGAAAAAAAATCAGAACTGAAACGCGTCTTGGTTCATGAAAACATGTTAAACAAAGATCTTCCTAAGGTGAATTTTCAGATATTTTTGGTGCTGGTTTTACTTTTTTTAGAGACGTAATTTATTACATTATTGACACATCATTGTGAGAATTACGCGGCAAGAGCATTTCCCATGAAATTTTCTCGGGTTTAAGTAGTTTTGTATGCCTACCAAACAAATCACCCTTTAAGTCTCTCTCTCCATAAGCTGGCAAAGGCAAGGACTGGGAATTATTCAGGAATGTCTAGTTTTATGTCTGGGACATAGTAAATACATCACATATTTTGATGAATGAATAAATGAATGCAAATTTGTTTCCAGCCTTTTCAAATACCTTTATATTGAGGCAATGTAAAAGGGACATGCTATAGAAATTATTGCCTTTATTTTATTGAAGAGAAAATTTATGCACAAAAAGTGTTACTCTGGGTCAGCATTGTTCAGTAGAGATATAATCCAAGCCACATACATAATCTTAGATTTTTTAGTAACCACATTTTTTAAAACATTTTTTAAAAACAGTGAAATTAATTTAAACAACATATTTATTTGACCTAATATATCCAAATATTATCATTTGAATATTTCATAAATATTTTTTAAATTGTTAATGAGCTTTTTCCAGTAAGCGGCCTGAGGTGACCTCTAAAAATGGTTCACCATTCACTTGACCCAGAAAACCCCACAAACATGCAAATCAAGAGGTTCAAACCTTCGTGTTCACTTTAAGAACACTCGTGAAACTTCCCAGGCCATTAACGGTATGCATATCTTAAAAGCCACCAAGTATCTGAAGGATGTCACTTTACAGAAGCAATGTGTGCCATTCAGTCTTTACAATGGTGGAGTTGGTAGGTGTGCCCAAGCCAAACAGTGGGGCTGGACACAAGAGTCGGTGGCCCAAAAAGAGTGCTGAATTTTTATTGCACATGCTCGGAAATGCAGAGAGTAATGCTGAACTTAAGGGTTTAGATGTAGATTCTCTGGATATTGAGCACATCCAGGTGAACAAAGCCCGCGAGATGCGGTGCAGGACTTACAGAGCTCATGGTCGGATCAACCCATACATGAGCTCTCCCTGCCACACTGAGATGATCCTTACTGAAAAAGAATAGATTGATCTTAAATCAGAAAAGGAGGTTGCACAGAAGAAAAAGATATCCCAGAAGAAACTAAAGAAACAAAAACTTATGGCCCGGGAACAAATACCGCAAAAAAAAAAAAATGCAAATAAAAATAAAAGCAGGAAAAAAAATTGTTAATGAGATAGTTTGCATTCTTTCATTCATATGAAGATTTGGACATCTGTTGTATATTTAACATTTAAAACACATCTCAATTCAAACTAGCTACATTTCAGGTGCTCACCAGCTCTGTGTGTCTAGTGGCGATTGCACTGCATAGTACAGTCTTGGGATGCAGCAGAGAAAGAATTTCAGCCCTCTTCTCTTCCCATTTCTCACCATCCCACAAATATTTACTAAGCACCCACCATCTTTTACCAGAGAGAAGGAAAAAATCAAATGAGGCTCTCAACCTGTCACATATTTGAGGAACACTAAATTGAGAGATGGAAAATACAAATGGAACATGTCAAACTATACATCTCAATAGAATTCTGACCCACAACTTCCAGCAGCAACTAGCAAGGAAAGGCAAACCACAGTCAGCCTAGAATGGTCAGGACTTACTTGGCCAATGACTGACAGCTTTCCTAATTTTTGCCCCCTCTCCCAACTCAGGATCATTCAGAGAAGGCCAAATATGCTCCTCAAACCAACCATATAAGGTGACCTGATTCTAGTTTTCCTGCCTCTAGCTTCCCCATGCCAACAGCCTTCAGGTTCACCTGAAGCCTTCCTTTTTTCCCCACTATAAAGCTTTCCCACTCCCCTACATCCTCTGAGTCTCCACCAAACACAAGTGCTGGTGGCTGACACCCTTGCTATACAGTGAGTTCCGAATGAAGAGCCTCTGTTTATTGTCACACGGGTGGTCTTCGTTTATCTCCACAAAATCTTTGATTAGTCTTTTCTTAATGACTAAAATAATCAAACTTCCTCTTTAAACTTTCCTTGTGGGTTCAGCTTTTCATTTTATTTGTAACATTCATTCATGCAATGACTATTTCCTGTGTCTTAGTAGGTGTCGGCCACTATGCTGAGTCTTTGAAAGTAAGTAAAGGACCAGAGATTCAGTCTTTTCTCTCAGGGAGCCTAGAACTTAGCAAAAAACACATACAAATAAATGTTTAATAACATTTGTAGTAAACACTACAAAGGAAATCAGTTACTCGAGGAAATATATGCACTCCCATGTTCACTGCAGTGTTATGCACAATAGTCAAGATATAGAAACAAACTACGTGTCCATCAGTGGATGAATGGATAAAGAAAATGTGGTATATACATACAATGGAATATTATTCAGCTACAGTAAAGATGGAAATCCTGCCATTTGTAAAAACATGGATGAACCTTGAGTATATCCTGCTAAGTGAAGTAAGCAAGACACAGAAAGAAAAATACTGCATGATCTTACTTACATGCAGAATCTAAAAAAGTCAAATTCATAGAAGCAGAGAGTAGAACGGTGGTTACCAGGAGCAGGGAGGTGGGAGAAATGGAGAGATGTTTGTCAAAGGGTACAAAATTACAGTTATGTAGGATGAGTAAATTCTAGAAATCTAATGTACAGCTTGGTGACTATAGTTAATAATAATACTGTAGTTTACTTGGAAACTCACTAAGAGACTAGAAAGAACTCAGGTGCTTTCACCACAAAAAAAAAGATAACCTTGTGAGGAGATGGCTTGATTAGCCTGACTGCAGTAATCATTTCACGACGCATGTATATCAAAACATTATTTTGTATACCTTAAATATGTACAATTTTTATTTTTAAAAATAAATTTTAAAAATTTAATTTAAAAATGCACTACAAAGGAAAGTATATTATGATACCTCAACGTTTCAATTTTCATAAGATATGAGTGCCATTCCTTCTCAAGAAAAGACTTTTATTCTGCTATTTAAACTTCAATAAATGCTTGGCAAAACTAAAAATACTGTTTTCCCAATAGATTTGCACACTGAAGATCAGACATTTTTCCTTATTGTCCTGTTTCCTTATCCCTTTTTGCTTATTTCTCATTTTACTTCAAGTGAACACTCCCAAATGGTTTCTGGCACTCCTTCAGCAAGAGATAAAGAAAGTAGACAAAAAGTTTTCTATTAAATAAAATAACTATAGCTCACTCAAGGGTAGTTTAAATAATTGTTCTCCAATTTAATGTTTATTAATAACTATTTTATCCAGGCAAAAACTTTGCCAAGTTTTGATTGAATTAAACCTGAAATAATTTTCATTACTGCTGAATTTCAGATAGTTCAAAACCCAGAATCCAGAAGTGTTTTCTTCTCTCCACTTGGGGACCTATTAAAATTTCACTAAAATCATTTTTAAATCTTGGAAAACTACATCAACTTAAATAAGTGTAAAATTAAAATCAATTTCAATTTTACACTTATTTGAATGCTGTGTGTTTTTAAATCATTCTTTCATTAATGTATTTCAATTTATATGGATTTTCTTTGGCTAAGAAAAATAGTTAATTAAGTGGAATATTTGGTAAAATAATATATGAAGTATTCTGAGATCTGGAGCCTATAACCAGATGCATCTAACTTAATTTACCTTCATGACAGTTTAAGCAGTTTACCTGAGAAATAACTTCAAAAAATTTCTCAATTATTAATGATATATATGTCATTATTATCTTTTTGTTGCTTATATCCTTGGACTTCTGATATCTTACTGGTCTAACATCATAAAATCCAGGCTGACTCAACTAATTTGAAGTGAATGTATAATAGCATATCTATTGACCTCACTTAATGATACAGTCAAGTTTACCTTTCAAGACCATTACTTAAATCGTTCAGAAATTTTAACTGCATATTTTATAAAATTCTAATTGCATTATCAAATAAAATATGAATATTCTAAAAATGTATATTTACCAAAATAAAACTGTGAAAAATAAAAGCCTTTGAATTCTTCAAAGTAAAATAACATCAAACATCAAGATGCCATTATTTTCAAAAGGGACTCAGAATTCCTGGATAATTGGAATAGAAGTTACACTCCAAGCAATAACTGTCCAAAGAATCAGTTTTCGTTTACACTGTACCATGTAAAAGATAAACTTTTACTCAGAGCTTGGCCACAAATTAGATACCTCTTGGTCCCTGTGAGTTTAGATAATTTTATGTCCTGTGAAAAATCACTCCATTTTTCTAAAGTAATATAACCCTTCAACAATGAACAGAAAACATATAAGGAATTCATCCTGCTATAACGCTTTCTTAGTTTACTGGTTCAGAGAACAATTTATACCACACCTGTGTAAATCGTTGTAAGTGCAAGGACCTCTCTGCAGAATAAAAAGAACATCTTTCCTGTAGTCTGGCTGTCTGTCTTGATCTCACACAATCTAAAAAGGCTTTCCTCAGCTGGGCCTGAGGAACAAATTCCTGAAGATCTTGGGTAAGCGATCACGAAGGACAGGCACGAAGTATAGCGTTCACCCACTGTACAACTAGGGAAGGACCCATAGAGATCTGAAAGGGCTGCCCATAGGCAGTCTGCATACACATTCCCATCTATGCTCCCTTTTCTCTCACTCTTCTCACAAGAATAATTTTTTCAAGAATGCCTCTTCCTGGGATTTGGATCATAAATTCATGAGATACTCATACTTTCCATCAGTATGGAGTTTAGTTATTCTTTCCTCCAACTCACTTACATAATCTTCAATTAGGCTGTTTCCAAGACACTTCAATCTTTAAGTCTCTCTTTTTTTTTTCCTGCAACATTTCTCCTAACTGCTCTTAATGCATCCTAAGCTCTCTCTTCTCTAAATTTCAGTAGTTCTTGCTGTCAGCGCCTATCATCAGACATGTACCCTATACTATTTTGTATGCTTTTTTTCTACGTGTTTTGCTTCTCATATTGGCCTGGGAACAGGGATCTTTACTGTACATTTAGCTGTTATACACAAGAGACCCAAAATACTTGCAGTGGAAAAAGTCATCCAAAAGAATGTTTCCTAAATCCAGGAAAGGGGAAAATTTTGCATGGGTTTACCCTGTAGAATTTAGACTATTAAATTCTACTATATGAATTAACTAAATTATAAAAAATAAAAATTTTTATCATAAGGATGTGTAATATATTTAATAAGCCCAAAAGCTCTGATCCTCTAAACAGTACCTTGTTTATGAAAAAAATGAATGACCCAAAGAAGCTGATAGCTCTAATCTAAATCATATAAAGAAACTTGGTCATTTGGACTATTTGAAATTTTCAAGAGGCATTACAAAAAGTCCAAGATCTTGTCATATTTGCCTCTTAAATGTGTTGAGCTCTTCTTAAATAGGAGTTGTTCCTATGAGAGCTTTAACCAAAAAAGACAAAAAAAATCAGAATATCCTAAGGAAGATGAGTAACATAAATACACCATCAAACAGCACGAGGCTCAATGAAAATGAACACCCACATCTCTGCATTTCCCTGCCGCTCTCTTAGAACGCTTGGGGAATTTGAGCAGCTCAATCAAGCCTACTCAGCACTGCATCACCAAAGCACAAAATAAGACCTGGAAGAGAGGAACCAAGATGGCGGAGTAGAAGGACGTGCTCTCAATCCCTCTTGCGAGAACACCAGAATCACAACTAGCTGCTGGACAATCATCGACAGGAAGTGATTAAAAAAAAAAAAGACCTGGAACAAGCAGCATTTTTTGTCACACATCTTGCTTTAGCCAAACCCACTCAAAGAAGTCTCATTCTTAGCAAAATGAACTAACAAACCTCCCCCCAATTTTTTTTTTCAGGCATCGGCACAGCTGGAAATAGCAACATTCTGAGCAGACTCTGGCCCTTGGTGTGAGCCTACATAAGCTGTTTTACCTCAGCTTGCTCACGTGGAAAATGAAAATATTGGATAATAATATCTCACAGAGTCACTGCAGGGAGTAACTAAAGAACTGATCATATACGCAAAATATGTTTTATAAACTAAGACCCGTCATTTACCTCTCACCTGTGAAGCCTGTCCAACACACTCATACAGCTTATTGTCACCTACCAGTTAGTCTTACCATAGACACCATCCCAGTTACTTTCCTAGCAATTATATCTACCTCCTTTCATTCACTTCCGACCTGGGAATGAAGCCCCTTTGGCTAGCGGAGGTAGGTGACCCAGTCAGTCCTTTCTGCAGCAGCCATAAAAGCTGGGGCACAGACATGCATACAAGTTCCTTCCACGGAGAAACTGGTGACTTGGAGCAGGCTGGAAGGAGCAGGTGGGAGAGGTGTCCTCCAGCTTCTCTGGACTCTAGGGAGGATTAGAGCCAGCCTCTAGCGCCTGCTGAATTAGAAGGCTGGCCCTCCGACAGCAGCTTTTAAAGTATGCAGATAAATCTCTTTGAGGAGAAGACTGGCAGAAGGGCTATTTCGCCCTCTCCCTCTGCACTGAACGCTGGGGTGAGAGCCTTGGTGAGTGTTCACTCACCCTTTAAGAATTGCTTCTCAGCCGCATAGCACAGGGAGATGAGCTCGGTGCTTTGTGACCATCTAGAGGGGTGCGATAGGGAGAATGGGAGGGAGACGCAAAAGGGAGGAGATACGGGGATATATGTATATGTATAGCTGATTCACTTTGTTATACAGCAGGAACTAACACACCATTGTAAAGCAATTATACTCCAATAAAGATGTTAAACAAAAAAAAGTCAGATAAAGACAAAAAAAAAAAAAAAGAATTGCTTCTTATTTTGCTATAGTCTTGTGAGTCTTGTGAAAACAAGTCCCACTGGCTTTCAGAGCTAGACGTTTTGGGAGCCTGTCCCTCCCTGGGAGTCTCAGATGTTGGGATGATGGACGTGGGGCTCAAACCCTTTTCTCTTTAAGGAAAAGCTAGGAGTTGGGGCTTCCCTCCCCGTGCTGTGTCAGGGGTGGGGTTTATGGTGAGAGTGTGTCTCAGCCTTTCCTGCCTGTTTTGATGTGGATATTTTCTCATTTGTCTGATGAGTAGGAGTCGTTCAGCCAGTTTCTGGATCCTTTTCAAAGGGAATTGCTCCACTTGTGGCTGTGCGTTTGGTGTGTGTGTGGGAGGAGGGGAGCTCAGGAGCCTCCTATGTCACCACCTTGGTCAACTCCTCTTGACTTGGTTTATGGGTTTTTTGAAAGAATACCACAGAGGGAAAGTACCCTTCTCATCACGGCATGCCAGGGGTACCTGATACCACATGACATCACTAGGGATATTAACCTCAAGGCTAAAGTAGTGTTTGGCAAGTTCTTCCCTGTAAATTTACTGTTTTTCCCTCTAGTCTTTGGAAGTGTGACTCTTACATCAGTCAGACGCAGGCGGATTTAAAATATGATAGAGAAAAATAAAGGAGGAACAACCAGAGAGACAGAAAGAAAACCCAGAGAGAGTATTACCCATGTAGCCAAGAAAGGTGGAAGCATTTCAGGAACAAGTCCATAGTGAACAACATCAAATGCCACAGGAACTAAATAAAGGTAATTACTGAAAAGTGCCAAATGAAAGGCTGTGTTGACTTTAATAAGAGTAATGTTAATTGTTTGATGGAGCAAAAGAAGAATGCCGTGGGCTGAGCTAATTACAGAAAGCAGATGTAGAGTGTCAATGACATACTCTGGAAACTTATTGTGAAGGAAGTATGTGGAAAGGGTGGTGGTTAGGGAGACAGTCACAGGGTCAGAGGAAGTTATTGAGGGGTTTTATGTATATATACGTATTTTTTTAACGTGGAAGAGACTTGAGAAAACGTGTGTGCTGAAGGGAATGAGACATTTGAGAAAGAGAGGAAGAGGGGGGTAGGGCTTAAGGATCTAGGCAACTTGGCTGGTAGAATAAGTACACATGGGGGATGTCACGGTATCTGTCGTGAGATGAGGCTGTTAGTCTTTACTGAGCAATAATGTCTGAACTATTACTACGTGTTTGTCAAGAATGCTTACAGCTTTAATGAGACAGAGACTACCAGCTCAGAAAGCAGGTCTCTCAAAAATACTAATAATATGTAATTATTATTATAATTATAATATTGATATTATTTCTTAGATGTCTCCAAATCACCAAGAAGATGTTCTTCCAGATTTTTAGTTGACATTCTGAAGATATTAAGTAATTAAAAAGGAAAAAATATTAAGTTTATGGTGGAGAATCCTGGCAGGCACTGCCTTAGCCAAGTGATCAAGGTGAACATTACCAGATAGCAATAAAAAATCAGTGTTCACCATGATATGACAAACTGAGAAGGGCACATCGTTTCTGAGTTATCCTTCCCCAAAAATGTATAACCTCAGTCTAATCATGAGAAAACAGACAAATTCAAACTGAGGAACATGCTACAAAACAATTGACTAGTATTCTTTCATATCGTCAAGGTCATGATGTAACCTAACAGGACCCTATGGGGCCTTCCCAGGACAGACCCCTCCCCCATATCCTCTGCTTTAGTTCCTCTCTGAAGTACCTAGATTCCAGTATCTGATGCACATTTCCTGAGTTGTTTTACAGATGGTAAAACCACCACCAGATGGAAGAAATTAACTACTTGATGATCATGAGCACGTAGCCCCCATACTTACTGGCACCTAAAGAACTGATAATATTCACCCTTGTGACACCACCCTATTACCTCACCATCAACCAGTCAGAGAATTGTGCATGAGCTGATCACATACCCTGGGATGCCCCTCTCTCACCTTGCCTTTAAAAATGATTTGCTGAATGAAACCCATGGGGAGTTCAGGTCCTTTAAGCACTAGCTGTCCTGGACTCCTTGCTTGGCGCCCTGCGATAAATGCTGCACTTTGCTTCACCACAACCCAGTGTCAGTAGATCGGCTTTACTGCATGAGAGCCAGCGGACTCAAATTTGGTTCAGTAACAATGAGAGACAAAGAAAACTGAGGAACTATCACAGACCAAGGCAATATAACAACTGAAGACAATGTGGGATCCCAGATCGGATTCTGGAGCAGACAAGGAACATTAGTAGAAAAACTGGTGAAATCGTATAAAGTTCTGTTCTATAATCAATAGTATTATTAATTTAACCAAGGTTAATTTCTTAGTTTAGATAAATGTTTTATGGTTAGGTAAGGTTAACATAAGCAAAAGCTGGTTAAAGGGCATGTGGGAACTCGTTTTTGCAGCTCTAAATCTAAAATTATCTCTCAAGGAAAGAAAAAAAGAAGAAACACTACAAGTAAAGTCCCACTCTTCCCTCTGCAATCCCACTCCTCTTCCTCTTTTCTCCCAAAATTTTCTAAGTAAAATTCATCATTCTTATCTTAGCCTACAGAAGGCCCATTTTATCCTGGCCCCAACTTCATCTCTAACTTCCCTCCTGCCGCTCTCCAACACTCTTTAATCCAGACAAACAAAAACACTGCATATTTCCTAAATGTTTCAATGTGTATCATGTCTCTGCACCTTCAATCATACTGTTCCTTTTGCACAGAATGCCCTTCCATGCCTATATCCACCAAATACCTACTAAAATTTCAAAATGGCCCAAGTGCCTTCCCATCTCATTAGAGGTTTCCTTACTCTGTGTTCTCAGAGCAGTCTGTGTATTCTGATATCATAGCACTTATCACACTGCATATTACACTATAAGTATGGATTTATTTGTCTGTCTTCTCTACTAGATCATCAGCTTCCTCAGAGTTAGAGTCACGTTTGACTTAAGGGTCCTAGAAATTTTTAAGACACTCAATAAATGTTTGATGAAATGAATAACTGAATCGATGGTCCAGCCAACAAACCCAGATTGAATTTGAGTATCTGACATTATGTAAACATATCTGTAAGTGGCAACAATAACCTTAGCCTCCTACTCATGTTTGATCAAAGTGAGGACAGTTTTTAATCTCTTTTCAAACCACGAAGTACACTATGAAATTTAAGCAAACATCAAGGATTTACCCAGTCCAATCAGAGAAAAAAAGAGCATAAAACACCAGAAAATATTTCCAAATATATAAGGTAGACAAAGGGTTAATATCCTAAAGTATAAAGTGTTAGACTGTGGTTTCCTTGACGGTAGGGACTAGCACATAGAAGGTACTGGTGTGAATATAAATTGATACAGGTTTTCTGGAAAATCACTTGAACTAATACTAATAGATCAAAAGTCTTTTTTAAGTGTGCATAATCGTGACCCAGCAATTCAATTTCTAGGTATTTTTCCTAAGGAAATATTTGGACAATTAGGCAAAGACTTATGTACGAGGCAACATTTATGTTAGCAAATATTTGGAAAACATTCCAGATATTCACTAGTAGGAACTGGTTAAGTAAGTTATGACACATCAATTAATTTAAGTGTTAGCAGTCAACCATTAAAAATCATGTTATGAGTCTGTATTTATTAAGTTGGAAAGCTATCAAGGCTGTATTAACTGAAAAACAAATGAGGTTTTTTTTTAATCCCAATTATACTTTTTAATATTTTTAATACCTGTATATATTTATGTGTATACTTATATGTATGTATATGTTTACATATATATGTGTGTGTGTGTGTGTGTGTGTGTGAGTAGTATATTCACATACATATCTATATGCTCAGATTTCCTGATCATTATCTTCCCTTCTTGCTTCTGGAAGAAACATAGCTGACCACCATGTGGTCTCACTCCATTCTGCATCCCATAGTCTGCTCCCATCCCACCTTCAGAGGAAGACAAACACAGCTATTCTCCTTGGAGTCTGGGGTTGACCTGTCAGGTTTCACAAACCCCCGAGAAGGCAATGAAAGCAGCAATGATAACCCAAGCAGTCCCCAAAGAAATATAACTTGCTCACCCAATGCATGCTGAGTGGGGGGACGAGCAAGCCAGACAGAGGAGACTAAAGCCTCCACTAAAGTCATCCTGTAATTGATTTTACCTAAATGTATACTTCTTCCAAAATACGCTGCAAATCAATGGAAAACTTTTGTAATACATGAGTAATTTATTTTATAGACAGTTTGGGGAAAACAGGTTGAATTTACTATGTACTGTCATACACATGAAGGCATTTGAGCCTCACAAGCCACTGATGTAGGGAGGAAAGGGATGCCCTTTTTTCATTTGAGGAAACAGGTTCATAGAAGTTATGCGGTTCACACAAGACCTCTCAATGAGTGAGCGGTAAAGCCTGGATTCAAACTCAGACTTTCCGATTCCCATTTGTGAGCCCTTCCAGGCACAACAGGGCATCCTAAACTGGCCTGATTGTAAGAATCCCCTGAGAAGCCTAGAAAAAAATTCTGAATTCCAGACCAGCCTTTTCCCCTGATGATTCTGATTCTGCAGGTCTATCTCAGATGGACCCTGGAAATTTGTATCTTCTTAGAAACCTCACCAGGTGATTTTTATGATTGGGTCGGTTTGAGAAATGCTAACACTACTGCATATATCCCTAGAGAAATATTTACTCTGAGTCACTAGTGTGTTTTCAGATATTAAGATTAACCAAGACAAGGCAGGGCTTCTGCCCGGGGACAGGCCTATTCTATTCCAAACATGGTGCACCGTGGACCTTTTTTGGTACGTACATTCGGTTACCTCTGTTTGTTTGTCCTCACCATAGGCAGCAGAAACCACACCTCTGGCCTGACAACGTTCCTCCCTCAGCTGATCTCACCTCCCCTGTGGCTGAGTCTACTTTATGCAGTGGCCTCATTTTCTGGTCTCTTCCATCTCTCCCTGGACCCTAGTGCATGAATCTCCCTCACGACCTCTTCCTCAGAGGCTGACCCACAAGCTGACTCAGCTTCCTGCCCAAATCAGCAGCAGTTCAGCCACTGAGCAGTGTCTACTTGCCAGTAGAGAAGCTTCCAGAAACACAGCTTCTTACGACCCATGTTCCATGATCCTCACCACACAATGATTTACCACTTCCTTTCCTCTAAAGAAATGAGGCTGCTGACAGGACTGCTCATTGTGCGTGACTGGCTGAAAGGGCTAATGGGAGGCCAGTAACCCACAGAACAAAAGACCCTTCCACAGCTCTGATGCAGCCTACCCAACTAGAGTGCTGAGGGGCCTAGCTGTGACTGCTCCGGTGGGGTGGGTCCGTCTGCAGTTGTTTCCCAGCAGTCCTTGGCTGGGCTGTGTTATGAGAAAGCTGTTCTCCAAGCCCATCCTCAAGGCTCTGCCACTGTGTAACTCATATTCAGCTGTCTTACTCAAATTTGAGTAACACATGAGAGGTACAGATTAAGTGCTTTGGGCGTTATAAGAAGGGAGTGATGACTCTAGCCAAGAATTCAGAAAAGCTTTCTGGACTGGAGTGCACTTGATCTGGACCTTAAATTCTGAGTTGGATTTGGACATGTGATAATGTCTAGAAGGACATATGGAGGAAGAAAGCATAAGCAACCATAGAGAAAAAAAGTGGGGGGCAGGGGGAGGGTGATGAGTTTTAATTATTCTGTGACTCCAAAAATTTTCTTAGCTAGTTGGTGTTTCATACAGTCTGATAGGCTGTAATTCTTTTTAGAAGTCCAAACTTGTGAGGAACTTTTAAAAAAAAAACTAGATTAATCAGGGAAAGAGAAGGAACTAATAGTTATAGAATACCTTCTATGTGACAGGCATCCTAAATGATCTCACTAAATCCTCAAAACAATACCTGGGAGGGGGGTATTACACCCACCCACCCATTTCACAGATGAGAAAAATGAGGCTTAAGAAATTAAATAAACTTGTCCAAGGTTACATCGCTTACAGGAAAAAAAATCAGAGCAGGTATTCAAACTAAGTTTGATTGCCCCTAAATCCCACATGGTATCTACTAGACCATACTCTTCCTTAGGATGATGTAAAGAGGGTCATAGCATTATTGTAGGGCATTCCTCAGCCAAGATCTGTGTACCTGGGGTCTGAAGGTACAGGTAACAGAGTTCCTGTTACAAGAGGTCATTTAATTTCAGTAATACAACATCATCCACCATATTAAATTAATCATATTAATTTGGATTTTGTTGGTTTTAAAGTATTGTTTTTACTTAATTTGTAAATTTATTTTGGTCTTATATTTAATAGCTAAGCGTATATAATTAGTGTTATATTTATACATTTTTATATAATTTTTAAAGGATTCACTCCATTTACAGTTATTACAAAATACTGGCTATTTTCCCCATGTTGTATACATCCTTGTATATTTGTACATTTCAAGTAACATTACAATAAAAATATTTTTTCAACATTCAAAGGATTGGAATTTTTTTCCATTAAAAAGGCTCCATGTATTTCTCAATTCTGAGAAAGACCATATTAACACATTGCTCAAGCATAACCATTAGCCATAACATAGACTTTTTTCATGTTGACAAGTCTGTGGAGAAACAATATGACTGCATGATGCAAGAGCTGAGATTTTTCCACAACTTCATCTTATTCTTTTGCACCAGGGCAGAAAACAAAACCCAGGATAGTGTGTCATATGAAATTGTAAGTATTCCACTCATGTTCTGTTGAACTGAAGTCAAAACTAATTGGGGGGACTTCCCTGGCAGTCCAGTGGTTAGGACTCCGTGCTTCCACTGCAGGGGGCACAGGTTCGATCTCTGGAACTAAGATCCTGCATGCCGTGTGGCATGGCCAAAAAATAAAATAAAATAAAATAATACCTAAAAAAAAAAAAAAAACCAATTGGGGAAGAAACTCTTTTTTTTTATATTTATCACTTTTAAATTTCAAAATTTTATAGATATTGAAAAGCCCTAGATTTTTTCAAGTTCTTCCTCCAGATTAAAGAAGTAGGGACATAATTCCTGTCTTGTTAGTCCCACAAACAATATAAATGTAAGATATTTAAGTCACTTTAGTTATCTGGGTGATAATACATATTTTACATTTTTATAATACATTTCATAATGCACATATATTAAATATTTGTCATTTATATCCCCCCTTTTCTTCTTGTTCTCTTTCTCATTTCCAGTCTGTTCCTTCTATTATGATAAGTAGCAATGAATATTTCAGAGAGGATTCCTTCTTTTCAAAAAGGAGAAGTCATATCCTGCCTGGCAAATTTTTAAAAGTAAGAAACAAAGAAGGCACTGACTTCATCTCTAGGTAAGGATGAATAACTTTAATTACTCAGTGGGTATAAAATTTAACACATGCTTTAAATCCCTTATTCAGGCCCTTAAACCCTGTGCCTTCTTTTTTTATTTTATTATTTTTCAATCTTTTTTTATTCAAGTATAGTTAATTTACAATGTTGTGTTAGTTTCAGGTGTACAGCAAAGTGATTCAGATATATATATATATATTCTCTTTCAGATTCTTTTCCATTATAGGTTATTACGATATATTGAATATAGTTCCCTGTGCTATACAGTAGGTCCTTGTTTACTTATTTTATATACAGTAGTGTGTATATTTTAATTCCAAACTAAACCCTGTGCCTTCTGACCCAAATGACACACACATACATCATGCAGTCAACACCCATCCCTACTTATGACGAATGTCTTGACCTCTGTCATCTCATTTCTGTTTTGTGCTTTTTCTTCTAGTTACAGAACTCTAGAAAATTCCCCACATTTGCCCCCTCCACCATCCCACTCCTCACTGACAACCAATTCGGCAAATCTACTTTCGAACCTGGATGTCTTCTTCAGATATGGTTTTGTCTTTTGCCTCCATCTTTCTGGCTATTGTGGATGACTCGTACCCAAAAGGCTGCCCACATCCCTGTGTGACACTGACAAGAGTAAGCAGCCTGGTTTCCCTTGATAAGAGATTGTAAACATTCGAACTTAAACACTTGAAGTCAGAAAAAAAAAATGTTTAAACACGAGTCTGCATAAAATACCACCCAAACATTTGATAGGGTAGGAGTAAAAGGGTATATATATATAGAACAGAAACCTACCAGGCAGACCTTTATATTATTTTCTGAACATAAAGGAATGAAGGGCATTGTTTCTGTGCAGAGGGGGCATCTGCTGCCATTTGCACTGGCCCCAGAGAAAGGTACCCCTGACCAAAACAAGAACCCAGAGCGACTTGACTGCCTCAGTCACCACTGTATTCCACAGTGCCTCGAACAGCCTTCTCTGAAAAGTCAAAAAGGACGTTATGGAAATTTCCATATTGACCAGTTCCACTGTATTTAAACATTCTAGAGGATGTTATTCTCCAGGAATTTTTACTTACATTTCACCTCCTACAGAACTAATATATTTCTTCTCATGGAGAAGAGAATAAGAAATCATTATTCTTCATACAGTGTCCATACAATGTCTATAGCTTGTTGCAAAGGAAGTGATTTTCTTCTTCAGATTTCAATCTTTCAAGTTTCATTGTCAATCCAATTTTCTAATGTTTTTCTCTCTCTCCCTAAATTAGTTGAAATATACATATCTGGAGACATTACTAAAACATTAATAAGGGGATTTTATACAGTAGGAAAAATCACCTGATTTCATCAAATGACCCAAATTTGACAAATTTGAATTTTTTGAACCAAACAGGACATATTTGACAACAGGACTGTACAGACTTCTGAGTTAATTAGAAACTCTAGTGTGATAAAGCCAACCACGTGCTTAAAAAGACTGATTAACAATGAAGGGAAGATGGGCTCCACTGCAGGAAGACTTACAACATACTTGGGGTTGCAACTAGTTGCAACTAATAATGCAAGTAGTATTCATTATTTTGTTTTTATATAAATCTTGTTAAGTGGTAAAATACAACTGACTTTCTGTGTGCAGGAAAACATCCTGTGTAAGTGAGACGGAGTGTGGAAGGACCACTAGCAGACCCTGAAAGGGATCCAGAAATCTGTTTTTGACTTTTTAGAAAGTCTACCATGATAACTCACCTCTATCATAGCTGTAAGTACTTGCTAGAGGTCAGAGAAGTGTCCTTTCAAACAATTGCACATTAAGAAGGCTGTGGTCTCCCAACCTACCTCCTTACATGCCTTCATGATCCCACTTGGCCCACTCCATGATTAACCTCAAAGATCACTGATGAACTCAGCAGCCTCATTAGTTATCACTTTGACAAAGAACCTACCTCTAAGGGGAATGCAAGGGCAACACTGGACTTGTCTTTATCAAAGCACTCATCACACCATGTAAAAATGACCCATCTATTTGTCCGACTCTTGGTAAGCTCCCCTGGGGCTGGAACATGTCTTGTTTGCTTCCTATTTCCTAAAACTGGCAGCACAGCACTAGCACCTGGGAAATAGGAGGCACTCAGTAAATGTTTCTGAATGAGAGAATAAATTCTGTTGTAAAACACTGGGCAAACATGTTGTAATGTGTCCGTCCATGCAGTTTATAAAATTTTGGACTTGGGAGAGTGCAATGTTCCCAAATTTTTATTCTAAAAATTTTATTTGCCTAACAGTATTGTTAAATTTAGTCCTAAACTATGAGAATGAATTGATACAGTGAGTAAAAAAGGTGATCTTGGTATACTTTTCTATTTTAAAAAGTCACTTAGAGTTTGTCACATTATATCATGTAATTGATCTCTACAAAGTAAATGTATCTAATTTGAACCCTGAATATGCCAATGAGTGTTATATAGAGATTACTATCATATATGTCCCTAATTCTATCAGTTTCATTTTATAGCTTAAAAAGAAAGCAACACACACACACACACACAAGCAGCATAAGAAAAGGCCAATGGCATTGTAGGGTAGCAAAACATATCATCCCAATATACAGTCGTCCCTCGGTATTGAGAGGGAATTAGTTCCAGGATGCCCCTCAAAATCCACAGATGCTCAAGTCCTTTATGTAAAACAGCATTGTACACTCTGCCCTCCATATCTGCAGGTTCCGGGGTTAGTTGAAACCCTGGATCTGGAACCCGTGGATAGGCCAACTGCGTGTCACTTTGGCATAAGGATTATTTTTGAGCGGAAGGCAATAGAGATAAAGCAGATACAAGAAAAGCTTTCTGCCCTCCTATTTGCCTAGAACAGAACATAAATGTACAAAGGTGTCCCTCCTCCCTCTCTCTACCAGGAAGGACAAAAGTTAATCACAAGAGACATCTTTAGATCCTCATCAGCCTAGAGATGGCACCAGAGGAATCTATATAACAAATTTTACTAGCTAGTCCTTGTCTTCCATTAGTTTCTCATATATTTGCCTTTCCACTATTTGCTATCCCTAGAGACTCAAGGTCCTTTTCCTTTGTCTTGTCATATCTCTAAAAATGTTTTGTTCCTCTGCTAAAATGCTAACAAAACCTTTGAGTTACTCATCTCTGGTACTCCCATGTGATACATGCATGGTGCACATGTTAATAACCATCTGTTTGCTTTTCCCTTGTTAATCTGGCTTTGGCCAGTCTAATTTACAAGGCCACAGCTAGAGAACCCAAGATGGGTAGAAGAAGAGATTTTTCCCTCCCCATCAGCATCAACTATGTAGAAACTAAAATGGCATTTGTGGCAAACCCCAAGTATTTTTGTGTAGGCAACAACCTATATTTTGTATTCTTATTAGGTTTATGCATAAAATAATTATTCATAAGGTTTTTTATTTATTTGGTTTGTATGTTTTTAATTTCATCTTTACTTCCAATCTTTAAGAAAGTATGACCGAGAGTACAGGAAGAGCAGAGTATGTGGTGAGGTAAGAAAATGGCAATAACAAGACTATTCTGAACAAAAATGGTGAGAGTACACCATCCATTGTTGATTTTTAGGGATCAAATCATAGAAAAACCATTAAAATTTTTGAATTGTTATATCTAGATAACTCTTCAAAACACACACACAAAATCAAAGGACTCCTTGGAAAGGGTATTGGAATTTTATAGTGGAATAAGCCCACTATAAAAATATGATACAACTGAATTTGTTCTATCTACCCTATATTAACTTACTGATAAGCTGAATAGTGTTCCTTCTACAAATAAATGGTATGGCCTGTTTTATATGAATTGTTTTGGAAAGGAGTAGCTCCAAGGATTATCCTTCTCATAAGGTCCTGTGCTACAGAGACTGGCATGCCACTTAAATTCTCTTTGTCAGTTCTAATGATGTGTCTAGACATGCAGAATGAAGTAAAAAATTGAAGCAATCAACTACATAATTTGGACAGAAAATCACATACAGCTGAAATATTGATTGGATAAAAGAAAATAAACTTCCTGCTAGTCCTCACTTTTCACTGTCTGCTCAGACACAATTCTTATCTGGAATGCAATACCTGGGCTCAAAATTGGCATAAACAGATATTTGAAAATGTATGCAATCCATCTAAATTGTTGATTATCAGTGCATCCTCACTACAGAAATAGGGACCACTAATCACAACAAAATAAACCTCCAGTTCTCTGTGGTCACAATCCTTAGCCATAACCTAAATTTGCAAGGACAGTACCCCAAATAACTGGATAGGAATTGGCATTTTGACCACATATGCAGATTGGATGAACATGCAGATATACCATCTGATCTTTGGATTTTCAGTTTTTCTACATATTTACAAAATATCTATTAACTAAACCTTTTTCTACAAATGCAAAAGCAAGACTGTAACTTCAGCATCTCAGTGGGTTTGATTGGGCAGACAAGAAGAAAAGAAGGTTCCAGGAACCCTACATGTAAGTTATTTCATGGAATCCTCACAAAAATTCTTCATTCTTCCATTCAACAAAAAATGACTGAAGGTCCACTATGACAATGCAGTTAAAATAAAAAGAGAGATGGCCACTCCTCTCGTAGAACTCACAGGGAGATTGACACAGCAAATAATCACCATTAAGCTCAGTGTTCTAATGAAAAGAAATATAATTCTCTGAGAGTATATGACAAAGGAAAATGATTTAGACTATGCATTTCTCATTTCAGAGATGAGACTACAGAGGTTAAGTAACTTGATCAAGATTACACAGCCAGGGTGTCCTGGAGGTAGGATTCCTTCCCAATCCTGCCTCACTCCAGAGCCCTTGCTCTTTTCCTTGTTTCTCTCAATCTCATTAAGACAACTGCATGAGAAACAGCAAGCCGGAAAGATTCTTTACAGTGAATTATACTTCCCTTTCTTCCAGCCCTTCTAGTTTAATATTTCCTAAAAATGTCCCTCTAAGTTTGAGGAAAAGGTTTGCAAATCCTTGCAGTATTAATTAATTCTGCTTTTATTTAGATACATTGCACCTCTCTGGCTCCATGCTGGGACTTGATGTGGCTAGCTGAGTCAGTCCACAAAATCTTGGTCAGTAGTTATCATGTGTATTATAAATACCAGGCAGGGGATAATGATGAAAATAGTCCTGAGACCTAGAGCAACCACAGGTCTTATGGTAGAGAGCATAGCTACTGCCCTTTTGTGTAAATTAACATTAGAATTTAACATTCAGTTGATTTCACACTTCCTATGTTAGTATTGGAGGTAGAACATATTGACCAACTTTTTCACATCTTCGTACGTCACCATTAAGGTGACCGACTGGTCCAACTTTTCCTGGAACTTTCCTGATTTTAAAACCGGAAGTCCAGATCTTGAGAAGCTCAGGCCCAGGCGAACAAGGACGGTTGGTCACCCTAGTCACTGTGCTACTCAGGGATGACAGAGCTATATATTTATTTGACGATTTATTTTGAAGACACAGGCAAATACATACTTATTTGATGATATTGCATTAAAGTACAAGGGGTGCTCAATGCATACATGAAAGTTCAAAGCACTGCCCCTCGTTAGCAATGCATATCTCACTACAGTATGCAAAATAGCAATGAATGTCGTACATTAAATGCAGGATTTCCATCAATCCCTGCATACACGTACACATACCCATCTGTAACGCGTTGCCTCAGATGATTTGTACCTTTGCTATTTATTTTAAATAAAACTGTGCCTTTTGCCTACCCTGGAAGAAATAACCATGAGCTTCATGTCTGAGAAGCACGCAACCCACTCCACACAGACACATAGCCCAGCACAGTTTTGGCAGACATCATCCCACCAGTCCCTTAAACAACTCCAGGGAACTTTCCCCCAACTTTCCCCCAGCAGAAAAGCAGGAACTTTTCCCCAACGCAGTAATGACTGCGTGTCTTGACAGAGTCAAACATGGTGTGCTTCTAAACTTCACAGCTACACTATAAAGTTTACCAATTGGCAGGTAAAGTTTTTTGTTTGTTCTTATATTTTCCTAGAGAAAACAAAGTTAAAGGGTCAAAATTGGTACACATTTAATTCATGATTCTCTGCTCAGTTCAGTTTTACCAATACACAAAGCTGCAAAAATGCTGAATACCAAAGCCAAATTGTTGCAATAGTGGAATTCTACAGCTTTGACAAACTGAGAATCGTATTATCAGTTTCTTCCAGAGCAAAAAAATTACAATTATGACAGCAGGAGCTCTAACAGATGAGAGGGCATGTACGTGACTACGTGTAGTCATGCTATAGTCCACCGTGTGAGTCAGCATGTATTTTCCAACAGGCACAATTTCCAGATTCAACTGGTGTATTAAGTTACGGGCAAAATTCAGCCTTTTGGAATCTTAGCACACCTCTAAGATAATCAAAAGAAATTGTACACAATCAAAAACAGACTTGGGACTAAAGTAAGTAATTATTCCAGGGTGTTACAGGAAAAAACCCCACGGCCTGAAAAACATGTTCATCATGATTATTATAAGTGATTAAGATATTTTTCTCTCTTCCTTATGAAAAAAAAAAGTATAACTATGTCAATAACAATGTTATTTTCTTAGTGTTGTTACTTTTGGTATTTGATATAAGCGAAAAACAATATTTAATAACTCTTGCTATTAAAAATAGACTCAAGTCCTCATCTTTACATCCAGCTTCATCAATCAGAGAGAAAGTCAGTCAAGCCAGAATCATCCTAGAAGGAAGAGCCAGCTTGTTTTGCTGTCAGTATTACTCCTCCTGCTCAATGCAACTTACCGAAGGTCCTTTGAGGATTCACGTTCAGCACACTTCTAAGCAAGCAGAGCATATATTGTTGGCTTTGTTATTAATTCAACAGCTACCAATTACGGAACACTTAATGGGTACCAGGCTTTGTCTCAGGCAAGCTGCATAAATTGTCATAAATCCTTACAACTATGAATGGTAGGAATTGTTGTTTTTTAATTTTACAGATAGGGAAAGAGACACAGAGGGTTGATTAACTCTGCAAAGACCATCCAGGAGGAAGCAGCAGCAACTGGATCAGAGCATGAGTCTGTGGGATTCTGTCCATATATCCATGTATACAGCACGATGCTTTAAAGTGTTAAAACACAGCATAAATTAATATTTTGCTTCTCTCAGAACTCTCTTTAGAAAACAGAAAAGTTCTAAATTTTATAAAACACTGGTTTTTGTTTCATTTTGTTTTATTTTTTAAGTGCTGCGTGAATCAGTCATCCAGGCTATTTTTCCTGTGATATTTGAAATATTTTAAACACTCGACACTACAATAAAAACATAAGTAATACATAACATAAATTGACATAATTTATGTCATAAAAATAAAATCATTTTGCTTGGATGCATCCTAATGTCTATGAAAAATCTTAGGAGTTGGAGGCTTACAGCATTCTTTCTTGTTACTGTTTTGTTTTCATTATTCTCATCTTCTAAAAACCACTTGAAGGTGATCAGAATGTTAAAGTTCAAATAAAATAAAATAGCTAATTTTTTACAATTGTAAAATGACTCAAAATAGATGCGTTAAGTATCTAGAATAAGATGATTATGGAAGTTAAGCACTGAATTTAGTTTTGAGTTTCTATCAGTTATAGAAAATAGGTAAACAAGTGATAATATAATTCTCATCATTCATTCTATTAAAAAGCAAACAAGTTCCTCAGAAGAGTCAAATATTTTTCTGACAGTAACTCTTGAAAGAGATTTTTTAAAATTACTACCATTTAGTGAGTGTCCACTCTGTGCTAGGCCCTGGCCTTGGCAGAACACATCTATTTCCTTTTAAGAAGAACAAACATTATTTCAATCTTTCTAATAGGCTTATGGAATAAAATAAAATATCTTTGACTACAGTTTTTTAATTGAGTCATTCTTGAAATTAGTATTTTTTAATTTGCCTTCTATTTTTAAAAAAAAAGACGATATAGCATTAACTATTTATTAATGCAGGAACAGCATTTCTGGAAATTGAGACAAATAAATGATAACAGCCTGGCAAGGTCTGATTTCTGAGCTGGCCTAGTGCAGGAATAGAATGAAAGAAACGAGAGAAAGGAAGAAAGCTAATCCTTTCACCAGCTCTGTGAAATATCAAACACCTTAGGTAAACCTTTGACATTTGCAAGACTACAGTCAGTTTATAGATGAATTCCTTAATATGTTCCTGTTTCATGGTGCTCTTTGTTGCCAAAAAAAAATCCCTGATATGCAAAAACTAGTGTTAGAATTCGGCAGTATTGCTAAAAATTCTCATGAGTAGAAGCTGTCATCCTGCTTTTGTTTTAAATAAGCTGATGCCTGTTTTGTAACTTTAAATAGGTAACATTCACTTTAGAACTTGAAAATACATACTGTTTTTAAGATGGGAAATATGATTACTTAGGATGCAGTTTATATCGTTGCTGTAGGTAAACTTTGAAATTTGCCTTTGTATTTTATACTCCCCTTCGGTTTTGTTTTCAGCATTTAAGATAAGCAAAACCTACTTTCTGTGATTCTTTATTTCTTTGTGCTTTTTTAAATGAAATGAAGCAATTACTAATAAGGCATTTTCACTTTTATATTTTTTGTATTATAACATTTTTATGTTTAGACATAATCGGTCATCCATTACAATACTTGAAGGAACTCAAACTCAGAGTTTTTGAAGACCACAAATGGATTATATAGAAATAAATGGAAAATATACTATCCTAGAATATTAAATATATACATTTACGAAGCAGTTAACTTATGCTATATTTACATATATTATGAATGTGATTCAGAGTGTCTAGTTTCTGGTGAGAACCAAGACAACACCTCTGCTCTTGGGCCTCTGGACTCCTCCTTTTCTGGGTTCTGTAAATGTTCTCCTGCTGTGTGACTCAGTTCTGAACTTGCGTGTTTTGATCTTGTGTTAGGATGCTTATTACAACAGACAGAAAACACTTAGCTTTTCATGAATTTGCTCAAAGCTCATCTGGAGTCATTATTTGTAACTGATGTGGGGGACAGTTTACATTCTCCAGAAATCACACTCAAATACCTCCCACTGCTTATTCAGAACCAAGGCGGGCCATTTTCTCTTTAAATGGAAAACAATGACTCCTCCCCATACGTGTTGTACTTTGGGGACCAAGGAAGCAGCCCCTCCCAGATCTCTTGCAGGTGGAGTCTGAGCTGACACTGGCTTCTCTCTTTTCAGGACCATGGAGCCCTCACATGTCTAGGTAACCCAGCTAACTCCACTCCGCAGCTGGCCTTCCGCTCAGGGCCTCTCTACTGTAAGCTACTCCGTATCTGCCCGCTGGAGAAGCATGTTCCTCACGCTGTGCTGAGCTCCTCTCCTGGGAGTCCCGTAGCTGGATTCTACCGTATTACTTTCAATTTATCTGAAATACCACATGGCTGGTTTGAGAGAACTGAACACTATCCCACAGCAGTGCCGTGTCCGTGAGCTCATTTCTTCATGTTCACAAGCTCATTCCCATTGGTCAGTGTTTCTCAAAGAGTGGTCCACATATCAGAATCTCCTGGTGAGTTCATTAAAAATGCAGACCTCCAGGCCCCACTTCTTAAAATCTTTCACTAGTAGGAGTAAATCTAGGTGTGGGTTTTGTTTTGTTTTTTTAATTTCCTAGGATGAATCCCAGTTTATCCGTTTACAGTGTGTCTTCAGGAAAGTTACCTAAACCCTCTCAGTCTCCCTCAGCCTTAGTCTTGTCAGCTGCAAAATGGGAAGACTAAAAACTATCATTCAGGCCTATTTGGTGTAACCTTAGTAGGCAGTTCGTGTTCAGTTCAATAAATGATAGATTTTTGTTTTTGTTTTTTTGCCGGATTGCTATTGGGTTTGGGGTTTCAGAGGGCTTCCTGGTGACTATGGGCAGTTCATACTCAGCAGCCTTTGCTTCCTGGGAACTGAAATGAAAAGAACAAGGCCAACTGTTGTTCTAAATCCCTCTATGCACAATAAATTGTTTTAATTAAATTTAACTTATTTTTTTTTTAACTTATTTTTTTAAAAACCAAGAAGCACAGGGCTTCCCTGGTGGCACAGTGGTTAAGAATCCGCCTGCCAATGCACGGGACACGGGTTTGAGCCCTGGTCCGGGAAGATCCCACATGCTGCGGAGCAACTAAGCCCGTGCACCACAACTACTGAGCCTGCACTGTAGAGCCCCCGAGCCACAACTACTGAGCCTGCGAGCCACAACTACTGAAGCCGGCGTGCCTAGAGCCCGTGCTCCGCAACAAGAGAAGCCACTGCGATGAGAAGTCCACGCACCGAAAGGAAGAGCAGCCCCCGCTCGCCACAACTAGAGAAAGCCCGCGCGCAACAACGAAGACCCAACGCAACCATAAATAAATGAATAAATAAATCTAAAAAAAAAAAAAAACCAAGAAGCACAGCGGGTTGCTGATTTAAACTCCAAAATGAGCTAAATAAGAGTCATCAGTAAACAGCAAGTACTGGCCTACACAAAGGGGGCTGGTTAAGATATTAGCTTTTAACTTTATGCGTCAACTTAACCGGGCCACAGGGTGCCCAGATATTTGGTCAAACATTATTCTGGCTGTCTTGGGATGAGATTAACATTCAAATCAATGCACTTTGAGTAGAGTGCCCTCCACAATGTGAGAGGGTCTCCTCCAACCATCAGAATAGGACAAAAAGACCAGCGTCCTGTGAGCAAGAGAGAATTCTCCAGCACGCTGCCTTCAGACTTCATCAGCAACAACGGCTCTTCCTCCAGCATTCTACAGCAGAATGCGTCCGGATTCAAACTGGAACATCTGCTCTCCTGGGTCTCCAGACTGCCAGTCTTCCCACTGGCATTGTAGCACCGGCAGCCTGCTGGCCCACCCTGCAGGTTTTAGACTTGCCAGCTTCCATTAATATGTAAGCCAATTCCATGGAATAAATCATATATATATCATATATATAGTCATAATCATATACACACACACACATATATCCTATTGGTTCTGTTTCTCTGGAAAATACTGACAAATACAGAGGCCTTAGATAACAGGCCAGGTCACAGAGCCTTTCTTCTGTAGGTGACGGGAAGATTTTTTTTTTTTTTTTTTTTTTTTTAAGATTCTGGATGATTTTAATTTATCTACTTTTATTTTTTGTGGCTGTGTTGGGTTTTCGTTTCCGCGCAAGGGCTTTCTCCAGTCGTGGCAAGCGGGGGCCACTCTTCATCGCGGTGCACGGGCCTCTCACTATCACGGCCTCTCCTGTTGTGGAGCACAGGCTCCAGACGCGCAGGCTCAGTAATTGTGGCTCACGGGCCCCGTCGCTCTGTGGCATGTGGGATCTTCCCAGACCAGGGCTCGAACCCATGTCCCCTGCATTGGCAGGCAGATTCTCAACCACTGCGCCACCAGGGAAGCCCCGGGAAGATTTTAAAGACTTCGGAGTCCAGGAGTGGCATGACCAGGGCCGAGCTAGACTGTAGGAGTCTGAGAGTGGAAAACGGGATCCTTTAGAAAGGAGGAACCAGAAGCAGGATGATCAGTTAGGAAGTTACTATGAGAGTTTAGTGTGCTGGCATTAAGGAAAGAGGGAGATAGATGGAAATTTTTAGAAACAACAGAACTTGGTGACTAATTAGAGGTGATACCTGAGCAAGAGTGAGGGCACAGGTGTGAGGACAGGGATCCTGAAAAATGGTGATGTCCTTAACCTGAATAGAAGTGCCAAAAAAAAGAGCTGGTTTGTTGGCAAGCGTTTATGAGTTCAGGTTGGAAATATCAAATTTGATTTGCCAGTGAGACATGTAGGACATCTGGAAAATTGAGAGTCGTATTAAAAGAGAAACAGTAGTAAAAATTTATTAATGAATTGCTGCATGCTAGGCACAAGGCACAACACTTTACAAGCCTAATCCATTCTAATCTTCCCAAGCAACATGAGACAAAAATCTCAACTATACAAGTATCTCCTTTGTACAATGGAAACAGAAGAAGCTTCAGGAGGTTAAGCTGCTTAGGAGACAGTGAGTCAGAGGGGCAGTAAGAAGGCCAGTGAAGCTGGAGAGCTGTGAGCAAGAGGTGACAGGGGTAGAAAACGAGACTAAAGACATGCCAGGAGCCAGGTCAGGGAGGGCCTCTGCAAGCTATCTGCCTTGATTCTAAAGGAGATGAGAAGTCGTTGGAGGAGCAAAGGACTTAGGTTCTTAATGTAATTTAATGTTTCAGAAGAATCACTCTGGCTGCTGTGTGGGAATAGACTGTAGAGGGCAAGAGAAGCAAAACGCTAAGGTAGAAGGCTCTCGGGGGAACCCAGGCCGGAGAAGATGATGTTCTGGACCAGAGGGTAGGGGAGATAGGGTTGGGGTGGGGATAAATTTTGAAATTAGAGCCCCCAGGCTTTATTTAGGAACTCAGTGCGGGGTAATAGAGGAAGAAAGAAATCAGGGATGGTTCCAGGATCTCTTGACTCAGCAAGCGGGTGCCTGGCAGTACCATTTGCCAATGGGGCGGGGTGGGGGGGCAATAGGGAGGGGAAACCATGAGTTCTGTTTTAGACATGTAGAAGTTATCAGTATCATTTAGCAAAAATAACAATATCCTACATTGTTATAGGGGCTGAGCATAGGCTGACAGAGTAGAATCTGAAATACTGAAAGGTGCTCTAGACAAATACTCTCTCCCTATTGTAACCCCTGAATGATCATCACTTTGGGGGATGAATCACTTTTATGTGTGTATCATAAACCTAACCTGACCCTCACTATCCCACAAACTGTAAACCAAACAGAACTGCCTAATATGTTATATTCAAGCCCTAAACAAAATCTTGGAGGCATGCAAATGACGGATGAGAGGCTAACCTTTCCCTCCTGGATAGGGAGAAGCCAATGGAGGCTCTAGAATAACAGCATGGACCAATATTTAATGGGGACTTACTGGGCTAAATCTTTACCTGAATGTTTCATTTAACCATATGGTAGTATTCTGGTCCTCACTCTGTGGCGAATTCAACTAAGCAACATACTGCAAAGATTTATTTGGTTGCAGTATGCTAAACAGAGTAAGGAAAGAAAGTTGAAACCAGGTAACCAGTTATAAGTCTAGCTACAATAGCTCACATTTATTAATGAGGGATGGCAGTGATAGTGAAGAAAATGGAAACAGCATGGGAGAGATGCTGATTAGAATGTAAGCCCCAGGAGGGCAGGAACCTCACCTGTCTTGATCACATCTATCTTGTTGCACTCTGAGTGGGCACAATGACTGGAATACAGTACACACCCAATAAATATGTGAGAAAGGATGAAAGGAAGAGAGAGAAGGAAAAAGGGAGGGAAGGAAAGAAGGAGAAAGGTAAGGGGATAAAACTGTTTTTTTAATGTGTGTATTTAGGAAGAAATTACACACTGGGAATTTTATTGCCCGATTTCTCAAATTTTCTGAACATCTGTCTCCTTCTCCTTACGTAAGCTCCAGTTTCTCCATTTAAACTTGCCACCTAGTATCATGTTTATTTTTTCAGTATTACAATCAAATAGGTGTTGGAAATTTAATATAATTACCATTAGGCGCTCCCCAATTTCTTCCTTATTCCTCAGAAATGCCCTAAATGTTTGAAGGTATGTAGGGCCTAATGCAGAGGTAAAACACCGAAACCAATTTTCCATCACAATTGTAAAATTTTTTATTGTTGCTCATATAATAGCTTTACTACAGCTCTCCATATTTTTTCAAAAAGATTTATAATTACATATGTGTTTGATAATAAATAGGAATTATGCATGAACAGAATCCTCTGCCTGGAGACCTAATATTTTTTATTCAACATGTTTACCATACAAATAATTTATTTTTTAAGGACATAGGTAACTACTTTTGCCCTAAGGACAAGTATCTGGATATGCAAATACATAACTTAAAATTAAAGGATGTACTAATAGAAAGAAAAAATTCTCTGGGAATTCAAATATCTCAGTCAAAACTGTTCACAATATGCATTGAATTCAAGTGAGTTGTGTTAAAATAAATCTGACATATGTTGTTTTTCTACTCTGTCTTTCCAAGATCTCATTCTGTTGTTTCCATTTTTTTCTTTGTTTAAATTTTTCTCTTCTAACTGTCACTTATATGTGAGTTTAGGACTCACGATCCCAGTATCATCACTCTAGAGAATCCTTAGCACAAAGGAAAGTACTAATCTTCCTGGGGTATTGTCTTCACTGATGGCGCCAACAGTGAACAAACAGATTGTCATAGATATTCTCACTATAAATGAAATAAAACAATGTTTCCAAAAAATTGCCTTTGAGAACTTTGGGTATTCTACACTCTACAGAATATAAATTTCATTGTTAGCAAAAGTTAAGATCAGACATGATGCTGTGTTTCGGCAGCAACATGGAATACTGGTTAATGTACAGAATACTGGCCCTGGCATCAGGCTGCCCAGGTTCATGTTCAGGCTCAACTGCTTGTAATTCCTCTGTGCCTCAGTTTCCTCTCTACAAAGCAGGGGTACTGGTGGTAATGGTGGTGCCTAGCTCATAAGACTGTTGTGAGGATTAAACAGGCTAATTTACGTAAAGCATGGGGACACCTGAACTTACAATCATTTCTTCCAGAAATACACATTGCTGGCAGGCAAGCCACTTTCAAGAAAGCAAAAAGGTAAGAATCTTTACTGATCTGGGATTTAGCAGGCATGGAGATGCTCACCCGGAGAAGCTTTCTGTATTTTCTGACTAGGATGGGAATTGTTTGCTGCTATGATATATAAAGTTCCAGGAAAAAAAATTAAAATTTTTAAAAATGAAAGATCATCTGGGTTTATGTTGGCAAACTTTAGAAGGCTTGGCAAATAATTTACCTTTTATTTACTTTAATGTCATAATTTTTTAATAATATGCCCCAGCTATTTTCTCGTCCTGCCCCAATAAAACTTTTTTAAAAGTTCTCCTTTGCTAAGTGTCCTCTGATTGTTTCCTGTCCTCAACGGAACGAAAAGTTCACTGAGACCTGAAGTCATCTTAGGCTCCTCTCATCTCTCCTCTAGAGCCAAGCAACGTATTTCAGGCTCTCAAAAATCTATGTTGACTGACTGCTAATAAGGCCTTAAATTTGTATAGTCCTTCATAATTTACAAAGTACTCCAGCACACAGCATTTCATTTCATCCTCACACACACAAAAAATAGGGATCATTTTCCAGTTTACGAAACCGGGATTGAGAAAAAGTAAATAACTTGCCAGAAGTCATAAAAGCTAGTAAGTATTAAAAGCCGAACTCTGAGTTTTGGCCCTCAGGGCAAGTCCAGTGCTCTTCACTCTACGCACTTCCCCACAGCTGGCTCCCCATCCTCAACCCCGACAAGTGCGAACTCCCATGTACGCCAAGCCCCTCGGTTTCACATATTTAGGGGTAAAATGGCTCACCCAAGACCAAGGTTTGGAATTCAGGGCCCTGACTCCCAGTCCAGTGCTCCTTCCAGAGATGAGAAAGTGCATTAGCTGGATATGGAAGGGAAAGGACAACCAACTGGGAAGTAAGGCAATGACTCCCTCCCCATTCATACCTAAAACTTGCCCAAAATGATTGCAAACCCCTAGAATTTAAAAATGTGTATATTCTGTTAAAAGAAACTCTGACTAGGGTTTTGGAACCCTGAGTTTTTATAGAAACACCAACCTTATATATTAACTTACGCTTTTTCCTTCTCTCCTCCCTTAATACATGAAATTAATACAATTCCTGCTTTTGTTGGGGCTTACTCAAACATTTGCCTTTGGTGTGAAAGATCAATATTTTCCCCTCAAATCAATTAGCCATGAATTAATTCTAGTGTAGCAGATATGAATCTCAGTCCACAAGCTCAGGTGTTCAAGAAATATTGCTGTTTTATTGCCTTTTAATCAACTTAATATGGCACCAAGCCTGCATTTCATCCCAGTCATGAAGGGCACCCCTTCCATTCCCAGGCTGCAGCAGATCGATGGGGTCACCTGGAATGCAGAGGAGGCAGGAAGAGCTTTGGCTGAACATCCTCCAAGCCCGGAGTGGTCCTACAAGGGCAGGAGACTTGGCCTCCTTGCCATACGTGGGCACTAGGGATCTTTACCTGCACTGGCAACCCTCACGCTTAATGTCTCTTCTCCCCTAGGTGCCATTTTTCTGGGGTCTTCCCAACTCCTCAGCTCTTGCCCCTAAGCAATGCATTTATTCCCCCATGAGACCTCAAACCTCTTACTTGTGAGTTTGGGGAGAATCTTCTGCCTCGATTTCTCCAAGTCCTTAAAGGCCTTATCTATTTCCCTTTTCCTCATAGGACATTACCATTAGCTCTTTTTTAATTGAAACATAGTTGATTTACAATATTATATTAGTTTCAGGTGTACAACATAGTGATTCAATATTTTTATAGATTATATTCCATATATCGTTGTTACAAAATAATGGTTATATTTCCCTGTTCTGGCCATTAGCTAAGGAAGAAAGGAAGGAGGAAAGAAGGAAGGAAGGAAACGTTGCTTCTCCTTTCTATCCAACAAAAATCTCTGAGCCAAAAAACAAAAACAACAACAACAACAACAAAAAACTAGACCAGGCTATATTCCTCAAATAGAGAAGAGGGGAAATAACAGGAGAAAACAATCAGCTAATATTTCAGTAAATTATCCCGTCACACTTTTTTGCTCCTATGTCTTTGACATAAATAAGGCATTGATGCTAAACTATTTCACATGAAACAAGATTTAACAAGACTGGTTCCTCAAAACTATGACAGTGAGCATTGTTGAATGCACTCGTTAAGAAGCATTATGCAAATACAAACTTCCAACACTCCCTGCAGACACGGCGGCGCAAAGCTGTCAGACAAACATAATCTCTTTTGGGAGAGACGCAGGTCAGAGGTAATGTTGGCTGAGACCTTGCTTAACAAGAGTGCAAACCCCTGACACACTGACTGCCGCCTTCTCCCAGATCCTCTCCTGATCCCTTTCACACCTTCAAATATACCCATCTTTTCTAGGGCTGTCCAAAAGGGAAAGAGAAATAAACTTCGGAGAATAACACGTATCTTTCACTTTTCCAAAAATATTTTCTTTAGCTAAAGGAAGAGTTGGTGAATAACCATAAAATAATACTCTGGTTGGGGGGCGTGGTGTTGGATGGGGAGAGTAGGGGACGGAGAGAAAGAGGAGGAATGACACTGTCAAAGTCTACTCTCTTTGACACCAGAAAAACACAACTACTCTAGCCTGATTTTTCTAAGTGAAAGGAAAAAATAAAGACTCTAAAGGATCAGCCAAAACACTGTATTACAGGATTGCAAACTTAAAAATCACTTAAAACAAACGTGAAAAAACTTCAAGTTTTTCAAAGTAGAAAGTTATTGGCGTTGTTTTTATAGTTTTTGAAGAGAGAATGTTTCCCTCCAACATCCCTGACTTCTCCATGTTTAACTTGTCATCATTAGGTGTTAAGATTTCTTGAGGATATCCCAGGTTTTTTTTCAAATTAAGGTTTGTTTTGTTTACCATCAGACACTTTGGTTTTGACCTGGGATTGCAAAATGGATTGGACTTTGGAATTATTTGCAATTCTTCTGCACAGATTTGCTTAGTCTCCCTCCATTTATTAATTAATCAATCATGTATTACGTCAGTATTGGTATTTTATTTTATACTTTGAGTTTTAGTTCAATATTATTTTATTAGTCATTGCCCAAACTGTTCCAGCACTGTAAAACAAGTTTTTTTGTTTTTGTTTTATATATTTATTTGCTTTTGGCTGCGTTGGGTCTTTGTTGCTGTGCGCAGGCTTTCTCTAGTTGTGGCGAGCGGGGGCTACTCTTCATTGCGGTGTGTGGGCTGCTCATTGTGGTGGCTTCTCTTGTTGCAGAGCATGGGCTCTAGGCGCACGGGCTTCAGTAGTTGTGGCGCACGGGCTTAGTTGCTCCGCAGCATGTGGGATCTTCCCGGACCAGGGCTCGAACCCATGTCCCCTGCATTGGCAGGCAGATTCTTAACCACTGCACCACCAGAGAAGTCCTAAAACAGGTTTTTGTAAAAACCAAATAATAATTTTTAAAACAGCAGTATAAAAGGCAACCCTATAAAATAGAGACTATTATTATCCCCACTTTACAAAAGAGAAACTGAGGCTCAGAGATCTTAAGTAATTTTTCAAAAAGAATGATTTGAACCCTTAACTACAGGGGTCCAAGGCAAGTATAAATTTTACACACTGTTGCCACTAGTGTCCAACAGAAAAAACTGGAGAAAAGCCAAACTCGATGGTTGCATTGCACTGAAATGAAAAATCTGATATTCTACTAAAGCAGACTATTACAAGGCAGAAATGTAATATGTAATACATGTAAAATGTAATATGAGCCAAAACATAGTCATTTAATATTATTCTATCTGGACATATATCAGATCTTACCCATTATCAAAGAGCAAGGAGATGCAGAAAAACACCAAATAAATGTCTACAAAGAGTGGGCTTCCCTGGTGGCACAGTGGTTAAGAATCCGCCTGCCAATGCACGGGACACGGGTTCGAGACCTGATCCGGGAAGATCCCACATGCTGCAGAGCAACTAAGCCCGTGCACCACAACTACTGAGTCTGAACTCTAGAGCCCATGAGCCACAACTACTGAGCCCACGTGCCACAACTACTGAAGCCCATGTGCCTAGAGCCCATGCTCCGCAACAAGAGAAGCCACCACAATGAGAAGCCCACACACCGCAACAAAGAGTAGCCCCCGCTCGCCGCAACCAGAGAAAAGCCCGCGTGCAGCAACAAAGACCCAACTCAGCCAAAAAAAAAATAAAATAAAATACTAAAATAAATAAATTTATAGAAAAAAAAAAGAATCCGCCTGCCAATGCAGGGGACACGGGTTCAACCCCTGAAAAATACATCTACAAAGAGCAAAAATAACTTGGAGGACTAAAGTGAAGCAAGACTAATACTGCTAATCCAGGCATCACCACCTGGCTCCATGTCTCCAAATTTTAATAGGTCAAAAGTGACCGATTTGAATTTTCTCTCCTATTCCTCAACTTCTACCTGTCCCATTTTTAAAAGCTCCCCTTAAAACCCCTGGATTGCAGAGATGAACTGAACCAACAGGGCAGAGCTGTAAATAGCGATTTTGGAAACTTTACAATTCCAAGTCAAATCTAAATCCCCCTGCTCTGAGTAGGAATTGTCCACAGTCCCCTGGCAGAGAAGCTTGTAGAGAAGAGGGGATGGGAGAGGGAGGGTGTGTTCAACCTTCATTTTCTCAGCCCCTCAGTGCACACAGGACCAGCCAAGCAGCTCTGCAAGAGGGATGCTTGGCAGAGGGAAATTCTAATTCTACTCTCGCACCTGGGATTCCTGCTTCCCTGTGCACTTTTCCAAAGCCCATAGGCAATCTAAATCCTCCTGGTTAGAATTTTACCTCAGAAGACTGGAGTTGCAGAGCCCACCCCTTCACCCTTTCCCTCCTACATCTGCCCCTACATCTGCCTCACTACGATGTGTTCTCACTCTGATCTTGCCTGGTTCAGTCACCTTGTCTCCCACCCATCGTGCACCTATGTGTCACTTCACTTTGGATCCAGAGGATTTGGAATCTCAACTTTATTTCTAATTCTACCCAATTCTCAATGCTGCTCACTAATTGTTCTCTCTACCAGCCAAGTATAAGTGCTTTTAGAACCATTTATATATATATATATATATATATATATATATATATATATATATATATATATGGTTGTGCGGGGTCTTGGTTGCAGCTCAGGCTCCTTAGTTGGGGCATGCAAACTCTCAGTTGTGGCAGGCACATGGGATCCAGGTCCCCAACCAGGGATCGAACCCCAGCCCCCTGCATTGGGAGCATGGAGTCCCATCCCCTGCACCACCAGGGAAGTCCCAGAACCATTTTAAAATAAGTCACTAACTCAGAATTGAATCCTTCAGGAAATATCCCTATGAAAAGACAGAGAACAGATTTCCAACAGCAGCTGTGCACTAAAATCACCCATTAAATCCTGAGGCCCAGGCCATGATCAGGACCAATTAACTTAGAAGCCCTGGGAGAGACACTCAGGCACTGATATTTCTAAACATTCCCTCTGTGGTCCCAGTCGATGGCCACGTTTGAGAACCACTGTGTGGAGACTCAGAACCTGCCGGCAGAAGCTAAGCGAGGTAGACATTCATTTCTACTTTGTTTCTGGAAAAAAAAACCCCACCAATGATGTGAAGCAAAAAGCCACTTTGGCTGCATTTGTAACACTCTTCTATAACATCTGGGGTTTTCCGCTCATGTCCCTTATGGGTAACTCTAGATAAAAAACCCCAGAATTTGGCAAAGGTATGGCTGCAGGTTGTCATGTCTAAGGATAGTGCTGGAGGAGAGATCCAAGGGTGAGAACTACTTCTGTGGAAGAAGGAGTACCCAGAGTCCTTTAAAAGAATGAAGATGTACATTAGGACCTCCCTCTCTCTCTTTCTTTCTCTATCTCTCTCTCTGAAAGAAGTCACACCTGAGAGCAAAGATTGTACCTAGACAATGTCTATTAGAGGACTGCATCCCTCCCAAATCCAAAGATTTTAATAGTTTGGTCTTTTCACAGTTTTCTTTTGTAATCATTCCCTCTGTGGCAGAGATTGCTAACTATTCCTCAATATTCATTCTCCTCTTTTCATAGTAATAGAACCTTTGAGTTTCAGCTGGCTACTTGGCCACCCAGAATACAGACAGCATTCCCCAACCTCCCTTGCAGCTAGGCAGGACCATGTGACTAAGTTTTGGCCGACAGGATGGTTGTGAGAGTGATGTGTGCAACTTCCAGGCCATTCCTTAAAAAGACTATTAGGATATAGACATGATGATACACCACACTGGACCTTACATGCAGCTGCCTTACAATGGCACAGCAACAAGGCAGACGTCTGGGCCCCTGTCCCTGTCATGAAGGAGAGCCACCCTAACAGCTCAGACTTTCATACGGTAGAGAAACTCCCACCATAGTTAAGCCATTACTAATGGTGGGTCTCTGTTTCTATGATTAAACCTACATCCAAACTAAGATAACCTCCAGTTTATTCCTTCAGTAATGTTTCGTGTTGGTGATATAGTAAAGAATTAAGAAACAGAGCAGTAAAAGATACTGTGTCCTTCTCCACACCACCATTCAGCTGAAGCCAGCACAATGGCAGCAGCGTCGTATCATGAGGACAATGGTTGTAGTGTCCAAACAGTGACCACCCATGAAATAAGCAGAACCTCAGGGCCAAGCTGAAAGAAGTGAGCAGGAACGTGTGCTACGGAGAAATAACTCAGGGGAAACGTGAGATAAAACCACCTATCCCTAAATATACTAAAGGAAGAGAAGTCTTCGAGAGAGACTGACACTCGGGTTACATTTTGTTTTGAACAAATTGGGATGGGAGCAGATGGGTTAGTGCACAAACTTTTGTGAGAGAGAGACTTGAGATCTGTTGCTGACAAGCTGTATGACTTTGGGCAAGTGACTTGACCTCCCTTACCTGAGTGTCCTCTCTGGATTTAGTAATAGCTATCTCATAGGGCGATAAGATGGATTAAGTTAAACGATGCACCTTAATACTTGACACAATGCCTGGCATGTAGTAAGTGCTCAGTAAATAACCTTAAAAAAAAAAACTCCAGCCAGGAAAAAATCATTACATTACCTCAAAAACAGACATTACTAATTCCTGCTTTGGGTCACAACACACCTCCACTTCTAAAGGAAACTCTTCTTCCCCTCCCTGCAGTTCAAGTCCAAACAGAATCCTACCTTCCTCATCAGGCCTTAGCTGATCATCCTGTCCCTGCTCTGAAATATATGTAGATGTATCATCTTGTCTGTATCACTCACTGCCACTTAATCCCACACTGGTTTTCATTATAACTTAAGACTTTCATGTTCAGCCGGTCTGTCTTCCATTAGAGTCTAAATATCAGAGTCCTTTTCCTTTAGTTCACACATCCTATTTAGCCCAACATGGTGTGCTCCTAAAATACTCATTAAAGGGATAAATGATACCCTTCAAACAAATGTGCATGTGCAGCTTACAGAGAGCCAAGTAGAATAAATGTCATTCTATTCATATACTGAGTAACCAAATGGCAGAATACCTTAAACTTTAAAAATCAAATTAATGGAATTTTGACATTTGCAATCATCCATGAAGCCAATACCATGTACTTTAAATTTTTCCTTGACAGGAATAGATGTTTTCCTTGACTTACCTCCCTAACAGCAGGTAAGTTCTAGCTGAAAACTCAGCTCCCCGCACAGCTGTTTCCCCTGCCATTTCAAAGCCCATCATGATCCTATACTTTACTGGGCTCTAATGAAATAATATTCATTAATTTATTTCTCAAACATTTGTATGCCAAATAATAACTTGGGATATCAAGAATAAATAATTCTAGGAATTTCCAATCTAGTATAGTTTGCTACTCCCTTCTTGGTGAACTTTAATATTTGTGCCCTATATCCCAAGAGCAAACCCAGGAGAGAACAAGAGACACCTGCATCTATTGTTGGTCTAACTTCATGAGACGGTATAAAGTGTTACTCAGCACAGGAATTGACTGGAATTAATGTTTTGAGTGCCTAAGTCAATCTGTGTAAATCACTTTAAAAAATCCCTGGCAACATAGTAAGTACTTGACAAGTGTTAGCTACTATTAGTAGTAGTATTCACATTATTAGTGTTATTTACATTTAAAATCACAATATTCAATGCAATCTCAAAAATAATTCAATCCCAGCTATAAGTACTGACAATATTTGAAACCTAGCAAAGTGTGGAGGTAAAAAGCAGGAGTGCGATGAGCCTGATGCAGTCGTCCATAACTGGGAACTTATCAATTCGACGTGCAGGACCCAAAATTAATTAGGAGCACAAAAATTAAAGTGTAATGAATTTATTATGTAAATGTATTCCTTATATGTGTTTTCACCTTTATCACAAAACAGCAAAAAGGAAACAAGAATGTTCCAGTAGGATATATATAATGACTGATACACGGAGCTCTATACGTTTATGAAATATCAGAAATATAAAAAGAAATAAATGTATTCAGATTATTTAGCTCACAACCTTGGAGATTTTAAAAGGATAAACAAATGGTTAAGATGGTAAATTGTATGCTATGCGTATTTTTTGAGAAAAAAATTTTAAGTGTATGTAAAACAATGCAATATTCTCAACAAAAGGCAACAACCAAGCTGATACCTATAAATTTGTGTAACTTCTATATACATAAAGTTTATGCAAAAGTGTTAGGAGTGGGCTTCCCTGGTGGTGCAGTGGTTGAGAATCTGCCTGCCAATGCAGGGGACACGGGTTCGAGCCCTGGTCTGGGAAGATCCCACATGCCGCGGAGCAACTAGGCCCGTGAGCCACAACTACTGAGCCTGCGCATCTGGAGCCTGTGCTCTGCAACAAGAGAGGCCACGACAGTGAGAGGCCCGTGCACCGCGATGAAGAGTGGCCCCCGCTTGCCACAACTAGAGAAAGCCCTCGCACAGAAACGAAGACCCAACACAGCCAAAAAATTAATTAATTAATTAAAAAAAAAAAAGAAAGTGTTAGGAGTCCACCACAAGAGGAACTGATTTTTAAGCAAAATAGGATTAGGAAAATTGACCTGCTGACAAGCCTAAAAGGAGAGAAATTTACAGGTACACGATCAAGATTTCCTCGGCTTTAAAAGGAAGACCTACCCTAGATGTATAGTTAACTAGAATCTTCTGTTCAAGAAAAAGGGTACTGAGTTGAATTTGAAGCGATATGAAATATGATGTCATAATATGAAAATACCAGCTCTTCAAAAGCAATGTCTGTTCACTAGTGAGACGAGTGGTGTGCACCTTAAGCACCACAGGAGTGTGACGTGAGGGAGAAGGCGCTGGAGGTGAGGGAGGCTTTTTGAAGAGGCAGGCTATGAGCCGCGTCTTCCGGGACCACAGACAGGCAGGAATAAGAGATGACACTGTACTTCAGGGAAAGGAGATGGAAGATGCAAGATTCTGAGGGGCAGTGAGTTCACAGAGAATGAACACATTAAAGTCTCACGATGGAGTGGCTGAATTTATCCATCCCCTTTCCCCTCCAATTTCCCTTTCCATTTCTGGTGGTTTTAGCCACGTCCACACGGTCCTGGGAGAGCTACCAGTGTCTCGAGATTTCCACCCTGGCTCAACCCCCCAACCGGCCCAGAGAACAAAAGAGGCTGAGAGACAAAAGCAAGAGCATAAAGTGACTCTTTACACATGGGATGCCTGCCAAGTCTTACAAACCCAAGTGGCGCTCATTGCTTCAGTCAGTACTTTATTTATATTACTTTTAAAAGAATTAAAAATTGCATTAGCGAAGTAACCTCGGTGGAGTGATACACCTTAACAGCAAAGCGAGTCACTGAGGAAGACAAGAGGTGCTTCTTTGTGATTTGATTGTTTGTGACTAAGCTATGGCTCCAGAGTTACTGTCTCATGCCTGGTGATGGCTCCCAGCTCCTCCAGGCAGCCAGCTCCAGGAGTCCTCTCTGCTTCCCCTTCCATCACAGCCCTGTCGGACTCTAGTTACAAATCTCTTTACATTTCTGTCCCCCCAACTAGCCTAGGAGCTTAGGGCAGGGACCCTGTGAAGGCCCGGGTTCTGGAGCCAGAACGCCTAAGTTTGAATCCTGTCACTGCTATTCTCTACCAGTGTAACTTCAGGTTAAATCACCTAACCTCTCTGGACCTCCCTTTCTGATTTATCAAGGGAGGTTGTGAGTCTATGAGGTAACTCATAAAAAGCACTTTAAACAGTCAGTGTCTGCCCCCAGTGAGCATTCAAAATGTCAGCTGTTTGATTCATCCAGAGCCTAGCACTGCATCTGGCATATAGTGTGTGCTCAGGAAATACTTGTGGAAGGAAGGAGGGAGGGAGAAAAAAATTTATGTACTGGGTGGAAAAACACTTGTATTCTTCCTTGCATCTCTCCCAGAACCTAGCAGTGATTCATAGATCTGTATTCAAAGAAAGGCTGCAGGCAAAGATTCTACCTAAAATGAGGAAACAAAGCCATTGGGTGGCATTCCAGATCCCCACGAGATTTTTTTTTTTTTTTTGATCAGAGATCTTACCTTCAAGACGTTCTATTCAGGCATTTCTTTTTTTTTTTTGGCTGTGTTGGGTCTTTGTTGCTGCGTGCGGGCTTTTTCTAGTTGCGGCGAGCAGGGGCTACCCTTCGTTGCAGTGCACGGGCTTCTCATTGCGGTGGCTTCCCTTGTTGAGGAGCATGGGCTGTAGATGCGCGGGCTACAGTAGTTGTGGCACCTGGGCTCAGTAGTTGTGGCTCACGGGCTCTAGAGCACAGGCTCAGTAGTTGTGGCGCACAGGCTTAGTTGCTCCGTGGCATATGGGATCTTCCCGGGCCAGGGCTCGAACCCGTGTCCCCTGCATTGGCAGGCAGATTATTAACCACTGCACCACCAGGGAAGTCCCTATTCAAGCACTTCTTTAGTTATCTACTAATCCACCAACACATGAGATACCCATAAGATCTCTCTGAACTTCACCTCCTACAGAGGAGGGGTGAATATAAATGGGAATGTGAAGATATCCACTCGCATTCCTGAAATACGGACTTCTACAATATGCACAATGCTGCCACCACACCCTTCCTGAAGCTTTGGAATCATCCTTTCCTAACAATTCATAGAAACATTAGTATTTTGGAGCTAATCATGGGCTTGTGAAACACACTCAAGAATGAGCAATTGGCAGGTTACACCTGTCCAGGATTTTATGGGTGGAGTATAGGTGGTGTGGACAACTTCACTTGGATTAACATCAGTGTTATCTAAAAACAACTTACTCCCCACAAGATTGCACTGGTTTTCCATCAGACATATGGACTGTATCTCACCTAAACACTCTAATACACTGAAGAGAACTTCCATAAATGTAAGATGAGACTTCAATTTTAAAGACTAAAATATTGAAAAAATTGCCAAAGGTCAAAAAAAAAAGTCAGGATTCTAGCTCTAGTTCCATTCCCTTCTGAACCATTAGGCCAGGGACAAGTCATTCAACATCCCTGAAATGGTGCAGTAACCCCTGCCTTGCCTACACTGGGGGATTTTTGTAACCATTTATTCATTCAACAAGCATTTATTGGGTACCTACTATGGACCAGGCTGAAAGCAAAGCACAAGGGTAAAAGATACACTTGATGAAATCTCCCAAAGAAATATGTTTATATAAACTGCAAAATGCTATAGAATGGATAGTTTTATTACATGATTATAAACACAGTTGTATTTATTATTTAAGGATAATAAAAATAAAATCTTTCAGGTGTCCATGGATTTTTTCCTAGCCTATTCCACAGGGAAGTATTCACTTTCATCTCTATTTCCTCTGTATTTTAAGTTCACCTCCCCAAAAAGGCCTCCCCTGACCATCCGAAGATATCCCTCCCCTCATTGTTATTTTTTTTAAACCAAAACACTAGGGTTTTTTCTTCACAGTAAATATTTTTAATTACATATTATTTGTTTACTTGTTTATTATTTATTTCTGCCACTAAACATGCATTCCATGAGGTCAGGGATTTTGTTCTTGTTGTCATATACTCAGCAGTACCTAGTAAAGTACCTGGAGCATATTAAGTGCTCAATAAATATTTGTTTCATAAAAGAATGAATGGAAAACCAGTCATGTCATAAAGAACCAGCCCAAGTGAAGAGAAACTAATGAGATGGCTTAGAAGTAATGAGACAAAAAATGAATTAGTGAAGATTTTTAGACTCAAATTCTTGGTTAGTGTTAGTCTGTATTTGTTGTTTATTCAGAGGTATAAGAAAGCAAATGTTTCACCATATATCCATTATTTTGTTCAATTCTTATAAAAACAACTTTTCCAAGTACATATTATCCTCACTTTACAGATACGTAAACTGAGGCTCAGGGAAGACACTGGCTCAGATGGTGAGTGACACAGGTTGTTGCGCTGTGTTGTGTTGTGTTTTGCCTTAACCACTTCCTCCCTGTAGACTGATCATGAAGATTCCAGGAATAGTGGAGGAGAGAAAGCGGGAGGAGAGAGATCAAGGCACCAGAGTTCTTGCAGAGTAAGGAGATAAGAGCTGACAAAACACAGTAAAAATTCACCTCCCCAAAGATCCGAAAGCACTGAGGCAGGGTCCTCATCGTTCCCTATATGATGAAACCCAGGCTTGCTCAGGGCAAGTGATTTGTCCAAAGTACTTGCACTCTGGGTTTCTCTATAGGTCAGCAGTGATTCCCGAGTCCAGACAATACCCTCTCTCTCTAGCACTCTTTCTCTGCTTTTCGTCTGGTCTTTTCGTTCTCGGTAAGAAAGCTGTTTAAAAGGCACAAAGACCAAGCAAGAAGAGACAGTGTCGCTGCACTGACAGAAACAGTATTTGGCCTTCAATACAGCCTGAGCTGGGTGCTTTAAAATCAGGTTTTCGTGTGTGTATTAAACCCCCGCTTTGGAGAACTGACTTCTGGCCCAGAAGACTGCAGGAAATCAATTTGTTGCAACTTTTTGCGGAAAGCCACAGCCCTCCGCTTTGGTAAAACAGAAACTTCAGACTGAGGCAGTTTGCAAAAACTTCTCTAATGGTGTGCGAGCGCCATCTGACGCCCAGAGGCAGGGGTGGCTTCAGTCTCTAGTTTCAGGCTTGACATCCTAACCACAAAATGTGGTTATCAAAATAAGGAGCCACGCACTCAGATTCCATGGATTTTCTTGTCAATAATGCATAGCCAGTAATAGCCATTATAACCACTAAAAACCTCAGCTGTGAATTTGGTATTCATATTTTTCTTTATATGAATTTCATTCTATATTTGTGACCTGAGTCTTATCAAGGCATAGCTCATATACTTATATGTATATTATGTCACCTCCAATTTCACTGATTCAACTAATATTTGTTAAGCACCTACTGTGTGTGACACCCCATTCTTGGTACTTCAGAGGAAACAAAAATGAATAAGGAGGGCTTCCCTGGTGGCGCAGTGGTTGAGAATCTGCCTGCCAGTGCAGGGGACGTGGGTTCAAGCCCCGGTCTGGGAAGACCCCACATGCCACGGAGCAACTGGGCCCGTGAGCCACAACTACTGAACCTGCGCGTCTGGAGCCTGTGCTCCGCAACAAGAGAGGTCGTGACAGTGAGAGGCCCATGCACCGCGATGAAGAGTGGCCCCTGCTCGCCGCAGTTGGAGAAAGCCCTCGCACAGAAACGAAGACCCAACACAGCCAAAAATAAATTAATTAATTAATTAATTTTTTAAAAAAATGAATAAGGAGAAAAAAGTCTTGCCCCTAGGAATTTCCACTCTTGCAGTAGAGATAAAACATCTTGACAACTTAGGGGGAAAAAGTCAACATTACAGGTTGACTATAAGAGGGAATTGAAGGAAGCTGGGGGAATATTCAGACAATGATCCACTCTCTTCTAGCTGAAAGGCTAAGAGGATCTGGGAGGTTTTATGAAATATGGATATGAGATCGCCTGGGGCAACTGCTGCCCTGGGGTGGGGGACAGGGAGGGTGGGATGCGTCTCCTTGAGACTGGTGGGCTCAGCAAGGGGAAGACGGGTGCAGGTGCAGATCAGCCTGCTACGCTGAAACCTGGGCGCTGCGGAAGGTAGGGGCACCTGATAACAGAGAGGAGGGTAGAGCAGAAGAATGCAACTCGGACACAATAAGAATTTCTTTCTTTTGTAACAGGATAAAACCCCAGGTGCTGATGATGGGCCCCCTCCCTCCCAACCCAAATGTCTGTGGCTTCCAGCTCTGGGCTCCTCACCCAGCAAATTCATCCCCCCAAGTGGGGGCTGAACTGGGCTTTGAATTTAGGAGTGCCTCCCAAGAAAGAATAAAGCCCCCAAGCCTCTGCACAGACCATAAGCTTAATCAGAAGTGGCTTCTTTCCATTACTCTCTGGCTAGTTCACCAGTAGTGTTTTAACTTGGTACAAGTGTGTTAGGACATAGAAAGGCTTTCGCGGGACACATGGGCATGGACACGAGATCCTCAGTTTCCATGTCTTTTCCTAAAAGTGACTGCCCTACACAGGCTCTGATGGAGGGCAGGGTCACCCGCCACCTCCCCTTTCACAAGAAGTCTCCCTCCTCACAAAGGAAAGACTCAGCCTTCACCCAGTCTGACTTTGGAGCATTGCCCCAGGTCAGGAAAACCTCCAGGTCACTAGACCCATGGACAGTTTGAGAAAGCATCTCCCTTGAGGGCAAAGCAGAGCAAGTAAGGTAGGAAATACTGAAGGAGGTAACGCTCATTTCATCTCAGCGACACACTAATGGCAGTCTCTCAGCCTTTGTCTTCTATTGCCGTGTGCAATGCTGTGTGCAATATTGCTGCCTCCACTTTAGGACAAGAATTCAGAAGAGGGATGGCTGTCAAAGGAATGTATCTGAATGGAACTGAAAAAGATGAAGAACACCACTTTTTTCCAGAAAGATTTGGCTGTTCGGGTTGAAAATGAGGAATAGTTTTGTGGATTAATTACACGGTGGGCATATTTTATGACTAGATAACTCGAATCTACAGCTTCAAAAATATATTTGAAGCACACATGCAATAATCTGGTAACTGCACATTTATAACTACTTAAGCTTATGATTAAAAATGTTTAAATATCAAGTATATGTGTGAGAGGGGAGATAGAGGTTTTCAAATGATTTGGAGGCAATTCAAGCAGAAAGAGAGTGAGAGAAAGAGAGAGAGAGAAGGGCTCTGGAGGGTGGGAGCAATTCAGAATCTCTCTCTCTCACCTCACCCCCATTTGGTCTTTATTGTTGATTTATAAACACCTTCCATGGTGTGCATTGTTTCTTTCTTTGTCTTTGTTTCAACTTGTTTAATGTCCTTTAGTCAGAGACCAAATCGCCATACCTCACCCTGCCAGCTTTCCTCCTACTTCTTTTCCTTTGATATTGCAGTATCCCAAACACGAAAGGTATTCCTCCAGAAAGGATTCATGGCATAAATTTGGGGAATGCTGAATACTCTACCCTTCCTCCTAGAGATTCACAGTCTATATTAGCATTCTCTCCCCTTCTAGACCACCAGGACCATGCCTGTGGTGTTCACTGTACCTAGTTCACCTGATACCTAGTAGGTGCTCAATGAATATAACTTGAATGCATCAGGACACCAGAGACCCTTAATAAAAGAGTCTACATACGAAAACCTGTTCAATGTTCTTTAACTAACTTTCCCAGATTATTTCACCCTAGAACTTGTGTGTGTGCATGTCCTGCTAAAACACTTTCCATGCAGAGACAATCCCAGAGACAGTAGCAAATGGTTGACCTGCTAGGGCTCCTGTGGCCTATTTAGGAACAATTTCTTCACCTGGTAACCATGTTGCCTCAGGTACAGCCTAGCTCATAGGGGCACAGGGGATCATAGGAATACTCATCCCCCACATTTTGCTGGCTCTTATACTTAACTACCACACAGTACCCTAAACCCCTCAAGGCCCCCTTGTGTATTTCTGAGAATCCCCTAGCCCTGTCTTATATGTACTCACAGGAAAGCCTAGTCAGGTATCAGGTGGAGCCCCCCAGCCCCCATCTCCTCTGGTGACATAAGGTACCACCACACCTTTGGAACCTGCCTGCTCTGGGAAGCACCGATGTCATCTCCTCCAGGTACCACTGCGTCCTCCAGCCACTGCTGCTGTCACTGAACAGCACGGCCATGCCTGGAACCTGCTTCTTCTGCCAGGTACTGTCCCATTTGCCAAGCACTGCAGCCTGATAAACACCTTGTCCACTGTGCTAATGTTCTGGAACCACTGAGAAACCAAAGTTACGCTGCATGCTCTGGAATCGTTGGTGTGTCAAAGCCACCTTGCCTTCCATCTCCAAGTGGGGAGATCCTCGTTGGGGTTACACTCTGTTGACTGCCTGCCAAGGGAGTATCTCAGCCCCCAGCAGAAATAGGCTCAGATGTGGTCACCCACAGAAGAGTTTCCCAGAGATACATCTGAACCCCAGCCATGGATATTGCGTGGCTTTGAGCTATGAACCACCCACCAAGCCAACAGATAGCATGGCGCTCACCTCTGTCCTCCCTGCAGAGCTGCTTTCTCCTTTCTCACCTCCCACTTGCACGGCAGTCAGCCCTCCTCTCCCACCCTCCAGTGGTGGAGCTGCTCCTGAGAGGACACCAGAGACCTTCTAATTGCTAACATCAGTGCACTTTTCCATCGCCAGCTCACTGGACCACTCTGTGGCACTTGCCTCTCCTGATAACTCTCATCCTTGAGCTGTCTCCATTCTGGTGGCTTTCCATTTTCAGTTTAGCTTCATATGTATTTCCCCTCTCCTGCCACCACCCACCCCACAAAAAAAAACTCTTTATAGTGGCCAGAGTGATTTTTCTGGGCCTTGAAACATTAAGGACCTAAGTAACATATTCATAAATCTAAATCTCTCCAAATTCCAGATCTGTATAATCAACTGCCCAACATACAACTCCATTTAGAGTTCCACAGACATTTTCAACTCAGCATGTCCAAATCTGAGCTTGTGTTCTCCCCCATCTACCATAGCTCTTCTTCCTGTATTTCCTGTTTCTGTTCATTTACTCAGAAATTCTTCTAAATGCTCTTATACATGTATTGTCCAATCTTCCCAAGAAACTTGTAAGAGGGTTACTATTAATTTCCAGATTTTCAAGGGGATAAAACTGAAATTTAGAAAAGTGATGTAAGTTTTTCAAAGTCCCACAACAGGTAGGACACAAAGCCAAGGTTTGCCCCTGGTTCTCTCCAACTCCAAAGTCCGTACAGTATGAATGGACTTAAAAGTCCCTAAAGCTGGGGAACCTTATCTTAATCTTTGTACACCCAGTTCCTTGTACAACTTCCAACACAAAGAAGATGTGCAATAAGTGTTTGCCCCTTAAATTACTAAATATTTGCTTATTGCCAAATATAAGCAAGGCGCTGTGCTATGAATCAAGGGAGAAAGAATAAAAGAACAAGACATGGAGCCTGCTCTCAAAGAATTATTATCTTGTTTAAAGGAAACAATACAGGCAATATTCAGAAAAGGATGACCTCATCACCACTATTCTTTAACATTATTCTGAAAGTGTTAACCAAAGCAATAAGATGCAATGACAAAATAAAGGGAAAAAACATAGGAAAGGAGAAAAAGTCATCATTATTTGCAATGCTATGATTTGCACAGCTAAAAAACCCGATTTTAAACATTTTTCTAGAAATAGAGAGTTCAGTAAGGGGGTCAGTTACAAAATTAATATATCAAGGTCGATAGTTTTCCTAAAAATTTAATCAGCTATAAAATATAATGAAAAAATCCTACTTTTAATATAAAATACCCAAGCATCAATTTCATAAGAAATATGAGAAAGCTACATAAGGAAAACTATAAAATTCTTCTGAAATATATAAAATATGACAATAAATTATTCAAAATATTGTATTTCTAGATAGCTCAATATTTTTAAGATGTCAGTACTTTTCAAATTTTATGTTTAATAACACCCCACACAAACGCCCAACATATATATTTTTGTGATATGAAAAAACAATACCAAGTTCATCTGGAAGAATAAAAATACAAGAATAGCTAAGAATTGTAGGAGAAAAGAGTAATGAAGTGAGACCTATCCTTCCAGATATTGAAACATATCATTGAGCAAGGCTATTAAACAAAGGAGAAACAAATCAACAGAACATAATGGAGAACCCAGAGGCAGAACCAAGACAACACATTTGGAATAAAAGTGACATTTCAAATCAGTGGGGAGAAGATGAACTCTTCAGTGATGATATTAGACCACATGCTAACCCTTGGATAAATAAAATAGGATTCCCTACTTCATACCTCAGTTACCTTTTGCTATATAACCAGGCAATCTCCAAACTTTAGGGACTTAAAAACAACCTCCATTTATTTAGTTCATTTTTCTGTGGGTCAGCAACTCGGGCTGGACTCAGCAGAGAAGCTCTTCTTCAGGTCTTGGCTCTCATTCATGTGTCTGCTGCCCTCAGCTACTGCTCAGCTGATATCTAGGCTAGGGACCAACTGGTCTAAGATGACCTCACTCACATCTCTGTAAGCTGACTTGCTGTCAACTGGAGTGATCGAGAGCAACAAGGCCCCGTGCATCTCATCACCCAGCAGGCTTGTTCACGTGTGGCCCAGGAAGGTTCCCAGAGAGCAAGCAGAAGCACAAAGGGTTTCTTAAGGTCTAGCTTTGGATCTACACATTGTCACTCCCATTCCATTCTATTGGTCAAAGCAAGTCACAAGGCCAGACTTCAGAGGTGGGGAAACAGATTCCACCTCCTCATGGGCAGAGCTCAACTTGACATTGCAGAGAGGGGTGGTACTGAGAAGCATGGAGAACTGTAGCTATTTTTGCGACCTATCACACCTATTAAACCGGAATAAACTCCAGAATATATAATGATTTCTGTGAAATGATAAAATCACAGAAAACTTAGATGAAAATATGGATAAATATTCATACGAAGAGGAGGGAGAGACACCTTTTTAAGCAAAACAAAACTAGATCCCATAAAAGAAAAGGTGGACAGAATTAACTCTCTAAACACTTAAAATTTTCACATGACCAGAAAAACATCATAAAAAAAGATAGAAAGTAAACCGGGTGCAACGTGAAATGCTAGGAAATGGTTACTGCATAAAGAGTTTTCATAATTTGCCAATTTAAAAAAAACAAAGAACAATTCATAAAAGTAAAAATCACAAATTATCAATAAAGATGTTCATCCTCAATAGTAACCAAAGATACATAAACTAAAACGGTAATAACATATAATTGCTGTCCTATAGGATTGACAAAGATCTTTTTTTTTTTAATAAGACAGTGTTATCAAGGGTTTGGAGAAAGAAATTAACACACTGTTGGTGAAAATGTGAACTAGAAGAATCTTTCTGGATGGTAGTTTGGCAACAGCTGGCAAACATTTAAGGACATATACTTGAACCCAGCTATTCCTTCTTTTACTTTTCTTTTTTTTTTTTTTTTTTAACGAATGAGGCAATTTACTAACCCAGCATCACTTGCTGGAATGCTCCTTGTCGTCAGCCATCACCTTATCCGGCGATCCCGTCCAGACCTCTCTGCTCCTGCGGTGTCAGTCTGTGGACCCCACCTCGGGCCTTTTCCACCATTTTCAGCGCCCCCAGAGCTGGGAGGACCACGGGCCACGCTCTTGGAGCCTGGGCTGAGGCAGGACGCCGCCTCCCTGCGGCCGCCCCCCTGCAACTCGGTCACTGAGCCGCCCCAGCACCGCCCCGGAGGGACAGGTGCCACGCGGTGTGCAGAACCAGTTCTCATGGTCGGGAGCAAGCGCTTTAGGCGTGGCCGGCTGACAGCGCCCACCCATTCAGGCACTTTCGGCCTCCTGGACCTTCAGGAAGGCTGCTAGGGCTCTGACGGACTCCCGCGGGTCTCTCAGAGTCACTAAGCATCGTGCTGCTTTCGCGCCGCGGGCCAAGGAACAGGAAGCAACCAGGCCTTCCCGCGCGCCGTTTGGGGTTCGGCTCTCGCGAGAGTTCCGAGCGCTCCTCCCGCAGGTCTCTCTGGGAAATTCCGCTCGCTATGCATAGCCACAGGCAAGAATGGGTAGGGAGAGACATGTGTAGGTGGCAGGTGTTTTTCCGTTTTAGCTAGGATGATTTTTTTCTTAAAGAATTTTTTTTTACTATTTTTTAACGGAAGTATAGTTGCCGTACAATATTATATATTACAGGGGTACAATATAGTGAACCACAATTTTTAAAGGTTATACTCCATTTATAGTTATAAAATATTGGCTATATTCCTCCTGTTGTACAATATATCCTTGTAGCTTATTTTATACTTAAGAGTTTGTACCTCTTTTTCCCTTACCCCTATGTGGCCCCTCCCCCTCCCCTCCCCCCACTGGTAACCACTAGTTCTCTGTATCTGTGAGTCTGCTTTTTTGTTATATTCACTAATTAGTAATATTTTTTAGATTCCACATATAAGTGATATCGTACAGTATTTGTCTTTCTCTGACTTGTTTCACTTAGCACAATGCCCTCCAAGTCCATCCATGTTGCTGCAAATGGCAACATTTCATTCTTTTTTATGGCTGTGTAGTATTCTGTTGTATATATACACCACATCTTCTTTATCCACTCATCTGTTGATGGACTCCTAGGTTGCTTCCATATTTTGGCAATTATAAATAATGCTGCTATGAACATTGGGGTGCATGTATCTTTTTGAATTAGTGTTTTTGTTTTTCTTGGATGTATCCCCAAGAGTGGAATTGCAGGGTCATATGGTACTTCTATTTTTAGTCTTTTGAGAAACCTCCATAGTGTTTTTCACAGTGGCTGCACCAATTTACACTCCCACTAACAGTGTAGAGGGTTCCCTTTTCGCCACACCCTCACCAACATTTGTTATTTGTGTTCTTTTTGATGATAGCCATTCTGACAGGTATGAGGTGATATCTCATTGTGGTTTTTATTTGTATTTCCCTGATGATTTAGCTAGGATGATTATTGAGAAAGGGACACTGGAGCAAAGCCCTGACGCTGTAAGGGAGTTAGAAATCTGGCTAGAGTGATCGATGCAGAGGAGGACCACTGGTCAAATTGCCTAATTCAGAAGCACACCAAGGGAGTTTGAGGCTCAGCCCAGAGGCTGGTGTGGCCGGAGTGGAGTGATGTGGAGGAGCAAGAGTAGTAGTAGTGATGAGGCCAGAGAAGTTATGGGAGTGAGGCATGGAGGGGGTGACCGTGGAAGAGGAAGGGCATGGAGGGACTTGGGGGCGACTTGGAAGGGTGTGGCTTGGATCAATGGGGTATGGAAGAGGCTGGGGGATAAAGAAGGCAGATCTTTTAACTTCTGAGTGAAATGCGGAGTCATTGGAGTGTTCTGAAGAAAGGATGACATGATCTGACTTACTTATAAAAAGGACCTCTCTGACCACTTTGTTAGAAGAGACTGAAAGTAAGATTCAGAGGCAAAAAGAAAGCCAAGTTAAGAAGCTCCTGAAGCAAAACAGGAGAGGAGATGATAGTGGCTCAGCCTGAGGTGATAGCAGTGGAGGGAGTGAGAACTGGTCAGAGTGGACAGAGTGTGTGAGACAGAGAGGAGGCAGGGATGATTCTGAGGGTCTTGGCCTGAGTAATCAGAAGGATGGAGTTGCCATTATCCAGGGTGAAAAATGCTTGGGTGGAGCTGGTTTGGGGAGAAGACCAGAAATTCACCTTTTGTCATGTTGAGTTTGAGGTGTTTATTAGACAAGCAAGTGGAAATGTCAAGTAGACAGTTGATAATAGTCTGGAGTTGGAGAGGGAGGGTCTAAAGGAGAGATGGGTTTAGGCGGGGGGGCCAATAACAATAAGGGTCTCCAGCACCATCGCAAGTCAAGCTGCCATCCAGGAACTATGGGACATGGATTAGGCATGTTTATCATTTCATCGTGGCCTTCTCTAAAGTGTGGGAAGGGAGGTTTGGACTAAGATAAGCCTCAGAAGCCACAGTCTTCACCATAGCTCCCTGTGTTTAGCCTCACATTGGCACGAGAAGCACTAGCTGAAAGTTGCTATTGAATTTTTTTCCTGAAACAGCATGTACAATTCTCCAAAGCTGTGTACCAGAAACCAAGAATCTAAAGAAGGTAGCAAGCACATCCTTGGAAAAGTTAAAATCTCTGAAGGAAACCAAAGCTTTACAAAGTTACATTGCCCTTTAAATCCCTCCTTCACATGTGAGGGCTGGACTTGCGGTTCCAAGAAATCCTCCATTTCTAGAGCAGTTTTGTCACGGCCACACTGATGTGCTTTGTATCTAGGAAGTCAGCTCTTCGGATTCCAATGTCCTTACCTGGAAAGGAAAGCGAATGGACTATGTTACTGAGTTTCAAACCTTTTTCTGTTTTGTTTGAAGCAGGGCACGGTGAAGGCTGGTAGGGGCACTGAGCACCTCTAATTTGGCTCTCCTCAGCTCTAAGTGCCAACTCTGTGCAGGCTGCTTAGGGCACTGTAGGAGCACAGCTTGGAATTACTGGACTAGCTGGTCCCTCCCCAGCTCTGAAGGTCTCTTTTTCTCTTTACAGCCTTCGTGTATATGGCAGTAGGGTGAAGTCAAGCTATGGTGAGGATCAGGAAGGCAGAGAATACAGCAGCACGTGGGGGCCTTTGAGAAAGGAAGTACGGTTACCACAAGTAGGAATTCTCCAAAACAAAGTAACAAGCTATGTGGCATTCCAGACAGTTATGGAGATGCCATAGCAGGTGACAGAGTAATCTGGCCTGTGACACTTAATGGATGGGGTTTTTCTCTCCTTTAAACAAAGGTACTTTGAGGAAAGTCTTCAAATACTAATTCAAGTTCATGTTAATTTCTTACATGCCTATTGTGGATGCATGACTGATGGTTGGAGCCTCAGCCCTACATCTGGTTCATCATTCAGATCACACTGCCCTTACCAGCGACTGTCCCAAAATACTTAATACAAAATAAATTCAAATTTTCCACGCAGATTTTGTACTGAGGCTTCAAAAGGTGAGTCTCCTATTCTACTTGACCTTCACATTTTTGGGGTTTAGGGAATTTCAAGTGCCTACGTATACAGAATTCTCAACATTTCATTTTGCAAATTGAAATGGTTCTCATGCCCCAAGCAGAGGAGTATGGAGGGGGCCTCTCCAAATGAGCTGTTGTCTCTAGATGACTTTCCCAAATAGCAGCCAGTGTCAAGGACTATAAGAAGGGACCTGCCAAAAGGATCCACCACCCCCTGTACCATATTCCACCACCCTGACACCGCTTCCTGCAGTGACTGCAGAGTTACGGGAGGGTCTGTATCTCCCTTAGCATCTAAAACCACAGCAGCCATTACACTGCTTCCTCCCACTTCCTCCTACATTTTCCCCAGTGCTGCAAACGCTGATCATAAATATGTAAAGAAGCATCAGAAAAGAAATGCACAATTCTCTTGTCTTCGTTTTATCAATATAACCACTTTGGCTGTGACCTAAGAATCTAAGTTGACTTCATTCCAGTGAATATTCTCTGCCTTTGACAGAAGAATAAGTTGGAAGAGTGTTGAAACATCGTATTGATTTTCTTGATAATGCACTAGTATTTGAAGTTGACACATTCAGACAGCTATTGGCTTTACTTCTGCATAGTGCATGAAAATGAATGAATTGACAAGTACTTAGTAAAAAGATGACCTACAAAATTACAGAGCTACCATTATAAATTTCATACTGCAAAGAGATCTGGGGAAAAAATCTTTATAAAATCAATTGCTCAAACTTGAATGGGTTGTTTCATCTACGCTATATGCTTGTGAAGTTTAAATCTCTCTCTCTCTTAAAAATGATGTTGTTAAATTTATTTTTGTATTAGCTCATTTCTCATGGGCAAGCACACCAGGAGAGGAAGGAAAAAATCATGAACAAATTACCAGCCAAACAATCACCCCTTCATGAAAGCTGGTAATATGTTCCTAGATCACTTTCCTCTACTTCTCCTTCCCTAATTAGAGGAAAATGACTCCTGTTTGGGAAAGTATCTCCATGGAATTGAACCTGGCTGGTGTAGCCAGCATCGACATTCCTCCCACCTGAGGGACTGGGGTGGAAGGGGTTGGAGTGAGGAAGAGTGTGAAAGGAAAAGAAGCTTCATGCAGAGAGCACTGACCTTGTCATTTTCTCCTGTCTCTTCTTAGCTCTCAGTTCTTCCCAGATACCCATGCAGAGGAGGAAGAGCAGGGACAGCCCCAGCCATCAAGGCCACCAGGAGGACCTGACTTAGAGTCACTCTACTTATACACATGTCATGGCTGGCAACACTGAATCAAGGAGGTGACACGGAAAAGCCAAGTGTTTATCTGAAGAGAAAGAAAAAAAATTAAGAAGCATAAAAGTTAGGTGAAGGAACAGCAACATGAGTGAGTTTCAAAAATATAATGTTGGGAAAATAAATCAGGTACCGAAAAACACAGAGAGTATGATTCCACTTAACATAAAGTTCAAAAACAGGCACAAGCAAGTTTATCATATTGGCGGTGGTGATAGAATCTGGACCCACAAGAGGACTTGCAGGTAATGTAGTGTTTCTTGATCAAAGTGCTGCTTGGATGCGCATGTCCTGTCTGCAGAAATCACCAAGCTGTACACTTGTGATTAGACGCTTTTCTCCATGTGTGCTATATTTAAGTGAGGAGCTAAAAGTTAAAAACCTGAGGGGTGGTAGCTAAAAACATGGGCTGAAGTAGGTTGTGTCTGGTTAGAAAAGAATCCCATCCCAAAGCAAATATTTTAAGAGAAAATTGAAGATATCTCATGGGAAGGAAATTCAAGAGTTCTACTCCAGCCCTAAGTCATGACATTTTAAAACAACAATTAATCATAGGTTTCTCTTATCTTGTATGTGTTCTTGCTTCTCTCTGTTCTGTAGCTGTGTATTTAAGAACGCCTTCCCATACCTAGGCCAGGTAGGAGCTCAGAACCATAAACTTGTAAACCCATCTCCAGTGGTTTACTTTACAACATTAGAGAAAGTACATTTGGAAGGACAATCCATCCTGGTTGACAGAAGTTTCTTCTTCTTGGTTCTACTATCTATAACTCCTTACCAAGAGAGACAAAATTGTCTCCCAGGACAATAATCGTCTGAGCAGTGCTGATTCTGGAGGCAAAGTTATCAAGGTACAGGAGACATTTAAAGGCTCTGCATGAATCACTTGAGACCAACTTTACTAGTAATTGTTCTATTTTTTATTTAATTTACTCTTGACACTCACAACAGCTACAGCATACTGCATGCTTAACACCAAACAAAAGCAAATTAAAAACTCTGCCTCTTAATTGTGCAATTTCCTGAAAAGACCAAAAAAAAAAAAAAAAAAAAAGATGCTACTCTTTCCTTTGCAAATTTTTTTCTAGGTGATGATTTTAAATTTCTTAAATATCTTCATTGACCCTACATCCAAAGTGGGCTTTTGGGATGTGTGCTAATGCCTTGGCTGACATTCCATGAGTCCAGGCCCCCGCTCACTACAACGGGCCCACCTGATACAATATCCATTTAGCCTGTACATCAAAGCTTGCTCCCTTTCAGCAAGAGCTACTCCACACTCTGAACCAAGGAAGAATCTGAATTCAACAGGCTAAGATACTAAAACAATAGATCTACTGCCAGTAGAATGAAGTTGGGCATTCCTGAACCAAGAGAAGAGATGTAAACAACACCTGCTGAGGCCACTGGGGTTTCTTGTTAATGTTTAAAAAAAAGAAACAAAAAACAGAACTCACTCTTACTGGGATGTTTAAACTTGAGGGGTTAGAATGAGGTCCTGCCCTCAAAAAAAGTAGGGGAAAAGCGATTTTATGAGAGTTATGAAAAATCTGAGGACCAAGAACTGTTAGGGCAGTGGAATGGGAACCACCAAAGGGACTGAGTGTTGCCTTCTCTGGAAATATGAACCCACAATGTATACTCACCTCTTTAACTCTTTTCATCTTGCTACTATGTACTCCTTAATATAGTCTGAATGAATAAATATTCTTTTGAATACTCATGATAAGGGCTGGGTTCACACAGGGGTGGGGAGGGAAGAGAAATATAGAACTGAATAAGAAACATTTAAATTATAAATTTTTTGAGGCCACATCTTTTTTATGTCTCTTCTGTATCCTAGCACAATAATAAGCACACAGTAAAGGCATAATATTTGAAAATGAGTAAAAAGTCATAAAAATAAGCATGGAGTAATAGTGTATGATTCCACTTATATGAGGTACCTAGAAGAGACAAATTCATAGAGACAGAAAAAAAAAATAAAGGTTACCAAGAGCTGGGGGGAGAGGGGACTGGGGAGTTATTGTTTAATAGGTACTGTGTTTCTGTTTGGAATGACAAAAAAGTTCTGGAAATGGACAGTGGTGATGGCTGCATAACAATGTGAATATACTTAATACCACTGAACTGTACACTTAAAGTGGTGAATTTTATGTTAGGTACATCTTGTCAGTGTAAAAAATTGTTAATAAAAATTTAAAATGAAAACGCAAGCAGAGAATACTTGGCTAGATAGCAACAGTGACCTGTGATGTCAGGAGGCTCTGATCACCTCTTTACAGAAGCAGCTGGGGCTGGGCATCCGACACGTGGGAGGCTCAGAAGAGAAGCAGTGCTGGCACTGGGGCTGCTGATGTGTGGGTGAACAGAAGCCGCCTCTCCCATTTGAAGGCGGTACATTTTCTTGTGTAGAGTTCTGCTTCAGGTGGAGGACTCGTTTATATACTTGAAGACAGTAATCACATAACTCTACACGCGAGGTGGGAAGCACCTCAGAAGATCTGGACTTTGGTCTCAAATACCTCACTTGCCATCTGGGTAGCTTACCCTTCTCAGGTCTCACTTTGTATTTCTGCAAATTAAAGCATTGAGACCACATGATACGTGGCCTCTACCAGCTGTACAGCCTCATTGCTCTACGTCATCCCTTCTGTTTTCCAAACAGTTCCGATTTTAAGTTCAGGGAAGAAAACACAGTTTTTCATCTCTTTAGCATTGCTATTCTTTTCTGGACTCTCCAGTATCTTACTATTCTATTCAAAGGAACAGTGTTCCAAAGTGAACCTACGAGTTTCATGAAGCTATGGTGAGTGCAGAGCATGAAGAAACACCACTTGTAACTTCTAAGTTATAATGCAAAATCTCCATGGCCTTTTTTTTTTTCTTTCTTTCTTTTCTTCGTTTTTTTTTAAAGTAATAATACTATATAGTTGAAAATCACTTTCAACCACTGATAAATTACGGTCATTAGGAATTGAGCTACGGAGAACAGTATGGAGGTTCCTTAAAAAACTAAAAATAGAATTACCATATGACCCAGCATTCCCCCTACTGGGCATATAACCTGAGAAAACCATAATTCAAAAAGAGTCATGTACCACAATGTTCATTGCAGCACTATTTACAATAGCCAGGACATGGAAGCAACCTAAGTGTCCATCGACAGATGAATGGATAAAGAAGATGTGGCACATATACACAATGGAATATGACTCAGCCATAAAAATAAACGAAATTGAGTTATTTGTAGTGAGGTGGATGGACCTAGAGCCTGTCATACAGAGTGAAGTAAGCCAGAAAGAGAAAAAACAAATACCATATGCTAACGCACATATATATGGAATCTAAGAGAAAAAAAAGGTTCTGATGAACCTAAGGGCAGGACAGGAATAAAGACACAGACGTAGAGAATGCACTTGAGGACACAGGGAGGGGAAAGGGGAAGCTGGGACGAAGTGAGAGAGTAGCATTGACATATATACACTACCAAACGTAAAATAGATAGCTAGTGGGAAGCAGCGGCATAGCACAGGGAGATCAGCTCCGTGCTTTGTGACCACCTAGAGGGCTGGGATAGGGAGGCCGGGAGGGAGACGCAAAAGGGAGGGGATATGGGGATATGGGGATATATGTATGCATATAGCTGATTCACTTTGTTATAAGGCAGAAACTAACATAACACTGTAAAGCAATTATACTCCAATAAAGATGTTAAAAAAAAATAAAGTAATAATACTATACAGTTGAAAATCACTTTCAACCGTTGATAAATTACGGTCATTAGGAATCGAGTTACATAGTAAAAGTAACTATTTTCCTTTTCCTAAATTGGTTGGACAATAAAAAGCAGCCTGATTACTCTTCATAGGAAAGGATGAGAATATGAACAGAGAAACTTTGTATACTACCTCGCACTATTTAGAAGCAACAAGGAGCATTCAGTCGTGTCTACCTAACCTTGTAGTTCCTCTAGTCAAATTCATTCATTCCATTCAGTTATTCCAAGCTGCTGTTAAAAAGTTCTAAAGATTTTTTTTGACATTTAAGAACTTTTTATGTACAATTCATACCATTTCAAATGAATCAAATGTGGCTGCATTATAAACTGCATATAAAGTGGTTAAGGTAGTTTCAATTTTAAAGGAGGTTTTCAGTTAAATGTCTGGGTTTTGCCTGAATGATGCCAAATAATCAGTCTGATTGAGCAATTCACTCTTCAATCTATTGATTTGGTAATAAATAAAGTAGAAATACCAAAAAGCCTAAAAGCACTTGAGTATTAATGGATGAAGTTACCCTAAAGAATAAAATGGTGTGAAAACTAGAAATCAGCTTTCCAAGGAGGGAAAAAGACTGAAATTAGAGCAACCAAGTGAAAATTAAGAACATATCTATCTATTCCCCGTCCTGGGGAATTCCTTGGTGGTCCAGTGGTTAGGAATCAGTGCTTTCACTGCCGTGACCCTGGGTTCAATTCCTGGGCAGGGGAGTAATAAGATTCCACAAGCCGAGCGGTGCAGCCAAAAACAAAAAACAAAAAAACCCCATAAAATAACATACCAACAATATTCCAATTGACATGTCTTCATTAGATTATTTATTTTTAACATTTTTTCTTTTTTAAATACATAGTAGACTGGAAACCTAAGTCAGGCTTCCAGCATATTATTATCAGGAAACCCAGAAAGTTCTAACACCGTAACATATTTTCTTTAGATGATGATATATCATATTTCAAGGATACATAGAGGGAATCCAATAATGCTCCAAATTCATAAAACCATAAAAACAGGTTTTATTTAAAATTAAATGAGAAGATAATATGCAAAGATACACAAAATCTTTATTAAATGACCACATAGTAATCTGATATAACACTTCCTAATGCAAGAAAAGGGATTATGAACTAGTTCATAGTATATTAAAAAATTTCCAAAGTAAAACAAAATTTGCAAATAAAATATGTCTACACACATTGCCATTTCCTTTTATGACCAATTCCCCTCTATTTGGACATCCACCTTTCATATACCTATTGTCCTGTGCTGTTCCCTGCGTCACGTTCCTCCTCCTGGATGGTGACGCATTCCCTACAAGGTCTCTTCAAAACTATACCACCACCACAAAAGTCCTTTTGCTACCAAGCTCTGATCTCAGCTGGCTCTCCTGGAAAATGGCAATAAGGTAAATACACAGTAAGGTGGTTTCAAGGGATGACAGGCCTTTTATGACCTGATTATGTACGTTATGTAGATGGTTACTTCCCCACACCAAAAGTGAGTCATTCCTAATTCTCATTGTCTTCTATATAGTCAACAGAGCTAGTTACCTAGAAGAGAGAGAAACAGAGAAAGAGAGAGAGATAGAGAGAGGGAGGGAGAGAGAGAGAGAGAGAGAGAGAAATACATACAGATTTATTTTTAGGTTAAGAACAAACATCCTAAGATATCTAAAAATTCCATTATGAGTCAGGGAAATATAACTGAAAGAGGGTGGTGGTTCAAGGCATTAGAAAGTGTCTGTACTGACGGGGTTTTGTATAGGGTAGCCCAGAACTGATGGTGATACCCAAGCAAAATGCAGGGGTACCAAATACCTATTAAAATAAATTGTAAACAAAAATCAAGCACAGATTAGATCTGAACAAATTCTTTTCTACTTAAGACAATGACCCCCAACTTAGAGACCACCAGCCTCTACCAGTTTTCAAGTGATGACAAGTAGTCCTCAAATTCATATACACACCCAGCCAACAGACTAAATAAAACACATGCTTCTCAACCATAGGGATGACTATTCCTCAAATGTAAATAGTTCATGATGTGATTAATAAAATCCAAATACATTCAAAGAAAGTATTGAATTCATAATTAGCTTGTCATTATTTTCTCAGCTAATATACAATAAATATTCAACTACTCGTATGAGTGAGTCCTTGAAATTTTGGGCTTTATAAAAAGTATCTTCATGTCAACAAAAGGGTTGAGAATGGCTAACCTAAGGTTCTATACTAAACTCTCCAGAAAAGGTTAGATGTACCCGGGTTCCAGTGCCTCCGTATGTACAACATACGTAAGCTGATCTCCCTACTTCCTTCCACAGTGATGAATAACCAAACTACAAGCATGGCACTAAGTTTCAGTGATGTGCAAAAAAAATGGATTTTCCTTTGGAGTAATAAATTTGAAGTAACAAAAGGAAAGTAAACAAATATATACACGTGACTAAAATCCATACAAAAATATATTAATTTAATTTATCAGATCCCCTCCATAGATAATCTGCACAGAGTACACTGAAATGTTCCCTTAGCATGAATTGACTATGATCTTCTCAGCTAAATGAGCCCACAGGGCTGCTTCACACCTGCTTTCCCAATATCACTCTGTAAAGAGCTCCAAGCTCATTAGCCAAGTGGACCTTCTTTAAAAACAGCAAGAATAACATGAAGAGCAAAGAATGGATATGAACTCATCAGCAAATCTAAGGCAGGTTGATTGCCTGGTCCTCCTTGAATTTGGAGATCTTCCTAAACTCACTTTGCTTGAAGAAAAGCTGGGCCAGGATGTGGTCTACTGTGGCCTGGAGATAATCGTCCATGTCAAGGGTTTGCAACTGATAGTAGAAACAAAAAGAAGATGTATCAGCACCAAATTACTCAGGTTCCTACAAAGATCTTACAGCCATCAAGGCATTTTCAAGACTGTAGGTACATAGCTGTGTAACATTAGGAGCTATGAAATCCTGCGAATGGTCCCCTTGTACACTTGTCTTCTCTTGCCATGGGGAGCTCACCATTTCGACTCTGGGAATAAGGAAAGTCTGACTGATAGCTAGAGATGCTGAGGCATCTGAAGCTTTCTTTAGAAGGGACCTCCATCCCACTGGGAGGTAGTTCTCTTTAAAGAGGGAGCAAGACCTTTAGTCTACTTGTAAGCAGGGACCAGTGGCCAAAGGGCCTCTCAGAGCTCCATGCCCAGAGGCACATGATGGAGGCTAACGTGGCTGCCAGGTAAGTAGTCCTCCTCCTGCACAGCCAGAGGCAGTCGTTAATCTCTGCCTATCTGGCCTGGCTGTCCAGTTGGCTGGCTCTGACTCTGTCTGTCTGTCCTTGTGCCCTCTCTCTATCACGATCTTACTGTCCTTTCTGCACTCCTCCCCCTTGACACTACCGCTCTTTCTCAGCCAGCCTCTCAATTTCTGCATGTATGTGGGTCTCTCTGGGTCTCTCACTGTGTTTCTGTCTCTCTCTGTGTCTGTGTGTGTGTCTCTGAGCTTATCTGTCTCTGAATCTCTCTCCTAACTCTTTGTGTGCGTGTCTCTAGGTATGTCTGCCTTTCCCTGCCCCTCTGTGTATAGGTCTGTCTGTGTCTGGGTATGTACGTATCTGTGTGTCTCTCCTTCTGTGTCTCTGTCTCTTTATGGGTCTCTGTCCCTCTCGGTGTCTATGTCTGTATGTCTCCTTCTATTTGTGTATCTGTGTTGTTCCTCTCTTCTTCTCTGTGTCTGTGTCATTCTCTTTGTAGATCTCTGTCTCTCTGTATGTCTCTATCGCTGTGTATCTCTGGGCATGTATGTCTCTCTCTGTGTCCCTATGTCTCATTCTGTGTTTCTCTCTAGGCATGTGTTTCTGTCTCTCAGCCTCTCTTTATTCTTCCTCCTTCCTCTTTCCCTTCATACCCCTATGCAAAATACATCCCCGTGAGAAACACCCCTAATACCCCTTCTAGTGGGTTAGTCGGGGTTATGCTCCCTCAAGATGCATATCAGACATTCCTGGCGGTGGGGGTAGATGTAAAAAAAATTCCTCCTACCCAAAATTCTGATTCATTTTTTCCTTCCCTGTTGTGGATCACTCCCTTAAATTGCTTCTTTTCATTAAAAAAAAAAAAAAAAACCCTCTACTTCTTTTCTCTTTTCAAAAGATTTATATTCTTTAATTCTTGACTTGTATTTAATAATTTTCAATTGTTATTTTTATCCTTCTTTCATATTTTTAAGTTTTAATTTGTTGGTATTAGCCTTTCACATCAATCTTTAATTAATTTTTAAAATTCCCTTTTCTTGATCTTAATTTTTTTAACTCTAACTTGCTGTTTTAATGAGTTTTTCCCTTCTTTTCCTATTTATATTTGATTTGACTTCATTTTGCTTCATGATTTGTTCTTATAACAGCTGTAGAGAATGATGACCAAGGGGGTGGCAGTAGCGGTGAGCCCCACACCAAAAGCAGGGGACACTGGAATCCTCTTCCCCCCGAGAGTCTGCAGCTAGCTTTCCATTGCACCTCCTCTCACAGAGCTCTTCACAAACCTCATCCCAGGTGCCCCCAGGAAGGTTCAGAGACCCAGAGAAGCAGATGCTGGAATTTTCCAGTGTCCCTCAAAGAAGGGAAGTGCCATCACGGGAAATAAGCACCACTGAGCAGGAAGGCGTAGGTTCTGTAGACGATGCTGCTGAATTCATGCTGTGCTCGCCCCTGGAGATCTTGTTGGGTCTCCAGGTAGGAAGAACCACGGCCAAGAGAAATGTCTGTCTGTTCCTGGATTTGCCCCAGGAATACCCAGACTCTTATAATTCTCACCCAGTCTCAGCAGGGAACCTAGTCCTAAGGACTGTTCAAAAATCTAAATTCCACTATTTATTCTTGTTTTTCAAACACATTATTCTATCTAATTAAGGAACACTGGGGTGAATTTTTAAAAGCAAACAACTATTTAATACAATAAACAAGTCCTCTTAATGTATGTTTTATACTACACATCATGATGTATCAGATTTGCGTAAAACGAAGAACGATGGGAAGGAATGCTACTCCTTCTCGGTAGCACTGCTCTATCATACTCAATGTTACTTCACGTCTCCTAAAGTTTCTTTTCATATACAAGAGGCTCTTCTTTTCCTCTCTCTGCCAAGTAAATTCCAGAAGAATAAACTAGCCATGCTCACTTCAGCTCCTCCCTCTCTGTCTGGGAACTGGCAAAGCTTCAAAAGTCATGCTCTGCTTCTCTACGCTGTAAGGTAGTACAAGGGCCCACCTCAACGTCGGAAGGCCAGCCCAATTCTGGAGATAGATATTAGGAAACCCACTTGCCCACAGATATTAATCATATTCTCTAATACCTGCTTGATTAGTAATAGAAATGATTTCCTGGATCTCTATATACTGCTCTTTGGTCTTTTTTCTCTGCTGGTTGAGAATTGGGGGAATTAAGAGGGAATGTGATGTATTGGATCCCTTTATAACTGAATGAAAAGATTATTTGATTCTTCTCTTCACACATTCGTTCAGCCAGTTCATTCATTCAATCATTTATTCAACACACATATACTGAGGGCCCCCTATGATGCAGATACATTGCTTAGCAGAGTATTCTGCACATCACTGGCACTCAGCAGTCTCTCTTAAACTGGCTTATTCTCACCTGGTCTCCAGTGCTGAAGGCAAGAACGAGAAGCAATTCCTTATCGCATGTACTCTTAATGTAATGCTGGGTTCCAGTGGGGAAAAATATCACATCTCCAATGTGAACGTTAAACTCTATGGTACACTGAGCATTGATAATGCCCACCTAAGGAGGGGAAAAAACTATGCTGAAGTTAAGCAAATAAAATCAAATATTCATTAAGGATAAGTATTCATAGTGAAGAACAGATGGATAAAAGCATATGGTTATAAAGGGACTTCTCAGAGAGGGTAAATAGCAGAAAAGAGGCAATCCTTCACATTAACTCTCCTGTTTCTGAGACAAAGTCCCACAAAAATTAAAAGATGCTCTATTTAAAGTAAATGTCCCTCAAAATGCATTAGTGAATTCAATAGTGTAGAACATCATGCAAAAAGAGCATTAATCACCATGTTCTAATTAAGGGTTATCAATTACATTCCCTAATCAGGCAGAGGATTTAAATTGCAGTGTTTTACCACCTCTATGCCCTCCTTTCTACTTGCTTGGGAAAATTCAGCCTTCTGGGAGAGCAGCATCCTAATGGTCTTTTAAAAAAGAGTTAGAGACTAAATGTGCATAAAAACACACACATATGAGCACAAAGCACACCAAAAATAAAATCTGATCCTTGAAATTAAATTTGTGGAAGATTACAATGCCCTTTTCCAATTTATTAAAGCTTTCAGTTCTAAAAACAAAAAACTTTTGCTATGGGTGACATAAAAGGTGAATTTCAGTCTGGTCTGATTCTTTCTGTCAAGACTGATTCAGGTACAAGCTAGAGAAGCCCATTTTACCTGTAGATCTCCCCAGGAGCCCTGTAGTAACATGCTACTTCGTGTGGTTTTTCTGAAGAATCAAAGGGGGTGATATTAATAACTTCACCAAGATGACAAGTATGCGTCAGAAGGATCCTGGATAAATGGGGATATATGGCCACCCTGCTGGCGCTCCACACCTCCCCCCCGCCCACTCATCTTACACTGAGAGGCAAACAGCCAATTTCACGGTCCCCAAGGTGGAGCACATTAAATGCTTGCATTACCTGAGAATGCAAAACTCTGAACATGTAAGCAGGTATTCCAGCCCCTCACCATTAGTGATAAACCTCTTTATCAGTTCTGAAATGTTCTTAGCCCCTTCTCATGCTAAGAGCAAACTTGGAAGTTACCTAGCAGGACCTGCATGGTATCCTCTGTGGAAATGGCCCAGAAAGCCATTGGCACAGAGTCCTATTATGTTACCAACAAGTGAACCAAAACAAAGAAATACCTCCTGTTTGCTTCTTTCTGCACTGAAAAGGAAAGTTCAAAAAAAACCTGTTCACAGAGAAATTACCTTTGCACATCCACTTATTACATATCCCATTTCGTTTGCATTAAAATGAAAATGTGGCTGTCTTAATCCATCGTTATAAATCCTGAGTGTACTAAAAGTGAGGGCATTTTGGTGCTTGAGAAAGAAAAAGAAACATGAAATCCAGTTATTTAGCCAACATTCAACTCAGCAACTTAACAATTCATATAATTATAATAATAACTAATATTTATGAAGCCCTCACTGAGAACATGCAATTTTTAATGTCCTTTACATTATGTCACTTGTCCCTTATAATAATCTTATAAGGTTGCCACCAACCTTATGAGATGAAATTAAAATCTAGGTTGGTTGAGTATACTAGGGTCACACAGTGGCAGAACTGGGATCTGAATCTGGGAATTTGATGCCACAGCTGTGCTCTTAGTCATTAAGCAATACAGCCAGTTGAGCATTTAAAACAAATGAAAATGAAAAGAGAAATGAAAAGAGAAATCTCACGAGCATCCAGTCTCTTTGTTAATGTAACCACCCACGCCGAGAAGTTAAGCTCCCAAATTCACAGTGAGGCCTCAATCAATAGTTTGCATTGATCAAATCAACCAGTGTTTGACTAGCTCCTTCCTTTTCCTTTGTCCAGAAAAATGATGAATCCAATCTAAATCTCATATTTCATCCATTTTAATAATAATTAAATAATAATAATTAAATAAATAATGTTTTAATAGTTTCAAGACATTTTTCTCAATTACCTGATTCAGGAATTCACTAAAAATTTTTTCATCGTTGCTTAGTTCACTTCTATTTTTCCAATATTGTGCCAATTGTATTACTCCTCCTGGAAATTGATATTCTTTTGAACCTGAATCAGAGGAAGTTTAAAAAACAAAATAAGATAAACTACTTCAAAATGGTACTACAAAAGGAGAGTCAAATGCAGTTCCAGTAAGGTACATAGCCCTTCTACAGTCACAGAAAGTTTATGTGGTAGGAATTGCCAATACCATATCCTATGTTCCCCCAAGATATTGATCTGATACTGTCAGATACTATCCTAACTTCCCAAACTCTCCTGAAATTTCTAACATAGAGTGACGTCTTTAAGACAGACATTCAAGTCAGGCTGGACCTGGCTGGAAAACGTGAGTCATTCTAAATACCAATCCCTACCTCTCCCCTCAATCGGTCAACGAAGCCTTGTCAGTCCTGCGTCTCTAAATTCTCTGCTTCTCAACAACTCTTTCCCTCTCACACAGTGCAGGCCACCATCACCCCCTACCTGAGGGACTGCAGGAGCCCCCTGACTCATCGCCCTGCCTCTCACCTGGCCACTTGCAATTATTCTCCACAATCCAGCTGGACTGGTCATCACTTCAAAAAACAAAACTAACACCAACTCAAAAAGATATATGCACCCCATGTTCATCGCAGCATTATTTACAATAGCCAAGATACAGAAACAACCTAAGTGTTCAAGCTCACAGATACAAGAGAAGAGAGTGGTAGCTGCCAGCGGCTGGGGGTGGGGGTGGGCGAAATGGTTGAAGGAAGTCAAGAGATACAAACTTCCAGTTACAAAATAAACAAATCATGGGGATGTAAAGTGGAGCAAGGCAGCTATAGTTAGTAATACTGTATTGCATACTTTAAAGTTGCTAAGATCTTGTAAGTTCCCAGTGACAAGGAAAATATCTGTAACTATGTATAGTGATGGATGTTAACTAGACTTATTGTGGTGATCGTTTCACAATATATACAAATATTGAATCATTGTGTTGTATACCTGAAACTAACATAGTGTTGTATGTCAATTATACCTCAATAAAATAAATAAATAAAATGATAAAAATAAATAAATTAAAAACCTCATTGTGTCACTCTCCTATTTAAAGCCCCTTAATTGCTACATGATTGGCCTCTCCTCTCTCATAAGCCTCTTCTCCTACAGCATCCCCCAGCCCCAGCACACCCCCCTCACACTCTGAATCTTTTTTGCACATTCTCTTTTGTTTCCAGCCCTTTTCTCACATTTCCTACTCTGTTGAGAAATGTGTCTTTTCAAACTTCTCTTGACTGTGACCCACTGTAAAAAACACATTACATCTCAATCCAATACACCTATATAATCATATATATAAATACTTAACTAAAAAGGCTTCACAAAATAACATACTATACCTTTCAGGTCATAAAATTATCTCCACACAAGGCTATCTGGAGACTGTGAGCAATCAGCATTGACAACCAGTTCTGCCAAGTTGGGAGGAAGACTGACCCCCTCATCCTCTTTTTGCTTATGGAATGTTCTAATGAAACTAATTCCACCTTCAGGCTGAAACACATAAGAGACCATATAAGATACTTGTGAAACGTTCTACACATTTTAGCAATAGAACGGGCGGTAGCTGAGGATAGGGCAGCACTGGCACCAGTGTGGTTTTCAGTGGCCCAGTCAAAAGAGCTGACCTCGATTAGCCTAAGGCTTGTGATCTTTATGAAAATCTTCCAAGTATTCAATGTATGGGCATTGGTATTTTATGGTCAATATAAACTCCTGCAAAAATATACACTGGTTCCCATGCTTACCAACACTCTCACTAATGACTCATTTCCTCTACTTCTCCCTATAACATTAGAGCAGGATCTGCTGCAAGATAAATCTCAAAATCTTACTACTTAGATTCCTAAATTTCCCACAAAACCCCTTCCGGGTACCACTCACGGGCCATCACCCATTTGCACAGGCAGCACCCACATCTGACCCTCTATACCCAGCGTTATCAGCAATCCCTCCAGCGACGGTGTAACTACTGAAAGACAGCAAAAGTAGCCATTCCTCAGGAAAACTGGGGGAACCTCTGCATTAGACTAGGAAAACACAATTACATTACCTGTAGCAAAGTTATCCCTGGATGAGCATATGGCTTTTCAGAGATGAAAATTATAGTAATTTTTAATAACCATATCATAACCTTTCTACCAATTCACTACACAGTAGCTTCCTATAGCAGTCCTTCGTAAGGGAAAATAAAGAGCAATTCACCTTCAGTGCTCTTGAGCCCATTACCCAAATGTCACTCTGTTGACTGCTGCCTTAGAAACCCGAATATTCATGCCCTCTTTGTACCTATGTAATGCATACCCTCATGGGAGTTGTTCTCAGCAGTGGTACAGACCTCAGGTGACCTGGAAGCAATGTCCTCAGGTATAGAAAAAATTACATCATCAGCTTCCAGGGTCTGAAGTTCATGATGTGTAGGAAAGAAGAGCAAGAAAAAGCAGTCTTTGCTCCCCACATGCTCTATCCAGTGTACTGTGTTTTTAGGGAAGAAGATCACTTGGCCAGCTGTTAACACTGTGCGTGGTAACGACAGCACCATCATCAGCCACCCCAATCCGTGCTGTCCCCTGAAACATAAACGGAAGAGCTCATCCAACACTACTTTAGAGCAAGGTTCCTCAACCTTTTTTCATTACCTCCCTTCTAAGGTACCACGTTAGACTTTTTTTTCTAATCACCACCCTATGAAATGTTAACACTACAGAGGTACTGTAGATCTGTACACTGTATACACATACTGCTCATGTACTACATGTACATCTATGCTTTATACATAAAAAGAGTAATATCTTTACCCTGCTAACAACCAGTTTTTGCCCCCTTTTGGGCAATACCACCCCCACTGAACATTTAGAGCTCTAAGTTCACGCTAGTTTGATAGTCTGAAAAGACTGCAGGCACATGTGTACACACATGCATGTGTGTGCTTGCGTGTGTTTGTGTGTGTATGCATACAGAGGCGTATATATTTTCCAGATAAGAAAAAGTCTGCATACAATTTTGATAATAATAATAGTAATAGTAATAACATAGTGCTTTTACTGTGTCCAGGTATTCTTCTCAGAAGGGTTTAATCTCATAGAGATAAAGCTCTAATCTCTCTTCTTGTTGTAAATTTTAAAATCAAGTGAATTGTCCAAGTATAAAAAAGGAGTTTTATTAACAACAACAGAAATATGTCACACACAAAAAACTGGCTGATCTATTAATAAGATCATCAGGGTAAGACCAAACTCTGAAAGTTCTATGAGAGCTTAGTCACTACAGCTTCCCCAGTGTCTGGAATACAGAAGCCATAAATACATTTCAGAATTAATGACTTATTTGAAATTCGAGTAAGTACACTAATTTCACTTCCAAAGAATTCTGAAAGGTCTAAACCACAAAAGGGCATCCAACTGGCTGATCTCAGAGACTCCAGGCTGAACATCAGCAAACTAGTTTGTTATTACAGTCACTGCTTTATTCCTTAAAGGGAAGCTGTAGTTTCTTTGATCATTAGATCACAGCTACCAGTTTTAGCCTTTGGCTCAAAGGATGGAACAATGGGGATCTCCCTGGTGGCACAGTGGATAAGAATCCGCCTGCCAACGCAGGGGACACAGGTTCGATCCCTGGTCCAGGAAGATCCCACATGCCGCGGAGCAACTAAGCCCGTGCACCACAACTACTGAGCCTGCGCTCTAGAGCCCAAGAGCCACAACTACTGAAGCCCGTGCACCTAGAGCCCGTGCTCTGCAACAAGAGAAGCCACCGTTATGAGAAGCCCGTGCACCGCAACGAGGAGTAGCCTCAGCTCGCCGCAACCAGAGAAAGCCCGCGCACAGCAACGAAGATCCAACACAGCCAAAAATAAATAAATTAAATAAATAAATAAATTTATATATAAAAAAAAGGATGGAACAGTGATCTTAGCTTAACAATGTATGAAAAATGATTTCATACTGAAGAAAGAAGTTCAAAGTGATGCCAAGAATAATTAAAACAAACAGGTTAATGCTTCAAGGCACTGATAACTAATCTGAGTACACAGCCAAAGCCTGGATGTTGTCTATCACTTATTTAAGTAGGTTTTGCAACAACCTAAATAATAGCCTGAGGACACACAGCACAAAGGCTTAAGGGCAGAACGTGGGCAGTCTGGTGATACCTGTACAAGAGAGCCGTGTTCGGAGGCCATTGCTTTTTATTCTCAGGGTCCCCAGAGTCCTCTGTGATCTCTGACTGTTCAAGCTGCTGCCAAAGGCCTCTTCTTCAATGCTGAGATAGTCTTTGACGTTGTTCCTGTACCAGGCCCACTGGATTGCACCACCGGGGAACTCAAACACCTGAAAAGCCATAAGCAAATCATCAGCATGGAGGCCATCTCCTGAGGAACGTGAGGCCACCACGGCCTATGGAGTAAGCGGGAAGCACAAGGGAAAAGGCAGTGGTGGTGTGGTGAGTACTGGAGCCCCCAAAAGGAAGAGAAAGAATAGGTCTGCAAGACTCCAGGAGACAACGTGGTACATGCAGTGCTATCAGTCTCTGTTTGACATAAAAAAGAACACCTATCTTGGCAAGAGAACAGGGCTGTCCGCACTTCTCCCCTGCAGCCAAACATAGAACTATCTACTAAAGAAAAATTCTGCCTGGAGCCAATATCCACCCAACTTTCCCCCTTCTCTGTCCCTCACTTCCCTTCCTCCAAACAGCCCGAAGCTGCTTCCTTCCAATGAAGAGAGAACAAAGCTTAGAAAACAAGCAATGGAAACTTTGTTTTGAAATCACCATTTGTAATAGATGATTCTTTCTCCTAATATGTGTGATCCATACCTTGGATTTAGGTAAATGATTAAGAAACTTGAATTTTGGATCAACAGCCTTTTGCACCATGGGAATTGCTGTTTGCAGAGGCTGGGCTCCAGGTTCTGAATGGGGCTGAGAGTTGTTAACATAAACCAAGGAGAGAATCAGGACTCCAGATGCTGTGGTAATGGTGCAGGCCAAGAGACACACCAGGAAAATGCTCGTCAGTGACCACTGCCTCTTCTTTTCCTAGGAGAAATTATGAAGCCATTATTCTCTACTCTTGATGCATGAGAAATATTGCCTCCTTTCTCAGTTTGGTTTATTTTCTCTTTATTTAAAAAAATGCATTTGTGGGATAAACATACTGAGTAAAATACTACATGTGTAAATAAATACACACATATGTACACTCACAGTATGGTCAGGCCCCATAAGATGGCTGTTCTCTTGCTCTCTGTACACCCCCTGCCCCCCTCCCCAGCCCTGCCTCACGCTTACTTATGCGTATGACTGCCTCCCCTCCTAAGTGGAAAGTTTAATCAGTAACCACCTGCGTGATCGCTGCGCCCCCAGCTGCCCCCGCTAACCACTGTTCTAGCCCTGGGACCAGACCAGCTCCAGTACGTTCAGTCATCAACAGGAAAGCACGGCTCTTGCGACGGTTGCTAACCCAAAGAGCTGTGTGCAGATGTGTTCCACGGTCCCCCTGGCAACCAAGGAGCCCTTTTGATGTCATGCCCCCTATAGCCTCTTCCTCCCCTGTGCAGGGAAGGTTGCTGTCGTGTCCTGCCTGCCTGCCCGTACATGGTGGGTGTCACTCCAGGACCTCGGCCTCTGACTTGTAAGAGTCCGTGTCCGGTGAATCACTTACGTCTCTGCCGCTGACTCAGGCTCTCTCTTCAGTCTAGCAGCTGGGCAAGTGCAAGGACTGCAGGCTGCGGGGCACAGCCCCACACTCACACACACCCCGTACACCCAGATGACATCCAAATAAACAAGGATAAAAATAAAAATATAAGGAGCTGGGGCACAGAATAATACTAGAAAATTAAGTACCCAGTTAAGTTTGTATATGAAATGCATTCCAAGTCAGTCAGCCCCTATTTACCGGTTTCTTCACCTGAAAATCAAAGAGGTTATAAGTAGTTTTTTCTAAGAACTTTTTGGTTCCAGAATGTACAAATGCATTTACATGTACAGCTACATGCATGGGAATAAGCAACATAGCAGTAATCAATGGGCCTGACAGGTCTCTGTCTCTCTCTCCCTCTCCCTCCTTCATTAAATAGCTTCATTAAATTCCCTTCCTCCTGTGTATTACCTACATGAGCCTCCAAGTCACCACCCATCTCCAAGTCATAATATTTCCATGTATTTCTATGTTACAATTTCCTGGTTTCATATCACAAATATATGCTATAAACAGCAGTATTCTTTCTGAGTTACAATCCACATTACTGAAAGCTGCCAAGAAAATACACACCCTAACCTTTGGACCAATTTGCCCTCACTCCTCTGACCGCTAAAATGACGTTTATAAGCAATGATGTCCAGGACTCCTTTTCCACTGCCCTCTGAGTTCCTGGTCTTTCTCTCTGAGCAAGCAAATCTTTGATCACTAATAATTCTAACAGACATTCTTACTTTAACAATCTTAAATATTCAAAAGAACACAAATAACAAATGTTGGTGCAATGTTGGTGAGGAGAAAAGGGAATCATCGTACACTGTTGGTGGGAATGTAAACTGGTGCAGCCACTGTGGAAGGATGGAGGTTTCTCAAAAAAATTAGAGATATAACTACCATATGACCTGGCAATTCTGCTCCTAGGTACATAATAATAAAAAAAAAAAACACACTTATTTAAAGAGGTACATGCACCCCAGTGTTCATAGCAGCATTATTTACAATTTCCAAGATATGGAAGTGTCCATCAACACATGAATGGATAAAGAAGAGGTGGTATATATACAATGGAATACTACTCAACCATAAAAAGGAATAAAATTTTGCCATTTGTAGCAACATGGTTGGACTTGGAGGGCATTATTGCTAAGTGAAATAAGTCTGACAAAGACAAATACTGTATGATATCACTTATATGTAGAATCTAAAAAATACAACCAACTAGTCAACATAACAAAAAAGAAGCAGACTCACAGATATAGAGAACAAACTAGTGGTTATCAGTGGAGAGGTGGGGGAGGAGCAATGTAAGGGTTGGGGAGTGGGAGGTACAAACTATTGGGTGTAAGATAGGCTACAAGGATGTACTGTACAGTACAGGGAATATAGCCAATATTTTGTAATAACTAAATGGAGAGTAATCTTTAAAAACTGTATAAAAATTTTAAAAATTATCAATTCTTAAATGGTATATTTTGTATAGCATAATCATTTACCAACATATTCAATTTAACATTGTGTAAGGGTAATATACTGAACAATAAACAAATCATTAATGCCGTGAACAACAATTCACAGAAAGCTGGGCCATTAAATAGCTAAAGGAGTTAAGAGTTTATGAGAGATGGCAAGTCAGGAGATATCCAGAGCAGGAGATGCTACCTTTCTGAAGAAGGTCACTTGAAGAGAGCCGGTCTAAAGAGGGACTGTTTCCTGAGCTCTGCATAAAGGTTATGGGGGGAACTAATCTCAAGATGTAAGTCGCCATTTACATTCTTACCATTCTGGACATGGTATTCATCTTCCCCACAGACACAATATTCTGCTTTGCATCTTCATGCATTTCAAATGCTAAGTTGTCCATTGGCATAGATGGGCAAGCAATTCACTGAAAAAGAAAAACAGGGGAGGGATGTAGCTTTAGCAAATGGAGAGATCCCTGAGAGGAGAAGAATGATAATTCTTAAGGAAGGAAGTGCTTATATAGAGCGGAAAGTTAAGGAAATGAAACAAGGAAGTTGTTTCTTAAACAATAATCTCAGTTGAAAAAAACCCGTAGAAAGCATTGCCAAATTAGAGACCAACAAAACACTTCTTTTGGTCCCCAACTCTTTGCTCACTGATGGCACATACACAGATAATAACAACAATAGCTAACTAACATTTATTTCCTCCCTTCAACAAAGTACCAGGCACAGTACTAAGTGCTTTCCATACATCATGGGATTTAATTCTTACAGCAATCCTGTCAGGTACTATGATGGTTATTCCCATTTTGTAAATTAGGAACCTGAGGCACGAAGAGGTGCGATACCTGCCCGAAATCACACAACTAGTTTTAGTGTAGAAGCAAAGCACCCTTATCAAAAGATTCTTCCATGGCAGTGGTTCTCTGCAGAGTCTGATGGTGGATGCTCAGTCTAGCACAACCTTTTATCACCCAAATCAGTCCTGCCTCTAGATAATGTGACTGATTTTTCTATGTGGTTTACGTATTGGATAATTCTGTTACCTGGAAGTTAAATCTTCATTTAAAATTCATTCTGCATCAGCTTTCCTGGTGGTGAGCTGTGGCCTGAGTGAGCTAAAAACTACTACTGTAATCCACGAAACAGTCACCCATCCTCCTTTCCTTTCTATCTTCCTACCTTTATTCCTTCCATAAACATGGTTGAATGCCTACTCTATTCCAGGCTGTATACCACTCTGCACATTACGAAGCCTTTTATTACCTTATAATCTAGTAGGAGAAATGGAAAAGAAAGCAAATAATTTCCCCCCAAAATGTGCTGCGTTCTGATAGAAGTATGTACAAGATCTTGCGAGGACGGAAAGAATAATTGTGTTTGAGATAGGAAGAAAAGGCAAGGCCCCTCTGCAACCATAATTTTGAGCTAAGTCTTCGAGTCCCAACACTGTTTCACTTGGTAGGCACACTTAGTCAGTTACATTCTATTTCATATCTCTGGCTTGTCTGTAAGTAGTTTAGTAACAGACCATGTGGTAAAAATATAGATTCTATCTGGGTCAGGCAGCTCAAGCTCTGACAAGGCTGAAGGTTAATCTATGCTCAAGTGATGGGGAGTGACTTTGTGGCTTTCCTACCATATCTCATCAAATCTAAGACGCGTCAGGGACTCATATCAATTTAGCCTTTTCTCACAAAGACCTGGAATTTAAATGTATGGCATTGATTTTTGAGGTAATAAAATACAAAATAATTTATCTGTGGAGCCAGCAAGGTGATTTTCTCATCATGCTATCAGAGTACCATAAAACATATTTTTCCTATTAAATTTTCTTTGTGCATTTGTTAGAATGAATTCTACATTTTAACATCTCTAAAAATGGGATGTGCTTTACAATGAGTGGTCTCTAAGACTCAATGGAAATGTAGTTGGTGTGGCCACATCAGTATATACTAGATGAATATCAGTCCTGCCAGTGGCTATAACCAGGACAGAAGTTTGTAGTGTATGATTAAGAGTGAAAATTCTAGAGCCAGACCGCCAAGGTTTGAATCCTAATTCTGCCACTTATTAGCTGTGTGACCTGGGGCAAGGTATTTAACCTCTCTGTGCCTCAAGTTCTTCATCTTTACAATGGGGCTAACAATGTTGCCCTCATAAAGGTGCGAGAGGACTGAACTAGTTAATATAAGTAAAGCACTTAGCATAGTGCCCATACATAGTAAATGCCCAATGAATGTCAGCCTTTTCCTTTTTAATAAGCACAAGTAGACTCACTACTTTAATAACACCCTGATTTTAATATGGTAGAAGGACATCTGAATTCATAAACCACCTATTACCCCTCCTAGTAAGTCAAATTACTACATTCTCACCCATTACCTTGAATCATTTATAGAATTGTCCTTATTTTGCAAATTAGAAAATCGGAGTAAAAGACCTGCTTATATTAAGATAACAGAATTGTAACTAAAACCCAGGTTTTCTTATTGCCATTACAGTGAACTTCCTATCTAGACCATACCTAAGTACTACTGCCAATATATTTCTTATCTTTTAACCCCTTCATCTTCTTCTAACCCACCCTTTCACCATCTAACATCATTTAAACCATGGTCACTTTAGTCTCCAAAATGGGCAGTGCTGGTGGGAAGGCAGGAGTCCTTAATATCTATGTAAGATATTCATCAGATATCCACCAAAAATATATTTTTTAATGAAAGAAACAGAAAATCACCATTAGATTATCATAATAATAATTGCTTCAAGCAAGATCCCTTGGTGGATGCTAAAATTACTGGTTGAAAGGTTAAGCTGAAAACAGAATATATGCATATTGTTTCTGTTAGAAAACCTGAGCCAGCTGGATTCTTCCTTTATGCCATGCTGGCATAGAAGAAAAGGCAGTGCTTCTTTGTTTCAATAAGAACATTTCCCCAGCCGCCCCCATCTCCAAGTTATCTGCCTTCTATGATTCAGGTGGAAAAAGCTGATAAGATAAAGTTGGCAATTATTTGATTACTTCCTTTGAAATGTCTACCAGTAACAAGATTGATCAACACTCTTATTATGCAAATGTTTCTTATCTATTGCCAACTTTCAGATGACCAGACACTGGAGACAGTTACCAGTATCAGAGAAGATATAGACCCTTGTTGCCTCAAAGACAACAATGTAATGATTCACACCAGTAACAAATACACAAGGAAAATTAAACAAGAATAAAAACTATGTTTTATAGTACCCTGGTAACAAGATGAGGAAATCCCCTTACTGGTCCCACAGATAAAACTTAATTTATTTTAAATATTTTGTCACCTCAAAATCAATGCCATACATTTAATTTTCAGACATTTGTGGGAAGAGACTCAATACATGTTCCCACTGATCCCATAGTTCACCATTACCCACTGCAGAATGTTCTCAGGAAGAACTCTAACACTCACAGGTGTTAGGTGGGTATGGGCTCCTAAAATAAGTGTCAGAGAAGGGAAAGAGCTGGGAAGGAGCTCTGAACTTGTGAAGAAAATGAAAATATTCTATTCACGCAGCTCTACATGACAATCTGATCTTGGACAAGTTCCTTAACCTTGTTAAGTCAGTTTTCCTCATGTGTATAAAATTAAGGCTAGATTAAATAACCCTTAGGACTGTCTAGCTCTACCCACTTGAATTAGAGATATAATTATTTGGGGAAATAACACTGCTGGATTCCAACACTCCCATTGTTTTCAAGATTTCATTGACATAATAATTCAAGATATTCAACATTCCAGCTTTTGTTTGTTTGTTCCCCAATATAAGTGCTTCATATGTAATTTTTAGTGCCAATCCAACAGCATTTTAGAACAGAAGGCTATTGAGTGGTGATATGAACAACAAAATCAGCTGAGTCCAACTCCAGAAAACTTCTGTTACAGATCATGTGCATTCATTCAACAAATATTGACTGTAATGGTTTATATCAGTGATATATCTGTTTAGAAGGGCATAGTTAACTTCTCCAAGAAGCAGACAACAGATAAATCACAAGAGATAACAATGATCTTAAGTTAGTTAAGTATGAGCAACACTCTATTGCTCCAAAGCAAAAGATACATAGAAACATTATACCTAGTGACTAATAACAATAGTAATAATGTAATAGTTAACATTTATCGAGGCTTCCTTTATGATCTATTTTATTGTCCCATTAAATGCTCATGACAATCCTCTGATGTAGGTACTATCACTAGCCCCATTTTGCAAATGAGAAAGGCAAAGTGTAGAGAAGTTAACTAAACCAGGGTCATATAGCTAGCATGTGGTAGAGCCTCGAACACAGACAGGTCTGACTCCAGAGTCCCCACTTAGCCGTTGGAAACAAACAAAGAAACACCCAACATTTCTTGTCACACACAACCTTTGTTTTCTGAAATATATGTAACTATGAAGATATCTTGGTCAGCATTTAAGGATGAAAAGATACAATGTAACAGAGGCTGTCAACTTCTTTTTGTCTCCAGACACTGACACTTGCAACACGTTGTACCTCATCACAACCCAGTGATGGAGTTGAGGAAGAAATACCACCCAGCTAATCCTGATATACCCACCTTGAGAATTCCACAGTATACATACTCATATCTTTATTCATAAGCAACACTACATATGGCTCCACCCAAATCTTGCTTGTGGCTCCAAAAGATTTTTAAATAAAATGTATATTCAAAGATTTTTGCCACATTTCTCTCATGCAAGACTCGTGTTAAAAAAATTTCACCACATACTTCAATAGCAGCTTATAATAAAGAAAACTGAATTAATAAAAAAATTTTAAATGATATATGTTTATAAATTACAGGTATATTATTTCTATATAGATACTGCAGTAAACTGGGGAAGAGAACAATGACTAAGATGGGTAATCCAGGGAAAGCAGATACTGAACCCAAATCAGGAAGGACTGAGACATAGTCACATATAACTGGAAGGAAGAAGGTTCAACAATTAATCAAGCTAGCAAAAGAAGTATAACAGGGCTTCCCTGGTGGCGCAATGGTTAAGAATCCGCCTGCCAATGCAGGGGACATGGGTTCGAGCCCTGGTCCGGGAAGATCCCACATGCCACGGAGCAACTAAGCCCGTGTGCCACAATTGCTGAGCCTGCGCTCCAGAGTCCGCAAGCCACAACTCCTGAAGCCTGGGCGCCTAGAGCCCATGCTCTGCAACAAGAGAAGCCACCACAATGAGAAGCCCACACACTGCAACAAAGAGTAGCCCCTGCTTGCCGCATCTAGAGAAAGCCCATGTGCAGCAACGAAGACCCAACGCAGTCAAAAATAAATAATTAATTAATTTTAAAAAATAAAAATAAAAAATAAAATACATTAATCACCTCCAATTGAAGACAAGGCAAAAGCCCTTCAATTGTACAATTAAATAGATTTTTAAATTGGAAATCTTTGTACTTGCATGGAGGTCCAAAAAATGCTGCTGAAACTTGTGTAGCTTTAAAATCAGTCTACTGCAAATTTGTGGAGGAGTAGAGATCTTGCTTCTTGTTTTAACACTTGAAAGCATGACAAGTGTTTGACATTACTTAAGATTCAAGCAACATTAGTTGCCATCAAAATGACTTTATCACATATAAAATTTGCATATAGTTGATGTTTTGCCTTGCAACTTTAGGTTGAATTCATTAAGAAACTTATCTGCCTCAAAAGCTAATTTCCAATGCCATTCAGTGTTCCATAATAGAGGAACACTTTTTCTTCTCATTAACAAAAATTTCAATTTTGGCCCTAAGATTTTAAAAAATCACAATAAAATTTTACCACTGCTGAGTCATCAAACTGATGTGTGGTAGGGCAAGAGAGAAGATTCAGCTTCTATTTCTGATAAAAATTCACAGAATTGATAAAGGTTAAGTCCACAAGAGCAAATGAAGCTCACCATTGACACTACTGGCTCAGTAACACAGGGTAGACTCAAATATTTTCTGCAAAGCACCTGGTAATGAATAATACCACAAATAAGCTACAAACATCTTACATTTTCATAAGACTTGTAAATTTGTACAACTAAGCTTTTTTCTCTGCTTCACACATTTTTATCACTGTAAGTTGTAATACATCTTAGTAGATTCCACTTCATGTTTACTGATTAATTTTTCTCAAATTCTTTGAGCTATTCCCTTTTTTAGTTGTAACATGCAGACTATTCATATAGGGTAATTCTTTTGTCAATTCAAACTCAGCTTTGACCTTTGGAATAAAAAAACAACTTAGTAGTATCAGTAACACCTTTTGGACTCAAGAGCCAAGAAAAACCAAAGAAATCATTTGCCCTGATTTTTAACTATTAATGTTGCTCCCAATATCATCAACTCTTTGGTCAATTATTCTCCCCAAGAGGTTAATAGTCTTAAACAAGTTTATTTTCTCTGGACACATTCCTTCAGTTGTTGCAATTAAGCAGAATTTAATAAACTCACTATCAGTAAACAGTTTTCCTTATTTGGCTAAGCCATTCTAAACTTACTGTGACTCTCATTTTCATTTTTTATATTTTTGAAGAAATTCTGCTGTTATGATTAAAAAATTTTTTTTTCCTAATTGGCTTTTCTCCAAGTTGGAAATATTGTGATGAGTGCTTGGTCTAGTAATGTCGATAGAGATTGTATTCTTTATGTGTCATAGAATATTCATCTTTTAAATTTTCTTCAACCATTTAAAAACATAAAAAACATTCTTAGCTTATGGACTCTACAGAAAACCAGTGGGAGGCTAAATTCCAACTATGAGCCATAGTTTGCCCATCCCTGCTCTAGAACACAGGTGTAATTTCTTCCCACTCTCAGATTCAGAACCTAGGATTATCTAGAAAGGTGTGTGATAAGAATCAGTTAGTCATTGGGCTTCCCTGGTGGCTCAGTGGTTAAGAATCCCCCTGCCAATGCAGGGGACACAGGTTTGAGCCCTGGTCTGGGAAGATCCCGCATGCCGTGAAGCAACAAAGCCCGTGCTCCACAACTACTGAGCCTGCGCTCTAGAGCCCGCGAGCCACAACTACTGAGGCCGTCCACCACAACTACTGAAGCCCACACACCTAGAGCCTGTGCTCCGCAACGAGAAGCCACTGCAATGAGAAGCCCGGGCACTGCAACAAAGAATAGCCCCCTCTCGCCACAACTAGAGAAAGCCCGCGTACAGCAACGAAGACCCAACGCAGTCAAAAATAAATAAAGAATTTTTAAAATTATATAAAAAAAGAATCAGTTAATCATCATTTATTAGCTTCTCTTCCAGGTAGGGTGGATCCTACTTTATTAAAAGGATGACTACTTCTACTAGACTGTTTATAAACTAGTTCCTGTACAACCAATGGTTGCTCACTTTTTATTTTTAACATCTTTATTGGAGTATAATTGCTTTACATTGTTGTGTTAGTTTCTGCTGTATAACAAAGTGAATCAGCTATATGTATACTTATATCCCCATATCCCCTCCCTCTTGCATCTCCCCCCTGCCCTCCCTATCCCACCCCTCTGGTGGTCACAAAGCACCGAGCTGATCTCCCTGTGCTATGCAGCTGCTTCCCACTAGCTATCTATTTTACCTTTGGTAGTGTATATATGTCAGTGCCACCCTCTCACTTCGTCCTAGCTTACCCTTCCCCCTCCCTGTGTCCTCAAGTCCATTCTCTATGTCTGCATCTTTATTCCTGTCCTGCCCTGGTTGCTCACTTTTAAAGTCAGTAGTGAAATTAGTCATCTCTAATTTCACCCCTTATCTCAACTCTGCCAACATTAAAAGCATTCCTACCTTGCCCTCTTTTTATTCGAGGTCAGAATACGTGGTTCTTTTCTTTTTTAAATTTTATTTATTTATTTATTTATGGCTGCGTTGGGTCTTCGTTGCTGCATGCAGGCTTTCTCTAGTTGCGGCAAGAGGGGGCTATTCTTTGTTGCAGCGCACGGGCTTCTCATTGCAGTGGCCTCTCTTGTTGTGGAGCACGGGCTCTAGGGGCACGGGCTTCAGTAGTTGTGGTGCATGGGCTCAGTAGTTGTGGCTTGCGGGCTCTAGAGCACAGGCTCAGTAGTTGTGGCGCACGGGCTTCGTTGCTCCGCGGCATGCGGGATCTTCCCAGACCAGGGCTCGAACCTGTGTCCCCTGCATTGGCAGGCGGATTCTTAACCACTGCGCCACCAGAAAAGCCCAGAATATGTGGTTCTTGGACAAGGTACTGTTCAAAGTACTGAACCAAAGCCCTCATTTGTGTCATTCTTGCCAAGTGAGGCCTTCCAACAGCCAGAAAGGCCCCTGCTACACAGGTAATGCTAAGAGTTTGGACTTTTCCACTTGAACCTGAGACTATGGGGTCATAGAGAATGCTATAAAAACTCCGTGCTATAAAATCTAGACATTTCTAGATCCTAGAACTGGGATACAGAGACATCAGCTCCTAGCTTTACAATTCAGAACTCTACAAAGATGACTCAGAGGGGAGTCCCCCTTCTATCCCTACCAGACAATAGAGAATGCCTAGCCGTCCAGTCATCCTGGCAGATCCTCCCCTCTACTCCTCAGCCCTCACCTCTATACCTCACTCATCCTTTCATATTTGGGGGCTCCTCTTTGTGACCATGGCTAAGTAGAGACCTGACATGGAAACTGAGCCCCTCAAATTTCACATTCTACTGTATACAGAAAACAAGTCACATGCAAACCAGGATACGGATGTTATAACATCTCCTGTAAAGTTACTTTGTAGGCATGGTCACCAGCTAGGAATCTGAAACTTCTACTAATCCATGAAAAAACTAACCGAAGCAGGGTCTGTTAGTTCAATACAGTGATGCTATCAAAGTTCGTGTTTCAACTCGTTGTCCCTTTCTGTTTTTACTCGTTCCCCACCTCACACCTTCTCTTTTCTCCAACTTGAAGTGAGAGTGTTGGGGAGGCTATGGCCACTGGCTTAGTCTACCAGCTAAACTTGCTTTAATCATATGTACGGTGAAGAGGTCTAAAGGATAAGTAACAAGTGTGCTTCCCTTGAACCTCCACTCCCAACTCATGATGTCAAGCCTATACCTTGCTGAAGACCCAAAGCGAAATATTCTTTCAAGGGCCACCACTTTACAATGGCAAAAGCATGTGCCTAGGCTCAAACACCCTTCCATTATGTGAGCGTGGGGACGGTAACTAGGAGACAAGGAGCACAAAGGACATCAGTGGTCTAACAGGAACCCTGGGCTGAAGCATCCTGAAGAGGAAGAAGAGAATTGGGATCCTAATCATAATGCTTACAGTCTAAAGAATGTATCTGGTCTACAGAATGGAGAGAGATGTTTCTTTCTCCTCAAAATAGTTATACCTTGGTGTGGGGAGAGGGAGATAAGAGCATTTCTTAACATATTCCAGCACAGTTTTCAAGAGTTGTAACTGGTGAATGAATGCCAGGGGCTGAGCGCAAAGCCAGATAAATGGGTAGCAGGCCAATCACACAATTTATCTTGTTGCTGCCAAAATAGTGCCCTCTAGCGGGAAAAATTTTAAACAGTCCTTACTAACACTGACCAGCATCTATTTCTACAAAATATCCACACACAGGCAGCTAAATGGCAACAATTATAACTAGCTGAAACTCTGAAAACAAGTGCTGACATAATTGCGTTTATCAATAACAGCTAACACTGGGCACTTTCTATGGTGAGGCACTGTGCTAAGCAAACACTTTACAGGCATTATCTCACTTAATCCTTACAAGTGTGTGAGGCAGCCCAATTGGCTCTGCTTTATAAATTGAATCTTACAGCTGTAACTTGCCCAAGGCACCCCAACTAACAAGGGGGGAAAATCTGACACTTAGATTTTAAATCCTTGTACGAAATCTGACTCAGAAAAACACAAAGAATGAGAACTACAGCAGAAAGTTGGGAAACGTTTGCAAAACTTTGTTCATTTTTAATAGAATATTGATTCTGCTTTAACTGGGAATAATAAGTAAATCTCTTTCTGAACAAAATTTTTCATATTTCCCCCAGGTCCAAAAAAAAAAAAAAAAAAAAATGAAGACCGAAATGATCTGAGGTCCTTCCAGGGCTCCTGTCATCAGGGCTTCTGAATTCCACTCCAAGAGACTTCTTTGTGCTTCTTTCTGTTGTCTTCTTATACTCATGTCCAAAGGCCAACATAAATCATTCAGTAAATCAAATAACATCTAGTACTGCAAACTAAGACAAATAAATAGCTGTCTAAATATTATTATAAAAAAAATAAAACCTATATTCTAGGGACTTATTTTACAATATCATAGGAACCTCAGTAAAACTGTATTTCTGAACAAAAACTAAATAAGGCCTACTTTCTAGCTTTATTTCCTTAAGAAATCACTAATGTAATGCATTTATGTCACCGTATCAGGCTTTAAAGACTAACTACTGGAAAGAAGGAAAATGGTATTTGGAAAGAAGTTCAAGTTGACTGCGGCCACAAATCAATGGAGGGACTAACGGCAACAGTAGCAAAGATTAACATTCACTTGAATCTGCAGCAAAACCACTGGTCCCATTCCTTCTGCCTACAGAATGAAATCCAAAATTCTTGGGGGGCCATCCTCAGATGGCCCCCCAAACCACTTTCTCAGCCTCATTCATTCAGAGAAGAACTATATATGTAGCACTTTTAATTACCCCTAGGCACTATTCTAGTTGTTGAGGGGTAAACAGTGAATAATGCAAAGCTCCTGCCCTCAACACTCAGTGAAGAAAAATAAGGTAGGAGGTAAAGGGGAAAAGCAGACCAGCATGGGGCCTGGGCGGGGAGGGGTCAGGGTAGGCCTGTCTGGTAAAGTGGCATTTGAGCAGACACCTGAAGTGAGGGAGGGAATCATGGGGTGTTTGTGCAAAGTCTGACCAGATGGGAGGAAACACTGCAAAGGCTTGGAGGCAGAGGCATGTTTGTAGTTACTTGATAACAGCAAGACCAATGTGGCTGAATCAGAGAGCAAATGGGGTGACAGGAAAGGTCTAGGCCTTGCAGGGGTGAAGGGAGAGGTGTTGGCACACCTTATTGGGTTTTTTAGGCTAGGGTAGGAACTTCACAATTACTCCGAGACGGGAAGCCACGGGAAAGTTTGAAGAGGTACAACATCATCAGACACGTTTTTCAAGGATAATTCTTGCTACAATGTACAGAGTAGAATGGGGAACCACAAGGATAAATTCAGCCTTCTGTCTTATTCCTAGCGCCTCCCCCCACCTAGGTGTATTACCATTATTAGCAGCTAGTGTTTACTGAAATCACATGTGTGAGGCATTACCATTTAATTCTTGAAACAAAACTGCCAAGTACCTACTACAAATGGAAGGGAAAATTTAAATAAAGCCTCAGGCAAGATCAAGGAGCTTGTTTACAACAAAGAGCTAATAAATGGTGGAATCATAAAACAAATCTGCCCGATGTTAAAGCACTGGTTTCTTCCACTACAACACACAACATACCCTTCCAAGTCAGTAATTTTGTATCAGACCTTTTTAATGACTCAAGCCTTTGAACGTCTTACTCTCTGCCTAGAGCAAACACCCTTTCATCCAATTTCTTTGACAGCAAATTTGTTCATTTTGGAGATCAGCTCAAGCATTCCCTCCTGAGCGAACTCATTCCTGATTCTTCCAGCCATTTAGCTGCTCCATCGCCTGTGCCTTAATAGCAGTTGCTCCATCTTCGTTTCTCTGAAACAATACTTACCTGGGGTAGTGTAACTGTATCCATTTATGTATTTCCATCGAGTTCCTCAAGATAGCCATACTTTGTCATCATCTCTCCCACCCTTACACTCCTCTCTCCTCCTTCCACCGCCACGCAGAGCAAAATAAATGAATGCTGAATGGAATAATAAATTATCAAAGAACAATATGTAGATCCTTTATGCATCTACTCTATGCATCTTGGACATCTGATGCCACATTTCTTAAAAAATGAAAACAACTCACCAAAAAAAAGAGAGATAAATATGAGGTGATGAATGTATTAACAAGATGGAGGAATCTTTTCACAATGTGTGTATATCAAATCATCATGACATACACTTTAAATATCCTACAATTTTGTCAATTATACCTCAACAAAGCTGGAAAAAAAGTAGCTATGGGTGGCAGTAAGAAAAAATACAGGGCTTCCCTGGTGGTGCAGTGGTTGAGAATCTGCCTGCCAATGCAGGGGACACGGGTTCGAGCCCTGGTCTGGGAAGATCCCACGTGCCGCGGAGCAACTAGGCCCGTGAGCCACAATTACTGAGCCTGCGTGTCTGGAGCCTGTGCTCCGCAACAAGAGAGGCTGCGATAATGAGGCCCGCGCATCGCGATGAAGAGGGGCCCCCGCTTGCCGCAACTAGAGAAAGCCCTTGCACAGAAACGAAGACCCAACAGAGCCATAAATAAATAAATAAATAAATAAATAAATAAATAAATAAATAAATAAAAGATGTTGAAAAAAATACAGTGGATGGATGTTAACTAGACTTATATACAAATATCAAATATCGAATCATTATATTGTACACCTGAAACTAATAAATGCCAATCATGTATCACTACGAAAAATAAAGTGCATACTCTAGAGTTTTGCTGTTAAGTAGGGCTCTAGATCATTTGTACAATATAGACATTTAAACAACACAGGGAAAGCTAGACAGCATTCAAAAAAAGGTGAGACAATAATGAACATAAAACTTTGTCCAAAAAAATAATTTAGAAACTAGAAACAGCCTGAAAGATGGAAGTAACATTATTTTTGTTGGTTTCAGTATTAGGAAGACCAAACTGTGCATGTGCGATTGTCTTGAAAGGCAAAATTAAGAGTAATATGTGGAAGACACAGAAAAAATCATGGCTTAATTGAAGCAATATACTACAAAACAAAGCATTCCAATTGCAGGAAACGCTCAGAAACACTCAAATAAAAGTTACGTGGCACCTTGATGAAAAACAATTGAAGGAATGCAATCTACTCCTCTGATATTCTGATCTTCATTCATATAATTCCAGAATATTTATAATAGTCCCAGATTTCTAGTTCAGATCCGTTTTCTTTTGCAAAATTATCAGATTCATTCGATTTTGAAAATATTGGCCCAAGGTTTCTTACTGGGCCTGTTTTCCAAATGACCTGACATTTTTGCTATTTTACCTTTATTCCAGGTTCTTGGTTTGGACAGGCTACATAGTATATTGCAAAACAGGGAGGTCAGAGTTGGACAGGTGAAGCATTTATTTCCCTTATGATGTTTTCTCCCACCAAAACCTTTCTAGAACCTGACGAGTTTCCATGCCAGTCATCAATTTATAGTCTCTCAGCTCCAAATTCACCCTGACGGGGCTCACCTGCTGCTTTCTGGCAGCTCCACTATCAGTAAACAAGGTGGGTATAAAGACACCAGGTAGTTCTCTGCCCCAGTCACAGTCCCAGAATGTATGGCTCTCCTTGGCGACCTCACAGACCTGGCCCAGGCTGGTGATCACCTTCCTTCAACTTTCCCAATACAAACCCCTTACGCCCCAGGTGTCCAGCCAGCACTGTCCAGCACGCAGAAAGAATCCTCACTCCCTCTCCAGGCCCACACCCAGACACCACCTGCAGCTGCCCTGAACCTTGGAGAATGGCTTCCTGCTTGCCTAGTAACTGAAAACCGACTCTGGTCTGGGCAAACCAGTAAACTGTGCCATCAAGTGGACTGCAGGTACCCCTTCAACAAGCTCTGAACCCAAATCTTAGCTCCTTCTTATAAGGTTGTCCTTCCTTGAGTACTCTCCCTTATCTCTGGGGTACCATAGAGAGCTCTCTTGTATCTTATCTCTTTTGTCACAATTTAAAACTTTTTTCCCCCTGTGGAACCCGGGAGAGAGGGAGGCAGCCAGGTCCAGGGAAACACCACTTCTTCAGCTGCTGCAAATGCTGAACTCCTGGGAGTCTGACCAGTTTAAAACTTTTTTTTATATTAAGCTTCTCTTGTTTACAATCACTGTGTGGTTTCTGTTTCTAGATTGGACCCAGACTGATAGTTTCCCATCAAGCCAGGCTCAAAGAAGCAACACAACGAAAACCAGCCACTGAAAGTTTCCCTAGACTTAGTTCTAGATCTGTAAAATAGCTCATGTACCTGATGAAATGCAGAATATATAAAAACTCAAAAATCTTAAAGTTTTGAGGGCTCAAGAGGTTAGAAAGCTTATAGCCAAGTCATCCAAAATACAAAAATGTTAATCTTATTTGATAAACTGCAATATCAAAAAAGAAATCTCTTCCATAATAGGTTTAATTTACCTCATTTTAAAAAGAATTTGCAGGACATCACATAAATAAAAGACGTGTTTCTCCTATCTTGAGCTTACAACCTTATATAGGAAATCAGGCTTAGAATTATCAATTAACACTTTAAATTTACATGTTTCTGGTTATACATCATTATGTAAGAGACACTATCAAGGAGACAAAACAAAATCAATCATCTAATATTTTTTGAGACATTTTCTCCCCTAGGGATACAAATTTGCTACAAGAGGAATATCAAAAACATAAACAAGAAATATAACAGCTAAATGAGCGATGGGGAAGGAAAATGGAGAGCCAACCTACCAGAGTTTGGAAGGTGAGAATGTTTGGAAAAGTAAGTATAAACTCTGTCAGAGCTTTAAAGAAATGGCAGAGTAAGCTTTAAATAACCAGAATGAAAGAAAACTGAGTATTTCAAGTATGGGAAATAATATGCATAAAGGTGAGAATATACATAGAAAGTCTGGGAGAATCTGAGTAAAGCAATTTAGCTGCAGCAAACTTGCTGAAATAAATCAGTAAGATTACAGTGGTGGTGTGTACAACAGTATCTTGTAAACACTAGTCAGGATGTCTTTGGATGTATGAACTGAAAATGAGGGGAAGAATGGTTAAGGGTTAAATAAATATTAGGAGGCAAATGGACTAGTCTCGGTTAATGTAACGAAGTTGCTACATTGTAAAAAAAAGTTGTTACACAGACATGTCTGGTCTACTGGTAAGGACAATGTAGAATTAACTGGGAGGGTAAAAAAACTAATTTTTTTTGTTCAAAAAAGGAAAATGATCTTAGCCACTGATGAATTTTGTTCCCTTTCATGCTACTTGCCTATTGTCAAGTTTACTTCTTGAGAGCACTTCAAACAAAGAGGTTTTGAGACACAGTGAAAGGTGGGACAGGAAAAAAGGAAACAAATTCAAAGGTATGAGTGATTCCACATATTCAAAACAAAGGGGGAAAAAAGAAATCTTGTCATGATTTATCTTCAGGCAACATTCTGGTATAACTGCATATGATTTAACAAGACATTATCCCAAACATTAAATACAAAATAATAACCCCCAAAGTCCACATTTATAAATTTCAACAAGAAATAACATAACTAGAGAGACATATAACCCAAACAAACCCAAGAAGACAGAGTTCCTCAGTTTGGTCAGAAATCTCTATGAAGCTGAAATGAATTGTCCCAGAAAAAACTGAGAGTTCTTACTGATAATAAAGAAAATACAGTTGAGTTTCAAGTCTTCACATATGCATCACACTTTTATCCCTTGATCTCAAATAATTTTTGGAATTAGGTTAAATTTTTTCATGCTCAATTAAAGATCTGAAATGTCTTATTAAAATTTTACCACTTTTTCTATTTAATATTTTTCAATATACCTAAAAGAGAGAAAAAGGTTGATAAAACTTTATATTCACAATTCTATTTTTAAAATCTAATTGTTCTCATCTGCTTTAAATTCCCAACTCAGCAGTCTCAATACGGTTGTCTCCTTTTTTTCCTCTGGAAATCTCAAAATAAAAAATACTGAAATATTTAACAATTAACTAAATCAATTCCTTAAAGAATTTATTGAACATTTATCATTTACATTTTTTTCTTGTTTGAATCTCCTATATATTTTTTTGAAAGGTTAGAATTAATCATTTAGATAAAGTTCTCTTTTTTGCTAAAAAACTTAAACTTCCATATTTAATACAAAAGGGTAAGTATAATCAAGTTTCTTAAAATACTAGTTATAACAAAATTTTAGAACAGGCTTATCTTATTTAGTACTGGATATATGTTCTTGCAAATGGGAGCACTAACCAAATCAGTGCTACTCAGAGTCAACACAGCATAATAATCCCTTTGGAGATGCTTTCTAGGTATACTAAACATATTACATCTGATCAACATATAATATGTAATTATCTGATATCTTTGTCTGCTCTGCCTTTAGAAGTCGTTGAATACTGGATTTCGCTGGAACATGCTCCGCTCAGATCTATGTTCATCCACTTAAAATCTATCTGCACTTTTAACGGCCAACCACATTTCAATCATCAAAGTAATGTCTTGTTTGATTGTATGCAAACTATCTGCTGTGAAGCAGAAGACCATAATCAGAAACAGAATGTCTGTGGCAAAAACACCTCCACAGAGTAAACAAAACAAACTTATTAGCAAGTGACTCTCAAACTGGGCAAAAAGAATAGTACAGTGACTGACGCACTAGGCAAGGAAAAAAAGACAGGATTGACTCCACAGTCTTTGGCATGTAAGTTCTATAACAAAGGTCTTAGATAGTGCTTTAAATTGGGGGGGAAAAATTCTTTGACCCAATGTACTTAGAAATTCCTATTTGACAGTGAAGCTACTTATTAGCAAAAACGCTCCAGTTTGGGTAGTGTTAATTTGTACTATTTGTATACATACCTATTCTCTAATTTCATCAGGCTTTTTTAATATGCTTCGCCATGTCTCATGAATTATTTCTTCATTTTGTTGGTAAAGATGCTTCCTGCTTATTAGACGCTCACTTGGTAGAAGTTGCAAAATTATAGAGCAGTCCTAGCTAGTGACAAACCCTAAAGAAAGTTTGCTTTAAAGAAAGTTCAGCACTTACAAAATAGCTTTAAAATACAGTTACTTTCTGATTTTCCATATTCACTTAAGTTTAGTTACCAAATTTCATAAAGCAACTGGCCACTGATATAGTTTTTACTAGTTTGAGCTAACCTCAAAACTTAAATCTGGGAAATAATATCAAAATATTAAAATCTCAAATATTCCCCCCCCCAAAATATTTTATAAACTGTTAAGTACTGTCAAGATTATCTTACATAGAATCAAAGCATTAATTAAATGAGGTTTTCCTGGAATTCACAATGTAAAACATCCTTTTAGCACTGCATCAATTAATGTTACTTACAAATATAACATATTCTTAAATGTTTGCTTTATGAAACTTGAAAGTAACATACTTCCCTATGGATAAGATACACCATAACAATTTTGACATTCCTCAAGCTCCTTAAGTGGACGCTAACTTTATAAAAGAGTCTATTTAAGAGATTTTGGATAGAAACCAGGAAAAGCTTCTTAATGATCCAGAATCAGATGATAAAATGATGAGGATGCTGAAGAAGGTTAAGTCCATGTAAGCTTCAAGAATGGAAATCATCCATCTTCGAATGTTAGACATCTGACAGCCTGAAGACCAAAGTCAGACTAGGACATACGGTGTGGGTCCTTCTAGTTCACCTCCTGGTAGTTTGGCACAAAATGAGGATAGGCCACAAAAATCTATGGACATTTTCAAGTCTGGTTTTTAAAAAATATATAATACTTGAACCAATCACAGAATAATATATGGCTTCTAATTACTTTGTCAGTTTAAGCAATAGGAAAAAAAATACATTTTTGTTCTGTGGTGACTATTTATTGGTTAGACTTTTATTTTCCTCTTCACATTTTCGGTGACTGTTTCCCACTGGAATCATCAACCAGGTCTCTCAGGCGAGATAAATGGTCCAAAGCCCTTCATTTAAAAAGTATAAAACACGTTATAAACCAATATTAAGGAGTGAATAGGTAATGCAAAAAGAAATGGTGACTACATTGTTTCTTAACTTCAAAATTAGTATGAGAGATAAGTTTATGGAATAGTTTTAGTATCAAAACTGAAAATTTTTCTTTATAAAACCTTGCAATCTGAATAACTGAGGGTTAAAATAATTCATCTAAAATTATATAAACACTTACTTTAAAAAATTATATGTTTGACATTTAAGGGTTTTTTTTTTGAAAGTGTGCCAAGTAGCCTAATAAGAAACAATAATAGGTATAATTTGTGTCACACTTAAAGCATCTTTTTCAAGTACTTTGCAGAATGAAATGATACCTTCTGATATACTGTGTATAACATTTAAGAAATAAAGGACATAATTCATTTTTAACATGTACATTCAAGGCAGCTAAATTGAAATAGCACTAAAGAATCAGTTACAATTGAGGAAAACTCATTTTTATTGAGCACGGGGGAAAACAAATGACAATTACATTGAATAATGTAGTATTATACCAACAACCTGGTTTTTCTCAATCAGCCCTCAGACAAACCAAGAAGATAGGAGCCCTTAAGTTTCCAGTCTTCCTCTAAAAGTATTCTTCCAGCTTTCCCTCTCCCTTACCCTTCAGATCCTTGAGGATCACTCAGAAAATATCAGTTAATCAACCATATTTCAGATCTCTGATAAATAAGAGACCAAGAAAAACAGAAATAATATACCAGTAATCTCTAAGGTGAGAAATTAGTGAGAAGTTACTGAAAGGTGGTGACTACAACACCTTATTCTACAGTCTCCAACACAGGTTCAACTGATGTATATTAAATAAAATACATCTTCCACTTTACCAAGGATAAGGAGATGGAGGAAATTAGTAGTGTTAATTACTGCATTACGTCTATTTCCCTGTACTCTATTTCTTAGACACTTTTACTCAAATGTATTAAGAATCTGAATTCTGCCATCCTTTTGGCAGCTTCTGTTAATTTTTGAGATTGTCATCTTCATTAACTAAATGACAATAACTCACCCAGAGTTACTAAGCAATCAGAGGTAAAATTAGACTTTATTATTTCTACATCCTATAGTAATATCTCTCTACTTAAAGAATTATTTTCTTCCTACAGACATATTTATGAGGAAGAAGATAATCTGTAAATATACTTGGGGCTTATCTTCCTTTTCCTTTTCAGGCTGTGATTCAAGAGAAAGAAGATGACAAGTGGCTAGAATCTGATGTTATTGTTTACAAATCGGAGGGTCAACAGATCCTTTAGATTTAGAGGGTCTATGAAATTGGATGGGGAAAAAAATCATCTTTATTTTCACTAAATGCTATCTCTAAATTAGCATTTCCTTCCATTATGAATGTAAGCAACAGCCAAAATCTGTGACCTCATATGCCATAGAAATCAGAGGTATTTTCATATCACATTATAGTCATTGCAAGTATGTTTTATACTCATCAGTACTTCAAAATTACAATAGTTATATAATAGTTACAAAATTACAAGTTATTAAACCCACTGCTAAAACATACGTCCTCTAAGTCTTTCTGTCTACAGTCCAAAAGTTCATATGACATAACTGGCCAACTATTAGACAACTTTAGGTCTAGTTGTTCATCCACCAAATAGTGAAGTCTCACTGGTAACCCAGACATCAATGCCTTCCAATATTCCCTTTAATTGTTTGCTGATCAATATGTGAAAGGTAAGTAAAAGAGCACACCATGGTTTAATGCTTTTATTCAAGTTATGCAAAAGGCCTTCACACTAATACATGTTTTTACAAAATGAATTTTAACTTACCTGTATTTTAAATGTATTCTTATTTTAAATGCAATAAAGAGAAGCATATATTACTAATTAGAAATGTATTTTAATATTTTCATAGTTAATTCACTATAACTGGTTTCCTTTCTAATCCCATGTAGTATATTATTTTATGGTTTTAAAGCACAATGTCAGGTAGAAAGGGGAGTGGGTAATAATGGGAAGGAATAAAAAAGCTAAGTAGAAGTGTGAAATCTTCAGTCTCCCTACCTCAGCTACGCAATCAGTTGGCAGTTCCTTTCATCTAACCTCTATCTCCCGTTTTGAGAATAAAGCGATCTGTTTAGAGAAGAGTCTATCAAAAGTGATTGGTATTTCAAAGTTAAGTGTAGGGAGAAGGGAAGGATAAAATTGTAGAAGGAAATTATTCTTGATTTTCTCCTCTCAAAAAGTGAAAAAGCAGGCTAATGGGGAAAACATCAACCTAAGGGTTGTATTACAACATTGAATAGTCATTCACCTTAAAAACTGAAATTAAAAAACTCATTTCTTATTGTGACAATGTATCTATTGATGATCATTCAAGTAAATACTAATCAACCCACAGAAACTCAGTAACACTGATTATGTGATGGCAATTTAGCTATAATTTACTCATTGACATCTTACATTTGTTTTTCTACTAGTACTACTATACTGGTTGTTCTCTTAAATACTATGTTTACTGGCCTATATTCAGCCTAGTATCCAGCAAGAACTGAATGAAAGGCTTTTCAGAACAAACTGCCTACTATTTCCTAGATCTAAGTAAAGTATGAGTGCATTAGAATAAAGAAAAATATTTGCTTTAGGGTCAAGTTTTCCAAGTCTGAGAGCTAATTCTGTCTATCCCTAGTATAGAATGAAGACCAGAAAATTGAGCAAGAAAAGACATCTGAGAAATGAGACAATTTTCCAGCTATCATTAAGTTTGGTTTTCACAGCATGGCCTTTAGTATTGAGAATTACAAAATCTTACACATTCATAACCAAATTACATGTAAAACAACACATTCTGAAGCCAAAAATTTTTGGATGACTGATGATTCTGCAATCGTCTACTACTGCTCACCTTTATAGTATGCGAGCAATATACAATTGCTCATTTTTTATGACCAGCCTAAGCTTACATGACATAATAGAAGATTCTAGAAAAGGCCCTTGCTCAAAAACTACAATTTTTTCACTGCTTAAAGATAATAATTTTAATATGTAAATGCATAAGACAAAGCTAAGTGTTATAGGGATACAAAACAATTACAACTTTGATTCCTACTAAAAGCAAAATCCCTCTGGGAAAAATAACATTTTAAGCTGCTACCAATCATTTTATACTTCAGATCCAATGAATCTTTCTCAGCTATTTCTAATGAGAGAACATAAGAAAACTGAGTTTCCAAGGGAATAAAAAGAACCCACACTAAGATCCTGGAGTTTCCTAAGGCTAATGAAAGATATTTTAAAACCAGTCAGCAACCCAAAAGCAGTTATTTGAGGAATGGGGAGAAACATAATAAGAAAGCACCCAAGGTACAATCTGTAACTTCTGAAAAAGTTGGGTCTATTTATTTTAAAATATGAAAAGACCATAAATCTAAACAAAACATTTTACAGTCTAGAAAGAGGAATTCTGAGACTGAATTAATTTTAAATTATCCTTAAAACAGTCAATCTAAAGACTGAAAATAATGGGGAAAAATGTACTAACATGCTTTTGTAAGTCTAAACTTACTTCCTAACAGTACAAATGCCTTACTGATAATACTTTTGAAATGTAAAGTAAAAGCCAAATTAAGATTGCTTCAGCTACTCCAAGAGAATCAAAAGCTAAAAGCCGTCTAAGAAAACATGAATCTCACTCTCTAAAAATAGCATTCTACATGTAGCAAGACTACTGATTGCCTACGCTAGAAAGAAGTTACTACTATCAAAAAAAATTACAGAAAATGGTAAAAGCACCTATAACGAGTATCAATTTTTGTGGTTATTTAATTACTTATGGCTCAGGGCTCATTTTCACCGAGAAAAACATCTTCCAGGGTATGAACTTTAACTCGGAAAACACATTTAAGTCTATGACACAAGTTCAGTATCAAAGCTTGAGGTCATCTACTTTGAATTTTAAAGCAGAACGAGATCTTTATCCTAGATAATCAACTGAGGCACTGCACCTAGTCTAAAAGGATAATGCACCACTATCACTAATGAGAGGAGTGTTAGGAACACAGGCTATAGAATCAGGCAGTCTGGTATGAATCCCAGTGCTGTTTTACTAGCTATGTAACCTTGGGCAAGTTACTTTATTACTTGATTTTTATTACTTGATCTGTATTATGAAGATAATAATAGTACTTAACCTCATAGGGTTGTGAAGATCACATGAATTACATACAAAAGCACTTAGAACATTGATACTTGGTAAATGTTCAATAAATGTTAGCTATTAGTATCATTATTCACTGAATCCTACTAAATATGAAACACTATATCCAAGACTATGTCAAGCTACAAAGAAAGAGGCATTATTTCTACCCAGAATACTATAAGTAGAGGGGGAAAAAAAATCACACATATATACATATTTTTTTAAGTATGAAAACAGAAATGATACATATATATCATGACAATTAGAGTCATGAGTTTACATGTCTAGTGTTTCACTTTTCCACCGCTTCCTTAGGTAAGAGAATCCTAAGCAAATTCTGAAAGGACAAAAGGTAGACCGTATTTGTTTAGCCCTACTTACAGTCAAGCAAAATGGTGTTTGTTACAAAGTGAAAAATCTTAAACTCAGTATTCCATGTTTTTAGGGCACTTCATATTCACATAATCAAATCCATAAAATAAATACCCATCTCTTCTACCAATATCATGACTATAGGAAATTCTTCCCAACTTTTTAAGATATGTAACTAAGAAAATAAGTAGATTAACACCTTAGGGCATTTAGACCTATCTTTATATCCAGGACACTATATCCACTTAAATTTCTGTGGCGATATGTCAAACAATGATATACTTACTTATGATTATTTATCTCTTCTAGAGGGAATAAATGACAACACATTTCACATACAAGTTGTTCTTCCAGAATATCCACACCAATACGATCTCAAATTGTTGGTATTACTCAGAAATGAAAAGAGAATTTCTCTAGGCCATTCACATCTATTATAAAACTTCAAGTGCTACAGTTATCTCATTAGGTCCTAAGAACATTTTAAATAGAAAATAGCACAAGTTTAAGAGAAAATCTCAGGATTAAACAATATGCTCCGAGAATCTTAAATATACCTAGCACACCTCCTCTTCCAGCTACTTTAATTCCATCCTGTAACCTTCTGATTTCAATCAGAGATGTTTGTATCCATAACATACTCAGAAATTAACAGAGAACACTTACTTTTGAAGTGACCTATTAATAGGAGCCATACTTTCCTTCAACTGTAATTTAGAGAAATCATCTTCTGAAACCTATTATTAAAGACACCAAATATAATAAAACAGTGAAAATATTATATAATTATAAACTTAAATGCTATTTAATATGTGTGATTAATAAGAACATTAAAAATACTGTCTGCATTCCCAAGGAAATAATTCTAAGCAAATAATTTTCAGTAAAGCATTAAATATATATATATACATTTTTATTTTTTATTTTATTTTATTTTTTTTATAACTATATTTTTCTTCCCTCTCTTTGTTTGCCAAGTGCTATTTAATTCTATTGATTTATTTTTATTTATGGTTGTGTTGGGTCTTCATTTCTGTGCGAGGGCTTTCTCTAATTGTGGCAAGCGGGGGCCACTCTTCATCGCGGTGCGCGGGCCTTTCACTATCACGGTCTCTCGTTGCGGAGCCCAGGCTCCAGACACGCAGGCTCAGTAATTGTGGCTCACGGGCCCAGTTGCTCCGCAGCATGTGGGATCTTCCCAGACCAGGGCTCGAACCCGTGTCCCCTGCATTGGCAGGCAGATTCTCAACCACTGCGCCACCAGGGAAGCCCTATATATACTTTTTTATTCTAAAAATACTACAACTTTTTCATCTTGCAACTGTCCTAAAGTATGCTTCTAAATGTTTGTTCATTAAATATCAAATCTTGGCTTGAAATTATGACTTTACTGAACAAGCCTTTATCTCAAGAATGTTTAAAAGGGGAAGGAAAAGAAGGATGGATTGCACTGTATGTTAGTGTTATGATCATTAGAATGTAAAGAGAAAAATTAAGAAATACAACTTAAGTGAGTAGCATGTGATAGTTCCTAAAATCTAGTCCACTCACTTGTAATGAAAACTGAATTTTGTAAAGCTCTACTGAATAACAAAATAAACAATATCAATTAAAATGTATTAAGTATTTTCCAGGTATTAAGTTTTTACCAGGTGCCAAGCACTATAATAAGTACTTTCTATAGTTTGTTTCAATTTGTCTTCTCAACAATCTCATTTTACAGAAGAGGAAACTGAAATTAAGGAGGTTAAGTGATCTGTACAAATACTGCACTTGCTAGTAAGTGGCAGAATTAGAATTCACAATCAGGCTTGGGAGAACATAAGCTAGGTTTGTAAACACTATACTACTGTGAGGAAAATTCGACCCCTATGAAATATCAGCCCAAAGCAGAAACAGATTTCCAAATTCCTAGGAAATACACAAAAACACACTACTTTAAAATAAAACTTTACATAACCGTATTAAGAGTCAATAAACACATGGTAACAAAATTAAACTTCAGATGACAAAGGTTATGGGGAGAAGTCTAATGTTGAAAGGTTCTTTAGGCCACCTCAAATATAAACACAAGAAGTTGGACTAGACAGAATAATTTTGTAGGGCATTAAAAAACAACTCTTACAATCCTTTCATCTACAGTTTTAATAACATCGTATCTAAATACGATGTTGTATTTATAACCATAAACTTAATAGAACAATCCATTCAGGGGGACACAACTGCAAAAACCTTACAGTGTTAAATCTGAGTAAGTTACTTTCTAAAAAAAAGAGTAACAACAGTACAACTCCACGACATGTGTTATATACCACGCTTATTAACGTAAAATTAGAGGTCAAGCTAAGAAAGATCTAGGAGGAAATCTTACCCTTCACAGATCTCAATTCACTTTCATAGATTTCAATTCATAAATTAAGTTTGTGCTTACTTGTTTAATTTCGCCTTTTGGCTCTGTGGTTTTATTCTGATTAAAACTTTCTTGCACTGCTTGAAGATTAAATAACATTTGTTTCAGGGCTTCAACAGGACCATGATGTTTCCCTCCAGAAAGGGTACAGCTCTAAAAGTTAAAACAGATGAATGATGAACCATCCAAATTCAGAAGGGGAAAAGTTATATTTTGTATTATTTCCCCACAATATAAAATTAATGCAAAATCCAAACAATACACGTCAATAAAGTGTTCCAACAAATCAAAGCTGTAACTCATAAGCCTCCCCTTACCCAGTCACTTAAAGACAATCATTATTAACAGCTTGGCATATCCTTCCCAGTCCTTGTTCTTTTAAAATGAATGGTACATGTTTACATTTGCAATGCATTCACTTAGTACATTTAAAATTATAGATTTTTAGAACTGAAAGGTCCTCAGAGAGCAGGTAAGTCAATATGCTCTTTTCAAGTGTGTATATGATGCTGGTTATCAGCTGAACAAGGACTAGAATTTCAAATATCATATTCTCTGCACACTTCCAAATACGTTTTCACACAGGGAATGCTGGTTTTTCACCTCTTTAAGGACCACACATTCCTTGCTACCTTAAAAACACTCACACCTCGATTACCACTGATCTTATCTGCATCCAAAGAAGGCAACAGCACTTAGCCACATAAGGTGGTCAGTTAAGAGAACCTGTACAGGATATTTTTAAACGTCTTACCTTTATTTTTACATCTTTCAAATGAGTTGCTGTGTCTTGATAATCATCCACAAAGTGGAAAATAGGCCTCTTAAGATGTCTATGATTTAAAATATTTCAACATAGACAGTATAACATATATACGAAGTTAAGCATAGTGGCCAAAAATATTTTAAAGGCACTCTCCACAGTTATATGAACAGGGTATAAGAAACAAGGTGTGGGAACGTAATAAAATGGTGCAGCTCCTGTGGAAAACAGTATGGTAATTCCTCAAAAAACTAAATATAGACCTACCACAATGATCCTGCAACTCCCCGAGTATATACCCAAAAGAAGTGAAAGCAGAGATTCAAGCAGATATTTGTACACCTATGTTCATAGCAGCATTATTCACAATAGTCAAAAGGTGGAAGCAACCTAAGTGTCCATCAACAGATAAGTGGATAAACAAAACATGATACATACACACAATGGTGTATTATTCAATCTAAGAAAGGAAGGAAATTATGACAGATGATACAACATGGATGAACCTTGAAGACATTATGCTAAGTGAAATAAGCCAGTAACAAAAGGAACGCTATAGTATGAGTCTTCTTATACGATGCTATGGATTGAATTGTGTCCCCCGCCCCAGAATTCATGGTGAAGCCCTAACCTTGAATGTGGCTGTATTTAGAGATAAGGTTATAAGGAGGTAATCAAGGTTAAGTGAGGTCATAAGGGTGGGACCCTGAAACCATAGGATTAGTATCCTCATAAAGAGACACTTAAGAGCTCAAGGAAAGGCCATGTTAGGACAAAGTGGGAAGGTGGCTTATATGCAAGCCAGGGAGAGAGCCTTCACCAGTAACAGAATCAGTCAGCACCTTGATCTTAGATTCCCCCACCTCCAAAACTGTGAGAACCAAATATCTGTTGTTTAAGCCACCCAGCCTATGGTATTTTGTTATGGCAGCCTCAGCAGACTAAAACATATATGGTTCCTAGAATAATCAAATTCATAGAGACAGAAAGTAGAATGGTGCTAGCAGAGGCTGGGGGTAAAGGAGGATGGGGAGTTAGTGTTTAGTGGGTACAGAATTTCAGTTGGTAAAGCTGAAAAAGTTCTAGAGATAGATAGTGGTGATGGTTGCACAACAATGTGAAGGTACTTATTGCACAGAACCATACACTTAAAAATGGTCAAAACAGTAAATATTTTATATATTTTACCAAAATTTAAAAAGAAAGAAAGAAAGAAAAAGAAACAGGATCCAGTTCCGCTTATACTCCTACAACCTTGGAGACAGCACCTGAGGCATTATCTCTAAATGATCTGCATCCAGCCACTGGTTTAGAAGAAATTCAGGTTGCCTAATGCCAACCATAAAAGTTACAAAAGCTTGCCTCTGCAATTCGCTATGTCTGCCTTGAGTGAACTTTTCAGGCAAAATTGTGGTCAGAATACCAAAAAAGAAAACTACAAAACAGATTATATGAACTGTTCTGTGCCATTCATGAATGAATGTTTAATAAACGTTGGTATGTTTGATAGAATTTGTTCTGAGACTTCTCATTAAATCCTTGTAGTGAATGTCTCTGAGTACGTCTTTTTGTATAGTATAGCTCTGACTCTCAGAACTATAGTAATGTTTCACGTATTCAAAAAACAATTATTGGGCCTTCCCTGGTGGCGCAGTGGTTGAGAATCTGCCTGCCAATGCAGAGGACACGGGTTTGAGCCCTGGTCTGGGAAGATCCCACATGCCGCGGAGCAACTAGGCCTGTGAGCCACAATTTACTGAGCCTGCGTGTCTGGAGCCTGTGCTCCACAACAAGAGAGGCCACGACAGTGAGAGGCCCGCGCACCGCGATGAAGAGTGGCCCCTACTTGCCGCAACTAGAGAAAGCCCTCGCACAGAAACGAAGACCCAACACAGCCATAAATAAATAAATAAATAAATAAATAAATAAATAAATAAACCCAAAAAAAGTTAAAAAAAAAAAAAGTTTGACTTAAAAAAAAAAAAACAATTATTTAAACCACATAAAATGTGGGAATAACCCAATTTACACAATAAAAAAATGAGCCACCTAACAGCATTACAAATGAACAACATGACCACACTGAAAGGAGTTGGGCAGAAAATAATTAAGCACGGTAACTTTGGAAAAGAATATTTTGACTGGATATTGTAAGGCAAAAGACAAAAAGAACCATACACAAATAATATAATCTAATTAGTAAATGTGTTTCTTACAGCAGTATGGGTTAGCAATTCTGAAACTATGCATACGCTAAGACTGAAAAAATAAGTAAACCTATTATAGATAATAAGAGTAAAGATTCTCACCAGATGAGAAAGAAGTTACAAATAAGGAACAGAGGGGCTAAAACAAACCCTGTGGTATTGGACTGGAATCAGTAGTATCAGTAAGAACTCATGATTTTATACCTGCATATAAAATATACATATGGAAATAGATATACAAATATGTATGTGTGCATGCGTGGCTTAGTAAACTTATGTTTCCTAAGTCTGCCTGCTGAGAAAGTCTAAAATAAACAAAAACCCAGCAGCAATAAGCACACCTAGTGCCTAGATCTTAGTTTCTAAACACCATTTTCCAATAAAAAGAACCATGGCTCCTCAGAGAAGTGCTCAAAAAAGCATAGGGACGTGTCAAAAGGACACAGGAGCAACTCTTTATGGCCTAAACTAAAACAATTTAAGCAACAAAATAAGTAATAATATTGTATTGTATTAAACCTAGAATAAAATAAATATCTATGAGTCCTAATATAAATAGTTTAATAAATAAATGGGGGAGAAGGAATAGCTCTTCATTATACAAGAATTTCAATTAATAATGCAGACAAAAAGTCAATATCCACCAATGGATACTAAATTAGTAGATGAAAGTTTGAGACTACTTGCATAGTCTCACAGTATCTCCCCTACGATATTTATTAATTACCAGGGAAACCATGATTTTACTAAAGAGAAAACCAGTAGGCACCACGTGCTCAAGACTAACATCACAAGTATTAATATATTATAATTTTATATATTACATATTATTGTATTAATATATTGCTTTAGACTGAATGTTTGTGTCCCTCTACAATTCAAATGTTGAAGCCTAATCTCAATGTGACAGTATTTGGAGGAGAGGCTTCTGTGAGGTAACTAGGTCATGAAGGTGGAACTCTTACGAGTGGAATTAGTGCCCTTATAAGAAGAGAAACAGAGAGCTTTCTCCCTCTCTGCTCTCTGCTGTGTGAAGATACAAGGAGAAGATGACCATCTGCAAACTAGGAAGCAGGATCTCACCAGACACCTTCATCTGGACTTCTCAGCCTCCAGAACTGTGAAAAATAAATGTTTGTTGTTTAAGCCACCTGGTCTATGGCATATTTATTACAGCAGCCTGAACTAAAGAACATATCAATATTACCAATGATATCACTATATCATGAACCCTCTGATATGATGCACTGAGAAGGGCACAGCATGATTTCTGTTGCATTCTTGCCAAAAATTCATAACCTCATTCTAATCATGAGAAAACTTCAGATAAACCCAATTGAGGAACTATCTACAAAAAAACCAACTGACCAGTAACTCTTCAAAAGTGTCAAGGTCATGACAGACAAGGAAAGACTGAGGAACTGTCAGACTGAAGTAAATTAAGAAGACATGACAACTAAATGCAATGCTGTATCCTGCAACAAGACATTGGTAGAAAAACTGGTGAAATCAGAATAAGGTCTGTAGTTCAGGTAACAGTACTGGGCCTATGTGATCATTATGATATGAGATGTTAACATTAGGGAAGCTGGGAGACGGGTGACAGGAACGACCTGTATTATTTTGGCAACTTTCTGTACATCTAAAATTATTTAAAAATAAAAAAACACCGTGGTAGTGAGGTTGTGTGTGTAAAGGCATAAGAAAAGGGATTAGTTGGTTAGTATTTAACAGTCATCCATCACAAACTTTGAAAAACTTATGCAAACTTGTGCCTCTACCAGCGCTCCTTACCCAAGTAAATTGCACCACCCAATCCTTTAGTTGCTTGGCTCAAACATCTTGGACTCATCCTTCGAATCCTCTCTATCTCCATCCTACAAGGTCACCTTCAAAATAATTTCAAAATATTTCTGACCACCTCCAATGTACCCACCTAACCCAAGCCTTTACAATCCCTATCCTGGAAGACTGCAAAAGCCTCCTAACTGGGTTCCCTGTCCTCCTCTAGCTCCTTTCAAGGTCTATGTTCCATACAGCTGCCTGTTTATATTTTAGAATGTAGATCTGATAATTTCATTCCTCCAAAGTACTCCAGTGACTTCTCATCTCGCTGAAATAAAACGTAAAATCTTCATTCCATTGCTTACATAGCTACATGATCTGGCTCCTGGTTACCTCTCCATCTTACCTCTTAACCATTCTTCCTTGTTCATTCTGATTGAGCTACACTGACTGGACTCTGATATTCCTTGAACATGCCAAACACTTTTCTGCCTTGGGGTGTCTGCACTTACTATTCACTCTACACGTAAAGTTACTTCCCTATGGGTACATACATGGCTTATTCACCCATTTTAGGTTTTGGCGCAAATATCACCTCTCTAGAGAGGCCATTCCTACCTACTCCAGTTAAAATTTCTCTATCCCAAGTAATTTTTCTTCACAACATTTGTAGTACTCCCTTATATATTACATTTTGATATAGCTTATCTCTCCAACTTGGAATAAAAAATCCAAGATGCAAGGATTCTTCTCTCTTATTTACTATCAGGAATACAGTTCCTAGAAAAGTGCTTGGTATCCAAATATTTGGCAAATAAATATTTGATAATTAAGCTTCACTTAATCAGCATCTGCTATAGTATCTTATACAGAGCTCTAAGGTCAGGGACTTCCCTGGTGGTCCAGTGGGTAAGACTCTGCACTCCCAACGCAGGGGGCCCGGGTTCAATCCCTGGTTGGGAAACTAGATCCCACATGCATGCCACAACTAAGAAGTCTGCAACCCTGAATCCCACAACTAAGACCCAGTACAGACAAAATAAACATTAAAAAAAAAAAAAAAAAAAAAAGAGCTCTAAGGTCAGACATATTCTGACAGCCTCTATTTTCTCTAGTAAATTTCACTGAAGGAAAAGATATATATTGTATTAAAATTTTTAGCTAATTTTTGTTTTGAGTGTTCAATCTCTCAAATCTTCCAGATGTTAAAATATCAAAAGTGTATTTCAATATTTAACAGCCATGGCTTATATTTCTAAATCATATTATATATCATTCCTTATGTGTATATATACACATTTACACTTCATTTTAGGGTTACTTGCAAGATACACATATGTTGATTTTATAAAACTGGATAATAAATTTCCCATTTTAAATCATAGGGATGTATAACTGTATCTTAGAAACATAACTCTCAATAAGCCCTATGGGAAAATATAATTTACTCTATAAGGGTCTGTTTTATATGTTTTCCAGAAAAAAAAAAAAAAAAAACATTGTAATGACAATTTAGGCTCCCTGTAGAGTTCAATCCCAGGTCACTCTACTTTAGAATACTAAAATAAAATCATCAATAATTCTAGGAGTGATGGTTTTATGGATGTGTGTTGGGGAAGAAGGGATTTGAGTCATTTTTTGTTTTATACTATCTAAATAACTTAGAAATTAATATCTATATATATTAGTCATAAATAGTCTTTTAATAAGTTAAAAAGATTTAACATCACCCACCTGATTATCATTATTTAAAAAGTCTTCAAGGAACCCGTCAGCATACTTTGCCCTTGAAGTTTGTTGAAGACTATCATCAGAGTTAACCGGAACAGGAGATTTGCTAGGATTTAAGGATACGAGACAGCAAATAAGTTCCCAATTTACAAAAATTAGACAGTATATAACTGATGGTTATCATTTAAATTAAAGTGGTCACCACTAAATAACCATTAGGATTCACATTGATGCTGCTTGGTGATTCCTTCATCTTCTCCCTAAACTTCTTCCTTCATCCCTCCCTATCTCCTTGCTCCTCCTTTAAAGCTTTAAGGAAAAACTATAAAGAAACTCAAGACATTAGTCTTCAACTAAACAAATAAGCCTTCAAATATAAGTATCCTCCAAAAGCTCATTTGTTTGAAATAAGCAGTGCATTTTTCCAATTAAACATTGTTAGTCAATATTAATACACAAAACTCCCAGAAATTTATTAACAGTTTCTACTGGGATGGCAGTTACATGTTCTTCTACGTCAAAGCAATAGGACAGACTTCTCCCCCAGAACTGGCACATATTAATATAGAGGACAGATTAAAGTGGGAGAAGGATCAATTCTGAAATTAAAATTCCTGAGTTCAAATACCAGTCCCACTCACTTATATGACTTCACAAAACTTTTAACTTCAGTTTCTACATTTGTAGTCCCACTTATGTCACAGAAGTACTGTATAAATTAACTCTATATACCTGGTACATTGAATAGAGCTCAATAAATAATAGTTTCTATCTTGATGTTCAAGCAGAAGGAAAGGGCATCCCCAGCAAAAGTAAAAATTTTCCCCAAACCAAATTCTATTAGTTACAGAGAATAAAGAAACTCATTTTATCTTTTTCATTTATATACCAATATAAGATGTGTCTCTAACTCAAGTACTCAGATATCTAAGAATCTTCTTATAACATTTAAATGTCACAATGCTAATTTTTTCTCAATAATTGGCAGCACTTCATTACTGACTCATTTGATTTGTAATTTACTAGGAACTTTTTCTCGCTTCCAAGTAGTCTTTTCTCCCATTCTTTACCAAAGAGTTTGTACATCCACTATCATCAAAAAAGCATTTACCTGATTATAGAAGATGGGTGCTGGATACATGGGGAATCATTATACTATTCTTATACTTCTGTATTTGTTTGAAATTTTCCATTATAAAAAGTTAAACCAAAAAAAAAAAAATGTCTGGTTGTAGTTATTCTATCTCTCAGTACACTACTTTGAGTATTTCCCAGTCAATTTTGTTTCTGATGACAGATTAATAATTTGTCATTATCACACTGAAGTCAGGTCTATTCCTTCTTCTCACACCATCATTAATTTAATGTAAGACATAACCATAATAATATGACTTTAAACTTCCAAAAATCAACTACTGTACCATAAGGTACTAGGGCAAACCATTAATAATAATTATACAAGTCAGAAGTCATAGTATCTAGTTACAAAATACATTTGATGCATTCAAAAATTTTACTCTTAATTTAAGCATCTCTGATATGATTTGCTCACCCATTTTGGTTCCATTTGAAAGCAAAGTATTGCAGCTATAGGATTTTACAAATACAGGTACAAATACAAATACAACCAACTGATAAGAAAATAAGAAATTAGTAAACATGAAAGATAAGTTTAAGAATTAAGTGAGCTAATTATTAACCCAAGTTTTTTTTTTATAAAGATATTAATGAACCAACAAGTGTGAAATGAAGCTAAACAAACAAAAAATATTCTGGATGATCATCACCACTATTACAATTTATAAGAGAGCATCATAAATCAGAAACTGTCCTGAGTACCTTATATTTACTTATTTTTTTAACATCTTTATTGGAGTATAATTGCTTTACAATGGTGTGTTAGTTTCTGCTGTATAACAAAGTGAGTCAGCTATATGTATACATATACCCCCATATCCCCTCCCTCTTGTGTCTCCCTCCCACCCTCTCTATCCCACCCCTCTAGGTGGTCACAAAGCACCAAGCTGATCTCCCCGTGCGATGCAGCTGCTTCCCACTAGCTATTTTACATTTGGTAGTGTATATATGTCAATGCTACTGTCTCACTTCGTCCCACCTTACCCTTCCTCCTCCCCATGTCCTCAAGTCCATTCTCTACATCTTTATTCCTGTCCTGCTCCTCGGTTCATCAGAACCGTATATATTTTTTTAGATTCCATATATATGTGCTAGCATACAGTATTTGTTTTTCTCTTTCTGACTTACTTCACTCTGTATGACAGATTCTAGGTCCATCCACCTCACTACAAATAACTCAATTTTACTTCTTATTATGGCTGAGTAATATTCCATTGTACATATGTGCCACATCTTCTTTATCCATTCATCTGTCTATGGACACTTAGGTTGCTTCCCTGTCCTGGCTATTGTAAATAGTGCTATATATTTATTTTCTAATCAACTGAATCCTCACAACCCCAAAGTAGAAGTAATTTGTACAGAGTCTCAGCAAGGAAGTGACAGAGCCAAGATTCCAAACTAGAATTAGTCAGTGTCCACTTACAAAGAAATAAGATGCTCAACTGAGAAGTAATCAAAAAAAGGATTCAGGAATTAACAGACTCTGTCTATAACAGAATGAAGGCTTAGAAAACTGAAGATAATAAATTATCAGAGCCTAAGGCAGGATACAGGATTACCAAGAATGCATTTCTTATGAATATACATGTAATAAAAGAAACTAAAAAGAAACTTTCCTACCTAAGCTCTCGATTCTTCCTCTATACTCACATTCACAGGTATCTAGGTAAACACTTTTTAAATTATTCTGAGAAACTATGGCATAGAAAGGTTAAGTACACAAATGAAAACAATCTTAGAAACTTCAAACATTTACCATACAAGAAAATGTACCATTATTTACAGAAAATAATGACTAAGAAAATAAACTGTAAATGAAATGAATAACTCTAACACATGGAGAGAATATAGAGGAAGAAAAAACTTAAAATAAAAAAAGTAACAAGAATTTCATAGCCTTCTCCATTTGCAAAATAGCTGCTTTTGGTTCTAATTCCTCATATTTAATATATATCAATATTTTACAGTGCAACAAAAGGACCATGTAACAAAGACAAACATTATATAATGTACCTAAGGTTATGAAATATTACGCCATCTTGTGGTAACAAATGAAAAATGCAATTTAAAGCAAGCAACACTGAAAGCTATGCTCTACAGAATTACCATGTTATTACCACTGTTAATTATCATTGTTACGTAAAAGATAAATCAGATGTTCACATGACATTCTTCATTTGGAAAACTGAATAGTTTTTCTACTGTAACTTACTTACAAAGTAACAGGAATATTTTCCCATGATCTTTCTGCTTCAAGTTTATCTAATGAACAAGGACTGTCATCCTTTTTCATAGACTTTGGTAATTCTTCAGTACAATGCTCTAGATTTCTCTTGGCCTTCAGGATAAGCAATTCAATTCTGTCACCTAATTTAAAAGATCACATTAATTCTTTAAGAAAAGAAATAAATGCAAAGCACAGCAAAACCTCACAAAGGCAACAAGACTTCAGATAATTTGGAATATACACATATCTGTAATAGCAAGCTATGTTAAAATGTGACATTTGTTGTGACACACACAAAAAAGAAAAGACATTTTCCAGTCACAAAATGCTACATAAATGAAGACCATAAGAGTTCAAAACAGATATATCACTTGATGGTTACATCAAGAATATGACATAAAAACTCCTAGATGTGAGGTCAAATTCACAGCACTTTCTTTGGTTCTTAAAAACAACAAAACAAATCAATTACCACTGAATGGCTTTTCGGATCCTGGGAGAAGTGGATTGTCACACTGACATTGGCTATGTTCAGAATCACATTTATATTCATTAACTAATCCTTTATCATCACTCAAGGAATGTGAATTGTTTGAAGATTCAGAAGAATATTCAAAACAATCTAATTTATTCATTCGCCGAGAAGTTCTTTGTGCCTGGTAACTATGCCTAGGGCAACAGTGATCTTCTTTAAATATTTGATAAATCCTTTGACTATGTGTATCGGGCAGCAAGTCTTGATTGTAGAGCCAGACTGGGTATTTGAAATCCGGTATACTCGTTATCCCTGAAACATTAAGGTCAGACTTCTGGCTAGTGAGCCATCTTGGGTAATTCTTTTCAAGATTGTGTTCTGAACTGTCCCTAAAAGATGATTTCTTGTTAAAAGATAAAGATGGTACAGAAACACATTTATTAGCCTTTTTCACAAGTTTTGGGTTTTTCAGCCTACCACATTGCTTTCCTTTTACATTTGTGTATACAACTGGGGTAACTAAGTTATCCTTGCCCAGGAGAGAGGCTGGTTCTTGAATATTTTGATTCTTTTCCCTGTTGGATGAACTCAGTCTTCCAGTACGTTTCTTGCTTTTCTTGCTAATTCCGTGACCTGCTCCAACATAAGTGAAAGAAAATGATCCATCTGCTGGCAGTTTTAATAGATCATCAGTTGTTAGGCTAACGGAGTCCATGTCATTAATAGTCTGTCCTCTACAGGATAAGGACAAATCTTTTTTGTCATCAAGATTTTCAAAAGCTGAAAACCAAAGCATAGTTCTGTTTATCTTCCTGTATCACATATAAAAATACTTCATAATATTCAACAGTAAATGAAAATTAAGAATTAAGAATCATGTTTGCCATTTTCCCTTCTGGAATATATTACCCACTTCTAAGAGTAGAATGTAAACTTTTTCCACACTAGGGGCCATTCTGTAAGTGCTTAGTAAAGTGTTAACTGGATTATCAACAGATGCATTTTCCAAACTTGTATTCATGGAAACCTTACCAAGGAAAGACCCTTAACATCTTGTGAATATTACTGTCCCACAGAATACAGATCAGGAAGACTAATATAGCCCTATCCCATCAATTGGAATTGATCAAGTATAAATTCTGAAAGGCTGAGATTTGTTTAAAGTCATTAAGCTAGTTAATGAAAGCTAGAACCACCAAGTCAACGCTATTTCCATTATGCTATAATAGAATGGCTTAAGGGTTTAGGATCAGCCATCTACTATTATTAGTTACATTTCATGATCTTCTCCTCCAAGGTCAAAAGGGGATCTTACCTGAAAACTCCTGAGAACCAGAAAATTACAGAATCATTTAAGAAATATATCCAGATCTCAATATTACAAGTCATTTTTACCCCAAAAGAACCAAAAAAAGCATTTAGTTTTCCAAGGCTACAATACATCTCTCAAAATGCTTTAAATTGGTAGGCAAAAAGAAAACAAAGAATAAAGCATACCATTGTTTGGTTTATAAACATAGTTGGAGAATTCTGGCATATTAGCAGAACATTTTTCGATGTTAATCTTTCCAGTGCTTGCACCAAGATACATTTGGCTTAGATCAAAATCATCAATATAGGCCTGTAGAGCCTGAGATGCAGAACTATACAGTCTATCCTTATACTGAAAAAAGCCATCAGAGTTAGAGGAATTACTACCACTCAGGTTGCAGCTTGCTAACAGAGAAGATACTGAAGATTCCCGAGAACAAACTCTGCGCTTTGTATTTAATTTTGCCATGGCTTCCTCAAAATGGGTTATTTCTACCCATTTCTCTTAGAAACAACTGTAATACAAAAACAAGAGGTTAAAGTTCCAATTAAAAGGAATAATAGCTATACACAGAGAAATTACTAAATCTGTAAACGTTTTATAACTTTCTTTAAAAAATAAAATCCATTATCTATAAATTATTTTTAGGTAATGCACATTATAGATTATCTGTTTTAATTATTGTGAATTCCTTCATCATCAATTTAGAAAACATTTATTGATCACCTACTATGTGCCTGGAATTATGTACACAAAAATCATCTACGACTATGTATAGAAAGTACCAAGGGAAGAATACGCACTTTTTTTTTAAAGTCCTAAAAACTACTGATGTACAGTCTTTTCTTATGCTGATATAGTCTATGACATCACAATACCTAACATTCCCCTATACAAAATATTTTTCAATTCTTAAGCCTACCACCATTTGCTGCACATAGTAGGTGCCTGATAAATTTTTAAAAGGCATCAAATGACGTAGCTGAAACAAGAAGGAACAATGGAGAATACCCACCTTCAACATTTTAAATGTCAATATGTAACTTTAGCCAACCCCTTCCCCCAAGACTTAAGAAAACAAAATAATTTACAATATTCATCTATAAAGAAATAAACTGCAAGTCTTACCATATAATGAGCTAGCAAAATGCTCTTTTCCTAAAATAAACTGTTAATAATCGTTTTCTGACATTCATTTTTGATACTATCCTCACTATTTTCAATTCTTATGTAAAATGGATTCAGCCCACCTCTCTTTCAGAGCAGACTTAATAGTTTGGAAATTGCCTTAATGTATTCATCTGTTTCTCCATTATTAAAATTGAGAGAATTCCAGTCTACCTTAATATAGCACCAATAGGATCTATATTTGAAAACCTAAGAAATAACAGAATGAACAGGCACTACTTCAGTAAATAATATGACATTCTTTTAGAATTAAATCAATGGGTTTTCTGAAGTAAAAATAAAAGCTTAATGTCTAGGACTTAACACATGCTATGATGTTATAAAATTAATATGTTTAGTTTTTGGCTATAATTTTTGGCATGTTTAAGTTTTAACAACTTTTAATGTAATCTTAATAACTGTAAAATTTGACTTTAAAATATTGAGAAAGTTTTCCGTTTAAGAAGAAAAGAGTAAAGGTCAGAGCTGACACTAGTCAGTGCAAGCAGCAGCAGAACATAAGATAATGGTTATTTAGCCTCTGATTTCCCTGAATGCTGTGATACTATTGGTATACTTCTAAAGAATGGCTAGGCCAAGTCAGCTCTGCCTTTCTTCACCCCTCTCACTAATGATTTTAACTTTTCTCAAGTAAATATTGTTTGGATAACAAACTTGACCAAACGTTTCCTCCCTTATTCCAACACAGGACAGGTTACCGATTTTATCATTTATTTTACAAAACCTTGAAAACGAAAACAAAACCCTAAAAGGGAAAGCTGTTGGATTATAGTTCTCAGTAAGTGGGTAATAACATTTATCTTAATTCACAGGAGGCAAAAAGAAAATCCACAACCGAATTTTTATTGTGCAAAGTTTCCAAAAGTACACCAAAGAAGAAAGAAAAGTTGAATCAACTCCTATGCACCCATCATCCTGCTTCAACTACCAACACAACGAAACTCTATCCACCCACTTCTCCTCACTTCCGCCACAGAATTATTTGGAAGCAAATTCCCTGCATCTTACCATTTCTTCCGTTAACACTTCCGGGTGTATCTCCAAAAGGAAATCCATCATTCCGACGAATAGAACGTTATCACGAGTGGCCAGAGATTTCTACTACCTTTCATTCAAAAACAGAACGTAGAGCGTTAAATTGCCAATGAGAATAGCTCACAGGAAACGAAGAGCAACTCTTAGAGATAACAGCTCTGTGATTTATGTTATGAAAATAAACATGTGTTTGTTCTGCAGCAAAAAGACAAGAATTAATGACCCTGGAAAGAGAAGATCGCTGGCGCCCCCGCAGCGGAGCATCTTCGGCTTCAAAGCTTCCGCCCTTAACTAGGAAACACCTCCCTCGGGGATTCCAGCACCCACCCACCCCACCGCAGTCCCAGACACAGGCTTCTCACAAACCATTCATCAGACAACAAGAGCGAGCGGACAGTTTTGCCAAGGTGACGGCCCCTAAAGCCCAAGACCCTGCCTCCCCGCCCGCTTCTATCGCCGACAGCGCCTCGAGGTCCAGGTCAGGTCCTCTCCGTCCAGTTCCGCGACCCTCCCCCCTAAAGTTGCCCGCTTTCCACCGGGACTCTCATCCCGCCCCCTCCCTCGGGAGACAGCCCTCCCCTCCCCTCGGGCTGTCAAAGTATGGGACGCCTTTCAAAAATACACGCCCTTTTCCGGCCGAACTCACCGACAAAGGCCCGAAAAGAGAGAAAAGTGCACACGTCCTCAACTCTCCACCCAAAGCCCTGGCCTGCCACCCGACGGGAGACGCGACAAAGCACCCCGACCCGGACGCCGCCCAGCCTCAGGCTCCGCTAGCTCGCACGTTCCTCCGCCGTCACAGCCGAGCGCGCCGCCCGCGCTCCCTTTCAAACTGACCCAACATGGCGCTGGCTTGCGGTGCGCATGCGTGGCGCTCGGGCGCTGGGGCTAGCAGGGCGAGGGGCAGGGGGCGGGGCGGGGCGTTAGGTCGCTCTCCCTGCTGGGAAGTGTAGTTTCTCCCTCCTGGTCTTTCTTGGGCGGGGAGGCTCTCGACTACCTCCGCGTCGCTACCCCGCGTGCCCTCCCCACCTCGGTCACGGCTCTGCGCGGCCGGTCTGCGCATATGCCAGGCTGAGCTTCCTTCGGCCAGTTTCCTGGGGCTTCGAGATGGGACGGGGTGGGGATGGGGACCTGGGGCCCTGGCGGCTGCCGTTTCGGTCGCTGAGAGCCAGCCCTGCGGCCACAGTCCTTCCAACACGCTCGGCCTCCCCGCTTTCAGAGCACCCCCTCCCCGGATAAGACACCGACTCGTCCGGGGTGGCAGATCCCCCGACCACTTTTTTCCCTCCTCTTCAGCGCCTTCCCCTTCCCATCCCTGAGCCCGGCCTTCCTGCGTTTCCAGCCGGCCCCTCACCCTCAAAGCAGACGCGGGATTGGAGGAGGGAGTTTGGCCAGGGATGGGACTTAACAAACTCCTTGGGGACCTTGATTCCCAGGGAAGAATGGCAGTGACCCAGCACGGATTGGGGACCCAGTCAGGCAGCCCAGAAAGAGGAGATTATGCAAACAGATGTAAAGACCCACTTAACAACATGTGTGAACCTGTCTACAAGGCTGGGACGGGATATGAGGTGCGAAGAATCCAGTTTCAACCGAGTGGTGTATCAGAAAAAGATGCCATATCAGTGTTGGTTTGTGTTTATTTTCCGCTGACTCTATGGGTGAAGATATCCTTGACCATTACTGCATCTGAATATGTTCCAGCTCATCCGATGTTACATCACCAGGTAATACAACTGTAGTCTTGCTGTTTGCTCTTTTCTTCTCTTCACCCTCTCTAGCCCACTAAGCTTAACCTTCCCTTTTTTTCTTAGCAAATGAAAAAGTCCAGAAGCTACAAAATTTAGTTGAGTGGTTCAATTAAACACATGTTTATTGTGGCAGTAAGTAGTGCTAGTGATTTGAAAATGAGTAAGACAAAGTCCCTGCAGGAAGTTTACATGCTAGTGGTATGTTCCAAAAATCTGCAATTTCTTGATTTTTCAGTATCAAGTATGTTGCTGGTAGGAAATAAAGAACCGTGTTATATATGCTGGGACAAGCCCAGGTCAGGGACCAGCCAAGGATTGTTAATGGCGTGACCTTAAAAACTTAGACATTTTTATCCACATTCCACCTAAGTATCCTTACTCTGGAAGTCCCACTCCCAACTCTAATTATCACATAGGAAATGCCAAAAATAAGATCACTAAAAAACCTATCATCTTACAGGTGCTTCCCCAGGTTTATAATTTCTAATATGCAAAAACAGGCACTTTCCACTGTTTTTTCCTCCCTTATCCTCCTAGTTTACTGTTCAGCAGTACTCATTCACAGAAGCCATAAAAGGCTATAAAATGATTTAGAGACGCATGTTCAAATTAGCATGTTGAAACAAATGCACATTTACTAAAAGGTGTTCATTGCTTCATGAAATGATGATCTGTAAGAAACATAATTTCATGTATCCATTATCCCACATACCATCTAAAGCTTGCTTGTCAGAAACTGTGAGAGACGAGAGAATAATTAAAATATTTTTAATTTGACTTGGTCACTTTATTCATAATGAGCATGAAGCTTTATTATAGATCTTAGTAAAATATACAAAGAACCATTCATTTTAATGATCAATAGATATAAAAATATAGTTCTTAGATTCAAATATGACAAAATTGATATCTCTGAAGAGTCTTGAACACAGTAGATACTGAATTGCTTGCTCATTGAGTGATAGATTCAAGTATTCAAGACATAGAGATGTTTTATGTTTTCAAAGAGGCATGATATTTACATATTTTTTAAAAGCCATTAACTCCAGTACACCTCTAACTAGTGAATTAAGATAAGGTACTTTTTTTTTTTAAAGATATATTTTATTCATTTTTTAAAATTTGGTTCGTTTATTTTTGGCTGCGTTGGGTCTTCGTTGCTGCCCACGGGCTTTCTCTAGTTGCGGCGAGCGGGGGCTACTCTTTGTTGCGGTGCGCGGGCTTCTCATTTTGGTGGCTTCTCTTGTTGCGGAGCACGGGCTCTAGGCGCGCAGGCTTCAGTAGTTGTGGCAGGCAGGCTCAGTAGTTGTGGCTCACGGGCTCTAGAGCACAGGCTCAGAAGTTGTGGCACACGAGCTTAGTTGCTCCACGGCATGTGGGATCTTCCCAGACCAGGGCTCGAACCCGTGTCCCCTGCATTGGCAGGCGGATTCTTAACCACTGCACCACCAGGGAAGGCCAAGGTAAGGTACTTTTTAACTAGTAACCTACCCTCTACCCAAGACACAACTTTAATTATATTTCATAATCTTATAGGCAGCAAAATAAATAATTTCTGCCTTGCAGTCCATATAATACCAATAACAAACTTTTCTCACCTTTACAAATGACTGGAAAATGAACAATTAGCCATTGAGTAGACAGTCTAAACCAGGAGTTGGCAAACTTTTTCAGTGGAGAAGCAGAGAGTAAATATTTTAGGCTTTGCAGCTCCTGTGGTCTCTGTTCTAACTACTTAGCTCTGCCATGATAGCACAAGAGCATAATACATAAGTAGACATAGACAATACATGAATGAATAAGTATGGCTGTGTCTCAGTAAAGCTATTTACAAAAGCAGGAAGTAGGCTAGATTTGACCTATGGGACATAGTTTGCCAACCCCTATCCTAAACAGAAGATATGAAAAATCACAAATCCTCAAATGCTGATAAACTTATATGTATAGTAGGGACTCTTCTTTCCTCCCATAACAATTTTCATATCCAAGTCATAGAAACACATATGTAAACTACCCCCCAATGTATTAGTATAATATAGTGAAAAGAGTATGGGATTGGGAAGCAGTCAGAGTTTCAATCATGCATTATTATGAACTCAAACACATTTTTTTTCTCTTCCATTATAGTTTATTAAACAATATTGAATATAGATCCCTGTGCTATAAACCTTTTTGTTTATCTATTTTATATATAGTAGTTTATATCTGCTAATCCCAAACTCCTAATTTATCCCTACCACCCCCCCCCCTTTCCCCTTTGGTAACCATAAGTTTGTTTTCTATGTCTGTTGAGTCTGTTTCTGTTTTGTAAATAAGTTCATTTGTATTATTTTTTAGATTCCACATATAGGTGATGTCATATCATATTTGTCTTTCTCTGTCTGACTTCACTTAGTATGAAAGTCTCTAGGTCCATCCATGTTGCTGCAAATGGCATTAGTTCATTCTTTTTTATGGCCGAGTAATATTCCATTGTATATATATAAATATATATACCGCATCTTCTTTATCCATTCACCTGTTAATGGACACTTAGGCTGCTTCCATGTCTTGGCTATTGTAAATAGTGCTGCTATGAACATTGGGGTGCATGTATCTTTTCGAACTATGGTTTTCTCCAGATATATGCCCAGGAGTGGGATTGCTGGATCATATGGTAACTCTATTTTTAGTTTTTCAAGGAACGTTCATGCTGTTTTCCATAGTGGTTGCATCAATTTACATTCTCACCAACAGTGTAGGAGGGTCGAACACATTTCTTAATGTCTCCAAGTCTCTGTATTCTCATCTGTAAAATGAGAATAATAATTATATAGATAAGGGTTGTGAGGTTTAGGTAAAATACTTTACACAAAGCTCTTAGCACAGTGTCTGGCACATATTAGGTGTTTAGTAAATGGAAGCTCTAATTATTATTATCACAAAGCAGCTTGAGGGTAAGAAACATTTTGTCTTGCAGCACCCCTGTAGCCTCAATACCTGGCACATAGTAAGTGCTCAATTAAGTATTTATCTAATGAATGATAAACAGAAAGATGTAAACATTTGAAATTAGATCTCTACCTCATAGCTATACCAATCTAAATTCCAGATGAATTACAGGCTTAAATGTGAATACAATATTTAATAATTAGACAATCTTAAAAGAAAGTCACAGTATTTTAAGACTTTTCCCTACAATAAATGAATGAATGAATGAATGGAGTGAGGAAGACTATGAGGTCAAAACAGGACGTTCCCCAAGACACTTAATTTATAAAGGCATGATTTCCAGCTATGACTTTTCAGCAGGGTATCTACACTTATTTAAAATGATGTTGTTCATTATATTCAGTTATTCATTAATTACTTTCTAGGTGCTGGTAGTATAGTGGTGATCAAAACAAAATGCATATACTTGTAAAGCTTATAATCTTGACATCTCAAGAAAAAAACCTCTTAAAGTTAATTTTTCATTATTTTATCCAGCAAATTTGCTCCTCAAGGATTTTTAGTCTTTGTAAGAGAGAAAAGTACATAAATACCTATAATACAAGGCAGAGTGGGATGACTATCATAAAAGAATCAATATATGTGAAATAATAATGGCTAACATGTATTGAACAGTTAATACATGCCATGTACTATTCTGTAAATATATTAATTTATTCAGTCCTCATGACAGCCCTATGAGGTAAATATTACTATCTCTACATATGAGAAACCCAAGACTTCAAATAAGTAACCTGCCTAAGGTCAGATAACTGGTAAGAACTAGAGCTAGAATTTGAAAACAGGTGGGCTGACTCTATATGCTACTCTCCTAACATTTTAATTTTATTGCCTGTGTGTACTAGCAACTATGAAACATCAGCAAAATCAAATATTAAGTATCTCAGCGTAAAGAACTATGCAGACACAGGTGTAAAGTATTATTAGAATTATTACAAGCCAACTTCAACCAAGAGAGTTTTTAATAAGTTCCTGTCTTTTCTAGGGAGCTTCTTTCAAATGTCAGGGAGGCTCTGCAATAATATATGGGTATGCTCAGGCCCTACACATGTGTGGAAACTTGATATGTAACAGATAAGGCATTACAAAAAATGGAAAAGGATGAACTGTTTATAATCAATTGTGCTAACATAAGTGATTATTTATATGTAAAAAGTAAAATTAGATGCTGACCTCACACTATCCACCATCCATATACACAAATATCCACTCCAGGTAGATTAAAGTCCTAAATGTGAATACAAACTATAAAATTTTAGAATAAAAATGTATGAAAGTAGCTTAATGATCTTGAAATAGGGAAGGATATCTTGTAGAAGACATAAAAAAGCACAAACCACAATGGAAAATATTGGTCAGTTTGACTATGGTAAAGTGAAACACTTCTGTACCAAAAGAAATAAGTGAAAAGGTAGGCTGTAGCCAGAGATATAATATTTGCAATATACATAATTAATAAAGGATTTTAATTAAAAATATAGAGAACTTCTATATTAAGCATTTATAATATTATACAAGAAGTATAGCTAACCATATGCATAAAATTTTAAAACAAAGTTTTGAATGAAAAAAGCAAAATGCTTTTGTAAATTATATGTAATGTATGTACTGTTACTTAAAGTTAACTTCCTCTCCAAAATAGAAGAAACAAAGCAGCTGATGCCTAAATGTCCTCCATTTCAATATTCTCCATCCCTAATTTTATCATGAATAACTATAAAAGGGTTTGGGCAAACCTTCCAAAAAGAGCTTCAGCACATTATTCCCCTTCTTACCTTGATTTTTTTTTTTTTTTTTGCTTTCTATCTCTTCAACACTTATCAAACCATCTAATAATTGTTTGATTATATGTCTGACTCTCTGCTAGGCTGAAGTATATATATAGTTAACCCTTAAACAACACGGGTTTTAACTTCGTGGATTTTTTCTTGATAAATACATATTATAGTACCGCAGGGTCTGCAGTTGATCGAATCTTTGGATGTGGAACTGTGGATATGGAGGAACCACAGATACATAGATCCGACTCTAAAGTTATACACGGATTTTTGACTGCATGAGGCTCAGTACCGCTACCTTTCACGTTGTTCAAGGGTCAACATAATAAATAGTAAATGTTTGATCACTCAGTCAATAAAAGAGTGCTATTAAAAGATTAAGGGTAGTCATTATCAGTAAATATATAGTAAGTGCTTAATAAAAGACACCTAATTCGATGTTAGTTAGAAATACAAAAAGGTTAAAAATTCTTTATCCTCAAAATTTACAATATAATTAGAGAGAGAACAGATTAATAAAAAAAAGCAATCTAGGGAGGTATATACAAACCCCTTAACAATAGTTTTGTGCTTAAATTTTAACTGTTTTATATCTGCCTTCTTTTTCAAAGGACCTGATAATTATTCAGGTTGTTTTGTCACTGTCTTCTATAGAGCTTAATAATAAGCTCTTAAAAACTTTGTAGATCTGAAGGAAGGAAACCTTACATACTAAGAAAATTTTAGGATATCTCACAGAGAAAACTAGGGACCAGCTGAGCTTTTAAAGAGAGACTAACATACAAAAAAATAGTCTAATGACTTACTTGTTTACCAAATCATAAAAACAAGGTTCAGAGGAAGAACTCTTCATAAATATAACAACTATTTTCTGTAATAATAGCATTTAGTTTTTACCTCACTTCCTCCAAAAATTTTAACTTTTTAGAGGTTTAAAATTTTGATTTTACTTAAACCTATCTCCTTAGTTTAGAAAGTATGATTAACAGAGAGAGAAAGTATGGCCAATATTATTCAGATTTCATTTTCATTTAACAACCTACTGCTAAATAGTGGGTTTTAATCCAGTTTTCTCACATTGTCCTAACTTCATTGATTGTGATAGCCCAACCCAATTCTATTGATGGATTAACATAAAGGTTAGTTACTTCTCCAAATCTTGACATGTGAAAAATAAATGAAATTCAGAAGTCAGTGTCTATAAATGGAGTTTAATTGTAACACAAGCATGCCCATTATATATTGTCTATGGCTGCTTCACTGATACACTAGCAAAGTTGAATAGCTGCAACATAGAACATGAAGCTTGCAAAGCCTAAATTATTTACCATCTGGCCCTTTACTGAAAAGTTTGCTGACCTCTGCTTTAGACCACATTACATCCTTCAGTTAAGAATTAAGGCCACAAGATATTGCACAACCACACAAACTTCTCATCAGTTACAGTGGGCTTATGATAAATACAGTAGGTAAATGTTTATGAGAAAGAGTTTAGAAAAATTCTAAATGAAAGTAGCCCCTTTAAAAAGACAGCTATAGGGCTTCCCTGGTGGCGCAGTGGTTGAGAATCTGCCTGCTAAGGCAGGGGACACGGGTTTGGGCCCTGATCTGGGAAGATCCCACATGCCGCGGAGCAACTAGGCCCATGAGCCACAACTCCTGAGCCTGCGCGTCTGGAGCCTGTGCTCCGCAACAAGAGAGGCCACGATAGTGAGAGGCCTGCGCACCGCGATGAAGAGTGGCCCCCGCTTGCCGCAACTAGAGAAAGCCCTCGCACAGAAACGAAGACCCAACACAGCCAAAAATAAATAAATAAATAAATAAATTTTTAAAAAGACAACTATAGAAACATTATAAACAAAATGTGTAGAAAAATGAATTTTTAAATAATTTATATTAATTATTACAATGCATATTTATATAAACCTGGCTACTTCCAATTGAATATTAGTATTTTAAATTGCTGATATTACCTTCAAGTTTTCTTTACATTATTTGCTAAATTAGTGTACTTTATACTGTGATAGCATTATATTTTCAACTTAGACTAAACTTATTAAATTTTGAATTTTCTTTATTTCGTTAACTATAGATATCGTGTTGAAGGAATAATTCCAGAATCAACATCTAAACTATCTGATTTCCTCCAGAAACCTGAAAACAGAGTCACATGGGACAAATCATTTAAAGTGTACAACATGGTACAAAAAATTGATTCGGTAATTTACTGTTTACTATTGGACTTTCACTGTATGAATACACTTTTAGTTTTCTATGTTAGTGATTTGAGTTTATTAAATCTGTATTATGTGGACACTTTGTATTTTATAGATTCAAATCAAGTTGAAATTTTTATAAAAAGCTTAAAACTTCCTTCTTTATTAGTCAAGACTTCAATTCCAGTTACCTTTATTCTGTTTTAAATGAATACCACATTCTGAACTTGGTCAGCTCTCCTGCAGATGTGTGCCTTCGGTTATTGAGGGGACTGAACTCATGGATTCACTTCCTTCATTAGGTGGAATAAAAAGATTAAGCATGCCTTGTTGACGGGAAGTCAGTAGATTTATCTTAGTCATAATACACTAGATAACAGGAACATTGTAGACACTGTAAGGACTTAAGAACAAACAGCATGTGACTTTTTTAAAGAGTAAGTGTGAAATAACATTATATTGTGGTTTTAGAAACACTTTCAAATACATTATCTCAGAAATGAAGAGGGAGAATAAAAACAGAAAAGAAAAATATAGGTAATGGAATAGAAATTCCAAATCATAGAGGTGAGAGAAAGACAGACAGAATGCAAGAGGCAAATAGGGCTTAAAAGGGGAGAGAAGATCAGGGTGAGATGAGGGTAGAGTGAAAGCTCAGGAGGAGAAAAAAATGAATGAAATGAGAAAGACTGTTAGCTGGTAGAAAGATGGAGAAACAGGAAGAAGACAGGAGTGGGGTGAGCGATTCTGAACTCTGGTACAGCAAAGTACAGGTCTGACACTTATTAAGACTGCTAGACTTCACAGTATGTAAATTATACCTCATAAGCGGCTTTTAAAAATTGAGTCCTACTGTTTGGCTAATAATAACTTTATTAGAAGGAGCTGGTAAATGTGAATGTTGGAGTAATGCAAACTTAACCAGTTGCATTTGTAAAATTCCACATCACTGAGTCTTTGGTTCTTAGAGTCTCCAAGCTGCATTTCACTCATCAAAACAAATGGCCCACATATCTGCCATCACCTTATCATTTATTTAGAACTCTGTAGGTTAACTTTACCTCCTTTTATTAAACTGATTTTGAAATCTGGGATGGGGGTGAGATTGTAGAAAAGTCCAGAAAGGTAAAGCAGTTTCATCTTGTAGAGAGGCCTTGAAGTTCTTATCCACAAAGAACACCTGTCCATGACCTTCTTGGGATTTGAACATGGCCCATCACAAATGAAAATCCGAACATTGGACTGTTTCATTCATGATTGTATGATACTAATTATACAGTTTCATTAGCATTTCAGATATTTCTGCTGTTGCTGCAAGTCAGCTGTAATAATAGAAAGTATACTAGATTTGGCATCAAAAAACTTGAAAACAGATTCAGAGGAATTTTGTGATTTGCCCAAGGTCACCACAGCCAATGTATGGTATAACCAGGACTTATACCTGATTTCCTGATTCCAAATGTGATGCCTTTTCCAGTATACCACAGTAACTCTGAATCACATGATACTGTGAGAAGAATTAGTCTGCCTTCCAGTGAATGTTTGTAGCATTCACTTCCAGGGGTGCATTTTAATTGACTCATTCACCCCATTGGTGAGGGAGGGATTCCTGCTCTAGGGTTATGGTGGTGGTCAAACACATGACACCAGCACTAGACAAATGAGATCAACAGCACTTTGTTAATCCTTAATCACAGCCCAGGAAGGACTGTTAAGACTTTGTTAAATTAACATTTGTTAGTGGAGCACAGGGTGCCAATAGTGAGCCAGGTTCAACAAATGACCATAAGAGAAATTGAAATAGAGAAGTTTATTACTCACAGGTCCTGGAGGAAGTGTACAGCATACCTCAAGGGCCCCACGTGGCGAGGTCAAGGCAGGTTGCAGACAGAGAGAGGCAGGACCTGAGGCACATGCCTTTGTTAGTGTCTGTGGGTGGAGTGCTTTGGGGTTCCTGGGCTAAGGCCAGATTGATCAATTGGAACCAAGAAGAGCAGGGTTTTGGTAAGCTCCACAGGGGGCATCTTACCTAAGGGGCTCACAAGGGGAAGGCCCTGGGAAGTGGGAGAGACAGTTGATCAGAAGCGCTGTTGGGGAAGTCATATCAGGAACTTACGTTTGCTTGTGACTCTGAGGGCTGTTATCTGGGGGTGTCACATCAAATATTTTATTTTAAAAATTTATAAACCAAAACGTCTATAAACCCACTATCCTAATAGAATAGTCTCTTTCTTTGTGATTTCTGCTTCAAATCTCAGACAGTAATTGAACAATACTTTTAACAGTTTTTCCTGTATGTGAAAGATAACAGCGTCTTTCAAAGTACTACATGAAAAAGTTTGAGAGGACAGTAGTGATCATACTGATATTTTTTCATTTTTGGCCTGTGTATACATTCAAATGTGCAAACATACATACATACGTATAAAACTAATGTCACTGCTGATAATAACTAAGTTAAATCAAGTGCTATGCCATACATTTTTTAAAATATGCTACTGGAAACAGAATTTTTCATCTTTGTGGAATAAGTTTCATTTTAATTTTTTTTTAATCACTTAGCTACTAGTGGATTTTCCAGCATATCCTTCATCTTCAAATTATATCCGTGGTTGTAACCATGCTTGTGGCTATATATGTTCACCTCTGCAAGAGTAAGTGTTATTGCCATATATTTATTTTTTAACAGTTTTTTAGTTCAATTTGTAATTTGTTAACTAACTCACCAGAAATATGTTCCGGTATATTCTCTTGGGAAAAAAATTGCCCCTAAATACAATTTTGAAAATAATTTTTTAAGTATTTTTGTCTTAAGCATAATCAGAATGGATAATTCCCTATAAAGTATGATTTGAGGTTTCTGGCACTAGTCACATATATACAGACATCCTCACCCCCTCCTACTAACCTTAACCTGATGTTTTATGTTTCTCCATTAGAGTCACTTCTGTGAATTATTAAGGAATTTTTGCAAATTAAAAATAAATTCTCTAGAATCATAATGCAGTTACGTTTATCAGCAATGAATGCTTCACCTTGAATAAATTCTTTCCAATGGACTACCTACTGAGAACAGATACCTGCAGAATGAGCCATCCAATAGGTAAATTCAGAAAGGGAGAAATTAGAGATGAGTCACTGCCCACAGGTGGCCAGCCTAGGGATAAGATGGTAACATCCAATACACATAGGCTTTAAATGCATATGTATTAATTCAATGTATATCATTCTACAAATTCGTTACGTTTTAATTTTTGTTAAATGATTTTATATTAAGTAAAAGATATTGACACATAAAACCAGGTGTAAAACTTTAAAGTGGTCAGATATAAACCACTCAATATGAGAAAAATATTTATGTGAAGGAAGTCAAAATAAAATTATATTTAGCCCCGTACTCCTTAATATTTTCTCTACTGAATTAGAGAACTAAAAGATATTCACAAATATTTACATTAATGGACAGGATCATTGATGCAGATGATGATGTTGATGACGGTATGGCCTTTCTGCCCATCCATCAGTTTTGTATCCATGGCCAGGACTTTATTCTCCACAGCAAGAAAGAACAAAACAGGGAAGGATTATTACTCCAGATCAGCTAGGTACATCAGCTGCTGGTGGGGACTCTGGTTGGGAAGCTACACAACCTAAAGTGTGCTTCACAGGCAAAGTCCCCTTCTTGCTCCTTGTCACCATTCCCTTTCCACCGCAAAAAGCATAGGACAAAAGCTCTGATTTAGATATCCCACCTAGGGTGGAAACTCTGCCTAGTATCCTGCTGGAGAAGGGTACTGACAAAAAAGTAATTTTGTACCTTCTCTTTCCATGCAGCCCAAGTCCTGTAGTAAACTTATAAAACATATTATCTGTAGTAAAGGTACTCTACAGTAAATGTTGGAAAGGCTTTGTTAAGTGTGTAAAGCCCTAGTAAACTCAAATAGAGATTTAAGACCATACAAACTGCTAGTGAGTCCAGCCATTTGAGACAATGTAAAAATAGTCTAAACCCTGCATAGAGAGGGTGTAAGAATATAGACACTCACGGTTTGTTGGAGCAGAGGTCTTCAAACCCCCCAAGAGAATTTTGTAAAACTGTATACTGCCTTGCACATTTTTAAGTTGATATTAAAATCTTTCATAGCATTATATTAAGAGGGTGCAATTTCCAGCATACTCTAAATCCTGACATTTTAAAAAAATGGTTATATCATCCTTCTAAGTGCATCCAATGGAATCTAAATACCATAACAACTTGAAACCCACCATTACATTATCAATTTCAAAATACATATAACCTTTAACAGTCAGAAAGTTTATGTCATTTCTTTTCTCCTTGATCCCATATTTTTACTCTTTTTCCCTTGCATAATTTTATCCTAATAGAATACATCTTATGCTTTGGGTTCTTTTATTAATCACTATCTATCTATTTTCTATCATACCTCAGCAAAAATAAGTACCTAATTTTTAAAATATGTTTTATTTTCTATGACCCCAAGTATCTAAATGTTAAAATATATATATGTGTACTGGTTTAAATTGTTATTATTACACATTGATAAAAATAAAAATATATTACATAATTGTTCAATATAAAAGCAAATTGTTATTGGAAACACATATTATTAGCAAAACTTAGCACTTACTATGTGCCAGACACTGTTACAAACAATTTACATATACCAAATAAGTCAATCATTTGATCCTCACAATTACCTCACGAAGTCGGTTGTATTACTGTCCCCATTTTGCAGAAAAGAAAATGGAAGCCCAGAGAGATTAACTAACTTTCTCAAGGTTACACATAGGTAATAGCAAAGCTCAGCTTCAAACTATGCAGACTGGCTTCAGAGTCCATGCTTCTATCAGTTACACTCATTTAACTGTAAAAAACATGGGACAAAAGCGCTGATCTAGATATCCCATCTAATAGAATGAGACAACATTTAATACCAAGTCTACTTCTACTTTGCATTTTTATAAAATAAGCATAAGAAACTTTGTTCACATAAATGAGTGAGTTAAAATGGAGAGAGTGTAACCCTAGCACTGTCATTCAATCCCTTGAAATTCTTCTGAGTTATGTACTGTGAATTACATAGTGACCTATAATCAAAAATTGTTTTTAACGACCTATCAAGTGACAACTCAATTAGATCCTTCATTTTATTGAAAGCAAAGAATTGACATGACTTGGTAAGGTTTTATTACCCAGTCATCTGTCATTCACTTTCTCAACTCACTTCCAATAGATTGAATTTTCCCTTTAGCATCTCAAAGATTTTTATATGCCAGAGTAAAGCACCTTGGTACCATTCAGTATTATTCAGGGGGGAATGACAGGCATCCCTTGGTTCTGTAAAGCAATAATAGAAGGGTGGTGTGAACAGGCTGGTGGCAAGAGAAAAGCCAACATCTCCATCAGAAACGTATTCTCAGATCAGTTTAAGGAAAAGTTACATGGAAGTTAGAGATTTGAAAATTTATTCCCTTAAATGTTATTCAGTCTCTCATACCCCTTGGCAAGTCTTCATATACTCTAGTTTGAAGATCACTGGGTTAGAATGTAAAATACTACAGTCTTCTTGGAAGGCAATTTGGAGATAACATTTCAAAATGTTAAATGCACAAAAACTTTGACCTAGAAACTCAATGTAAGTATTTATAGAAGTGCAGATGGATACATTACAAGATGCTTTATTGCAGCTTTATTTACAGTGGCAAAAAGTGAGAAACAACCCCATGACAGTCAATAGAGGACTGGTTAATAGACTATGAAATACCATGTGCAGTCATGAAAAACAATTAAGCTGACCTGTATAGACTGACACAGAAAGAGGTGCATGATATCATACTAAGAGGAAAATGAAACTAGTTCCAGAAAAATAAATATGTCTCATTTTTGTAAAAACAAGAATGTACATGTGCGTATATGTGGGGTACATATACATATATGTACATACATGCTATCTTTGTATATCCATAGACAATAATCTGAAAAGGTACAGTCACAGTTATAAATAGTGATTATCTCTGGTGAACAGAGTGAGGGGGAATTATGAAAATATAAGCATATATTACTTTTATAATTTTAAAAAGTCAATAAAATGACAAAAAGGAAATGATAACTAAAACTGAAGACTTTAAGATATAGTCTGACTACTTAATATTTTTATGTAAAATAGTTATTTATGAGTGTGCAAATCACTCTACATATTTTTTCCTTCCTTCCTTCAGTAACTGTTTACGCTGTCATAAGCACTATATGGGCAGTCATTGGTGAATAAGATGAGAATCCTGCTCCTTATAAACTTGTAAACTCAATAGATAAACTTAAAAATTCTTTATATTTTTTAACTCTTCCTTTGTTTACAGGAACCCAGCATATTCCAAACTAGTGATGTTTGTCCAGACAGAAATGAGAGGAAAATTGGCCCCATCGATAATTGAAGCAACAATGCCTTCCAATTTAATAAGCTTCCTCCTCAATGTAAAAGATGGAGTAAAAACACACAAGATTCCATCAGGACGTGGATGTCATCATAATGGGCATTCATCGTTCCTAAAGAAGAAATGAGGCCATTTAAAATCATGTGTGGCAGTTAACTGCCTTTTACTTCTAAGTCAATATGCATAAATACTGTTACACTATTCTAAACTGTATTCTTGAACAAACTACTGAAGGTACTTTGTGAAAATAAGAGCTCATAGTTGCACAAGAGAAGCATTAAATATAGTTTTTAATCTCATATAAGAATAATGTTAAACAACAAGTGTTCTTAATGCACTTTTATCTTTTGCTTTTTTCCCCTGGAAAATGCTCTGCAAGAAAACATCAATAAGAACGCATATACAGTCAGAGGTCAGCATTAATTAAAGATTAAAATATATTTTAAATTGTTTTTCTTTCACTTACTGCTTAAATTGATAACTGTAGGAAACATGAACTTAAAAATTGAAAAGAATTCCACTAAAATGTTTGACAACTGCTATCTGGAATCTGCAGCTGAATCATGAATCAATTTTTGGTCTGGCCAGAATGTAGTAGCCCGTTCCTCCCAAGTCCTTCCTCGTAAAACTAGAAGACCTGCACTTACCACAACAGACAAGCGTAGGAAGACTCCAGCATAGGTGGCAAGAAGAAGGCAAACTGGCCAAGGACCTGGGGACTTGAGGAATGTCTTAGCAGTGAGTTCTCTGGGTTTCCTTATTGCCATCCGTATATTCCAGACGGGGCACTGCAGAAGCCTCCAACCTGGGACTGCTGACAGGAAAGAGGAAAAAAGAGGGGGGAGGCTTTAGGAAAAAGCCTGCTTCTCTGCTCCTCCTCGCCATAAGACTGCTCACAAACCAAAGGGGGGCCCAGCAGAACACCAGCCAAACACCAACCTAAAAACTGCGCCTACCCCGCCGTGTGGGCAAAGCAGAGCGAATCTGCCACCCCACCTCATCTCTGCGCCGCAGAAGCAGGCGGTGGTGCTTGGACACCCCCAGCCTGCGGTGTCGGCAAGGTTGAGCAGGGAGCTCATCTTCCACCTTCCGTCCGGCAGAGGCAGGTGTGGTGCTTTGATATCCCTGCTGGGGTGGTGGTAGTGGGATTCAGTGGCAAAGTGAGCTTCCACCCGCACCTGGCAGCAGCAAGATTTAACCAGCTAGGTCAGGGAAGAGCTAGTCACCAGTCAGCTTCCCTGATCCTTGGTGTCCCCAAGGCCCAGCACGATGTGAGCCTCCATCCCCACTCGGCATCAGTGTTTTCCCCTCTATAGTGTGTTGAATGGTGACCCCCAAAAGGTACATCCTTGTCAAATCCCTGGAACCTTGAATGTGACCTTATTTGGAAAAAGGATCTTGGCAGACGTAATAGTTAAGGACCTCAGGATGAGATCATCCTGGATTATCAGGCTCTAAGTCCAGTCACAAGTGTCCTCATAAGAGATGCACAAAGGAGAGACATGTGGAGAGGAGGAGGCCATGTGAAGACAGAGGCAGAGATTGGGGTTGTGCAGCCCTAAGCCAAGCAACACTAGAGCGGCCAGAAGCTGAAAGAGGCAAAGAAAGATTCTCCCCTAGAGCCTTCCGAGGAAGTGTGGCCCTGCCGACACTTTAATTTCAGACTTCTGGCCTCCAGAACTGTGAGAATAAATTTCTGTTCCTTTAAGCCACCGAATTTGTGATAATTTGTTAGGATAGCTATAGGAAACTAATATACCCTCACTGGCAGGGCTCAGTGGGAATCTGGGCCTCTGCTCCTAGCTTGCATCAACAAGGTGAAACAAGGTGTGGGACATGGGGTCAGTCAGCACTCCACTTCCCCTTCCCCTCCCTGGTGTCACTGGGGCCCAATGGGGAGCTGAGCTTATATTTGCGCTTGGAGGCAACAAATCTATGCAAATCAGTGCCCATTTTTTGCCAGGAAGGGGAGCTGAGCTGCCCCCTCACATCTGCAGTGAGGGTCGGTCAGTGCTCTACTTTCACCAGGGTGGTGAGAGCAGGGCCTAGTGGGGAGCTGAATGTACATACCCACCAGTCCTCGCATTACACCTCAACTAGGAGACTGCCTGCTGAGATGGAAGGTTCAATAGGATCCAGAGTCCTTTGGAAAGGAAAGAAGAACATCAGAATGGGTAAAAAGAGGTGAAAATGTCAAATGTCATATACTGTTCTCAGGAGTATATTAAATCACATTTGATGGTTGACAATGATACAAAAGCAATTCAGTGGAGGAAGGACAGCCTTTCAGCAAATGGTGTTGGAGTAACTGACATCTAAAGGCCTAATCCTGCACTTTGTACAAAAATTAACAACATGGAACATGGGCTTAAATGTAAAACATTAAACGACAAAACTTCTAGGAGGAAAATCTTCAGAACCTACAGCTGGGCAGAATTCTTACACTGGATACCAAAAGTATGATACATATAAGGAAAAATAGCAAATTAATCTTCATCAAAATTAAAAATGTATGCTCTAGGAAAGAACCTATGAAGAAGTATTATGGAAGGTGTCATCTGTAATAACGAAAATCCCATATAACGCAAAAGTTTGAAGGTAATACTGTCATCCAAGTAATATGAAAAATAAAAATAATTTAATTCTAAACTTAGATTTTTCTTTAAATATTTTAAATAATCTTTCTAATCATGCAACTCTCCTAATAATTCCAGATATTCAGACATTACTGGAATTACCAAAACAAAAGTTTATATTTAATCAAATGAAATGTTTATTCCCTATGCACCTTCAAATCTTGGATCTTATCTAACTGTGATGTTGGACATATAACATTAATGAACCAGAACAGTGCAACATGACTATATCAGTTAAGAAAATATTTGGCTGCAAAAAAAGAGGACTTTCAGAGAACATAAATGTTGAGAGGTTTATTGCTCTCACACAGGAAGTCTGGGAGTGCGCAGTACAGAGCTAATAATAATTGGGACCGGGGAGGCTCTTTACATCACTCAATTCTGCTTCGATTGTAGCTTCTGTCTTTCTGTCCCAGTGGCACTGTCCCAGGGTTCCAAGCAGGACAAAGAAGGGTAAAAGCTAAAAGACATTTTAGCTGATTTCATCCTGGTACGTAGCCTTTTTGGAAACCTCCACGTTCAATCCAAGATGTTCACATCTCATTAGCCAAGAGTGGAACACACGGCCAGGCCTGGCATCTGAAGGTATTCTAGCATCTGTAGTAGAAAAAGCAAAAGGGAAGTTCTACTGGGGTGCAGAAATAAAATATTACAACCTCTACTTATGTTCATTTTTTTCAAAAAATCAATTACTAATATATGCTGTGTACCTTGCCTCCAGTGTCACACCTCACCAGTTATGAAAGGGTCCTGAGACATATTATAAAAGACATTCTGAGGAGTAAGAATAAGTTCCACAATGTGGAAGTTTTGAAAGTGATTGTTGGCTTTCAGTATATTTTGACAAATTGGGTTTTCTAGGGTTACAGTTAAATTGATATAGTTTTAATGAAAAAAAAATCCTTGGGAAATGGAGAAGTGAATTTAAAAGATTTCTATAAAGAAACTAAGGATTGAAAATGCAAATAATGAAAGCAAAAACGAGAATATAGCAGAGCTGACATTTCATTGAGATCTTCGCAACATTACAAAGTTAATATATGTAGTTAGATCTCATAAGAAGTTAGAAAAATTATCAAGACTATTTGAAATATAAAATTGCATCCACTGTCAATGAAAATGAGCTTCATCCTAAATGTCTTTCATGTTTTAAGATATCTAACAACAATAGAATAAATTTATAATTTTAAACTATGTAAAAATAGAAGTACATTGAATTAAATATACATTTTGGTCAAATAATAGGTGAGTATTAAAATCAGTATTTGTCCAAATCAAGGCCAGCTCCTATTATCACCATCATAGAATGAACTGGGACATAAGGATAAATCTGAAGTTTTATCAAAAGATATGTATTATAATTTTGTTTAAAATTTTTAGAAGTCTACAATTTCAAGTTTGACATTAGTGTGCAGGGAAAAATAATTTCTCAGTATTGTCAGCTTCTAGACTATACCTACAGTCACTATATTGTACCCCTTCAGTACACAGGTTCAAGTGGCACACATAATGATATTACTAACTCCTTTGGACATAAAATCTGGGAAAAGTTTCTTCAGTTCTATGAGTTTCAAAATGAACTTCAATTTAGGATTCATAGCTTTGGCAAACCTTAAAATTCCTTTAGCAAAATGGCAGTCTACAGTAATCATTTTAATAAGTTGCTTTAAATTTTATCCTCCAGTTGAAGGTTGTTTTGGGATTTAATTAGTTGAACAAAATAAGTTGTTTTTCACTACCACTTTTTTTCACTACCACTTTCCTCACATACTTTATCTTTTTCATAAATTAAGATGACTTATGTATAGTATTGTAAATTATTGTATAACTATCAGTTGCCACAGTAATGATGTTTAATAGACAACCATAAAACCTCAGAGGCATACAATTAACTTTATTTATCCTACGTCTGGCAAACGGCTGTGGGTCATCCGAGAAAGGATGGCCTGGGCTGGAACAACTGGAGTGACTTAGTTCTGCTTCGTGAGTCTCCATCCTCCAGCAGCCTCGCCTGGAGGTGGAAAAACTCTAAGTGCTTTTTCAAGTCTAACATCCCATTGGCAAAGCAAGTCACTCCGCCAAACTCGGAATCCTATATAAGCAAAGAAATAGAATCTGCCTTTTTAGTGAAACTGTAAAGTCCCATGGTAAAGGAGTATGAATACAAGAGGTGAAGAAGTGAGACCATTAATGCAGCTGATCTATGACAGTTCACCCTCTGGTCATAATCACATTCCTTCCACATGCATGATACACTCACTCATTCCCAAGACCCCCAGAGGTCTCATACAATTACAGTATCAGACTTCAAGTCTAGAACTTTGTGATATATATCAGGTCCAGATGCAGCTTCTCTTGGTCCAAAGACCTATGAAATAAAAAGACAAGTTTCCTAGCCCTCTGCCTCAACACACATGCAGCCAATATACAATAATAAAAAAGGAACAGGATAACCACAGTGAATAGTCCCATTGGAAAGGAGGAAGAATGGGAAGCATAGAGTCACTGGTTCATAACAATTCTGATATCCCACTGGGCCTGCAATTCTGATGACAGGGAAATGCTCCCTGATTAGACCCAACCCTGCTCTCTGGGAGCTGCTCCCTGACTCATTGTTCTCCAGCTTTTTGTCCCACTATGAGATGCCCTCCTTTTCCCATCACCCTCCTTTATTCTTTGTGAAGAAATGATCCTTGTTAGCAGCTGAATAACTTTCTCAGGATGCTTCCTACCCAGAAAGTCAAGAGCCCAGAGGCCTTTGTATAGCTTGACCCCTCTTTTAGTCCAGGCAGTTGGTGTTTTCGCTAGTAGTACTCTCTTGAAAACTTCTGAGCTTTCTGTAACTGTCTGGTTATGGTCCATTACATATTCAAAAGCCACACCCCTGTAACTGGTATCAGCATATAATTCTCTAGATTCTCCTATTTCTAATTTTGGATCTGACTTCTGTGCAACCACACCCTTAGGCTTTTGTCCACTTCAGAAGATCTCAGCACCACCTTAACTCTCTCAGAAGTCTTATCAAAATATCTGATAGTCACAATCTTGATTTGATGTTTGACACATGCTCACATCTCACTTCGAGACTTTGCTAACTGGGATGGCTGGAGCTAAGATGACAGGTTTTCTAATTTAGTAGTTCTGGCTCTCTATATTACCTTTAACTTCTGCTTGCAACCTAACCATCTTTTTTTTTTTTTTAAAGTTCAACCCTTTCTTGTACGTAGTATACTCCATGTAGCTAAAAGCCACCAGGTGGCGGTTTCTACATTTTGCCTGGAGATAACCTTGCCCAAACCCAAAAGTTAATTAGGTGTATTTTCTGTTTTCCAAGGTACCATAGGCAGCTGTTTTATCAAATGTTTCATAAAAGCTGTTCAATAAAGCAGTTTCCTCATCATTATTTCAGCCTCTGCTAACAGTTTTCTCAACTCCCTACTGAAGCCAATACCATATTTTCAGGGTTTTGTTGAACAGCTCCCCACTTCTATGTATTAACTTTTGCAGTAGTTATCTATTAATGAAATAATGCCACAAAACAACCACAGATTTTTTGTTGACTCAAAAAGGATATGTGTTCACCATAAAGTTATCAAGTATTTTGTACTCTCTCAACATTCGTATTAACTGTCAATCTCTTTCCCTACTCAATAACTGAAAATTGTTCATTGTTTTCAATATAAAATTAATAGCTTTCATAATTATTGATTACTGCAACATTTTACTTTGCAATAATAATTACAAATGTATACTTTGCCTAATGGAACTTGGTTACGTCTAGAAAGCTTACCTATATTTGAAAGTGAATACTCAGATGCTCATAATAAATGTAAGTGTGATAACAAATGATCAGTGGATTAACACTGATTAGATATGATGGTAGCCTACATACTCACATGAGAATTTCACGCACAATTTCGGTGACGCCACAAATGATGCTGAAGTACTTGATTATTCAGCCACCCAAAAGCCAAATAACTCAATTTGGCTGAACACTATACCAAGGCTAGAGCTGAATTCTGGTGAATCCCTAGTCCAATATCCAGATATTGGGAATATGTGCCTCCACATTCTTTTCACTGCTATGACATTACATCAAAAAATTTGATGACTCTGAACTAGAATAAGTCCAAGTCTAAAGATGAAATATTTTATCAACATCTCAAATTTTTCTCTCTCAATATATGTCCATCCACATGTTTGGTTTAGATAAATCACATACACACATATATTTGACAGATTCTGTGCATTGGCTTACCTCCATTCTACCTTGCTTCTAGTTGGAGAGGTTGGGAAACAAAACAAAAAACAAAACAAGACAAAAAACACATCCTAGGGGTTGCTTGTATTTAGTCTTCTGGCTGAAAATTAGGCTACACCCATTGTATGAAGTCTTGTGAGAGCTGTGAGTGAGGCAGAGGCCAGTTTTCCTATTTTGTTGTTGTTTCTGCTGGCCAGCAAGAACAAGGAATGGTGAGAATTTTCTTCTGTGTTCCGATGTCCACAATTCAATAATTTATTTACAAGTGACAAAACAAATGTGGTAAATAAGAAAACAAATAATTAAATCTAAGTTTGCAGACAGAAGACAAAACCTTGGGCCCTACAAGGCAGGTAATGGGATGAGACCGCTCAGGAACCTCACAGGACTATCTTCTCAGTAAAATGGTGAACTAATAAAAATAATCCAACCACAAAATAAACGATGACTGAATGGAGAAGGGGGGAGGGGGGAGGAGTATCCTCTGAGAATCCATGCCTACAGTGAGACCAGATCTAGGGTTTAATTTTCAAGATGAGAAATTAAAATGATCCAAACTTGTGATTGCCCAAAGTGCTGGCAGAAGCAAGTGCAATTATCTTCTGGAGGGGCACATCCATATCCAAACCTTACAGGAGTTCCATAGATAAAGCCCAGCAAATGTGAGCCCATACTCCAACATCACAGAATACATGAGAGAAAAAGCCAGCGTGAGTAAAATTGTCAGTAGAAATAATAAGACAAAGAATTAAAGTCTTCCACCAAAGAATTCAAACATTTGTATTGCCTAATACAGAATAAAAATGACTATGTTTAAAATAAATAAAATAAAGACAACACTAATAAACTGGGTTTAATACAGACTATAAGAAAAAGTTCAAGATGATTTTTAAGAAAAGGAAATAGAACTTCATACCATTCTAGGAACAGTACAGAACAGAAACAATCTAGGTATTTTAAGCAGAAAGGGATGGATTTAATACAGCTAATTAGGCACCTAGAACATTGTTGGAAGAGTGGGAAGGGCAGGTTCTAGGCCCTGAGGAATGTCTCCCAGAATACTATGGAGGCAACCTGCCAGGAGAGCAACTACCTCTAAGTCTATGTTAGAACATTTAAATGCAAGAACATATATTACAGCTGTAATTCAAATGGCAGAAATCATTACTTATACTTCCACAAATAGGTCTTGACATCCATGATCTGGTGACCAGGCACTGGAACAAGGAGTCTAGTCACCATCCCCATAACAATTCTATCTCCAGAAAACGGGAGAATAGACTAAGGAATGTTATTGCAAAGATGACTCATGCCTGCACAACCTCGACAGCAGAAAATAGCCAAAAGGGGCAGGAAGATAGATTCCATTTCACCTTCACCATGTAACTTTCATTGCACTTTCACCTTTCAAAAATTGTGGGAGTGTATCTAACTGGTAAAACCTAATTTTCCCCACAGGACTCATGCTACATTAGTGAGGTGATGCTAACATGACTTGCTAAAGATGAGTGGGTAAAAACTAATTGAGAATTATATCCCCAGATTCTCTCAAATCCAACAGAAGACTGGAGGTTTACTCTGCAGAGAAGAGCAAAACAGATGGACTCTGAATGGGACAATGCCAGGTACATTGGTTGACAACCTAGCAAGTGCACTAAAAACAGAATTAAATGACTTTATGTACATTGAATGCTGAAACTTCTAGTCCCCTTCCCCCAGTTTGTTCCTATAACACAGGTAGCCAGATAATCATAATCCAAGCAGGATAATTTAAGCATCATATTTGAGAAACATAACCAGCCTCAAAGGAAAGACCTAAAGATGCTGATATCAGGAGTGCTCCACAAAATGGCCCAGACAGATCATCCTTCATGGAATTTAAAGTTGACAAGTGCTACCAAGCTACCAGAGCTTCCAGATTTTTAGTCCCACACTCTTAAACAAATAAAAGCAATTTCAAGAGAAATTATGCAGTAGGGGAAATCTTTGGAAGTTCTATCAGTAACATCTTTGAAGAGATAAGAACATAATGTATCCAAGAAACAAGAACATGAATAGAAAAGAACATTTAGAGAACTAGAAATTACTCTTAAAAAATAAAATAGCAGAAATGAAAACTCTGCAAATGAGGCCCAACAATTGCCCTAGATTACTTCTGTGAAGTGAGTTTCCATGGTGCAGTACTGGATGGGGAAGTGAGAGAATCTAGCAGTCTCTGTGAATTAAGGAGACACAGCTAGGAGTCTGAAGACACCAGGATGACTAGAGTTGACAAGGCAAAGTACTGGACAGGAGAGAGCTGCACAGATAACTCTAGAAAATACCTCTCAAGTCTCCAGCTGAATACTGATTAGTATATGCATGTGAAGAAATTATCCAAGGCTTAGGGAAGAACCAGTGAAAGCAGCAGAGGGAGCTATCTTCTAAGACCACATAGGACCAGAAATATTTCATGTTATAACCAGCCAGAGTAGAAAACCTCACAAATCACAAGGCATATAATAGAGTCCTCAAAAGGATTTTGCCTCAGTAGTGGGGTAACATTGTCCCTAGATTAAAGGCTGCTCTGGTTGTACCTAATAAAGTAACTAATTAAAGTGGCCAAGAACCGAACTCATAAATATTTATGGAAAAACAGAAACATCTATTACTCAACAAGGCAAAATTCACAATGTCTGCAATACAATTTAAAAAACTGCGAAGCATGCAAAGAGTAGAAAAATATGGCTCATAATAAGGAGAAAAACAAATCAATAGAAATAGATGCAGAAATTACACAGATAACAGAATTAGTAGAAAAAGACCTTAGAACAATTATTAATATTCCATATGTTGAAGAGGGTAGAGGAAAAATTGAGCAATTAATTAGAGATATGGAAGATACAAAAATAACCCAAATCACATATCTAGAGAAATAAAATGTCTGATATAAAAACTACACTGATCAGAAATAAGATTAGAAACTATGGAAGAAAAAATTAGTGAACTTGAAGACAGAGCAATAAAAACCATCCAAAAGGAAACACAGAAAAAAAGACTGAAAAGAAATGAACACAGTATCAATGAGCTATGGAACAACTTCAAGCAGCCTAACACGTCTTATTCAAGTCCCCAAAGAAGAGAGTAGGGGACATAAAAAATATTTGAAGAAACAATGGTTAAAATTTTTCCAAATTTGATGAAAACTATAAACTAATAGATTCAAAAGCTTGACAAATCCCAAGCACAACAAACATGAATAAAACAATACTAAGGAATATCCCAAACAAATTTCTTAAAACTAGTAATAAGGAGAAAATCTTAGAGGCAAAGAGACCCCTGCACCCCTCCCCCCCAAAAAACATATTATTTAGAGAAAAAACAAACAAACAAACAAAAAAATCAGTAGACTTCATTTTGGAAAAAATGCAAACCAAAATACCAATATTTTTAAAGAAGAAAAAGAGAGAAAGAAAAAAATGTCTGTCAACTTAGAATTCTATACCCAGTAAAAAGATCTTTAAAAAATAAGGGTAGGGCTTCCCTGGTGGCATAGTGGTTAAGAATCCGCCTGCCAAAGCAGGGGACACAGGTTCAAGCCCTAGTCTGGGAAGATCCCACATGCCACAGAGCAACTAAGCCCATGGGCCACAACTACTAGGCCTGTGCTCTAGAGCCTGTGAGCCACAACTACTGAGCCCGTGCGCCTAGAGCCCATGCTCCGCAACAAGAGAAGTCACCGTAATGAGAAGCCCATGCACCGCAACAAAGAGTAGCCCCTGCTCACCTCAACTACAGAAAAGCCCGCATGCAGCAACAAAGACCTAGTGCAGCCAAAAAAAAATAACAATAGGGTAAAATTAAAAACACAAGAAAGACATAAGCCATGAGAAAGTTGAAAGAATTCATGCCCAGCAGAACTGTACTACAAAGAAAAATGTTAAAGATAATCCAACAGGCAGAAAGAAATGGTAACAGATGGAAATATGGATATAAACAAAGAAAGGAGGCATACAAGAAAGTGGCTATGTTTAACAGCTTTTTCCATTATTTTAAAATCTCCTCTTAAAAGTTGATTGTATAAAGCAGAAATAAAAATAAAAAATATATTGTGGGGTTATAAAATACACAGGAGTAAAGTGAATGGTAATAATATCACAAGGCCAGTTGGGGAGAAATGGAAGTATACTGTTGTAAGGCCCTGAAACATGAATTACTAGTTTATAGTTTGAAGGCTGACTGTGATAAGTTAGAGATGTATAATAGCAATCCTAGAGCAACCACTAAAATAGCAAAACAAAGGGTTATGGTTAATAAACTAATAAAAGAGATAAAACAAAGAATGATTTTTAAAAACGCTCAATGCCAAGAAAGGTGAAGAGAGAAAAAAGGGAACAAAGAACACATGGGGGAGGGAATAGAAAATAAATAGGAGATTGGTAGATTGAAACAAAACCATATCATTAATCATGTTAAATATAAATGGTCTAGAAACCTCATTTAAAAGGAAGATATATCAGATTGAATGAAAAAGCAAGACCCAACTATCTCTTTTGTACCATAAAAACACCCTCAATTTATATATAAAGACACAAATAGGTAGGATGCAAAAAGACACTAGCCTAGGGACTTCCCTGGTGGTGCAGTGGTTAAGAATCCACCTCCAAGGCAGGGGACATGGGTTCGAGCCCCTGGTCAGGGAACTAGATCCCACATGCATGCTGCAACTAAGAGTTCACATGCCACAACAAATACGCAACTATGGAGCCTGCGAGCCACAACAAAGGAGTCTGCTGGCTGCAACTAAGGGGCACATGTGCTGCAACTAAGAAACCAGTGAGCCGCAACTAAGGAGCCTGCCTGCTACAACTAACACCCAGTGCAACCAAAAAAAAAAAAAAAAAAGACACTACTCTAACATTAATCCAAGAAAAGCTATAATGGATATCATCAAGAAACTGGTATTCAGAGCAAAGAATTTATCAGGGATAAAGTTCATTTCAAAGTGATAAAGGGGTCAATTAATCAAAATGTAATAGTCTTGAATATTAATGAATCTTTGAAATACCAATACATGAAGCAAAAATTGATAAAACTTCAAGGAGAAAAGATAAGTCTACAATTTTAGCTGGAGATTTGAATAATCCTCTCAATATACAAAAAAAAAAAAAAAAGTAAGGATACGAAAGACTTGAGGGAGATTGGTTCAAGATGGCGGAGTAGAAGGACATGCTCTCACTCCCTGTTTCGAGAACACTGGAATCATAACTAACAGCTGAACAATCATCAACAGGAAGACACTGGAACTCACCAAAAAAGATACCCCACATGAAAAGAAAGACAAAGGAGAAGCCACAATGAGACGGTAGGAGGGCATTATCACAATAAAATCAAATCGCATAACTGCTGGGTGGGTGACTCACAAACTAGAAACACTTATACCACATAAGTCCACCACTGGAGTGAAGGTTCTGAGCCACACGTCAGGCTTCCCAAACTGTGGGTCTGGCAACGGGAGGAGGAATTCCTAGAGAATCAGACTTTGAAGGCTAGCGGGATTTGATTGCAGGACTTCGGCAAGACTGGAGGAAACAGAGACTCCACTCCTGGAGGGAACACACAGAGTAGTGTGTGCATTGGGACCCAGGGGAAGGAGCAGTGACCCCATAGGAGACTGAACCAGACCTACCTGCTAGTGTTGGAGGGTCTCCTGCAGAGGTGGGGGGCAGCTGTGGCTCACCAAGGGACAAGGACACTGGCAGCAGAAGTTCTGGGAAGTATTCCTTAGTGAGAGCCCTCCCAGAGTCTGCCACTGACCCCATCAAAGAGCACAGGTAGGCTCCAGTGTTGGGTCGCCTCAGGGCAAACCACCAACAGGGAGGGAAACCAGCCCCACCCATCAGCAGACAAGCAGATTAAAGTTTTACTGAGCTCTGCCCACCAGAGCAACAGCCAGCTCCACCCACCACCAGTCCCTCCCATCAGGAAACTTGCACAAGCCTCTTAGATAGCCTCATCCACCAGAGGGCAGACAGCAGAAGCAAGAAGAACTACAATTCTGCAGGCTGTGGAACAAAAACCACATTCACAGAAAGATAGACAAGATGAAAAGGCAGAGGGCTATGTACCAGATGAAGGAACAAGATAAAACCCCAGAAAAACAACTAAATGATGTGGAGATAGGCAATCTTCCAGAAAAAGAATTCAGAATAATGATAGTGAAGATGATCCAGGGCCTCAGAAAAAGAATGGAGGCAAAGACGAAGAAGATGTAAGAAATGTTTAACAAAGATCTGGAAGAATTAAAGAACAAACAAACAAAGAAGAACAATACAATAACTGAGATGAAAAATACACTAGAAGGAATCAATAACAGAATAACTGAGGCAGAAGAACAGATAAGTGACCTGGAAGACAGAATGGTGGAATTCACTGCTGTGGAACAGACTAAAGAAAAAAGAATGAAAAGAAATGAAGACAGCCTAAGAGACCACTGGGACAACATTAAACGCAACAACATTCACATTATAGGGGTCCCAGAAGGAGAAGAGAGAGAGAAAGGACCACAGAAAATATTTGAAGAGATTATAGTCGAAAACTTCCCTAACATGGGGAAGGAAATAGCCACCCAAGTCCAGGAAGTGCAGAGAGTCCCATACAAGATAAACCCAAGGAGAAACAGGCCGAGACACATAGTAATCACATTCGCAAAAATTAAAGACAAAGAAAAATTATTGAAAGCAGCAAGGGAAAAACGACAAATAACATACAAGGGAACTCCCATAAGGTTAACACCTGATTTCTCAGCAGACTCTACAAGCCAGAAGGGAGTGGCATGACATATTTAAAGTGATGGAAGGGAAGAACCTGCAACCAAGATTACTCTACCCAGCAAGGATCTCATTCAGATTCCATGGAGAAATCAAAAGCTTTACAGACAAGCAAAAGCTAAGAGAATTCAGCACCACCAAACCAGCTCTACAACAAATGCTAAAGCAACTTCTCTAAGTGGGAAACACTAGAGAAGGACCTACAAAAAACAAACCCAAAACAATTAAGAAAATCATCATAGGAACATACATATCGATAATTACCTTAAACGTGAATGGATTAAATGCTCCAACCAAAAGACAAAGGCTGGCTGAATGGATACAAAAACAACACCTTTATATATGCCGTCTACAAGAGACCCACATCAGACCTAGGGACACATACAGACTGAAAGTGTGGGGATGGAAAAAAGATATACCATGCAAATGGAAATCAAAAGAAAGCTGGAGTAGCAATACTCATATCAGATAAAATAGACTTTAAAATAAAGAATGTTGCAAGAGACAAGGAAAGGCACTACATAATGATCAAAGGATCAATCCAACAAGAAGATATAACAATTATAAATCTATATGCACCCAACATAGGAGCATCTCAATACATAAGGCAACTGCTAACAGCTCTAAGAGAGGAAAGTGACAGTAACACATTAATAGTGGGGGAATTTAAGACCTCACTTACACCAATGGACAGATACTCCAAACAAAATTCACAAGGAAACACAAGCTTTAACTAACACAATAGACCAGAGAGATTTAATTGATATTTATAGGACATTCCATCCAAAAACAGATTACACTTTCTTCTCAAGTGCGCATGGAACATTCTCCAGGATAGATCACATCTTGGGTCACAAATCAAGCCTCAGGAAATTTAAGAAAATTGAAATCATATCAAGCATCTTTTCTGACCACAATGCTATGAGATTAGAAATCAATTACAGGGAAAAAAACATAAAAAACACAAACACATGGAAGCTAAACAATACATTACTAAATAACCAAGAGATCACTGAAGAAATCAAAGAGGAAATCAAAAAATACCTAGAGACAAATGACAATGAAAACACAACGATCCAAAACCTGTGGGATGCAGCAAAAGCAGTTCTAAGAGAGAAGTTTATAGCTATACAAGCCTACCTCAAGAAACAAGAAAAATCTCAAATAAACAATCTAAACCTACAACTAAAGGAACTAGAGAAAGAAGAAAAAACAAAACCCAAAGTTAGCAGAAGGAAAGAAATCATAAAGATCAGAGCAGAAATAAATGAAATCGAAACAAAGAAAACAATAGCAAAGATCAATAAAAGTAAAAGCTGGTTCTTTGAGAAGATAAACAAAATTGATAAGCCATTAGCCAGACTCATCAAGAAAAAGAGGGAGAGGACTCAAATCAATAAAATTAGAAATGAAAAAGGAGAAGTTACAACAGACACCGCAGAAATACAAAGCATCCTAAGAGACTACTACAAGCAACTCTATGCCAATAAAATGGACAACCTGGAAGAAATGGACAAATTCTTAGAAAGGTATAAACTTCCAAGACTGGGCTTCCCTGGTGGCGCAGTGGTTGAGAATCTGCCTGCCAATGCAGGGGACACGGGTTTGAGCCCTGGTCTGGGAAGATCCCACATGCCGCAGAGCAACTAGGCCCGTGCGCCACAACTACTGAGCCTGCGTGTCTGGAGCCTGTGCTCCGCGACAAGAGAGGCCGCGACAGTAAGAGGCCCGCACACCACGATGAAGAGTGGCCCCCGCTTGCCACAACTAGAGAAAGCCCTCGCACAGAAACGAAGACCCAACACAGCCAAAAATAAATAAAAAAAATAAAAAATAAAAAAAAACTTCCAAGACTGAACCAGGAAGAAATAGAAAATATGAACACACCAATCACAAATAATGAAATTGAAATGGTGATTAAAAATCTTCCAAAAAACGAAAGTCCAGGACCAGATGGCTTCACAGGTGAATTCTATCAATCATTTAGAGAAGAGCTAACACCCATCCTTCTCAAACTCTTCTAAAAAACTGCAAGGAAGGAAAACTCCCAAACTCATTCTATGAGGCCACCATCACCCTGATACCAAAACCAGACAACGATACTACAAAAAAAGAAAATTACAGACCAATATCACTGATGAATATAGATGGAAAAATCCTCAACAAAATACTAGCAAACAGAATCCAGCAACACATTAAAAGGATCATTCACCATGATCAAGTGGGATTTAACCCAAAGATGCAAGGATTCTTCAATATACGCAAATCAATCAGTGTGATACACGATATTAACAAATTAAAGAAGAAAAACCATATGATCATCTGAATATATGCAGAAAAAGCTTTTGACAAAATTCAACACCCATTTATGATAAAAACTCTCCAGAAAGTGGGCATAGAGGGAACCTACCTCAACATAATAAAGGCCATATATGACAAACCCACAGCAAACATCATGCTCAATGGTGAAAAACTGAAAGGATTTCCTCTAAGATCAGGAACAAGACAAGGATGTCTACTCTCACCACTATTATTCAACATAGTTTTGGGAGTCCTAGCCATGGCAATCAGAGAAAAAGAAATAAAAGGAATACAAATTGGAAAAGAAAAAGTAAAACTGTCACTGTTTGCTGATGACTTGACACTATACATAGAGAATCCTAAAGATGCCACCAGAAAACTCCTAAAGCTAATCAATGAATTTGCTAAAGTTGCAAGATACAAAATTAATGCACAGAAATCTCTTGCATTCCTATACACTAATGATGAAAAATCTGAAAGAGAAATTAAGGAAACACTCCCGTTTACCACTGCAACAAAAAGAATAAAATACCTAGGAATAAACCTACCTAGGGAGACAAAAGACCTGTATGCACAAAACTATAAGATGCTGATGAAAGAAATTAAGATGATACCAACAGATGGAGAGATACACCATGTTCTTGGATTGGAAGAATCAATATTGTGAAAATGACTATACTATGCAAAGCAATCTACAGATTCAATGCAATCCCTATCAAATTACCAATGGCATTTTTACAAAACTAGAACAAAAAAATCTTAAAATTTGTATGGAGACACAAAAGACCCTGAATAGCCAAAGCAGTGTTGAGGGAAGAAAATGGAGCTGGAGGAATCAGACTCCCTGACTTCAGACTATATTACAAAGCTACAGTAATCAAGACAATATGGTACTGGCACAAAAACAGAAATATAGATCAATGGAACAGGACAGAAAGCCCAGAGATAAATCCACACACATATGGTCAACTAATCTATGACAAAAGAGGAAAGGATATACAATGGAAAAAAGACAGTGTCTTCAATAAGTGGTGCTGGGAAAACTGGACAGGTACATGTAAAAGAATTAAATTAGAACACTCCCTAACAACATACACAAATATAAACTCAAAATGGATTAGAGACCTAACTGTAAGACCGGACACTATAAAACTTTTAGAGGAAAACATAGGAAGAACACTCTTTGACAGAAATCACAGCAAGATCTTTTTTGATCCACCTCCTAGAGTAATGGAAATAAAAACAAAAATAAACAAATGGGACCTAGTGAAACTTCAAAGCTTTTGCATAGCAAAGGAAACCATAAACAAGACGAAAAGACAACCCTCAGAATGGGAGAAAATATTTGCAAATGAATTATCGGACAAAGGATTAATCTCCAAAATATAATATATAAACAGCTCATGCAGCTCAATAGTAAAAAAACAAACAACCCAATCCTAAAATGGGCAGAAGACCTAAATAGACATTTCTCCAAAGAAGACATACAGATGGCCAAGAAGCACATGAAAAGCTGCTCAACATCACTAATTATTAGAGAAATGCAAATCAAAACTGCAGCGAGGTATCATCTCACACCAATTAGAATGGGCATCATCAGAAAATCTACAAACAACAAATGCTGGAGAGGGTGTGGAGAAAAGGGAACCCTCTTGCACTCTTGGTAGGAATGTAAATTGATACAGCCACTATGGAGAACAGTATGGAGGTTTCTTAAAGAACTCAAAATATAATTACCATATGACCCAGCAATCCCACTACTGGGCATATACCCTGAGAAAACCATAATTCAAAAAGACACATGCACCCCAATGTTCATTGCAGCACTATTTACTATATCCAGGACACAGAAGAAACCTAAATGCCCATCAACAGATGAATGGATACAGAAGATATGGTACATATATACAATGGAATATTACTCGGCCATAAAAAGGAACGAAATTGGGTCATTTGTAGAGATGTGGATGCATCTAGAGACTGTCATACAGAGTGAAGTAAGTCAGAAAGAGAAAAACAAATATCATATATTAATGCATATATGTGGAACCTAGAAAAATAGTACAGATGATCCAGTTTCCAGGGCAGAAACAGAGACACAGATGTAGAGAACAAACGTATGGACACCAAGGGGGGAAAGAGGCGGGGGGTGGGGGTTGGTGGTGTGATGAATTGGGCGACTGGGATTGGCATGTATACACTGATGTGTATAAAATGGATAACTAATAAGGAAAAAAAAAAAAAAGATAGCTAGTGGGAAGCAGCCGCATAGCACAGGGCGATCAGCTTGGTTCTTTGTGTCCACCTAGAGGGGTGGGATAGGTAGGGTAGGAGGGAGATGCAAGAGGGAGGGAATATGGGGATATATGTATCTGTATAGCTGATTCACTTTGTTATAAAGCAGAAACTAACACATCATTGTAAAACAAATATACTCCAATAAAGATGTTAAAATAAATAAATGAATGAATGAATAAGTAAAAAAAAAAAAAAAAAAAGACTTGAACACTAACTAAATTAATTGGCATTTATACAACACTCCACCAACAGCAAAATACATATTCAAGTACACACAGAATATTTACTTAGTTACAGCACATTTGGGGCTAAAAAACATCTCAAAACTTATTTCAAAATGTTCTGCAGTAGAATAAAGAATTTTTCTGCTCTTCGTCCAGAGTTCCTGGCATGGAGCTCCTAAAACCTTTAGAATTTCCCAAATAGGAATGTCTTTGTTATTCATCATGGACACTGACAATGTATGCTAATGAGGTGATTCGTGGTGGGCCCCTAGATAGCTTATATCAACAAGATGACTTAGGATGGAGATAGCCCACATCAGAAAGACCAACCACTTGATTAGAATGTTGAGACTTTGAGCCAGCCTGACATCCAGGGAGGGTAGGACAGGGAAGCTGGAGATGGAGTTCAATCACATGGCCAATAATTTACTAAATCCTCCCCATGTAATGAAACTCCAAGAATAACTCTTGACTTCCTTAGATCTTAAAAGTTCTCATCACAAGGAAAAAAAAATTTTAACTATGTGTGGTGACAGATGTTAACTAGACTTATTATGGTGGTCATTTTGCAATATATACAAATACTGAATCAATATGTTTTACACATGAAACACGTTATATATCAATTACATCTCAATTAAAAAAAGGAAAAAAACCCCAAACTTCCTGATCCCTTGATATATTTTATTTCTTGACCTGGATAGTTACATAGTTTTTACTTATGATTACCCATTAACATGTCCATTCATTTATGTACTTTTCTGTACACATATTTCACAATAGAAATTTTAAAATATTGATATTAATCCAGATTCGAAGAAAGACATAAATCTGCAGATTCAGAAAGCACCCAAATCCCAAGCATGATAAAAATAAATATATATTTTGACATATAGTAAAAACTGCAGAGCTCCAAAGATAAAAGTAAATGTATTTTAAAACAACCCAAGAGAAGTCAATCCTAAACCCACAGTTTTGAAGACGTAATTTCAGAAAGTAAAAATAATTCTACGTTGAAGAAACATCTGCAATACAAGAAAAAAAGGTGAGCCCCCCCCCAAGATAAACATGTGAGCACACCCAAACATTAACTATATAAAATACTAACAATATCCAATTTGGAGGTTATATAAAGAACTAGAGGAATTTGATTAAAATTAATATATTTTAACATCTTTGTGTCGTTTGGAAAGAGGGTACAGATATATACAATTTTTAGATGTTAAGTATGTTAAATTTTTAAGGATAATCAAAAACTTAGAATGTTTAAATTTCAAATCAGTAGAAGGAAAATAGAAAATTCAACCAATCCAAAAGGAAGACAGGAAAGGGATAAGGATGGGAAAGAAGCATAGCATAGAAAAAGAAAAAAATAAAGCACAAAATAAGATGGAAAAAGTAAATCCAAACAGACTTGCACTTCTGCACTATGGTGGGACAGATACTCTTAAGTGTTCTCCCAATACAAAACACTAGCTTCTGAAGAAAACAAACGATTTAATTCATTGCTGGGTTGTGCTATATAAGAGAAATTTCCAGGTTCCATCCCTCTACACTCACACGGGGGAAAAAAATTGAGTTGAAACAAAAGCAGGAAAGGAGCAGGAAGTACCAGGCAAGAAACAAACTTGTCTGGGTGCTGAAAATAAGACAAAGACAAACTGCATTCAGTCAGGAACCTTGCCGGGGCTACAGTGGTGCCAATGGGTTTGGTACTGCCTCACTGGAAGCAAATGCAAAATCACATCTGAAGGGAAGCATACACAATTTAGGTCCTTTGTTTTCCCACAGATTTAGCTTAGTCACACACTAAAGAAAACAAGCCAAAATAGTACACAACAATATTTAGTACACAATGGTACACACAAAAATTTAGACTTATAAGACTTAAAATACTGAAATAATCAGAAATAGAATATGAAATATTTATGAAAATTTTAAAATTAGAAATGGACTTACAAGAGACTATAATGAATAAACAGGAAGATTAGAAAAAGAATAAAATAAAGAATATAATTATTGACATTAATACCATCATTAGTGTTTTTAAATCGATCAGACATTGCTGAAAAATGAATTACTAAATAAGACACAGAGCTGATGCAATTAACCAAAATGCAGCACAGATAAACAAGATGATGAAAAATATGAAAGATTAAAGGACATGATAGAGTAAGAAAGTCCATAATTTGTGCAATCAGAGTCCTAGAAGAATAGAGAAGCAATATTTGAAGAGTGGCTAAAAATTTAACAGAACTAAAATGAATTGAAAGATACAGAAAGCCAGCATACACCAAGAATAAATAAAAAGAAATTCACATCTCCAAACATTACAGTAAACCTGTAGAACACCAAAGAAAAAAGATTATTTTATTAAAAGTAGACAGAGATAAAAAGGTAACCTAAAAAGTCAGATGCTGAGGCACAAAGATGTTGAAAGACCAACTTAAGGCCACAGAATAAATAAATAGCAGAGCGGTGATATACCCCTTGCATTCTCACTTAAGAAAGTGTACTTTTTACTACTTTATTTTCTCTTTTTAAACTGTCCCAAACTGTTTACTTTACTTTTCTTAACCTTTTTTTTTTTTTTTTCTAACTTTCCAGTTGTCCAATGATTTCTGGCTGAAAAAATTACAAGGATTATTAGAAACTTTGTAAAAATGTATTATCTAAAAAAGTAATATACTCCTTCATGAATTTTAACTACCTTACCAGAATACTGCATGTAGAAAATTCTATAGTCTTTGATCCTAAGCACTAAATATTTGCATGGTAAATAATTTCTGACATTCTTGATCCAAGTTATTGTTTTTGATAACCCCAAACTCCCTGTTAAAAATCCTTGATAGTTAGGGAATTTTCAGATGTCAAGAAATCTAAAACTAATTAAAAGTCCTCACCAGGAAGAAAATATTTTTAAACAACTTTTATTCATGTTTGTACATTTTATTTTTATCATCCTTTCTTTCTTATATCTGGAAAGGATATAAACTTGAGAACAGACCTCCTCCAAACCAGTGCTGACCCACACTTTGTTGTCTTCTAGAAACATCCCCTATGTCTTGCAAATTATAAAATGTCCACAAGCTTATATCTGATTCTTAATCTGGAAGGCAAAAGGGGAACGCAACAACAATGGGAGAAATAGGATACCCATCAATTTAGTCACTGTGTATATTTGTTGTGGGTATGATATCCTTAATCTCATCTCCAAATCTTCATCTACAAAATTGTAGAGAAGATTAAAACACACCTAATCCATTGTTTTTAGACCCTACAGACTGGCCAGAGGAAATGGACTTCTTCCATTATCTGACATTCTTAAAGACCTATCACTTTGAATTTCTAGTGTCATCCTTCCCTTAATCAACTTGTATGGAGAGTTCCTTCTAGTTCTTTACAACAAATACACTCCCCAGCCCAATTCCCCGCTGGGCCTCTGCCACACAACTCATTCATTCAATACTTACTGAGCCCCCTCTGTATGCCAGGCATTGTGGTAGGTTCTAGGTATACAAAGAACCATTAATTGAATATACACTGCTTTGGTATTGTTTTTAAATCAACTTATCGAATGGTACATAGTACTTCAGTCAAAGACATATACATTTTTAGCAGGTTAGTTGGCAATAGAATTTCTTATAGCTATTTCCTAATGAGGTGAATTTCTTGAGCAACTCCATAATTCATAGAAAAAACCTGCTTTTTGGTACAGCATACCAATGATTTGGGCACCCTATTTTTTATATACAGTCATATATATCTTCCTCCCAATGTTTCCACAATGAATGGAAAATGTACTAATGCTGACCATGATATTCTTTTTATTGAAAAGCAATATAAAATAGCTTTAGAAATAAGAGGAAGGTAATATGTTACATTATTTCTGTTATGAATATTTTTATGCTTTGTGTCAGAATTTACTTCCCATAACTTTGTTTGCTTTATCTGGAACATTTTATGTTGTGTTTCTACATTATTGAAAGTATTAGTGTTTAATTTAGAAGAGCTTAATAAACTGTTAATCTGAGAACAATGGTCTTTCCCTTTTTTCTGAGCATGCTTATTTATGTACAGTGTGGAAATCTGATCCTGTTCTCTTCCAATCAGCCAACAGTTCTTTTTGTACCTCTTCTGGTAGTTCATAGAAAACTTCAGGATCAATGTCAGAAGGAAAAGTAACTTTCTCTTCGGTAGAATCTTGCTCTCTATTTTCTGTAAGTCCTTCATGAATAAAGACTGTTGCCATCGGTTGTTTATGGCTGTCTGTAGTGCAGGTTTTGGAGAAAAGTTGCTCACTCTGCAAATTTGGAAATGAATGGAAAACAGATACAGCAGGGTCTGTTTTTGAAAAGTGGAATCCTTGAGACTCTTTAGGTCCTTGACTCATTAGTTCATCTTTTAAGCTACTGTCTATATAATGTGAATAATCCTTTTGGTTAGACACATAAGAGGAACTACTGCTATTTAAGCCTGATGTTCCTGGTTCACAGGGAGATACAGAGGATATCTGTTTGGTATTGGATAAATGATCCCTAGGATTTAAGGAACCATCTTGCATTTGTTTTGTAGAAAAGAAAGATAATACTCCTCTAGAAGCATGTAATGGACAACTCAAACTTCCTTTCCCTTGAACTTTTTCTCTAGATTTTCCAGAAAGGATTTCTTCTTGAATATCTACTGGAAGTTGCTTAAAGACCTCTTGGTCAATACCCTCAGGAAGTGAGGAGAGTGGAAATTCGTTACTGTCTTTTTCTTTAGAAAAACTTGTAGTATCTGGTGGAGACTCCCCAGTTCTTGTACTTTCAATTCTTCCAGTTGGTAGAAAATCCCAATTTGTTTCCTTGTCTTTAGAAAAATCCTCCATATGAGTGTCTTTCATTTTCTAGAATACAAGGATAACAGAAAAATTTAGATAACTGATATCTTTTAAACATTCATGCTGCTGAAGTGTGATTGTAGCTATTATCCGACCAACATGTTTCTATCCTACTCCGTAACTTCAATCCTTTTGGCCAGTTCCAAACAACTAGAAATGATCAATCCACCACAATTAGTCACACAACTGTGTGGATCTTTACTCACTATTCCAGGAAGATGGCTTCCTTCCTAGATAGCACTGAGCCAGAAGGTAGGTATGTACTGGAAACCTGGAAAGGACCTAAACAATCATGTATTCAAACTTCCAATTCTGTGAATAAAAAGACTGGTGGCCTATAAAAATAAAATGATACCAAGGGTATCTAAAATATATGTATATGCACAGATAGCATCAAGGGCTGGTTTTCTAAAATTCCCTATTTTGAAGTGTAACATTTAACAGAAAGAAAAAAAATACTTCTATGGTAAAAACCCAGTATCATTATTAAGATGTAGCATTATTCTATATTTACATGAAATAAAAATTTTAAAACACCTTCTATTTTAATTTGCCTAATTTTCCCTCTAGTTCAAGCACCATAAAAATGTACAGATAGTCAAATATAATTCAGGAAACATCAACACATTAGTAACTTCCAAAAAGTAAAAGAAGAGATTTGGGTCATTGTTTTTATTGAGCACGAACTGTGAGCCAGACATGTACAAGGTACTTTCACTTATGTTTGCCTCTCTAATACTACTGTGAATGAAAAACCTTTAATTCTCATTCTACAGACTAATTAAAAAGTAAAAAGTAAACATCTTTTTAAATGTCAGTTAATAAACAGAATAAAAAGGGTCACTGAAAAAAAGTAATTTGAAGGGCACTAATTCAGTATTTCCATAACACTATTCTGTTCTCATTATAAGCTTAAATGTAAATGAAAATATTACTAAAATTATAATGACTGATTAAACAATAAAACTAAAGAAAATAATAAAAACATTTAAAATTAAGAGTTGGACTTCCCTGGTGGCACAGTGGTTAAGAATCTGCCTGCCAGTGCAGGGGACATGGGTTCGATCCCTGGTCCAGGAAGATCCCACTGCAGCGGAGCAACTAAGCCCATGTGCCACAACTACTGAGCCTGCACTCTAGAGCCCATGAGCCACAACTACTGAGCCCATGTGCCACAACTACTGAAGCCCACGCACCTAGAGTCCATGCTCTGCAACAAGAGGAGCCACTGCAATGAGAAGCCCACGCACCGCAACGAAGAGTAGCCCCCGCTTGCTACAACTAGAGAAAGTCCGCACGGAGCAATGAAGACCCAATGCAGCCAAAGATAAATAATAAATAAAATTTATAGATAAATAAATAAAATAAAATTAAGAGTTAATTGTAGGCATAAACAATTTAGTAAAAGATGATTATTTTTTAAAGCATTTGGTAAACAGAAGTTTGCATTTTCTTTTAGTCATGTGAAAATATGACTAGCCTCTGCCTCTCTATTGCCACACTCTTAATTTCTACAATTGTAAAATGAGGAGTCATATTCTATCAATATTGCTAACAGAATTTTATGTAATTTCAAAACCAAGAAAATTTAAATATTTGAACAGAGACATTTGGGGGGGGCTGTCGCTGGTAGCTTATGTATAAATTGACAACAAGATTAGATTTCCAGTATTTGAAAATATTTTCATATGAGCTAATCATCATATTCCTATATACTGTTATAAAATGTTTTAACAGTTCCAAAACAGAGAACCTCTATCAAGGTTTTCTCTTTTATCCAGCGACGTTTATGTTTTATTCTTAGATCACAGTACAATATACTTAAGGCTAGAAACCATAATATGAAAGGCACTATTACAAGTAAGTCATTCAAATCATATCACCCAAAAGAATCTCTAAATTATATCAGTTAAACACAAATTTATATCTCTAATTTAACCATACAAATCCAGTAACAGTGTACTTACAAAACTGTGCTTGCCAGAGCGTGAAGTTGTTGATAATGATGGTGTTAAATAATAATCAATAGTCCCTTTCTTAGCAGTATTTAGGGCTTTAAGGTTGCAGAAGCACACACTTAAAAGGGTAAGATGAAATGGCATCTTCACATTCACCATATTTCGAAAAAGTTTCATAAGTACATCAACCATTGGGGTCATCACATCATAATTTCCTAAATAAAATGTTTAAGAAGACAATATCTAAACACATTATATCATAATGAATATTAAGAGCTTAATCTAATTTATATTGCTTAGATTAAGAAGTTAAAATCCTAAATAGATATCATTGGGACATCTTGACATTATTTACTGAACTGGGACATCTCAACACTAACACCAACTGCCAAATGAGTTAAGGTTTTCAGAAGATTTGAAATATGGAACTTTTAGTTATGGGAGAATGATGAGGTCAGAAAATCTCCCCATAAAATTAAAATAAAACTGAACAAAATGGTCAAAAATAATCATTCTGAGATTCTGGAATGAACCAAAGGCAAATAAAGTGAGAAGCACTGATTTATGAAAAGCTGCTAAATTTAGGTAATAAAGTGGGGACAGCAGCCTTATTGGTTGGAGTTGCTTGTATCCCCATTTACACAGTACAGTTTGTATAGTAGTTTTACCAGGATGAGGCTGGCTGTGAAAGCCGGAAGCTTTGCTGCCAGAAAGGACTGACCTGATTTGAGGTAGAGGGCAAAAGCCCACACCCAGCAGTGTTGCCACAAAAATGAACTAACTTGGTAGGAAACAAAGGAAATCACATAGCTCTTGAGCCTGGGGTTGCAACTGTGGTTGGGATGAGTGAAAGATCAGTGGACCAGCCATAAATTTAACCCGGAGATCTGGAAATGAGAGAACCACAGAGGGACTAGATAAGCTCTCCTCACAACCCCAGCTGACTGAGAGCTGCACACACAGAGAAGAGCCAAGCTTTCCACATGTCTCTCACCAGAATGGCAACAAGCATACCAGGGGAGATGCAAGAGGGACTAGCCGAAGATAAAAGCCAAGGCAGACTTGAAAAAGGCCTAAATTTTGAAAGTGCTCTCCAACCCAAGCACTTGTTTGTTGACAGAAAATGAAAGCCTTCCAGGCTGTAGTATTTGAGCAAACCTTTGACCAATTATTGTCTAACCACCAAACTATGCAGACACAGGGTAACCTCCTAAGAAGACAAAATTAAAAATTTAAATTTAAATTTAAAAAAAGAAAAAAAGTTAAGCAGAGAGATCAGGGGCAACACATCACAGGGGAGGTAGATTTTGCAGCTTAAGTCCAGACAGGTTACAAAGAAAGAAAAGGAAAAAAAAGCCCACAGGGAAAAAAAATCCAAATCCAGAGTTTCTAGAATACATTACCTAGTCCAATTTTCAACAAAATATTACAATACATACAAAGAAAACAGGAATGTGATTCATACTCAGGCGGAAAAAGCAGTCAATAGAAACTGACTTTAAGTTCAATTTAGCAAAGACTTCAAAGTTGTTATTATAGATATTTTCAAAGAATTAAAGAAAATCATTTTAAGGAATTAAAGTAAGATATGATAACCACTACCAAAAAAGAGGGAGTCTCAATAAAGAAACAGAATCAAACATACAAACAAAACAAAACAAATGGAAATTCCAGAGTTATAAAGTATAGTAACCAAAACAACAACAACAAAATCACTAGATGTGTAACAACAGTTTTGAGGTGACAGATGAATCAGAGAACTTGAATACAGCTCAAAAGAAATGATCTAATCTGATAAAGAAGAAAAAAGCCTGAAGAAAAATGAATAGAATTGCACACACCTATAGGACATTATTATCAAGCATACCATCATATGTGCAATGAGAGTCCCAGAAGGAAAGAAAAAGAAGGAAAGAAAGAATATTTGAAGAAATAAGAGCCCCAAACTCCCCATATTTCATTTAAAAATTTAGTCTACAGAATTAAGAATCTCAATAAATCCCAAGTAGGATAAACACACACACACACACACACACACACACACACACACACACACACACCACTTAGATATACCATAGTCAAACTGCTGAAAAAGACAGAGAGGTAAATAACTCATCACATAAAGGAGAACAACAATACAACTGTGCCTGGTAACAATTTATTGCCTCTCAGCTACAAATCACCCTTCAGTAACTGCTGTGTGATAATGCATTGGACTCTAAAATTTTTTTTACATTGAACTCAACTGTTAAGTTTTGTCAGTAGAGAGAACTGGAGGACCATTAAAGGAGACAGGGTGTTTCTCTTCCTGGTTCCGATGTACTGTCATTTACCTTTTCTTGCTCCCGTAACATGGTCTGTGTGCAGTACATATGTGTGGAAATATCCAATAGTGCTCGCCAGACCACATGTGTGTGGAACGCTCAGTCCCTCAGCAACCTCCAGCCCCAGTCCAAGCCTAGTGACCATGTTACCATGGCACTAGCAACTCAAACACTGCACATACCAGGCCTGTGCCATAAACAGCACCCTGACTCTTCCTGCATACCCACCTAATAGGCTTGACTTGCGTATGCCACAGAGGGTTGTTTCCTCCAGCTCTTCCTATGCAGGCACCATACCCTCCACCTTTGCACTAGCAGGAGAATGAAGATTCCTTCAGCACAAACACCTACCAGTCTCAGCTTGCCCACATCCTGGAGGATTGTTAACAGAAGCCCTCCCAACATGGACACCTGCGTACCCCAGCTCGTGCGCTGCCCTGCCAGTGAGCAAACTCCCAACATCCCAACACCCCCTGTGCACCCACCAATCAGCCTCAGCTCATCTGCAGATCAGAGGGTGGTATTCTCTTTGCCCAATAACTATGGACCAGCTCTGGGCCAGGTAACTCAAAGGATTTCTCTACCATTCAGTGTTCTGCAACCATACCTTCTCCTTGAGGGGTAAGAGGACTCTCTTTTCCAAGTTTGCCCTTCCTTGGATACTTTTCCTTAGCCCTCAGGGACCTCTTAGAGTATCTTTATATCTTTATAGTCACTCCCCTATCATAATTTAGTAATTCTTTGAAACTTTCCCTGTTCAAATTTCTGTGTGGTTTTTCTCTCTTGATTGGAACTATTAACAGGAATCTCTCCTGATTAAACTATTAACAGCTGCCTCCTCATCAAAAATAATGAAAACCAGAAAGCAATGGAATACTATATTCAAAGTACAGAAAGAAACCAGTAAAGGATTATATATCCAGACAAACTGTCGTTCAAAAATGCTATTTTGGAGAAGTAGTCCATAAATTTTAGTTAAGCAGAATGGTTTGATAGTGTTGCTCAACTCTTCTTTTCAAATGCAAATGGAACATTCTCCAGGATAGACCATATGCTAGGCAACAAAATAAGGCACAATATATGTAAAAGGACTGAAGTTACTTTAAGTATGTTCTCTGATCAACTAAAATCAAAATGGAAATCAGCAACAAAAAGAAATTTGAAAAATAATCAAATATTTGGAAATTAAACAGCAAATTTCTAAATAAGTTTAAGGGTCAAGGAGGAAATCACAATGGATATTAGAACTATTTTAGCCATAATGAAAAAGAAACACAACAAAATTTATGGAATGCAGCTAAAGCACTGCTTAGAAGGAAATGTATAACTTTAAACTTGAATTACTAGAAAAGAAAGTAAGTATAAAATAAATAATGTAAGCTTCCATCTTAAGAAACCAGGAGTGGAAAGGCAAATTAAACCTAAAGCAAGCAGAAAGAAGGAAATAACAAAGATCAGAGCAGAAATAAATGAAATAGAAAGTAGAAAGACAATTGAGAAATCAATGACACCAAAAGTTGAATCTTGGAAAAGATTAACAAAACTGATAAACCTTTGCTAGAATGACCAAGGGAAAAAAAAGAATACACAAATTACCAAAATCAAGAATGAAAGAGAGGACATCACTATAGACCCTACAAAAATTAGGATTATAAGGGAATATTAACAACTTCATGACAACAAATTAGACAACTTGGATGAAATGCATACATTCCTAGAAGATACAAATGACCAAAACTGACTCAAAATGAACAGAAAATTAGAATAAACTTATAGCAAATAAAGAAATCAAATTCTTATCCATAAAAGAACAAAGCTAGAGAACTTATACTACCTAATTTCAAAACTTACAACAAAGTATCAAGGCAGGGTAGAACTGGTATAAGGATAAACATATAGATCAATGGAATAAGAAGGTCAAAAATAAACCCTTACATTTATGGTCAATTAGTTTTTGACAAAGGTGCTATGGCAATTCAAAGGGGAAAGAACATTCTTTTCAACAAATTCTGTGGAACAACTGGATACCCACAGGGAAAAGAAGGAACTAAGACTCTTACTTTACACAACACATAAAAATTAATTCAAAGTGGATCTAAGTATAAATCTTAAAACTATAAAATTTCTGAAAGAAAACGTAAGAGGAAATATCTATGACCTTTAGGTTAGGCCAGGATATTTTAGATGATATCAAAAGTATTATCCATATAAGAAGAAAAAACCAAAACAATGAAATACCATTACACAGTAATGAGAATGAGTATAATAAAAGAAAATGACAGTACTAAATGTCAATGAGAATATGAAAAAACTGGAACCCTCTATACTTTGTTGGTGAAAATCTACATTGTTATACTCACTTTGGAAAAAAATTTGTCAGTTTAGAGTTCAACTTTACCATACAACCCAGGAATTCCACTCCTTGTAATCTACCCAAGATGAACAAAAGCATATATTTGCCCAATGATTTGCACACAAATGTTCACAGCACCATTTTTTGTAACAGTCAAAAACTGGAAACAATCTAAATGCCCATAAAGAAGTTCTCTCATGCTATGTAATTAATTACCATAGTTTTGTTTTCTCTGGAGTTGGGAAGCATTCCTGAGTCTTTACTTTTAATATCTATTAAAAAACAACAAAGTTTTCTAGTGAAAATTTCATATAGAATAAAAGTATTTAATAGTTCACTAACTCCCTGTGAAGACTACCCATCTTTGGATCATATTTCTAACTCAAAGTTTGTTTTTTTAAGAGTTCGACCTGCCAATTAAATTATCAGAAAATTAGTCCATTACCTATCCCTAACTTCTGAATTATGTGGGATGGAATTGGGCACTGACGACTCTCACGGTTATAGTGCTTCTCAGATGAATACCGACGGATTATTAATCTTATTGTATGTGGCTTCCTTCCATCTTGGCAGACTCTAAAAATAAAGAGAAAGAGGAAGCAAGGAATTAGAAAAAGTATTATCTAAAGTTTTTTTAATGGTCCAATATACCTCATTTACCTAAATGTGCCAGATTTAGTAACTGTTAACAATTATAAATACAGTTGATAATTAGGCAGTAGGCAATAAAGGTCCCTGAATAGTTCAAGCAAACTTCACAAAGTCTACATAATAAAGCTCTGAAACTTAAATAAGGCTCTCAGGTCTCATGCAGAATTGAGTGCTATCAGAAAAAGAACAGAGATAAGATATAATAATAACAAGCCATTTTACAATCCAAATCCAAAACATAACTAAAAGCAACATATTAAAATCAGCAGGAAATTTAAGAAACAGAGAATCATTTACTGACAGAAGCAAATATATAAAAAATGACAATTTTTTTACACGCATAAAAAAAATAAGATTACAAAAAGAAAAAAAATTTTAATGAGATTATTTCTGTCAAAAAGCATTCCTCAAATAGATCCAAGGGAATCAGTAATATCACCGTTATATGGCATTAGAGAAATAATGTGAAAGATTAATTATACACTATATTTAGGAAGGTAAGTACTTGTCCATGCATCTTAAAAAGTGTTCCATACAAATAATCTTGGTTTTAGTGTTGAAAACAAAACTTTTAATGACATGGAAAATCCGCTTATAAAGCAGAAAATCTAATTACTAGAGAAAATAAATGTCATCAAAGAATAACATTTTCCTTTCTATATGCGTCACAAACATAAAATATAAGTATTATTAAACATACTCAAATTGATTTTGAATTAGAAAATTTGGATTTTTGTAGTAAACAATTTTTTTCTTATTGCTTTATCACAAAACTTCTTGATTGCTGCTTTAAGATAATATCTTAAATGGTTCCTGTAAACATGTTACTAGTTTAAATATCTTCCAGTTCTATTAAGTTAATATGCAACTCAAAGAGTGTAATTTGGTTCCTATAACTAATTAAGACATACTAGAAAAAGGTTATACTCTAAGCAATCTTAAGACCAGTGCCTAGAGCATGGATTAATGGACCAGTGCCTAGATGTATGATTTTATACCTCTTACATATCTATAGTATTAATCATCATATGCTTGAGAACATTCACACACACGCAATTATTTTTTTTGCCAGTTACTTAGATGGCATTATACAACTCAGTCACTGATATAAGGGGCTACTATGTAGAAAAGGGAATGCCAAGCAGAGACAAAGAGAAATGGTTAATAGTTATTTCACAGGTTTAGAGCATCTAGACTCATTTCTGGGTTGATGCTTCAAATAAGAGAACCTATAAAACGTATACTTCTTGTGGTTTCTCTATTTGAACAACTTTTTCCACTGACCAGGCATTTCACAGTAGTCTTATACTTAGCTGAAACAAAGCAGATAACCCAGTTTCACTAGCATACTCACAGGCTCAGCCTGAGTCATATCACTGCAGCTGGGTCATATAGCCAGCCAGCTGCATGCAGCAAACGATGAGCGGCACGGCCCTGCTCAAGACATGGGATTTCAATGCATGTGACAGCAAAGTTGAAGGAAATTTCACTTTATCAGTTTTCTGAGAGTTACAGCCATCCAAAAACTATCTTCTCTAGTCACATTAACCATCCTAGCATCATTACAGAAGCACACCTACCCAAAACTGTTAGACCCCTGACACCCCACTTTGAGAAATCAAAGAAATGGGAGGAAAAGAAATGGAGTATTGAGAAATAGATATATGATGGCAAAGAAGCATCAGAAAACTAAATGTCTTGTTCAGTTTATGCAATGCTATTTGTATACTCATAATCCCAACTGACAGTCTTCATGTATTTATAGGCCAGTAACCCTGCACATAACCACAATCACTCTCACTGCTCACACATAATCACATTAAGCTATTCCTTCATCTGACTCCATTTTCTTTCACATGGTCCGAGGCACAGGAGATAAAAGGGTTCTTCTGCTTTCTCCATCAATTTCCTATCCTCAATCATCACAAAGTTTATAGGTGCAGCGATTCTAGAGATACGCATAAAACTCCCTTAGGTTAATGATCAGCAGCTTAAGATCCACAGTAAACCACAATGTTACTAAAATTAAGACCAATGGAAGTACGTAAATTAAATTTAGTTACAAACATGTTACTTTATAATGATCTATCTTTGCATGTTTAGTTTCCAGTTAATTGGTAAGTTCCAAGATAGAACATCAAGTATTCTTTCCATGTACTAGACACAGAATCTATAAGATGATATGGCAAAATGGAAAAATCACCTGTTCAAAAGACTAGCAAGTAGTTCTTCAATCTTATTTTTAGCTTCAACTTCTGATGAACATTTAAATGAATCTTCCTCACTAAAGGACTACCAAAGAAGCACAAATAAGGATTAATATAAACCCAAATAAACATATCCAATTATCAGGGTATATGTCAAATAAATATTCAACACATTCTTTACTAACTTACTTCATGTACTTAGTTTGAGCCATTTAGTTCACTTTTACATTAAATCTTTTTATCTGCAAGTTATTGTACTCCACTAGAAAGTGCACTGGAAGTCAAGAAAATTACAAAGCTCTAGTACCAATGCCAAGCTTTACTGTACGATTACAGTGAGGCTCTTAATCTCCTAGGACTTGAATCTGAGTTTAACCTTGGGCAAGTTATTTAACCTTTCTAAAGTACAGTATCTTCATCTTAAAAAAATAATGGGAGGAAGAGGGAGTAAGGGAGGGGGAAAAGGTATGAACAAACAATAGTACTACCTACCGGGAAGATTCATTGTGAAGATTAAATGGGATAATGTATATATTATTATCCCTCAGGAAAAAAATTAATCAATGTTATCTGGGTGATTATACCTTTCTCCATCTCCTAAACCATTAGACTACTCTGAAAACAAGATTGTTAAAAATTATAATATTTTGCCTCCTGTATACAATATAGGCTATTAAAATTAAGTAGTATTCAATCAAAGTGGCTAACTTGAGACTTAAATACTAATTCTTAGATTCAATTTAAGAATATTTATTAATCTACTATAATAAATAGCCTTCTCATAGGAAAGGGATCATGTACTAACCTAAAACGCAAATTAAAATAGTAAGAACAAAGTAGTAAAACTAGGAATCTTTATCTCAAATAATGTGACAACCAGTATTCAATTAAAATAAACATCATCGTCACGTACCTGAGGTGGTCCTGAGGGTGTCACAGGAGAGTTATCCTCTCCAAAACTGAGCTTCTGGATACGCTGAGCAACTGAAATTCCTAATTCCTTTTCTAATATTTTGGATGAAACGGTTTGAAGATCACGCACACTACTGATACCCAGTGCTTCCAGACGTTTGCTAGTTTTATAGCCAATACCTAAGCAAAAAGAAATGCATACGGTGTTACAATAGTTTTTCTCTTTAAAATTAGCTAATTAAAATATTATAAAGATATCAACCACAAGTTTTGATACCATAATTGGTATTTTGTTAAGCTCAAACTTTATTAAAAATTAGGTTATTGTTCTGCTCAAGGCCTCTGAGTTATGAACCACCTCGAAAACCTAACAACCATAGTATAATATAATGAATAAGGAGACAACCAATAAATGCTGTCTTGATATTGATAAAATGAAATTTTTACCACCTGTTACATAACAATGTGGAAGTACTGAAGAATCATAGTTATTATTCATGTATAGAAAGACTGTCACTACAGCAATTAAAATTCATTACCATTTGCTAATTATTAGCTAACTTGATTTCTATACACAATACCACACATTTATATCTGGAGGTAGTAACCATCCCAAATACAACTTTGAGCCAGAAAGCGAACAAATCTTCTCATTAGCGAAACTCCTATGACAAAGTTCTTGCACCAAAACTCAGTCATACTTTAGCACAGGAAAAAAATTAATGCTGTGATAAAGGACCATACGTTTCCAGGTTATAACTTTCATGATCATATTCAAACTATACAAAAGTAGGTAGAACTAGGAAAATACTTTCATAAATATAGATTCCTAATATAGATTCCCTCCAGAAAACATCAGGTTTTTTGGTTTTCACCAAGAGCCAAGTACACAGGTTCTAAGAATTAATTACCCGTGGCTGTAATTTTTAAACTTAAAGAAATACAATAAAACCAATATATATTTTTCAAATATATTTGTCTTACCAGGCATTTCCTTTATGTGGTTCAAACTATGAATGAGATCTTGAGAACTTTCAGGTAGTAAGAGTGTTTGCTGATTTGGTTTAAAGATGCCAGACACTAATTTTGCCAATAGTTTATTAGAAGCCACTCCAGCACAGCCTGTGAGACCCAACTGATTATACATGGCTTCCCGCATCTCAGCTGCAATCTGAGATCCAATAAGTAGTCTGATGTGCAAGATGTCATGCAGGTTTATAGCTATAAAAACAGCCAATGTTGTTAAAAGTCACCATCACAAATTTTAATTTTCTTTTTAACAAATGAGTTTTAAAAAGATAAAGGGCTTAATCTATATCCAACCCCCTTCCCCACCACCATACTGCTACACACTTAACTAATCTCTCTTGTCCTTCACAGGAATTCTGTAAAGTAACTACCACAAGTGAATTCCAAGGCCTGTGATAGCAAATGCATACTGGGAGTGCTGAATGATTAACAGATTACGAAAACTGATCTCTCATAAAAAATTCCGACAGACATTAGTAGAACTTTTACTCATGTTTATCTGGAAGTAAGCATAGAAGTAAAAGTGTGACATTAATGATAAAGCTAACATTACAGCTTTAAAGATCTGAATCTAAACTTTACACACTAGTGGTATGTGCTATTAAAAACAATTTTGGATTTGTTTATAGTTTAAGAGATCTTTTATTAAAAGTATAGGGAAATTATATAGAAACAAATTTTCTTAGGTGTGAAAATGACATTAGAGTTATATGAGACAGTCCTTAATCTCAGGAGTATTTACATTTCAAATGTTATGATGTCTGTAATAGTGGCTCAACAACCTATCAACCAATCAATAAACAGCAAGATAAAGCAAATGTGGCAAAATGATAACAATGGGAGTATCTACAAGGAAGGGCATAATGACTGTTCTCATTGTATCATTCTGTCAACTTTTCTGTAGGTTTAAAAAAATTTTTTAACACAATCTTACGTGGAGGAGAAAGAAGAATTCATGAAGAATTAGATATTTTAGGATATAAGACCTAGCTCTCTGTAATATGTTCTAACAAATAGAATCTAAGTTTGCTTTAAAAATTACACAGAAACACATTTGGAACCTTCTTGCTACCCAGACCTTGTAAGTGACAAAAGAGCACAGGTACAAAAGACACATGAAAGCTTCATATCTTCTTCTAAGTCAGAATGGCAGCTCTACTTCTTTTCTTCTTTAATATCCGGGAGGTGGATAATGACTGGAGATTGATCCACCAGCTCTCAAAAAAGGGCGATAAGAGAAAGCACATGCTGGCTGAGACCTATGAGCAAGTATGTCAGGACAAGTCTTAGAGAAAAGCAGAGTAGCTTGCCTTCTACGTGGTATGATTTGGAAGTCACCAGCAGTCACAAGATGTTTGAAAACCTAATTAGATATTCAGTAGGGTTGATTGCAGCTTATTTGCAAATGCAAATACCCCTGGAAATACCATCAGTCATTCATACTTTAATACGCGAAGGAGAGGAACCATTCTGTTTTCTTGCTAAGAGTTGGCAAAGATTATTTGAACTGATTAAATATGAGCTTGCAGAAGATGGCAGGTAGGCCTGGACAAGCTTCCACAAGGGCTAACTTGGGAGGGTCTTTGTGCCTTGGGAGAATAGAAGTGAGCAAGCAAAGAGGCAGCAAAGGCAAATTGAGTCTACCTATAAAATTTTGCTTAAAAATGGTTTTAACAAAATCAAAAATTACTCTAAAAAGCCAACTCCTGTAACTTAAGGATGACCTAAAGAGTCATCCTCTTTAAAAACGATAACACAGGGACTTCCCTAGTGGCGCAGTGGTTAAGAATCCGCCTGCCAATGCAGGGAACACGGGTTCGATCCCCGGTCCGGGAAGATCCCACAGGCCACAGAGCAACTAAGCCCGTGCGCCACAACTACTGAGTCTGCACTCTAGAGCCCGCGAGCCACAACTACTGAGCCCGCGTGCCACAACTACTGAAGCCTGTGCACCTAGAGCCCGTGCTCCGCAACAAGAGAAGCCACTGCAATGAGAAGCCCACGCACCGCAACAAAGAGTAGCCCCACTCACCACAACTAGAGAAAGCCTGTGCACAGCAACGAAGATGCAACGTAGCCAAAAAATAAAAAAATAAAATAAAAACTGTAATACAGGACTGTGTCAGAGAAATGAAAAGTGCACAAAGCACTGAGCTACATGTCATCAAAATACCATTTTCTGCCTATTTAATATGGAATAGCAATACCTGATTTTAATCATCTTAGACTGTTGAAATATGGCTAATATATCCAACAAAAGCCAGAATACTTTCAGAAAGACATAATCGGCTCTCTGAACTGACTGAACATTAAGAAATGTAGATACTTTTAGTTACTAAATAGAATGAATAAGAACCCACTTACGCTGATTATCGTATACATGACCCAACACAGTCAGTGCTGAGGGTTCATCACTTTGAAGCTGCTCTAGTCTCTTCTCAACCATTTCTGTTAGATCCACAAAATTTTCATCAAACCCGAGTCTCTCAACAATTGGACTAAATTCTTCCAACAACTCTAAATTAAAATAACATTGGAACACAGATGTAACTGAAGTTATAACTAGAATAGATTTAACTCTTTTATGCTTAAAAAAATAACAAAATATGTTGTTAAAGGTTTTACATATATTCACAGTCCCATAATATCTTTAATAAAGTCCTCAGTTAACTGGGATTTTTTTTTTCTGTACCACATTCTGGGTAAAGGCAATATTTTCCAACAAAATAAGTCTAAAAATAACATTTCCTGGGCAGATACTCATAGCAATAAGTTTCTCAATCTCCTATACCTATAATTTCTCTATCTGCAGTGCATTAATTATCAATGCTTATAGCTAATTATGATCTTGAAGCAGTAGGTCAAAGAATAAATTACAGTCTGCTTAGAGAAGTAAAAACAAGTAATAATATATTCTAGCTATGTTTTTCGTAGGAATTTTTAAAAGGCAAAACAAAATAAAATTTTAAATTTCCAGTTAATACTAATCCACAGAGAAAAGTTACTTAATTTTCAAAATATACTACAATGCAATATTTTTTGATTAGTTACCCTCCAGCACATTCCTTAAGGGCAGAGATGGACCATGACTTACATGTATTTGAATGTCCAGCCTCTAGCACAATGCCTAGTCCATAACTCAAATGTTTACTAAATTGAGCTGAACCAAGATTTGAAATAAGTTCAAAAAGACTTATCGATTCTCATTTTTAGGATTAAAACTAATAATTTGAAATCATTAAGAAGAATTTTCACTTCTCTCTGAATCACCTATGATACCAGCTGGATGGCAGAAAACAAATTATTAGCCTCTTATTATATAAAAATGCATAGGTTCTTAAAGTCCTATAATATGAAAGCTCTGTTTTATTGACGCCAACACTGATAACAGCAGGAGAAAACAATTAATAAAGATAACAGTGTGATCTGGTGACCACCAAAAAGCACTTTCAACCTACCTAGAGAAAACCATATATCTACTCTGAGGAAAAACTGACAATGTGTCTGACCATATAAAAAGATTCTTTTGAATTTCCCTCATCAATTTCTGCTTTTCTTCCCCAAAAGTATATACCTGATATCCAGCAGTAACAGATAGAAAATAAAAGTTTATCAAAACAATACTATAGACAGCAACAGTCAGCTCTACCCACCACCAGAGCCTACCATCAAGCCTCTTAGATAGCCTCAACCACCAGAGGGCAGACAGCAGAAGCAAGAAAAACTACAATCCTGCAGCCTGTGGACCAAAAACCACAGTTACAGAAAGATAGACAAGATGAAAAGGCAGAGGGCTATGTACCAGATGAAGGAACAAGAAAAAACCCCAGAAAAACAACTAAATGAAGTGGAGACAGGCAACCTTCCAGAGAAAGAATTCAGAATAATGATAGTGAAGATGATCCAGGACCTCGGAATAAGAATGGAGGCAAAGATTGAGAAGATGCAAGAAATGATTAACAAAGACCTAGAAGAATTAAAGAACAAACAAACAGAGATGACCAATACAATAACTGAAATGAAAACTACACTAGAAGGAATCAATAGCAGAATAACTGAGGCAGAAGAACGGATAAGTGACCTGGAAGACAGAATGGTGGAATTCACTGCTGTGGAACATACTAAAGAAAAAAGAATTAAAAGAAATGAAGACAGCCTAAGAGACCTCTGGGACAACATTAAACGCAACAACATTCGCATTATAGGGGTCCCAGAAGGAGAAGAGAGAGAGAGAGGACCAGAGAAAATATTTGAAGAGATTATAGTCGAAAACTTCCCTAACATGGGAAAGGAAATAGCCACCCAAGTCCAGGAAGCGCAGAGAGTCCCATACAGAATAAACCCAAGGAGAAACACGCCGAGACACATAGTAATCAAAGTGGCAAAAATTAAAGACAAAGAAAAATTATTGAAAGCAGCAAGGGAAAAACGACAAATAACATACAAGGGAACTCCCATAAGGTTAACAGCTGATTTCTCAGCAGAAACTCTGCAAGCCAGAAGGGAGTGGCATGATATACTTAAAGTGATGAAAGGGAAGAACCTACAACCAAGATTACTCTACCCGGCAAGGATCTCATTTAGATTTGATGGAGAAATCAAAAGCTTTACAGACAAGCAAAAGCTAAGAGAATTCAGCACCACCAAACCAGCTCTACAACAAATGCTAAAGGAACTTCTCTAAGTGGGAAACACAAGAGAAGAAAAGGACCTACAAAAACAAACCCAAAACAATTAAGAAAATGGTCATAGGAACATACATGTCGATAATTACCTTAAACGTGAATGGATTAAACGCCCCAACCAAAAGACATAGACTGGCTGAATGGATACAAAAACAGGACCCATATATATGCTGTCTACAAGAGACCCACTTTAGACCTAGGGACACATACAGACTGAAAGTTAGGGGATGGAAAAAGATATTCCATGCAAATGGAAATCAAAAGAAAGCTGGAGTAGCTATACTCATATCAGATAAAATAGACTTTAAAATAAAGAATGTTACAAGAGACAAGGAAGGACACTACATAATGATCCAGGGATCAATCCAAGAAGAAGATATAACAATTATAAATATATATGCACCCAACATAGGAGCACCTCAATATATAAGGCAACTGCTAACAGCTATAAAAGAGGAAATCGACAGTAACACAATAATAGTGGGGGACTTTAACACTTCACTTACACCAATGGACAGATCATCCAAAATGAAAATAAATAAGGAAACAGAAGCTTTAAATGACACAATAGACCAGATAGATTTAATTGATATATATAGGACATTCCATCCAAAAACAGCAGATTACACGTTCTTCTCAAGTGCGCACGGAACATTCTCCAGGATAGATCACATCTTGGGTCACAAATTAAAAAAAAAAAAAAAAACAAAAAACAATACTATATAAAAAACAAAGAACAAGTTAAGTGCTAAGGAGAAAAGCAAGTTAAGTACAGAATCATGCACAAAGCTGGTGGATCGCTGAATATTGATTGATTGTATTGGTTCTATTACTAGGTCATAGGAATAAATCACTTATCCATTCCTGAAGTTAACCTCGTTTTTGCTGTCAACTTGTCAACTCCATAAACAAGAGGCATTTATTAAACATATGATTACAAAAGGCCAAAGAGAGGAGTTATAATTAGAGAAAAAACTAGACAAAAATGTAATACTGCAGAATAAAAATATGAAATAAACAATAAGGTTATACATCATAAATAGGTCTGAAATAAATTCAGTATAGGACTATTAGGCTATGTTCCTATTTCAACTCAGAAAATACCATGAGAAAAATTAACAAAATAACATTTTATCGATGCATAAATCATGCTTAGAATATTTATTGTTATTATATTAGTGCATTATTAATTCTTTCAAGATACTACTTTATAGGTTAAGAATTAGCATAAAAACTGAGATTTACTCATTGAATTTCCAGTGATATTTTCACTGTGAAGAGTTGCAGTGGCACAGAAATCATAAGAGAAAGACTGATAAGTCTGACACCATAATGTCAGCCAAAACACAAATTGGAAAAGTAAAAAAGATGAAACACAAATTGGAAATATATTTATAACACATGGCCATCAAAGGGTTAATTTCCTTAACTTCCCCAAACAATGACACAAACTAATCAGAAAAGACAGGAGCAATCTAAATAAAAACGGGCCCAAGTGAAAAGGCCATTCACAGAAAACATATATAAATGACCAAAAATACATGAAAAAATGCTCACACTTACTTATACAGAAATGCAAATCAAAACAATGATTTACTATTTTTTCTACCTATAGGCAAAATCTTTATGAATATCTAATACTGTCATACATACTAGCAATATGTTGGGACAACCTCAAGTGCAACATATAGCAGTATTCAAAATTTCTAATGCAAATTATCTTTGATCTAGCAATTAAACTTTAGGAACTTACTTTAAGGATATCTTCATGAAAGTATGTGAAAATTTCTGTATGAAAATGTCTACTGAAGCATATATTTGGAAGAGCAAAAAGTTGGTAACAGAGAAATAATCCCTCACTATCAGGGAAACCACATAATTTACAAGATATCTTTTGAATAAAAGGAGGTGCTATTAATAATTACGTAGGGACAATGGGCATAAAGTGGGACATACTGTCTTCGTGTCAGTAAAGGAATGGTTAAATAAGTTTGGGACAAAATACAACAGAATACTGTGCAGGCATTAAAAAGAATGAGGAAGAGCTATATGAATGAGATGAAATATCACCAAGAACAAAGGCAAGATGCACACTGTCTGTATTATATCATCTCTTCTATGTACAGTAAAAATTAACTTCTGAGTATTCAGATACACACACATAATTGTGCACATTGTCTATTCACACGTAGACATATATACACATGTGGCAGAAGGGGTTTGGGTCATTGTTTTACACATATGGAAAAACCTGATACTGGTTTTTGCATCTTGCCTTTTACTCAACAAGGCATATCTCTATGAGTCAAACAGTACAGCACAAAGCATTCTTTTTAATGGCCATATAATATTCTATAATAGAGAAGTCTTAGTTTATTTAGCCATTCTCATCCTGATGAGCAATTGTTTTCATTCCATATTTTTAGCAATTATGAACCATGCTACAAGAGACATTCTTGTACATATACATTATTTTAGTTCTATTAGATAAATCCCCAGCAGTGATATTATTGGGTTAAAGAACATAATAGGTATCTTTAATTTCAAAAAATGTTTCTAGATTGCTTTCTTGAAAAGGCTGTAATACTTTGTTTCTACTTTTTCTCACATTCTTATTTTTAGTACTAATGAATTTGAGCATTCTTTTTCCACATTGTTGAATTTGCTTTTTGTTAATTGCCTATTCATATCCTTTGTCCATTTTTCTTAAGTTTCTTTTTCTTCGTAAGAGGTCTTGGATATTATATTTAATGCTTTCATCTGAAAACTGCTACAAATAACCAAAGAACAAGTAAACAAAAACAATAGCAAACAAGATAAATAAAAAGCTGATCCTTATACATTTTAAAACTGTATATATTTGCCATATGCCAGTACAACACATGGTTTCATTTTTCCTGTAATTTACTAAAACACTAAGATTCAAACCCAAACCTTAGTAAGGGGGAGTTTATCTACACTGAAATATTTAATATATACATAAAATCAAAGAAAAAAATATACTCATCTTTGCTAATACTTCCTAACAAATTGGTTTTTAATTATGTTAATCAAACATTACAGAAGCCTCTCTCAACTACCATTAGTGCATTAGAGTACAGCATATTTCTTCATAGTTCATTTAAACTTGGCATTTAAATTTATAATTAAAAATATCTGGTTCTTTTTGGTTTATTGTCTCCCATTTTCTCACTTTAAAATTTTTTTTACATTTTCTCATATTTATGTAAACATCAGCATGACAGAGTTCAAATTCCTTCCAACTATACATTTTTGTCACCATTACTCATAATATATTAAGTCATTCTCATATAAATTTTTTTAAAATGGGAAAGCCCCAAAATAAAAGGAAACTGACTTATGCATTTTACATTTATTGAAAGATTCATGTAGTTAACAGGCATCCTATATAAAAATTAATGCTGAAAGTATATTGCCCATAATCTGTACCTGTAACCTTATATGATATCTCTCTGTAACGAGTCAAGTCTTCTCCGTTAACTAATACTAGTTGTGGACACTTTTCTTTTGCATCTCTGACATTCATAAGTTTCTTAACTCCAAGTTTCCTAGCTTCATAGTTGCAGGTAACCACCAAATATTTCTGCTGAACCCCTATAAGAAATAAGTATTTTATGAGAAAATTGAGCAGGATTAAAAATTAAAATTAAAATATATTTTACTTATTCCATATTATAATTGTAAGTTGTAATACCATCTGTTTTGATAAGAATAAAAAGCTCTCAGTTAAAAAATACAGCCTCCATTCATCAAAGTTCTATGAAGTACAATTTAACAAAAATTTCCACAAACCAGCAATTCTATGAAGTCTTCTGCAAAAAGATACAAATAAAATCCTCTGAGGATTTTTTTCAAACAATACAAAACCAAATTAAGTTATATTGAATTAACTCTATATAACTTTATATATAACTCTAGGCCATGTTTTATCAAAAAATAAAGCAGATGAAAATAACTGAGTACAATTAACTACCGGTTGCTGCTAGAAAACCTAACTTGTCTTCTGAGTAACTTTCCAATGAATATAAAGCAATGTTCTGTTACAAGTGCCAACCTACAGCAATTACTAGGGATCTCCCCCAATCAGTGTTCTAATTATTGAACTGTTCTTCATAGTAATCTGCAGAAAAGATTATAGACAGAGAGGTGGCATTATGAGCCCCCTCCTTATCAAAATGATTAAGTTATGATCATCTACAGACTGTTTAGAAATTCTAGTTTTCTGGTAGCTTAAAATTGCTAAAATTATTTGCTTTTCTCTTTACACAAGTTGACTACTTGTTTACCACTATTGAAGTAACGTTCATCTAAAATATGTAAAACACAAATATGTAGATGGGGAAAAAAAGGTTATGTCCATTCCCCTAATGTAAGACATTTTGTTTCTAAAATCTTGATACTATAAACAAGGCAAAGAAACATTATTTCATACATTTTTGATATATCAGATTATGCCCAAAAATAGAATCACTGGGTCAAAAGTAATAATTTATGATTCACCAGTGAACTATGTAAAAAATCAGATTAGTAACTTCCTTAACTAAAAAAGAAGTCTTTTAATGCAGGATTAATGGACTCACCATTATGTCACCAGCCCAAGTTAAGTAGTCATGTATTTGCTGAGTATAAATGAAAGACTATGATGCTTTCTCCTAGAAACTTTCAGCATTATATCCCTCAGTTCCTGGTAATCATTCATTCCTGCATCTTCATTACACAATACCTTTTTACTAATCATTACTTACAGAACATCTTGTTACCATGCTACTAGTTAGAAATGCCTTCAGAAGAAAATTGAGGTCTCCTAATCCTAACTCCTTAACAGACTTAATTTTAAAGATCCTAGACTGACCTTGGCATACCAAAAACTAGTCATCAGTCATCCCTCTGTTCCTTAGTAAATCAACTAGGCTGAGTTGAATTGGGGACTTAGCAAAACCAAAATAGACACCAGAGGGAAGCAGCAGGTGAACCAAAATTGCTCTTTATGATTTTACTAAAAGATAAATCCTTACTACATGCATAAAAGAAATCTTTAGAAATTTAAATTACTTTTCCAATTTAAGATATAATAAAAAAAGAAAGTTTTTTTTTTTAAAGCCAACATAATAGTAAGTAAATCCCCAATGTAAAATTTTTCTTTGCCTTTTATTTTAAAAGATACTTATGATTTTATGGAAAGCTTGTACTGTATGCCTTAACATTTTGGGTTCTGTGCAAAATCCAACTATTTTGTCGAATGTTACACAATTCAAGAGTTAATTTCAAAAGTGGGAGAATAAATGACAACTTCCATTAAAATTAATAAAAGAGATTGTTCTTGAGATAAGATGGTTGTAAAATTTCAAACATTGAGAAAAAGACTAAAAGTTTATCATGGTCTCTCTGTTCATCCGTTTGGTTAACTATTCTACTTGTGTCACATTCACCATTGATTAAACGAGGCTTATAAAGTTTACACCTGTAGTGAAGCAAAGATTACTATCTATAAAGCATCACAGAACTGCTTCCAACATTTATTAATATGGTTAATAAATCATAACATAATAAACACAATAAATAACGAATACTGTGATACAAAGAAAACAGTATCAAACTCCAGAATTACCTAAAGGTTTGCCCTTTAGCTCTGGATTTGAGATCATTTCTACTTGTGCGTAAAAGCAATCCAGATCCACGTGTACTATGACTCTAGAGGAAGAACCTCCTGCTGGCACCACTTGATCATGGACTGCGGCACGATATGCAAAGAAATATAAAAATACATTCAGGCTGCTTATCGTCTCCGAGCAACTGCCAGCCCCTTAAAACATGGCAACTGAGAAAGAAGAATGCAGAGTGATTTTTAAAGTTTTTTTCCTGGATTTATCACGTGTCAAAGCATCTAAAAATTACAAAGACATGAAAGAAGCTCCACCCACAGTAGAGTCTTCAGTCCTGTTTAGTTACTATTTCTTTGTATACTATATTTTTCTCAGGATAGTAATAAATTTAAGGAAAAAAATTTATCAATAATGGAAGATTGCAAGAGGTAATCCTAGGACTTGGAAGTTTATGGGAAAATTTAGAGTAAGTTGCAAGGGGCAGAAAAGTTTAAACACTGACCTTTCAACCAACTTAAAAAGTATTCTAAGTGGCATGTCCTTAAATTAAAAAAATAATCTGAAATACAAAGCAGCACAAGACAGAACCTATGGGTCCCAATGGACCACATTTAGCTCCCATATGAGATCAAGATTAGCTGGTTCAATGCTGAATACCCAATACCTAAAACAGAGCCTGGCATATAACAGACTACCAATAAATACTTGCTAAATTGAAAGACAGAGTAAATATTTCCTGGATTTTAAAAAGTAGTTCATGTCTTGAGGGAAGGGGCAGAGGGATAAGACAGAGGAGATTCCAGCTCTTAACACCAGTTAAAAACAAGGCAGGCTAAATGCAATGTGGTTTTCTGGTTTGGAGCCCGGAACAGAAAAAAATTAAGTGGAAAAAAACTGGCAAAATCTGAATAAAGCCTGTCCTTTCATTAATAGTATGCCAATGTTACTTTCTTAGTTTTGACAAACGTATCATGGTGATGTAAGATATTAAAGTTAGGAAAAGCTATCTGTGCATCTCTGTAAATCTAAAATCATTCCAAAATTTAAGTTTTTAAGAAGGGGGGCGGGGGTCTAGGAGGCAGGGAAGGAGAGCCTTGGCCCCAGGCCCGGGGGGTGGCGCGGTGCAAAGTAGGGTCCAGAGGCTGGAAGTGGGTCACCGGAGAGGCGGCCACTGCAGACGTGCCTCGTCCCCGGTTCCGAGCTGAGCCGTCCCTTCCCGTCTGGGCTGAGCCCGGGCCCCAACCTTTGCCAAACGGGCGACAAGTTCCCCGCTTCTGCAACCTTTAGGCGGCCGAGGACTCTTCCGCTTTCACTGGGCTGTTTGAGGGATTACAAATGCACCCTCGATTAACCAACGGACGCGCCCACCCTACTCCTACTGGGCAAAAAAATCCCTCTCGGGATCTTGGCCTCAAAACACCGGGCAGCGAAGGGCAGCTCTCTCAGCGGAGCCGGGAAGACGAAAGGACCCGAGCCGGGCGGGACGGTCGCACCCCAACGGCCGCCGCCACTGCCCCGGAAGTCCGCCCGCCCCGCGCTGCTCATTTACACCAAGGGAGGCCGCCGGGCTCCTCAGACCCCAGCGCACCCGGCGAGCTGCCGGCTGCCCCCGCCTCGGCCCGCTCCATGACCCGAGCCGCGTCCTCTTCCTCGTCGCGGTCGCCTTCCTCCACGGGCTCCACCCCCTGCTTCTGCGTCCCGCCCCAGCGGCCAACCGCAGGGCAGCTTCCGACCGCTTCCGCCCGGTCTCCAGGGAAGCCGCTCCGGGCTGGCGCCTGCGCGGTCTGCGCCGACCCGCGGGCTGCTCCGAAGGACGCGCCGGCTGGGAATCCTCCAGACCAGCGTGCGGGGGTTCCCTGCCGCCCAGCCGTGAATGAGAGATTGTCGTACCAAACAGCTCATTTTTTTCTTAAGGTCTTCGGGGTGAATCCCACACCACAAATTTTAACTGTTTATCTTTACTTGGAAGCCAGCCTGTTCTCCTGATCAACTGTTAGCAGAATTGCTAACCCTTAGACGCTGAATGATTTATGCTGATGGAGTTGGGGGAAAGGATGGAAATTATGGTGACAGCAAGGCGACCATGTAAACTAATATGATTAGCAAGTATGTTAAAGTTTGCATTTTGTTTGTTTGGTGTTTGATTCAAAGATACTGTGACAGATTGGACCCCTGAATTTTTAATCATTTAAACTGAATAGGATTTTGATACATGAGCTTTGGAGTCGGGTAAAGTTCTCAATCCAGACCCTCCAACTTGCTAACTGTGACTTTGGGCAGGTTAAATAACTGCTCTGGGCCTGTTTCTCCACTGTTTAAAAAAAAAAAAGGTCTTGAGTGTATTGGGATTAAATGAACGAATGAAAACTAACGTACGCTTTAATATTCCAATGAATATAAAACACCTGGGACATGGAAGGTTAGAAGGTGCTCAATAAATGTTCATTCTCTTTGCTTTCTGTTGAGATGCCTTTTGTGCCTCTGTGTGTGTGTGTTTCTTCCAACAGAGAAAATTTGGAAATTACTGTGCGTGTGTGTGTGAATGAATATATATATATATTCACACAATTATTTTGATTTTTTTACAGGATTCTTTCATAAATAGGTTGTGAAAACTTTGAGAAACCCATTAAAGGACATGCTGATGCATCCATAAAGATGGAATGAGAGGCAGAGCTGGGGCTCGGTGGTTTGGAGACCAGGTCTTCCTCTTTGGGTATTTTACACTTAGACATCTGGACCAGTTCCTTCAAAGTCTCCATTATGGGATCTAAGACACCAATTTAAAGCTATCCTGCCTTCTTTGCGATTGCTATTTGATAAGTCTAGATAAAGTACTTTTGAATTAAGTGCCTCTTTGGCTATCATCAAGGGTCCAATTACTTGTAGACAGCTAAGGTATTTTGTTTCAATTCCTCCATGTTGAGAATGATACAAACCAGGGAAGTACTATGGCAGATTAAAACAGTTCCTTTATAAGAGCCCTAGGGTCACTAACATTCAACAGCCTGACTAAAAGTGAACCAGCATTGAAAAACAACACACATAATAAAGCCCTCTTTAGTTGAATTTATTTCCCTGTCAATTGTCAAACTGAAGAGTGACTTTAAATTTAGTAGAAGAATAGACAAATGGAACCTTGCAACCATAGGGGAGCGAGCCAGGCTGGCTTTGTGAGTGTACAACCTATGAAATAACAGAGTTCCGCACTTAGAAGGGCCCCTCACTTGATTTAATGTTCTCCTGTTGCTGTCTTGAATTTCTTAATAATTTTTGAACAAGGGAGCCCTCATTTCCATGTTGCACTGGACCTCACAAATTATTAGCCAGTGCTGGGAACAGAGGAGGGAAGTGGCATAGAAAAGAACACTTACAAAACACCTGTATGTCAGGCACAGCCCTAAGAGCTTAAAACAGATTATGTCATTCAATATGCCTTAGACGGTAGGTATCATCATTCTTATTTTACCAAAGATGAAACAGGCCAGCAGAGACTAAGACGCTTACTCAAGATTATGAATCTAGTAATGGTAAATCTACTTTCCAGAGTTTTCCATAGAGAAGAATTCATTAAGAATGTTTCTTCCACAAGAAAAGGGAACCCTCCTACACTGTTGGTGGGAATGTAAATTGATACAGCCACTACGGAGAACAATATGGAGGTTCCTTAAAAAACTAAAAATGGAACTACCATATGACCCAGCAATCCCACTACTGGGCATATACCCTGAGAAAATCATAACTCAAAAAGTCATGTACCACAATATTCATTGCAGCACTATTTACAATAGCCAGGACATGGAAACAACCTAAGTGTCCATCGACAGATGAATGGATAAAGAAGATGTGGCACATATATACAATGGAATATTACTCAGCCATAAAAAGAAATGAAATTGAGTTACTTGTAGTCAGGTGGATGGACCTAGAGTCTGTCATACAGAGTGAAGTAAGTCAGAAAGAGAAAAACAAATACCGTATGCTAACACATATATATGGAATCTAAAAAAAAAAAGGTTCTGAAGAACCTAGGGGCAGGACAGGAATAAAGACAGAGACATAGAGAATGGACTTAAGGACACGGGGAGGGGGAAGGGTAAGCTGGGACGAAGTGAGAGAGTAGCATTGACATATATACACTACCAAATGTAAAATAGCTAGTGGGAAGCAGCCACATAGCACAGGGAGATGAGCTCAGTGCTTTGTGACCACCTAGAGGGGTGGAATAGGGAGGGTGGGAGGGAGACGCAAGAGGGAGGGGATGTGGGGATATAAGTATACGTATAGCTGATTCACTCTGTTACACAGCAATTAAAAGCAATTATACTCCAATAAAGATGTTAAAAAAAAAGAAAAAAAGAATGTTTCTTCCATGGAGGAAACCACTCCCTCTGCCCATTTTCCTTGGTGCTTCCTTGGCCCGTTTGTATTATCTCTCTTCCAACCCTACCCAACTTGCCATCTTCAGGTAGACATTGTAGTTTGCATTTTCTAGAATTTCATATAAAGGGAATCCTACAGTTACTCTTGTATGGCTGTTTCCACTACGTGCGTAAATATATTTTTAGTGTTATTCATGTATGTGCAAAAGCGTGGCATCCAGTAAGAATAAGCAAGGCCCTGCTATGTATTAGAGCTGCGTTGTTTATAAGCAAAGGGGCTTTTTATGTACTGACAATCACTGAGAAAGAGTTGTTTAAAGTGAGAAGTGAAGTTGCAACTAAGTAAATTGAAATTCAGTTTCATATCAATTCATTATCAGTAAAAGAATTTTGAATCATCTGCCTCATTAAAAAAAAAAAACACGACAACTTGGATATATTAGGAGGCATAAAAATAAAATTTATTTGAGCTAATATGTGTTGCTTTGTAGTGGGATGAATTAGGGAAAGTGTTTTTTTTTAATCTATAAATCCCATCCCCCAGTTTTAATTAATTGGCTCTAAATCTAGGATAATTTCAGGAAATAAATATTTTGAGCCTGCATCATAATTGCGTATTTAAGTGCCAAATGAGAAGAACAATTGCAAGGCAGAATAAACACTTAATTAAAGGAAATTATGGTTGAAACAATCTTCATGGGGGAGCATGGTTTTGCAGTGTAGGTAATGGATAAAGACACTGGGGGCATTCATGAGCTTCAGAAGTCAAGACGTTATGAACTTACATACCTGAAAAGTGACAAACAGGACTTCCCTGGTGGCGCAGTGGTTAAGAATCCACCTGCCAATGCAGGGGACACAGGTTCGAGCCCTGGTCTGGGAAGATTCCCACATGCCGTGGAGCAACTAAGCCCGTGCGCCACAACTACTGAGCCTGCGCTCTAGAGCCCACAAGCCACAACTACTGAGCGTGTGTGCCACAACTACTGAAGCCCATGTGCCTAGAGCCTGTGCTCCCCAACAAGAGGAGCCACCGTGATGAGAAGGCCACGCACTGCAACTAAGAGTAGCCCCTGCTCACCACAACTAGAGAAAGCCCGCCCGCAGCAACGAAGACCCAACACAACCAAAAATAAATAAATTAAAAAAAAAAAATGTGACAAGCATGACCGGCCATGTCAGGGAAGGCTGGGAAAGTTACCAGCATCTGCTTATCTCCTCCTAGACAAATTGGCCACATATTATTCAGCAGAAGAACTCTAGATGGTGTTCTTCAAGGGCTTTGAGATGAAGAGTGTGAGGGCGTTTATGGGTATCTGTATTTTATGTTGGTGGTGGCTAGGTAAATAGAGGTTGGCCATGGGATCAAAGGAACAATTTGTATTGGTGAGAACAGAGGCCCTGTTGTAGTCTTTCTGTAGTCTTTGATCTAGTACAGTGGTTCTCAGTTGCGGACAATGATTTTGTCCCCTAGAAGATATTTGGAAATATTTTGGAGACACTCTTGGTGTTCACATCTGGGGAGTTGCAGCTCTGATTACTGGCATCTATCGGGTAGAGGCCAGGGATATTGTTGAACATGCTACAATACACAGGACAGCCCTTTACAATAAAGAATTATCATTCTAAAGTGTCAGTTGGGCCAAGCTTGAGGAACTCTGGCCTCGTAGTGTTTATATCATCCTGCTCCCAACTCCCTCCTCCGCTTATGGTCCCCAGCTGTAAACTAATAATGTAGAATTGGTCTTTGGTTATGTGCGTTTAATTATAAATAGGACAGTTTTAGAGAAGGGAAGATATAAGAGAGGGAGACAAGTATTATTCAGTTGCTTTTCACCATGGGGATTTACATTCTGAGGCGAAAAAGCAAATGAATGCATTGGCTGGAAAAGAGATTTCAGAAAAATAGTCACACTTTTTATGAAGCTTGTGAGTTGTCCCCAGGGTGAAAGGCTAATGAGTCAGAAATAATTTACACGGCTTAGAAGCTGAAACCAGAAAGCACGGAAAGGCTTCAGGTGGTTGAAAGCAAACTAGAATTATTTTACGCAGTTGTACAATGTGCATGTCGTGCAGTATTTACTAAATAACGCTCATCCAAGGATCTCACACCCTTTGCATAAAATTTTCAATTGTCATGAAAAAACCCTCTTCTCTCTCTCTCTTTTTTTTTTTTTACACATTGCACACCAAAGCTGCAGTTTCAAGCTTTCTCAGTGTAACCTAAAAATATTTGCTGCATACCATGTGATTGTGGCTAAGAGAAGGTGTAAGAGGCTGGAGTTTTTCTAACAGTCAGCTTCTCTTTGCTTTGACCTTTCTTTGTGGTTCTATAGAATTCGATGAAAGGCCTGCATAGTCATTTTAGTAATGACCTTTAAAAAGTTGCTTGTCAGGGTGCGCTCAGTAGATATTGCCTTGTCATTTTGGATAGAGAGAGGTAGGGACCAATGGGATCACGATAAAAGTCATTTGGTCCCAGTTTGTAAATAAAGTCTGCAAACTTCCGTCATTGAGAAAAAGAGAACTACTTGATGCCATATAGAAAGTGCAAGCAGACTGACATTGATCAGATACACTGTGTTACATTTATAGACACCTAACTTTAATGGACCAATTTTTTAAATTGCAAAAGTGATTTGTGATTATTATGGAGAATTTGGAAAATATAGAAAGGAGGTAAAAAGAAAATGGTAGTCATCCATAATAATCCATAATCTGGTGCTCAGAGATAACCAAGCATTAATAGTCTTTTCATAAAGCACAACTTAAAAAGAAAGCTTTCGTTTTATTTCACAAATAAACTTCTGTTTCTCTTTCTTTACTAAACCACAAAAACCATTGCCTAAATAAATGACATAGGAAAATCTTTGTACACTTATTTGTTTTTGATGTTACTTGAAGGAAATGAATAAATATGTTTTCAACATCATTTTGGAAATATTAATAATTTCAACTTAATTAATAATATTCTCCATTTTCCTGGTTTGAGTATAATCCATACTCTTTATAAAGGAAAATTATATTTATAGGACTTATTTCTTAAAGTTGATTCAAAGACTTCATTAAAGTACCTATTAATCCTAAAAGTACTGCTTGTGTCTCTGGTTTAAAAAAATTTTTTTCCCCTTTCCCCTCCAAGAGTGTCTGCATCAGGGATGTGACTTGGTGAGAAGAGGGAAGAGGAAAAACTGAGTTTCTAAACGACCGCCTCTCCTGGGTTAGTGAAATGGCTGCAGAGCAGACACAGGATGATGTTGAACCTTCAGTCTCATTTGTGAAAACTTGTGCAATTTTTTTTTTTTCTGTGCTACACTACATACAAATCACCAAATTACAAATTAACCCTTTGTGATCCTTGGTGTAATGAGCAGTTTCTTTGGGGCTTTTTCTTTCTTTCCGGGAAGTGGGAGGGAAAGGAGCAAGGTATTACCTTGCTCTTCATTTGTATTTTGGTCCCAAAATGTAAACACAATTTTCTATGTTACTTTTTTGTGGTAACTACCAAGATGAATATTTTAATTAGATAAGTTATATGGAAAGGAAGGAAAATTCCACATCTAAATTAAAAAAAAATTTTTTTCTCATCCATTTTTTAAGATATTCTAGTAAGACAGAAAGGTATAAGGCATAATGTAAAAATCCCTCATAATCTCCACTGCACCGTGACGTGACCACTGTCAGCAGAGTTAACCACTGTTAACATATGTTGATACACTTCATCAGACTTTTTCTTATAATATTTAATATAGAGTAGACATAGTGATAACCACTTCTAATTCACATCAGTGGGATTGTATTATGCAGACTCTTCTGTACCATGCTTTTTCACTTAGTATCTCTTGAACATCATTTCTTTTCCATGCACAAAAATCTACTGTGTTCTTTTTTAACGGATGTTCTGTTTTACCAATTCCATACTTATGGACACTTCCTTCTGATTTTTTGCTGCAGTGAACATCCTTGTACGTATATCTTTGTGCTCTCCCTCAGGAATTTGATCCCACCCATCCCTAGGACAAATCTAACCTCCTAAAATTCTGTAAGAATGTTATCTTTATCTTTTTAAAATTAATAAAAACCACTTGAGAGAGCACCATGATACAGGGGACCTGTCAGTTCTACCTCCAAACATTCTCTGGAACCCCTTCAATTCTCTGCATCCAGGCTGACACAGAGCAGGCCACACACAGACATCTCCAGCTCAGCCTACAGCGCTGGCCTCAGAGCGTCTGGTCTTTACCGTCTGTGGGCCCTAGAATAATCTTTAAATAATGTAATATGTAATTTAAGTTTCCTGCTGAGAATCTTTGAAAGGCTTCCCACAACCTTTAGAGCAAAATTCAAACCCCTTCCTCACATGGTTCTCAAGACGGCACTGGGGCAGGCTTCATAGCAGTTTATCATTCTTCCTTCCTGCCCCTGCTTCTTCACATAGCAGTTTATGTTTTTCTCTTGTACTTGGGCCACCCCAGCCTCCCTTCTGTTCTGGGGGCATATGTTAGTCTGAAGTCAGCAAGCTGGAGACCCAGGAGAACTGATGATATGGTTCCAGTCTAAGCCCCAGGGCCCAAGAACCGGGAGAGCCAAGGGTGTAAATTCCAGTTCAAGTCCTCGTCTGAAAACAAGAGAAGACCAATGTCCCAGCTCTAACACAGTCAGACAGAGAGAGCAAATTCTCTCTTATTCAGCCTTTTGCTTCTGTTCAGGCCTTCAACAGATTGGATAAGGCTCATCCACATCTGCTTTACTCAGTCTACCCATTGGAATGTAAATCTCATGCAGACACATCCTCAAAGGCAGACTCAGAATAGTATTTAACCAAATACCCAGGCACCCTGTGGCCCAATCAAGTTGACACGTGACATGAAACGTCATAGGACAATTTCCTGCCTCCAGGCCATCCTATCATTTGAAAGGTTTTGTAGAATTGGCTTGTTCTCTTTCTCCAGTTCTCAATTCAAATGTCAACACCTCTGACTTTTCCAAACGGCACTCTCTCAGGTGACCTACCTCAGAATTACCACATTCTCTTGCGACATACTGAGTATCATTTATAACACTTATCCCGATGTGTAATTTTTTCATTTGCTGTTTACTTGTTTTTAACCTCTCTCTCCTACTAGGATATATTAGGTTAGGGGCCTAGCATGCCTTGTACTTTATTGGTATCTACCCAAAACATGTGTGCAATAAATGAATAGCATTATTTCAACATCAGTTGGATAATTTAGTAACATTAGATTTTAGAAGTCCTGTGTAGACAAATCTTCCTTGTAGAAGAATTCCAAATAATATATGGAGATAAGCCCCCCTCCAGGAGGTGGAGCTTATTCTTCTCCCTCTTGCAGGTGGGCAAGACAGTGACTTGCTTCCAAAGAATAGAAGATGGAAAGGGAGGGATAGTAAACTTACAGTGGAGACACCTGGCAGTCACTACTTAACCAAACTATCATGTGGATATCATACATCCCTGATAGGATGCATTCAGAAAGGCACGGCATCACTTCTGTGGAATTCTTGCCAAAAAATGTGTAACCTCAATGTAATCATAAGGAAACCTCAGACAAACCCAAACTGAGGGGTGTTTTACAGAACAGTTAACCAGTTTCTATCAGAAGTGTCAAGATCACTAAAGACAAGATAAAAGGAAGTGTCACCGGTTGGCAAAGACTAAGAAAACGTGACAACTAAATGCAATGTGGCCCCCTGGATTGGATTCCAGAACAGAAAGAGGATATTAATGAGAAAACTGGGGAAATCTAAATAAAATCTCAAGTTTAAGAAATGTGTCTATGCTGGTTTCTTAGTTTTAACCAAAGTACCATGGTAGTGTTAGATGTTAACAACAGCAGAAACTGGCGAGGGTTATGTAATAAGAACTCTCTTGATTATCTTTGCAATGTTTCTGTAAACAAAAATGTATTCTAGGGCTTCCCTGGTGGCGCAGTGGTTGAGAATCTGCCTGCCAATGCAGGGGACACGGGTTCGAGCCCTGGTCTGGGAAGATCCGACATGCCGCGGAGCAGCTGGGCCCGTGAGCCACAACTACTGAGCCTGCGTGTCTGGAGCCTGTGCTCCACAACAAGAGAGGCCGCGATAATGAGAGGCCCGCGCACCGCGATGAAGAGTGGCCCCCACTTGCTGCAACTAGAGAAAGCCCTCGCACAGAAATGAAGACCCAACACAGCCATAAATAAATAAATAAATAAAATGTTATATAAACAAATAATTTTTAAAAAATGTATTCTAAAATAAAAAGTTTACTTAAAAAAATAGGTAATCACAAACCAGACTCTAAACAAACCACAATATTTTTTCAAATCTTAGACATAAAAGAACAAAAAACTGAAAACAGAAAGTCCTCCAGACTCATCACACACATACACACACACACACATACACAAACTCTGTGAGGTGATAGATGTGTTAATTAACTTGGTTGTGGTAATCATTTTACAATGTGTGTGTTTATTAAATTATCACGTTTTACAACCTAAATATATACAGCTTTTATTTGCAATTATACCTCACTAAGGTTGAGGAAAAAAATCTTATATGTTGCTACTGATATTCAAAAGTGCAATGAAAAATCTATCTTTTTATTAGTTAATATATATATAGATCGATGACTACTATCCTTTGAATTCTGTTTACAAAATTTTTAAACCTCTGAGGTCTCAACCATTATTTTCCATTTCTGTTACCATACTTTAGATTCCCTAAAAGATGCTCTCATGCCCATTTAATGTTTATAATTGAAGGATATTTTTGCATATACTGGCACCAAACAGATAATTACTGCTGTTAAAATGATCACTGCTAAGTAAGTTTCTGCATGAGATGATTCTTACTTATCTATACATTTTATCTCATTTTTCTTTTAAATAAAGCCAGAAAGATTATTTTTTTAATAAATTTATTTATTTTATTTTTATTTAATTTTGGCTGCGTTGGGTCTTCGTTGCTGCGCGTGGTCTTTCTCTAGCTGCAGCCAGCAGGGGCTACTCTTCCTTGCGGTGCACGGGCTTTTCATTGCAGTGGCTTCTCTTGTTGCAGAGCACGGGCTCTAGGCGCACTCACGGGCTCCGTAGTTGTGGCTCGCGGGCTTAGTTGCTCCGCGGCATGTGGGATCTTCCCAGAACAGGGATCGAACCCATGTCCCCTGCATTGGCAGGTGGATTCTTTTCTTTTTTTTTTTTCTTTTCCAGCATTTATTGAAACTTCAAATGGTTAAAATTGTCAGATAAGTGACTCCACAATGATTAAGCAGCTGCGTGTGTGCTTCTTTCTTAACATGTATATTTCTCCATTTAAATGAGCACTTGGCATAAGTGCTTCTTAGGCTATGGCAGGTGGATTCTTAACCACTGTGCCACCAGGGAAGCCCCAGAAAGATTATTGAGAAATCAAGGGTAATGAGCACCTGAAGTCAAGATTGCTGAATCTCCAATCCATCTGAGGGGTTAGAAATGGAGACCCATCAACAGATTCTTCCACCAGTGCCTGAAATGGCTCCGACTCTAAAATAGTCACTATCCAAAAGCAAGAACAGTTTGTTACTTTTGTTGTCACTCAGGTAGTTATATTCATTCCAGTAAATGGCACCTGGTACATTCACTTGTGTAATAACAAACTGATAAATAATCCCCTGTAGAAAATATCCTGGTTTGGGATTTACACGAGATTTTTTAGCTAAGAAATCAATACCTACTTCAGACATTCTTAAAAATGACTTGATTTACTTTTCTTTATCTTCCTGGAGTCAGATGAAAGTCATGAAAGATAAGAAAAATGAGGAATCGTCACAGTTTGGAGGAGACTAAGAAAATGGAACAAATAAATGAAAGGTAGGAGCCTGGATCAGATTCTGGGACAGAAAAGTGACATTGGAGAAAATGTGGCAAAGTTCGAATAAGCTTTGTAGTTTGGTTAAGAGTTTTATACACGTTTATCTCCTGATTTTTTTTTTCCCGCACAAAGTGTAAAGGGTTTTTTTTTTTAAATTATGTGTAACATAGACAAAATTAAGTCAATAAGTTTTTAAGGAATTTCACATGTTCTGATTCTTTCCACTGCCAGTCACCTTAGTTCCTCCAAGCTCATAATCTGCAAGATAAAATAGCCCTTTCAAAGAAGAAGCTGTCATGTGAGTCAGCCCACAATTCTTTTAGTTGGGCTTCTTTGATCTCCAGTGGAATATGGACACACTTCAAAATTACCCACCTGTAATCTTTGGGATCCAATTTCCTCGAGCAATTTACTTTAGGACCCTAGAAGTTAAATATAGCAAGTACATTGCTATTTACTCCTTCATCTTTTCTAGTACTGAAAAGCCTTGTTATATCCAATTTTTACTCATGAGCCTAGCCAAAAAAAAAAAAATGTTGCAGTTCTCATTGTCACCACTGCAATAAAATTACAGTGATGGAAGCAAAACCTGTGTTCTCAATGTAGCCACATTAACAATTTATGGACACCATGAACAACAGTGTCCATTTTCAGTAGTATGAGGCTTTTATCTCCTGCTTTTGATAATTAGACTACGGTGATGAAAGTTGTTAACACAGAGAAACTGGGTGAAGGATAGACAATAACTTTCTGAACTATTTTTGTAACTTCTGTGTCTAAAATTATTTCAAAATAAGAGATTTTTAAACATTGCATTGGAAAGCTCCTCAGGAAGTTGTTACTTCAAAGAGAGACACAGTATTTCTCAATAGTTCCAATACAGCCAGTTTTCCCTCCAGCTTTGAAACAGAGAGCATTCTTTCTTCAGTTAGCAGCAGATAAAGTGCAGTTGCTGGCCTGCACTTTAGGAATATTTTGTACAGAAATGTATATGTCAAGTTCCTAGAGTTATACTTTGGACAGTGAAGTGTTCACGCTTTGAGAGGCATGAACCAATGGAAGCAAGACCAATGGAGAGAGTCACATTTCTCATCTTATATTTACACCAGAATATTTATGCTCATTGAGCAGAATATTGGGTTGAATTGCCTAGACAATTATAAATTGGGGGATTTTTCCCCCCTTTCCATGTTTTCTCTTTCATGTCAAGTGCATGTAGTTGAATTTGAATAAGTAAAATGTAGATATCATGTGACTTCACTGTAATCCAATGGAGGAAGTACATACGCAAGAACTTTGCTAAACCGGTGATGATGGAATTCATTCTCTGAGATTACTATAAAAGTGATAATCAGTAAAAAGAAGTCCTTTCAGCAGTTCAGCAATGATGCCCTGTTTTATTATTACCATTCGTTAATCACCTACCACATGCTTGCCCATTCATCTACCGCTAGTCTAATACATAACTCAGCAAGGAAATGTCCCTATTTTACAGATGAGGAAATGGAGGCTCAGAAAAGCTACTTAACTGGCCCAATCTAGGTTTGAAGTTCAAGTTGAGCATCTCCAAATGACTAATATTTATATGGGTTGAACGTCCCTGCAGCAAATTCCACCCTTAGTGAATTGTGTCATAGTGAGATTTCAGTATACAAGTCTTTTGACATATTTGAAATATCCTGTTAATTTTAAAAGGAAATGTGATATTTCATTTGAAAATTGGTCATATATAATTAGATTTTCTTAAAAATATAGAAATATATAAGAAAATTCAAGGTCTTCCAGTTATTAAGTTATTAGGTTCCATTAATAACAGAATGTATCAAGCTAATAAATTATATTTGTTAAGTACATTAACTTAACTATACCAAGATCCTAAAGTTCCTTTTAAGCACATACAGTATTGCAGTACATTAAGCGTGTTTTTTAAAAGCCAGAAAAAATATCAGTGATCTAAAAGAAGTAACTCAATGTTTACTTTAAAAAGTCTACTTTGGCCCTTCATTTCCTGTTCAGAACTATAGTGAAAAATTTATGGGTAATCTCCTTGGTGCAAAGTAAACTTTTCAAAGCAGAGGTAAATAACCAACCTTACTTTAATCGCATTGAGAGTTTCTACTAAAAAAGTTAATTATGGGGGCTTCCCTGGTGGCGCAGTGGTTGAGAGTCTGCCTGCCAATGCAGGGGACACGGGTTCGAGCCCTGGTCTGGGAGGATCCCACATGCCGCGGAGCGACTGGGCCCGTGAGCCACAACTGCTGAGCCTGAGCGTCTGGAGCCTGTGCTCCGCAACAAGAGAGGCCGCGACAGTGAGAGGCCCGCGCACCGCGATGAGGAGTGGCTCCCGCTCGCCGCAACTGGAGAAAGCCCTCACACAGAAACGAAGACCCAACACAGCCAAAAATAAACATAATAAATAAATAATAAATTAAAAAAAAAAGTTAATTATGTAGTTTGGACATGGGAAAAATTATTCTGATGAGCTTCTCTTCTAGAATACCTATTGTAACTGGATTGGTAGCGAAGATCATTTACCTGATAAAGAGGGAAAGAAAACTTTGTGGCTGTTGTTGTTTTCACCTTACAATTAAGAGTGGCATAATTAGATACTATACTTTAGCACCCTGTTATAAGATACAGGTTTAAACCTATCCCTTACGTCACGAAACTGACAAGTTTCATTCCGGTGCCCCAGCAGCCCTTCTCAGTGAAGTTGAAATGCATTAAAGGTTCCGAGCAGATAATGTTCTGCTCAAACTCTCGAATAAAGCTAGAACACCAAAGTTCCTCACTTCAGTTCCAAAACTACAGTATCACCCAGGTAATCATTGTTTCCTAAACTTTCCTGATCACAAGAATCAGCTAGGTACCTGTTTAAAATACCGTTTCCTAGGCACGCCATCTAGCAACTTCAATTTAATAGATTGGGGTGGGGCCTGAGGATCGGAAATTTAGACAAATGTTACAGGTGACCAGGCATACTTGAGACACAAACTTTTAAAAATAAAATAAAGCATTTGTTGCTCTTACTGGATGCTATTAGAGTACTGGAAGAACAGGAACTTTGCTATACGTCAAATTACAGTTTTTCTCACTTATGAATTTTTTAATCTCTCCTTCAACGTCTGCTTTTTAAAAAATAATAATAGCTATCTCTCAAATTTATTGTATTAAATATGAAGGATCTAGGCTTTTGCTACACAAACTGTGGTCTGGGGACCAGAAGCTAGTAGTCACCGAGAATTTGTTAAAAATGCAGAATCTCAGGCCCTGCCCCAGACCTGCTGAATCTGAATATGTTTGTTAAGAAGATGCCCTGGGTGATTCATACACACATTAAAGTTGGCCAAGCGCTGACCTCGTCACCTAGTAAGGGTTCAGGAAATGCTAGATTCTTTCCTTCTCATTATATTCGTTGTACCAATAATTCAACTCAGCTGGGGTTCAGTGATTGTCACCACCATTGCTTACTGTTGGTTTAAGCCCATCAGGTACACTTTCAGCTCTTACACAGTGGAAAGGCATTCAAAAATAAACAAGTGCATGGGCTGGACATCGGGCTACTGCAAAAGGTAACTGAGGATTTCAGTTTCAGGCCTCTACTCTCACACACTGCTGCACACGAAGCCTACAGCACATTTTCCAGTCTTTTCTAGGGATTATTTCAGAGCTTCTTACGTCTGCTTCACTGATAGTTTCTTACACAGCTTTCACCACTATTTAGCAATTTTTGGTAGCAGGAGAAGTCAACTGGTCATTGTTTGAATAAAAATTGAGGGAAGGTTTCATAAAAAGGATTGGGGGTTTCCTTTTTTTTCCCCTTTTACTTCCAGAGTTTATCTTTGAACTCTGCAGAGTCAGAAGAGGAGAATTAGGTACAACTTGTCTTACTGTATCAAGGACATTTTCAGTAATTGCCGGCAGTTAAGGTGTAGAGCACGTGTTAGTATATGACAAATGAAAATGAGGACTATATTTTAAACTTTGGGGGTGCAGTCAGGGAACAAGGGAAAAGGCTGGCTGCTGCAATGAATATTCTAGATGAAATGCTTTTATTAAAACAGCAAAAAAAAATTAGTTTAATGGTTAAAAATAAATGAATAGGATAATTCTCAGATTTATAGATATTCTGGCCACACACACAAAAAAGGCTTTTTCAATGCCTCACGTGTCTTAAAAAGTGTGCTCTCCGACAGAACGTATTGATATCTGGTATTTGTAAGTGTTCTGTCACTGATGTGTTCATTATAAAAATATTTTTTTGTACATTCTTGCAGAAAGTAGTAAGGTGGGTTCTCACCTATTATTACTAAATTCTTGGGGAAAGATCTGTATACTGAAAGACTGGAACACCCCATTGGCTATTCCTGGAATACCACCTGGTAGGTCTTTGAATTCACTGCCAATCCTTTGCACTATTGTGGAGGGCAAGCCTGTCTCTTCTTCCCCATTTCAATGAGACAGATTCAGCAGTGGAAATGAGACATGCCTTGAAACTAAGAAAGTAAAGAAGGGAGAACCATCTCTCACTAAACGCACTGGATCATCAAAGAATTCGGTCTTTAAGAAAAGGACCTACATTCACAAAAGAAACCATTCTTCATGCTATGGGTTGAATTCTTTTGCCCCAAATTTCATATGTTGAAGTCCAAACCCCCAGTACCTCAGATGTGGCCTTATTTGGAGAGTAGGTCTTTACAGAAGTGATCAAGTTAAAATGAGGTCACTAGAGTGGACCTTAGTCCAATATGACTGGTGTCCTTATAAGAAGAGGGAATTTGGGCACAGACACTTGTAGAAAAATACTAGGTGAAGAGACATAGGAGAAAACAGGCATCCACAAGTCAAGGAGAAAGGCCTAGAACAGATCCTTCCCTCACAGCAGGAACTAACCCTGCTGACACTTTGATTTTGGGCTTCCAACTTTAAGAACTGTGAGACATTACATTTCTATTGTGTAAGCCACCCAGTTTGTGATGCTTTGTTACAGCAACCCTGGCAAACCAATATACTTCATGAGTCATTGGGAAGAGAAAAGAGCAGTGGATTTGTGTCTATCAGATTAGGGCAACTAAATTGTCTATTATGCGTTTATAGTAATAAAAAAACAAGTCTACCAATCTGATGATTTTTTTTCCAATGCTAACCTTGGCTTTCTTTTAGCTTAATAGTAACAACTGTGTATACATTATAGTTATATTGCCACAGTTCAGGAACGCTTTCATTTTTATTATTCCATTGTCATTATCAAGTACTTTCTCCTTCATTAGCTCAGTTGATCTTCAGGGAAACCTTGAGCAAGACAGGAGTTTAGCATATCCCTCTCAAGAATGGGGCCACGTACCAGGACGTAAACATCGCTAATACCTTCCGTCTATAACCTTTGCCTATCTCCCGTATCCTTATGGAACTGGGTGGAGTTTTATTCCACCCACAGGAATAATTGTGTCAGAGAGCAACAGAAAGCAGAAAGTTTTCTGGTTCGATCTACACCCACACATTTTTTTTCTGAACTATTTGGGAGTAGGGTCCATACATCATTCCCTTTACCCCTTAGTTTTTCAGTGCGCATTTCCTAAATCCTATCACATTTTGGCATATGATTTTGCAGTCACAAACATTTTTTTATTGCAATCTAACCATCAAGTTTACATCCTTTCCTAGTCTTAGTTCATTCCAACATGATACATACTTGTGATTTTCGTGTGCCATTGTTTTTCAAATATTTTTAGTCTATGTGTTCTTCTACTTTACCTAGCTAAGTTGTGAGAATTTCCCAGTTCCTTGCGTTTCCTCATGACTTTGCTCCCCTACCACCTGTACCTTATCTCTACATTTCTGGTAAGGAGTGGCCATACTGAATCATAACGTTGCTCCACATTGCAGCCTCAAACTTACCCACCCAGAGCTCAGCTGTTATCTTTCAATCCCTCGTAATTACCCCATATTCATATCACAGTAAAGCACTGGTCATTTTGTTACTTTTATTTCTGTTACTTACTTTGAGTTTAGTGTGGTTTAAGTAGCTCAAGGGCATATCACCAGGAGAAGAAATTCATGCACACAATTAACGATTCCAAACAAACAGTCATGCTTTCTCTTGCATCTTTTTGTGGCCTACACAGGCATTTGCTGGAGTCGAAAGACCAGAGTTCTTGTTCCAGTTCTGCCATTTATCAGATAGGTAGTCTTTGCCAATCACCTAATTTCCCACAATCTTCGTTTCCACAGTTAAAATGTTACCCAACTTCTCTATCTGTTCTGCAAAGACCAGCCTTATCGAATTTAATGATTCTTTTGAGGATGAAATGACATGTACGTGAAAGGGCTTTATGAGAAATGCCACGGTATTTAAAAACAATATATATTCAAATATTCTGAACTGGAAAGGATCATAGAGACTAAAATGACTGGGTCATTTTACAGATGAGGAAATGAACGATCAGAAAGATTAAATAAGTTGTTCACAGTCATTGAGCTGTTTGGCAGAGCCAGGCTTCTTAATTCCTAAACCAGTGGTTTTTAATCTCAGCAAACTATCTTCCTAGACAGTCTACCTCTCAGGTTGCTCAAGCTTATGCTTTGAGGTTGTAAAGAACACAACCCCAAGTGCTAAAAAATTTTAAAGTGCTAATTGTGCAGAGTATTAAAAAAAATACAAGTTTAGAAAGAGAGGGACAATTTAAAGAAAATGCACAAGGATTATAGGTGACAGAATTTTATTTGACATTATTTGAAATATCTGTTAAGAAATCATTCTTGCTCACTGAGGTTTAGGCTTTGTAAAAGCATCAACAAATAGGATCTATGTAAATCTTGAACAGATTAGCCCTCAGTTCAAGGTCAATAAATGTCCAATATGAGCTGTCAATAATCCTCATTTGTCAACTGATTTTATTACAAGCATGCAAACACAGTATAACAGGTTAACAGCGGCATATTCTGCCTAAAGCTCAATTCAATATTGTTCTAAAAATTGAGACACAATTATTGAAGAGGCTACTAGCATACATTTTAGATAAAATAGGCAACAGATTCATTTGTTTATAGTGCTGAGTGTTGGAAGAATATCCTCCTGGACATTGGGTTGAATCTCTTCTGTGTCCGTTCAAACAGAATCCCACTAATAGAATTTTTACTAAGGTATAAAGGGAGACAAGGTTTGAAGCTCACAAACCTAAGAAGATTTTTGAACTGTTTTGATAGCAAAAGTCTTCACTGTGTACCCTATTTAAATCAAACTTTTTATTCCAGTGAAATATATGAAGAGTTATTCCTAGGTTTCAAGAGAAAAGGCTGCAGTCTGCAAAGTTCAGAGCAATTGTCTGAGGATGTTAGAGCTGAAAAAGGCCTCCAAAATTTCTGTCAGGGCTCGGGCTTCTAAAATCTCACATATCAGAGTTATTCTACTGTTCTCAGCGAAGGTTTGAATGCGAAGACCCAAGATTTTACACGTATTTTTACAGATAGTACATTTATAATAAGATTGAAAATCACTGAGTTCTCAAATAGCCTCATCCAGATTGTGCCTCTGACTCACTAATCATGGAAGTTTAAACCTGAGAAGGATAAAGTCAGTTGTAGGTTGTTATTGATCCGTTTTTTGAGATCTGAGGGAAATTTCAATAAATAATAGAATTTGAAAGCCCATGCTTTTCAACCAGGTCATTTAAGTTTTCGTTTTTTAATTTAATAACTCCCTCCCCTCCCCCAATATAAAAGCAGTATGGCAATCCTTTATCAATTATGGAGGTTAAACTCCTAAAAGTACTGTGGTTGGCAAAACCACTGTGGTTATGATCCTAAACACAAAAAATATACAGTGTGAGGAGAAAAATGCACGTCATAAAAATGTGATACGTGTTTTTAACTCAGTAAATAAAAGCAGAAGGCGTCTGCTTTAGAAAGAAACCAGATTTGTTGGCATTAAATATCTGCTCCAGTAAGTCACCCTTTCCTGAGTCGCCTTTATCCATTATTCAGGAAAAATTGCTGAGGTAGATACACAAGTTAACAGCATGTTATCAGACTATAGCTACTTAATGCTTTCGAATCATCCCTCTCTATCTTAAAATTTACTGTTTTTTTTTTTTTTCTTATGCTTTCCTTTGTTTTTTGCAAGTCTCAGCAAATGCTTGGGTAACACCCAGACTTTTTACAAGGTATCTCAATATTCAAGTATTAGGGGAGAGAGGAGGGAGTCTGGTTTTGAAGGCATGTCAGAGAGGGTGGGGCAAAAAACAGAGCTGGCCATGAACCTCTGAACTGGGCCATACTTCCATGAAGGGAATAGAATGGAACCACACATTCACATAAGTCAATGCAAGGTCTTTTTTTGAATCTCAAAGGCCATAGCTCAAATCCCCTCCAGATTCTGCTAACTCAAACACAGCCCCAAGGAGATGGAAGACATTTTGATTCAAAATTTTATTAGCAGTAAAACTAGGTTCGAAGTAAAAAACTTTTTTCTGAGGTCCCTCCCCTACCTCCCATATTGCCCTACCCACCATGAATTGAAGATAAACAACCAAATGTGAACAGCCGCGCTGATTTTTCCACCCAGGAACAGGGTAGGAAGCTGGTTCTGAGGGAACAGAGGCCTGTTAGGGCCTGCGGGAGGCTAAACACACCTGCCAACTTACTGATTAGAACCTGGAAGCACAGTGAGCCCACAGTGCCTCGGGGGAGGCGGTCCAGGAAGGATTCTAAAGGCTGAGCCCACCTGGCTTTAGGATTGTCAGGCTCTCCCCACTAATTAAATAAATAACTGTTCTTGCCTGGGGGAAGACAAAAGAGAGGATGAAGAAAGTAAAAGAGAGAAAGAAAGTAAATACACCGCCTCTGGGAGAGCAGAGCAGAAGTCCTCTTCATTATTAAAATGTTAAGAGCAAATCTTTAACAAACCACCCCCCATACACACATCTGCAATAGTGTGAAAAATAGATCACCGCTATTATTTTGGATGGGACTCCATCTTTTTTTTTTTTTTTTTTTTAAATTCTATTAGCCACTCTATATATTTATTTATTTATTTTTGGCTGTGTTGGGTCTTCGTTTCTGTGCGAGGGCTTTCTCTAGTTACGGCGAGCGGGGGCCACTCTTCATCGCGGTACGCGGGCCTCTCACTGTCGCGGCCTCTCTTGTTGCGGAGCACAAGCTCCAGATGCACAGGCTCAGTAGGTGTGGCTCACAGGCCTAGTTGCTCCGTGGCATGTGGGATCTTCCCAGACCAGGGCTCGAACCCATGTCCCCAGCATTGGCAGGCAGATTCTCAACCACTGCGCCACCAGGGAAGCCCGGGACTCCATCATTTTAATCTGTATTTTGTTTTATCAGGTAGTACAGATTTCAAAGTCTAAGTATGCCCACCACTCAGCTCAGAGACAGCTATTTAAGATTTAGAGTAAGGAGATACAACACCGTCTATACAGTCCAAAGAATCTACCCTGAGGATGGGAGAGAGCAACGAGAGCTTAATTGTTTTTCAATTTGCCTCTCTCGTTTTAAATAAATAATTCTAAGTCTAAGGGTAAATATGAGTTATTTAAAAAGTATCCCCTAGATTTCTACTGGCAATATCTCATTTACTAATTGATACAGTTAGAGAAAATTTTCTATTTAAGTTGACATTCTCTCCCTAGAAGGATAACCATAAAAACAAAAACACACACAAAAAAACTTTCTTCCATTCTACATCGATTGCAAGGAGGCTTTCAACAGCCCCTGCACTAATTCTAGTGCTCATGTCTCCAATACTAATATCTACCACAAGGTATGTGAAATAAAGAGGGCACCAAATTGTAACAAGCAGCACATGCCCTGGCAGGAAAGATATAACTATAGAGATAGGGGACACCTAACATACTAGGTGATCAGATTGAGCAGTCCAGAACAGATTCTTATTATACAGAGAGGAAAGAATAAGTCCCCTCAAGTTTGGTAGAGATCAAAGTGGTTAGCTTATCATTTTCTGAGCCAAAATGTTCAACATGAAGAAATGGATTATTTGAATGCCAAACCTTTCCCAGACACACTCATTAAAAACACATTGGACAACCCAGTAAGAAAATGGGCAAAAGCTTTGAACACTTCACACAAAAAGATCCTTAACATCATTAGTCATTGGGGAAATGTAACTTAAGACCACTACACACCCATTAGAAAGACTAATCTTCTAAAAACTGTACCAAGTGTGGATGAGGCTATAGAGCGGCTAGAAGTCTCATACATTTTTCATGGGAATGCAAACTGGTGCACTGACTTTGGAAAGCAATGTAGCAGTTTCCTAAAAAGTTAAACACAACACCTACCATATGCCAATTCCATTCCTAGCTATATGCCCTAGAGAAATTAAAACATATGCCCACATAAAGACCTGTACGTGAAAGTTCATATCAGGTTTATTTGTAATAGTCCAAAACTGGAAACAACCCAAATGTCCATCAATATTGAATGGATATCAGAATGGCCATCATCAAAAAATCTACCAAGAATAAATGCTGGGGAGGGTGTGGAGAAAAGGGCACCCTCTTGCACTGTTGGTGGGAATGTAAATTGATACAGCCACTATGGAGAACAGTATGGAGGTTCCTTAAAAAACTAAAAATAGAACTACCATATGACCCAGCAATCCCACTACTGGGCATTTACCCTGAGAAATCCATAATTCAAAAGAGTCATGTACCACAATGTTCATTGCAGCACCATTTACAATAGCTGAGACATTGAAGCAACCTAAGTGTCCAACAGCAGATGAATGGATAAAGAAGATGTGGCACATATATACAATGGAATATTACTCAGCCATAAAAAGAAACGAAATTGAGTTATTTGCAGTGAGGTGGATGGACCTAGAGTCTGTCATACAGAGTGAAGTAAGTCAGAAAGAGAAAAACAAATACTGTATGCTAACACATATATATGGAATCTAGAAAAATAAATGGTTCTGAAGAACCTAGGGGCAGGACAGGAATAAAGATGCAGACGTAGAGAATGGACTTGAGGACACGGGGAGCGGGAAGGGTAAGCTGGGATGAAGTGAGAGAGTGGCATGGACTTATGTATACTACCAAATGTAAAATAGATAGCTAGTGGGAAGCAGCCGCATAGCACAGGGAGATCAGCTCGGTGCTTTGTGACCACCTAGAGGGGTGGGATAGGGATGGTGGGAGGGAGACGCAAGAGGGAGGAGATATGGGGATGTATGTATATGTATAGCTGACTCACTTTGTTATAAAGCAGAAACTGACACACCATTGTAAAGCAATTATACTCCAATAAAGATGTTAAAAAAATATATATATATCCCCTAAAAAATAAAAAAATAAAATAAAATAAAAATTAAAAAAAGAAAAAAATATTGAATGGATAAACAAATGTGGTATATCCATACACTCAGCAATAAAAAGGAATGGACAGTTGATGTTCACCACAAGGAAGAATCTGAAAATGAGTTAGCTGAGTGAAAGAAGCCAGGCAAAAGGAGAAGACATAGTGGATGATACCATTTAATTTCAGAAAATGTTAATTAATCTGTGATAGCAGAAAGCAGAGTACTGGTTCTCTGGGGGAGGGGGTGGAGGCAGGGAAGGATTACAAAAAGGCAAAGGAAACTTTTTTTTTTTTTTTTTTTCAAAGGAAACTTTTGAAGCTGATGGAAGGATTCATTTTCTTGACTGTGGTGTGTGCATATGTTAAGATGGATCAAATTGTACTCTCCAGATGTGTGTGGTTTGGTACATTTCAATTGTACCTCAGTAAGATTCGGGGGGAAAACCCCTGAGAAACCTAACACTTTAGGACGTTTAGATTTAGCTCTTTCCTGACCCCAGTCCAGGAGAGGAAGTCTTTGTCTCATAGGAGGCACAGACCAAGGAATACACTGTGTTTGGAAAATTGTATCATGGATTTTAGGCAGCCTACAGTTAACTAAAACTACAGCTGACAGTTGAAAGAACTGACCTTGTCTGGTAAAATGCGTCTAGTCAGATCTTAGTGGTAGGAGACTTACTTATTCAGATTTAAGGCTTACTCAGCGACAAAAGAAAGGCTATTGCATATCTCTGTAGCAGAGAATGAATCAGGTTCAACAAACCTTAGCTAGAGGAGGTGATGTCAGTAGTCCTGTAATCAGACTGGGTGGATATACAAATGATCAAATTATATAAAAGCTCCATTAGTTCTATTCAAGAAAGAATTGAATTAAATTATTAACTTGATTAAGCTCCTGAATTTCCTAGATTCATTTGCTAGCTGAAGATCCAGACTTCCCAATACTACCTTGTTCAAACTCTTCTGTGGCTTTCAAATCTTTTTAAAGCAATAGACTCTTTAATCAAGCAAAACCTCACTCAGGACACCCACCTCAGTCACTGCCCCTGCTGTAGATAAAAGCAGAACCTTATGACCATAAGTCATGTTTATTTTATAAGATTACATTTTAAAATCCTTATCAACGAGTATAATGTAACTAGAGAATAAAACACAGGCTTGGATGATCGTTGTTGATTTATCTACCTCAGCATCCATTTCTATATCTTGTTGGGATTGTCGAGTTTTCAGAAATTCCAGATTCATACAGATAAAGAATTTCAAGTGGTATTTTGTTATCAGCGCTCCTGGAAAACTCTTCAATTAAACTGTTCCAGAAGCTTAAGAGGATGTTAATGAAGGTTTGCCCCTGAGTGGAATTCCCAATAATACCTAACAACTGATTACATTCCTTACCAAAAAAAAAAAAAAAAAAAAAAAAAAAAAGGCAGGCAAAAAGCACAAAAGATTTGCAGTAAGTGTTAAAATCACTTAACAGGAAAGGATCACACCCCAGGGGCTGTGCATTTACTCTCATTGCACAACTTCATGGTAAGCACCCATAAAGCAGATGTACCCGAGCCTCGCCTGATATTTCACAATGGTGCACACAGGCTGTAACAGTGTCTTTACTTGTACAGTTTTATGTGTTCAGACAGGCAAAAACTTAAATTAAGATTGAGAAAAGAAAAAGCTGAGTCAGAACCGAGTGACAAACTCAGTCGCCAGGGAAGCAGTGCAAGAGGCTCAAGCATCTAATCTGGATGGCAAAGGTGAAGAGGTTTTGCAAGGTGTAATTAACGTGCCTGATTAGTTTACACTGAGCTAATCAAAGGGAGATTATCCTTGTAGCCTGACCTTACCAGGTGAACCCTTTCAAAGAGGGTCCTGAGATCAGAAGCAGAAGCCAGAGACCCTTTTGTGGATCTTGAAGAAACAGGCCACTGTGAGTACTGTGGCTACAAGGAATGAATACTGCCAACAAGCACGTGGGCTTGAAAGAAGACTGGGCTTCGGATTGAGACCCTGGCCCTAGTCAACGCCTGGAATATTCTCAAAATCAGAGGACCCGGAAAACCATGCCCAGACTCCTGATCCGTGGAAACTGTGTGATAATAAATATGTGTTGTTTTAAAAGGTGAAATTTGTGGTAATTTATTATCCTGCAATAGAAAAATGAATACAGATGCTTTATTCCCAGGCAAATAAATACTGTGAGCACTTCAGGGCTGTCACTCAGTGTTAAAAATTCTTTAAGCTCAGAGATATAGCTGAGAGTGATTTCAGATTAGCTCAGAAAACCCAGCTCAGCTAAAGAGAAAACGCTATAAAGAATCACTCAAGATTATATTGTAAGAACCTGAGAAAGATAGTAAGCAACAGGCTAGGCTCTATGCAAACGTGAGTTAAGCTAACAACTTGAAATGGCCTCCAAGGTGTTAAAAGTTGATTTATAACATATTCTAGTGTGTTTTACCATGATTAAAACTTTTTTAGGCTATATACTAAAATACGTACAAATTACAAAAGTAAAAAATGTAACCTTACAGTGGAGGAGCTTGCTAGACACCACCATCAGGTGATCAAAGTTAACATGACCAGTAATGGGACAAATAGAAATCCTGTGTCTGCTGATAGGAGGTAATGAGAACACAGCATCGCTTCTGTGGTCTTCCTGCCAAAGTTGCACATTACCTGCATTTAATCACAAGGAAGCATCAGACAAACCCAAACTGAAGGACGTTCTACAAAATAACCAACCTGTAATCTCCAAAAGCTTCAAGGTCATGAAAATCAATGAAAGACTGAAGAATTGTTCCACAATTGAAGGAGACTAAAAAGACATGACAACCAAATGCACTGTTATGATTCTGGACAAGATTCTTTTGCTATAAAGAATATTGTTAGGACAACTGGCGGAACTTGAATGGGGTCTGAGGATCATGATATATATAAATGTTAATTTCGATTGATTGAATGGTTTTACTGCGATTGTTTTGGAGGAGAATGTCCTTGTTTGTAAGAATTACACATTAAAGTATTTGGGGTGATAAGACATCATGTTCGCAATCTAGTTACAAATGGTCAGGAAAAAGATGTTCTTTAAATTTTTTTGTAAGTTTGAGATTGCTTTAAAATAAAAGGTACACAAAAAACTACATACTTGGACTTTTAAGAAATGATGCGTTTGGGCAACCCCTAAAGTACTTCTCAGGGAGCACTGTTTTTAAAAGGCTTTGGTTTATTTTTTCCAAATATAACACGATGTTAAATAAAACTACCTCTCATCTATATGGTAACCATATACTTTTCTATTTATTTTAAAAACTGTATAATTTATCATTTTTCTGTTTTGTAGTTTCACTAGTTTAATTTTTTTTCCCTTTGTGATTAGGTCATGATTTGTATAATCATAGACTTTGAAAAATTTGCAGGAGATGTTTGCTAAAGTAAGTACACATTTCTCTTCTCATATTTTCAGGCATCCACTAATTCTCCATTTCTCTCCAAAATGTAATTTAGTTTGGGATTTTTTTCCCTTATGCATCCTCCAGTGCTACTTATTTTTTAGAATCAGTTAATTACAGTATTCTATAAGTTGTAGGGGCTAATAGCAAATCCACCATGGATGTTCAAATGTTATTTTAGTGTAAACAATAAAAAGTATACAACTGGAAAACCATTTCTTTCTGACTTAAGTTTAGATACTAAAAAAAATCAATTTATAACCCTATCTTCTTTTTATTGTTAACTAAGATTCTAAAAATATCTTTCTCATATATAATTACTGTAGACAAGTTACATGTTTAGAAAAGTTTGTAAACATTTCTGTGTTTCACATTTTTTAAAGAAAAATACTTCCCACTGAACTTTTTGACATTAATATTTTCATACATTTTTACTGTCATGAAACCCCTATATTGGAATAATTACTTCCTGATGAACAGATGGAGATGAATAAGGGAAGGGAATGAGGATATAACCCTCATCAAGAGAGCAAGCTTTGCTCTCTCTTGCTCCTGAGGCTGCTACTATATACTAATATTTGGCTCTGTAGTCAGTGACACTACAGAAACTCTTGAATTTCTAGACACATCCCACTTCTTCAACTAACACTTTTCTTCTCCTTACACCAAGCAATCCGACTTACAGAGGAACACTGTGAACAGTTCAGGTCTATCGTTCAGTGCTAAAAATTTCTTTAAGCTCAGAGTTAGAGCTGAGAGCAATCTCTGAAACTCAAATCAGCTAAAGAAGAAACGATATGAAGATTTATCAAAAATGATACACTAGAAACCTGAGAAAGAAATGTATGCTGCTTGCTGAAAATGTCAGTTTAAGGAGTGACAGCATAACGGACAACAATGATCCCTCGCCCTCTACATAAAAGCCATGCAGGGCTTTATGTAACACGTGCCACGTCTACAAAAATTAAAATTATATATAATCAAAGGTAAAGCTGTATTTCACCACAATATGTAATTCAAAGAGCCTAGGTTTTGAAACCAGATGGCTACACTCTAGCTTTATTATTTACCAGTCAGGTAAATTCTGATGGGTAATTTAACTGCTCTGTGCCTTAGTTTCCTCATGTGTAAATTGGAGATAATGTTATTTACTTTGCACGGTGTTGTGAAGATTAAATATAATGCACGGGAAGTATCCAGCACAAGGACTGGTGTGTAATAAACACCCAGGAAAAAATGGTAATTATCCTTCGTATTCGTGAGGTGGTGAGCGAAGGTACCAAAAGGAAGTCACATTACAATTTTTTAAATTGTTACATCTTACCAAAATCATACATGCACATAGTTCAAAAAGTTAAATAATACTAAGAAGTATATAAAGAAAATATGCAATACTCTGCCCCATCTCTCTAATCCTCTGTCCCATCCTCCAGAGGCAACACATTTCTGCTTTATTAGCTGCTTTCTCTAGTGTACATTCACCTTCTCAATATTTGGCTAAATCACTCAAATATTATTACTTATTACATAATATCACAATATTATGACCATGAGTATATTTCATTTCTTTTTTCCCCCTTAAGTTAATGATTACCTTTTTAAAAAATTTTCTTAGTGTTCTATGTAATTATCATTGATTTTCTTCCCTGCAGTCTCCAAGAGCTTTCTTTTTTTTAAATTAATTAATTTATTTATTTATTTTTGGCTGCATCGGGTCTTCATTGCTGCCCGTGGGGTTTTCTCTAGTTGTGGTGAGCGAGGGCTACTCTCCGTTGCAGTGCACGGGCTTCTCATTGCAGTGGCTTCTCTTGTTGTGGAGCATGGGCTCTAGGCACGCGGGCTTCAGTAGTTGTGGCACATGGGCTCAGTAGTTGTGGCTCGCGGGCTCTAGAGCGCAGGCTCAGAAGTTGTGGCGCACGGGCTTAGTTGCTCCGTGGCATGTGGAATCTTCCCAGACCAGGGCTCGAACCTGTGTCCCCTGCATTGGTAGGTGGATTCTTAACCACTTCGCCACCAGGGAAGTCCCTCCAAGAGCTTTCTGCTATAATTTTCTGCATAGGCATCAGCATAGATAAATGGTCCTCTTTTTTTTTCTAGAAATTTGCCTCGTATAACCTTTGTCCTTTTCGCCCAGATATTGCTCCCTGGGCCTACTGCACATCTCTTAGGAGCTCTTTTCCCCATCACCCTGGGCATTCCTTTGCCTCTCTCCAGTGTTATTGGAATCCCCCTTTCCTGGATCCCCCCATCTTCCTCAATCTTGTTTCACCCCCATGTTTTGGTAAAGAACATCTTTTAGCAGCCTCCTGAGAAAGACCCCTTAGAAGATTCACTTTTGAGACGTACCTTGAAGTTCTGAAATTGATTGTTGATGGAGTATAAAATTCTAGTTTAAAAATAACTTTTTTAAAAAAATTTAAGGCATCGTTTCTTTGCCTTGTAGCTTTAAGCGTTGTTGAGAAGTTCAGTGGTATTCTTACTACCAGCTCTTCGTATGTGAATTCTCCAGAGTTCAATGGCATTGTTATTGCCAATGCTTCGTATGTGAATTTTTTTCTCTCTGGAAGTTCAGGATCTCTCCTTTAACTGTGATGTTCTGAAATCGCATGATGCTATATCTAGGGGAGAATTTGTGTTTTTCTTCATTATGCTGGGGTCTCAGTGGGCCTATCAATCTGGAGACTCATGCCCTAAAATATTCCTTAAATTTTTTTTGATAATTTACTCCTCTTTGCTTTTTCTATTCTTTATTTCTGATACTTTTATTGGTCAGATATTGGAATTCCTAGGTTTTTTTCAATCTTTTTTCTGGGGGATTTTCTTAATTTTCTAATACTTCTATTGATTTGTAAATTTTGCCATCATAGTTACATTTCTAAGAGCTCTTTCTTATTCTCTGATTGTTCCTTTTTAATATCATCTTGTTCATCCTGAAACATCTTCTGAATATGTTAATCTCTGAGTATATTAATTAGAATTTTTTTTAAGTTTATTCAGTTCTTCTCATTGCCCTGTTTCTTCCAAAACTATTTTTTTCTACTGTTTTTTACAATGTTTTTCCATGTAAAGCTTTCCTCAAATGTCTGGGGATCCTAGAATGTCCATAATAGCGAGTAAAACATGAGAAAGTTGTTTGGAAGCTCTATGTACATGGACAGGAGAGATTTTAAGAATGTCTTCAACAAATAAAGAAATAGTACAATACACAGAAAGCAGGGCATTTATGTCCCAAGAAACAGACCTGGGGGTAAGTGCTGAAGAGTTAAATAACATCCTCTGAGAAAAATCCATCTTATATAAAGAGTGGAAGAAACAGGATAAGAGAAAACCAAGTAAAGGTGCTTAGGCCAGCTTGGTGAAGCATTTGAAATGTAATCAGTTGAAGGATTTGATCTGATTAAGATACAGTGAGAAGGTACCCTAAGAACCTAAGAATGGGGGTGGTCTGATCTAAATGATAGTGAAGGAAATATTTGGGTGTGAGTTAAGTACAGGCTGTTGTGCTGAGGAATCTCGCGATGATATAACGTTAGTTCAAGGAAAAGAAGTCTGTAGTCTGGGCATCGTGCTGCTTCTGTGGGGGTAACAATGACATTTGGCATGACCTACCTTGGGTTATGAAGACAAGGTCAACACCAAAGTACCAATGAGTGAAAGAAATATTAAAATTTGACATCCTATTATCTCTCTTATTTCTACAATCCAACGATCTCAGTAGGGGACATGCCAAAAGTTGTGCCTGCAACCACCCCACCCCCCTTATTCAGGTGTATCTTGAATGATTAAATAGCTTATACTCTAAAATAATGTTTCTCTGGCAAAGAAAGTTCACATTCTCATGATGGTCACAGGAGACTTACATTTCAAAATATGTTCAGAGATTATTCCCTTATCGGTTCCATGATAAAGCAAGGTTAGGCAAAAACTAGACCCGAATAAAATTATATTTTTTTCCAGTCACATTACTGACTTCTCCTGTGTTCCTCCCACCCCTGCAATATACAACCCAGTGAAATATCACAACTTGCTTCACTTTACCATAATATTATAGCAGTATCTTGTCCTTCTATGCTATTAGACCACTCAGATCTTATTATTAGTTATTATTCTAAGTCTAGGTTAAATCATTTGAATATTTTCCAAACTTCTTAGAAAAAAGAAGCTTTACCATATGATTTAAAAACATTTAAAGGGACACTTTTCAGTGCTCACAAATGATACTGCTACTAGAAGGGAATGTCTCTTTTCTACTCTTGTTTTTAAAGAGAGAGCTGCTTTTGCTTTGTTTTGTTTTTCCTAAACACGCCTGGTCTCTTGCCCCAATTCCCCGAAGAGATAAACAGTGAATCTGGGAAAAAGCAGAATCTTTGTCGCTCAGCCACTTTCTCTCTTCTCTTCCTCTCTGGCATTTTGATGCCTGTCCAGCCCATTTGTTCTTGATTATTCTTGGCCAGGTTATAAAGACTAAAATTAAAAACCAGGCCCCTGGGGGTGGAGGGAGAGCCCCTATATAGTCTAGTCCTAACCAGGCAGGTTAGTCTATTAAATTTTGGGGTTCAGTGTCAAGCCCATTCAGCTGTCACACTATGCTCTGTCCTCTGGTCAAGGTTTTCTCAGTGAGAAAGGAGTTATTTTAGACATTATCTTTCTTATTCCTTTTCTTATTTCTTTATTAGATTCACTACTCAAGAGTGATAGAGGGGTTCCAGGCTTTGGGCCCCTCAAGGCCTCACCAGAAGCCAATGAGTGTGATTCCCTTTTCACCTGGAAAACTGCTATCCGGTATCTATAGTAGGATGATCTTGCCATTGCTGCCTAAGCCATGTCGGCATCAGAGGGCAGGGTCAGCTCCTGTGGCTAAATCTGGTGAGTAGGTGACATTGCCAAGGGAGAGCATGTAGAATGAGAAGACAAGTCACCTAAAGAAGGAACTCGAAGAATACCGTTATCTAAGGAACTATTCAAGAAAGAAGCTATACCACAGGCAAGTGGAAAGTGATAGAATGAGAACAGAAGAGTATGATGTCTCATAAGTCAAGGAAGGAAAGAATTTCAAGAAGTAGGGGGTCACCAGAGACGAATATCAATTTCTCAGAAATCGCTTTGCTTAGGAAGAAAGGATATGACCAGGAGACTGCAAATTAGGGCCCTTTTCCTTAACCTTGAGAAATACACATATTTCTTTTACAAGGAAAAAATTCTTGAGGACCCTCCCCTCCCTGTGTTGAGTTAAATTATTGTTCTGATGTTACTTAAATATGTAAAAATATGAAACTTGTTTTAACCTCATTATGCTTACGGTTCTTATGTAATTAAAAATGAACAAATTTATAAGTTAAATATAAGTAAAATTATCAAATTAACTCAGTTTACTATTGTGGATGATTCCCAAACCCTCCAAAGCCCGTTCCCCCTCCCTGAAGCCAAATTACTGATTTCAAGTGAACATGGCGCCGATTGCCACTAGTCAGATAGTTTGGGTTTTGGCCTATGAACACCACTGTATTCGTCAAGTAACAAGCTTTCCCACCGCTTTTCTCTGATTGAAAGAGAGCAAAACTTTTTATTCGACGTGCCCTGAAGTTATTTGGCTTTCATATGGCACAACCTCATCGTTCACATATTAAGCTGGCATCTGTCCCTCCCTTTGTCATTAGTCAATGTCATTCAAAATAGCACTGTTACCAACTAGATCAATCTTGGGCAGTGAAATAAGGTGGCATGACTCAGACACCAGGTGTTTATTCTTACGTTAGGGATTTTTTTTTTTAAACAAAAGATTTTCTTGAAACGGAATTTTCAGCTGTAGAAACACTGCCTAGGCTCTCCCTCCCCATACTTATTACTCTACTCAGGGCTCAGATGACAGTTGCAATGAAATGATCAAGTTCAAAGATAACTTGAACTCCAGATACTCTCTGGAGCTGGACCTGTCATTGTGTGAAGCAAGGGGATAAAAATTAGAGCCGAAGTAGAGGGGATCTCTTGGAATGCTTTTCCTTCTATCAGAGTATGAAAGGGAGGCCTTTCTTGGTCTGCTACTGTTAGGGGCAAAGCTTACCAACCATTCTCCTTTGCTTTCTCTCTTCCCTTCTCCCTGACTCTCTCCCTTACCCTTTGCAATCTCTTACCCAGCGATCTTAAGCTCGGGAGCTGCCCAATTTCCAGCAAGATACACACACTTCATTGAGGGTAGGAACCATATCTCAGTAAAGAATGCTTTCTACTTCAGTTATCCAAAAACCCAAAAGTGGTTTAATCCAAACATGGTCTAGTTTCTCAAATAACACAAAGGTCTGGCGATAAAGAGTTTTGCACGATTTGGTTCAGCTGCTCAATCAGGCCATTCAGGCTTCATCCTCTGGCTCCACTGTTCTTAGGATGTCTGCCGTTTATCTTTCTGTTCTTTGCTTCACAGTTGCAAGTGGCTGTCAAGGCTTCAGAGATCATGTCCGTGTTTAAGGCAGGGACAAAGGGACGAGGGTAGTGCCAATCATGTTTTTGTTTTGCTTTAATAGAGAAGTAAAGACTTTCTCAGAACCACTGCCAGTTCTTCCCTGTTCTCATTTAAACTACACTGGGATAGCTAGTACTTAGATTTTTTTAGTCTTTATAATAGAGGCAGGCAAGGGAGATTGGTAGTGGGTGTTGCATTAGACCAACCAATGTGTCTGCCACAGATGGTGACAGACAGCTGCTGGGTCACTGCTGTTCCCACCTTCCATCTCAGAGGACAGACTTCCAGGCTGTGCAGAAGAATATGTGACGTTAATAATAGATGCTTGGAGATAAGCAATATGAGGACTCAAGATTGTCTGTACAATTGTGATTAACTTGTTGGGGAGTCGAGGTAGTTGAAAGGTTGGGATATAAAATCTGAAAATATTTCAGAATGGAATCAAAAGGCCAAATCATGGGCTTGCTCTTAGTTTTTTTAAGCTATGCTAAAAAGTACCACAGATTAGGGGTAAGGCAGAAATTAGCAACTCAAAAACAAACAAACAAACAAAAAGCACTCAGAACTTTGTAAAAGATTCCAAAATAAACAAAAAGACTTTGAAATATATGTGTGCATATAATTTCAGACTATTAGGAGGAGTCAAGTTATTCGAAGTCAAAGAGGAGAAACAAATGTAGATAAATATACCAATTCAGGAATGGTTGTTTAGAAGTAGACTCTTATTTTGTTATTCTTTTATGATACATATTCCTCAAAATTTTGGGGGAACCGATGAATAGTTACTTTCAATTCATGTAGGAGCGACTACCCTAAAAAAATCTTATAATTGTTTTATAATTAAACATGTTTGTAAAATAAATTTAAGCCTCATTTTTAATTAAGTCAAATTTATTGTTAAATAACTCTTGGGACATGGAAACCTAGTAACATTTTCTAAGATAAGAACAGCTGTTAATACTCTGATTCCACATAATCCATGTGATTATATACTTCCATTGAGAATAAAATATGCTGCCCATTATTTTGAGAGTGCACAGTTTTTACAAAATGCGTTAATTTGATTTATTCATCAAGTATCTAATAACCTCTCCCATGTTCCAGGCAAGCCCAGTCATAGGTACTGGGGGTGCTACGGTGAACATGAAGAATGGCCTTCTAGGCTGGTAGGGGAAGAAAGACAAATAACAAATTACAATAAAGTACAATAAGTGGATGGGGGAAATACCTAAGGATAGTGTGACATCCAGCACACAACCCAGGGGGGTGCAGGAGAGGAGGGTTAGGGGAGGTCAGAAAAGGCTCCCTGGGGGAAGTGATGTCTAAGGTGAGACCTAAGGGATAAATAGGAATTAGCCAAAGACAGGTGCTGGGGTGGGGATGGGGGTAGAAGCAAAGGAGCTTTTTCCACTCTGAAGTAGGAACAAGTTCAAGGGTGAGAAAACCAGAGACAATGGGGCAGTTTGAAAGCAGCTAAGCAGACAAAGCTCTAAACTTGGGAGTCAGGAGGATTGGGGTCTAGCCCTAGCTCTGCTACATCTTAGACATATGTGAGACATTGGGAAGGCCACTCAACAGCATGAAATCTCCTGGTAAGATGCGTTTTCCGATTTATTCAGTTACTACTCCTCCACTTCTTGTGAACAGCAGCCATTGTCAGCCCTTATTTCTCTGGATCACGTGTCCTAGCATTCTGGTGGTTTTTTGTTTTTTGTTTTTGTTTTTGACAGATCCTGCCTCAGGTTTATTTGTACAAATAGCACAGGAGGACACCAGCCCCATGCAGCCCAGGGGTCACACCGGTCCTTCTGTCCTCAAATTGGCAGAATTCATCAAGACATTCTGTCCTCACAGAGGCCTCTACTCTGGAGCCTTTGTGAGGGCCTGGGCATCTTTGGGAGCCTGAGCCTGAGCTGGAGACACAGCTGCAGTTGGCTTGGCCTTGGTTTGAGCCTTGGCCTGGGACTTTGGCCGGCAGAGCCTGAGACCCTTGGCGACGTGGGCACGAGCACGTTTCCCGAGCTTGGGGTGAGCAGTGTAGGCAAGTCGCCTGAGGTTTGCGGCTGCCACCCTTTGGGAACTTGGGCTTGAGCATTCTGGTGTTTTGTAGCCAGAATTAAGTTAAAAAATCCCACTGTTTGGCGTGTTAAGTGGTATCTTAGGACTCTGAAACCTAAATGTGGTTTTCTTTCTACTCCTAGTACTGTGTTTTCTATTTTTTAGGATGTTAAATCAAATAAGCATCTCTCTGCCCCTTAATCCTAAACACTTAATACCAGCCACATACCTATGGCTAATGTAACAACCAGCAGAAAATTTAAAAAATACCACACAGTATCTTATGAAATAATTTCCCTTGGTACAAAACTTACCTTTCCTTGTTTTCTCTTGCCTTTCAAGTAATTAACTCTTCTCTTTTTAGTTTGAACTATGCAGTGTAAGATTCCTCTGGAGTCATTCCAAGTGGCAGGTTTAAAAAAAAAAAAAAAAGCAAAAGAAACTTTATTTATACTGCATATACTTGAAAGTGTCATTAGGTTTCCTGACATGCCATGCCAGCAGCATTTTGTTTTAGTTGGGAATTAGGTGAACGGTAGTTGGGCCAACTCAGTGAATCATAAAACCTGCTAATTAGAGCTGGAAAATGGTTTTTGGCTATGCCCTCACTCTTATTTAATGTCTTGATGAATTCTGACCATACTGCTTGGACTCTGTTAAGAGAGGGAAAGTTATGCCCCTGTTATCACTTGATGCAAATATGCTCATTAGAAATAAGAAGAATTTCCAACATTTAAATCCTTCATTTACTTAGTATCTTATCACACTTGAAAATTCAAATGCAGGTTATGTACTTGTTAATAAATATACAGATCTAAAAACCGGCCACTACTTCACGTTCTTTTAAGTTTCATTCCCTGAATTTGTTCTATTTTTCTTAATACAAATCCAAACTAACACCTATTTTTCTTGAAAACTGCATTTTCTGTAGTGCCTTAAACTCAGCTTTCCCTGGAAATAACAAAGCGAAAATATTTTAAAGAACAGGTAGTCTTCCAGGGGTGACAGTTGGTGTCTCAGCACCTGCTTTTACACCTGGGAGTAAGAGATCAGAGGTGGTTAAATCTCTATTGTTTGCTTAATGTGCCAGATTTCATACATAATTCTCTCTTGTTGTCTTTCACTTTTTCCATTAGTGAAGCCAGCAAGACCTTTTCCACTGTAAGAGAGATAAAATTGAAAAGTTTGGTCACAGCTGTCCTGCCTGAGAAAAACAATGTTGCTATTCTTCAAGGAGTGATACAAAATGCATTTTCTCAGAATTAGAAAAGGGTTATTATTTGTCCAGTATTTTAAGGGAAACAAAAGGACCTATCTCTTAGGTATTTAGCATTTATCCTCAATACTTTTATGTGTCAATCTAATTCCTGTGAGAATTTAATGTTTACTTAATTACACTATTTTCTTCTTTTAGTGGGAGAATAAATGTTTTTTGTTTGTTTGTTTGTTTTTATACTTTGGTTTATGGTATCACAACAGAAAAATTCAAATGTGACCAGAAAAGCTTTTGAAATGCTCTAAATGAGATTTTTCTTAACAGAGGGAACATTCCACTATGTCTAGTGGGATTTAGCATATAGAATCTGTTAATAGAAGTCAAAGTAATTACCTTAAAATGATAGTGATTTATTCTTTTGAACATGCTTTTATATCCATTACATCATTTGATCTATAGCCTTGTCAGACACAGCATGGAAAGGTAAAAATTTCCAAAATATATCTTTTCCCATCTCTTATCTCAACTACCATTTCTACTGAGATTTTTTGCTCACATTTATCCTTTCGTTTTTAATTAGGTGTGAATATCAAGCCCTTCCTCTTACAGAGGTTGTTTTTTTCTGTTGTTTTTTTGTTTTTTTTTTGCGAACCGTGTGGCTTGTGGGATCTTAGTTCCCGGACCTGGGATTGAACCTGGGCCCCCAGCAGTGGACGCATGGAGTCCTAATCTCTGGACCGGCGGGGAATTCCCTGTTATCCAAACTTTGATTTCATAATTCTCTGACTTTTACTCCTTCACCTGAGCCTTAAACGTAGGTGTTCCTTAAGATTCAGTTCTTGGTTCCTCTTTCTTTTTTTTAACTATTATTTTTAAGATTTTAATTAATTAATTAATTATTTTACCATGCATACTCTTCCTTGGCGATCTTATTTACTTGCAGGGTTTCCTTCAATTGTCACTTTCACAAGATGACTTCTAAATGCATGTCTCCAGCACTGACCTCTCTCCTGAGAACTTGACTTTCCAACTCTTTGCTAGACACATTTCTAGACAGATTTCATGGAGGAAGCTATAGCTTAGCATATCTCAACTCAAGGACATTAAAAGAAGTCTAAGATCAAGCTCAGAGATAGACAAGTTTGTGTGTTTGAGCTGGTGTTTGAATATGCTGCAAAGGCAAATCAAATAAATTTAGATTTTCCATTATTTTATATTAATCAATATTTTCTATCCATTAAACTTGGCCCTCAACTTTTAGGTCCCACGTGTCCAAAAACTGAAGATAATTGAACACTATTTTCAGTATTCCAAACATTTCATAATATATCATCTTGAATTTCAAAAGGTTAAACAAAGATATAGAAACTGTTCTCCTCCGAAATGGCAATCAGTTTTCGTAATCAATTTGGTATTATTCTTTAAAAATCACTCCTGAACAATGAGTTGGCAGGTCCAAGTGAATTCCATCCAGATTCCTAAAGGCTGGTGACAGTGGGTTAAATTGGTCTTTCAACATACAGGTGTATTTGCCAAGTCAAAGGCCATTGATATTTGTCAAAGGTCATTAGACAAGGAAGTACAAATTAAGAAAAGATCCTGAGAAATTTGGTAAATTCTAGGTGGATTCAGGAATTCTGGTCATTTTATGGGGAATTTAGCGGTAAAACCTGTAGAACTGGAGGGAACTTTCCAAGTTGTCGCTTACCTTCCTGTAGCCTTACAAAGTTCTAAGAGAATAATCAATCCAGGGTCCTAAGGCCCGGAAGCCAGACTGTGGAGGATAGTGATACTCCTCTATGGGGACACTTCGACTCAATCCATCAATCTGAGCTCCCTGGCAAGCTACGATGTCGAGGCAGGAAAGGGGGTATCTTCTACGCCGTTAAATGAATATTTATACAGTAAACATAAAATATGAGATACATTTTGTTTGTTCCTCTTTAATTGGGAAGCAAACGTAGGTAAAATCATACAGTGAGAGAGGTTAACCCAGTTTGAAACAAATTAACCGCAGTCCTAACATTTCTCTACAAGTGACTCTGGGCCCAAATCCCGCGCCTCGTGGGGGTGGGGGCCGGAAGGGCGCGGCCGGAGGCGGAGCGGGTGGGGCTGGGGGCGTGTCCTCGAGGAGGCGGAGACAAGATGGCCGCCCTGACCGCTTGGAGGACCTAAGAGGCGCTGGCTGGGGCCACGCCCCGGGCGGGAGGGCCTCTCTGTGCGCGCCCGCTCTATGATGCTTGCGCGCGTCCCCCGCGCGCCGCGCTGCGGGCGGGGCGGGTCTCCGGGATTCCAAGGGCTCGGTTACGGAAGAAGCGCAGCGCCGGCTGGGGAGGGGGCTGGATGCGCGCGCACCCGGGGGGAGGCCGCTGCTGCCCGGAGCAGGAGGAGGGGGAGAGCGCGGCGGGCGGCAGCGGCGCTGGCGGCGACTCCGCCATAGAGCAGGGGGGCCAGGGCTGCGCGCTCGCCCCGTCCCCGGTGAGCGGCGTGCGCAGGGAAGGCGCTCGGGGCGGCGGCCGTGGCCGGGGGCGGTGGAAGCAGGCGGGCCGGGGCGGCGGCGTCTGTGGCCGTGGCCGGGGCCGGGGCCGTGGCCGGGGACGGGGACGGGGCCGGGGCCGGGGCCGCGGCCGTCCCCAGAGTGGCGGCAGCGGCCTTGGCGGCGACGGCGGCGGCTGCGGCGGCAGCGGTGGCGGCGGCGCCCCCCGGCGGGAGCCGGTCCCTTTCCCGTCGGGGAGCGCGGGACCGGGGCCCAGGGGACCCCGGGCCACGGAGAGCGGGAAGAGGATGGACTGCCCGGCCCTCCCCCCCGGATGGAAGAAGGAGGAAGTGATCCGAAAATCTGGGCTCAGTGCCGGCAAGAGCGATGTCTACTACTTCAGGTACCGCCTTGGGGGCGGGGAGGGGGCGGCAGGGTCAGGCCGGGGTCAAGGGTCGAGAGCTGACCTGTTAGGGGATGTCAAGAGGAGAGCAGGGGCCAGAGGGGAGTGGCAGAGACAGACTGGCCTGGTAGTAGAAGGTGCCCGAGCCCTTGGGTGAGAGTTGACCCCAGTGCAGTGACAGTCACAATGTCTGAATGGTGAGAGCCCATAGGAGGGCCTCTTATGGGTAAAGTGTTGGGGAAAATGGCTTGCGGAAAGAAGGGTTACTCTGGCAGGGATGATTATTCCTCTGAAGGGTTAAAAGAAGGTGTAATTCATCGAAACTATAAAACCAGTCACTGTTGGCTCCTGTCCCAGATTCATCATCACAAGAGTGTTTAATCATGCACATGTGGAAGAATGAGGTATCTACAGTAACAAGGTTTCAGTTGCTTTGTGGGATGCGCGAAAGTTTCTTATGAAGTAGCCACTTGGAATGCCTGTAGTTTCTTGGTGTTGCAGAATTTACTCTCTTTTGAAACGAAACACTGTAGTACATTGTTAGACTCCTAGACCAAAATTTGTCCTCCAGGGGATACTCGGTAATGTCTGGGGACATTTTTGGTTATCACACCTTGGAAGGGGGTGCTACTGGCATCTAGCGGGTAGAGGCCAGAGATGCTGCTAAACATTCTACGATACACAGGACAGCCCTCACAACAAAGGATTATCTGGCCCCAAGTGTCACAAGTGCTGGATTGAGAAAACTTGGTCTGAATGATAACAGGTTTTCAGTTTGATGGTGAATCCTGTGGTCATGCTGTCCGACCCAGTAAGCTCAGGGAAGTGTCTTTGGCTATTGATACCAATGGAATTTTCTTAACAACAAATTTACTAACTTTTCTTATAAACAGTCCCATTTCTCGAAGAGAATATAAATATAAACATGTTTTACTCTGTGGCTTGGAGGGCCATGTTTGTGGGCTAATTGAATCATTTTCAGGGACGATATATGCGTGTTGGAGTAGTTGTTGTTTGCCATTTAGCCATTGGAGTATTGTAGGAAGGATTTCCTTTTTTCCGACATCAAGTAGGTTTAATACATTACCCCTGGGTAAAAGTATATATATATATACACACACACACACAAAATACAATGTTCATGAATTGAAAATATTCTTAAATAGATTTGAGGTTAAAAAAATACAGGTATATGTGTATATGAGTATGTACATATATACATACACACAAGAATGTGATCACTACTGGTATAACATGTAAATATGAACATATTCCTGATAGTTGCTCAAATATATGGAAGAGTAGTTTCAGTGAAGTTATTTCACCTATTGAAGTAAAAAAAAAGTAAAATGAAAGTGGTGTTGCATTAGAACTTATTTTGTCACTTAATCCGAGACCACTCATTTTGCAATCTTAAATGATAATTAGAAAACTTATTTTAAACATACAAAGGTGATAATCTTGTTTTGTATTTCCCCATCATTACATATTAAGTTTATTTCAATAATACTAAGAAAGTTATTGTGGAACAAATGGTTACTCTCAAGTTCACTTGTTTCATTTAGTGCTTTTCACAGTTGTTCATTTTTGCATATTCTTTCGTTAACAGCTCTTTCTGTTTCCTTTTTAAGCAAGTAGTATGCATAACCTTCTTTATGTAAACTCTGTATTGATGTCTTTTAGCCAGTTATATTTGACAAGAACATTCTGTGTCTGGGATTGAACTCCTTGAGGAATAAGTGACTAGTCTATTCTCAATAGAGCATCTTCAACTTTGAATTTCACTCCCTGTGGCATTTCTCCTGGGATATGGTTTGTTTGGTTTTGGTATGATGTATTTGTTCGAACTTACTTTTGGTTACTGCAAAGCTTTTTTGTTGCTGTTCTTGCAGTACCTGGAAAAGTTATTTTAAAAAGGCAGATTGCTGTAGCGCTCATTCTGATGTGTGGTCACCTTTTTTTTAATGTGTTGTAAATTTTCGATGTTAACTTTTCTATACAAGCTCAATAGATTATTTTATGGTAGAAAAACTGATATAATCAATCTAAAACTTTCTAAACAAATTCATCCTGTGAAGAATCACAAACCAGTATAGTAATAATTACTCTCTAAAATTAAAGTCTGGGACTTCCCTGGTGGCACAGTGGTTAAGAGTCCACCTGCCAGTGCAGGCGACACGGGTTCGAGCCCTGCTGCAGGAAGATCCCACATGCAGCGGAGCAACTAAGCCTGTGCGCCACAGCTACTGAGCCTGCCCTCTAGAGCCTACGAGCCACAGCTACTGAAGCCTGTGCGCCTAGAGCCTGTGCTCCGCAACAAGGGAAACCACTGCAATGAGAAGCCCGCGCACCGCAATGAAGAGTAGTCTGCGTGCAGCAACAAAGACCCAATGCAGCCAGTAATAAAATAAATTTATAAAATTAAAGTCTTTTTAAAAATAAGTTTATTTAATAAATAAATTTATAAAATTAGTCTTTTAAAATAAATTTATTTAATAAATTTATAAAATTAAAGTTTTTAAAATAAATTTAATAAATTATAAAATTGAACTCTTTAATAAATTTATTTAATAAATAAATTCATAAAATTAAAGTCTTTTTTAAAAATTTATTTAATTTATAAAACTAAAGTCTTTTTTTAAAAAATAAATTTATTTATTTTATTATTGGCTGCACTGGGTCTTCGTTGCTGCGCGCCAGCTTTCTCTGGTTGCGGCGAGCGGGGGCTACTCTTCATTGCGGTGCGTGTGCTTCTCAGTGTGGTGGCTTCCCTTGTTGCGGAGCACGGGCTCTAGGCACTCAGGCTTCAGTAGTTGCGGCACGAGGGCTCGGTAGTTGTGGCTTGCGGGCTCTAGAGTGCAGGCTCAGTATTTGTGGCGCACAGGCTTTCCGCAGCATGTGGGATCTTCCCGGACCAGGGCTCGAACCTGTGTCCCCTGAGTTGACAGGCAGATTCTTAACCACTGAGCCACCAGGGAAGTCCCTTAAAGCCTTTTTATGAGACAGTGCAACATGATTTGCTTTTTACTTGTTTATGCCAAATGAAAAGACACATTGAACAGATTTGTGCCACATGTGCTTAGTTCAGGGCTGGAGGGAGTGTTGTCTATTGTTTGTTGTCTACCTACAAAGCTTAGTTACTCTACAAGATTGTAGCATCCAGTCTCGATTTCATTCTGAGAGGTTACATTCTGGGACAGGAGGACACATAGAGTGTGATGTGATACTTGTGATATAGTAGTTACTCTGACTTTGACTTCTGCTTTCAGTGATAAATGCTGGAAGTCACCTACTTATATTAGAGGTGAACACACTATTTTTCAATCCGCAGTGTCACTGCTTTGAATATTAGCATGCCCGTATACCTGCCACTCATTAAAAACCAGTAGCTCACAAAATACTAGCCATATCTGTTAATAGGTGGGTTAAGAGTCAACTCTTCCGTTGGTAATGTGAACACCTGCACACAGTTGTGTGCACATAGATTCTAATAATGCTAACTCCTGATTTAGCTTGCCCATGGGAAGATTAATTTAAACAAATCTGTGCCTGTTAACGCAGGGTGTGTCTTACAATTATTAATTGGACTTAAATTAAGCTCATTGAGAAAGCCTCAAATTTTGGTAGAATTTTTTTCTTTTTTTGCTGTTTCCTGAGATTGCCAAGTTCTAATAGGAAGGTATGCCTCTGGTTGCTAGTTAAGCAATATAATTATGCCTTCTGTCAGGATTACTGATAGTACTGTGACAGTTTGTATATGATCATCCAAAGTTTGTTTTTTAAAAGGGCGTGGTTTCATCAAGCGTTGGATCCATTGGTAGAGTTTCTGAAAAAGTTCATTGCCATCACATGAGCCCATTATTTGAACAGTACTTTTCTTACCGGTCTACTTGACTCCTGTCATTTCTAGTTTTTGGTTCTTGCACTTGCAGATTGATATTTTTGAAATATTGTTTTCCTCTGCAGAGGAACCTTTAGTAGCTGTCTTATGCCTTTTTTAAAATCAAGTCTGTGCTTAACCTTGGTGTGAGCTCTCTATCGATGTCTTGTTGGGTTCTAGACTTCTGGTTATAACTGGGTTAAAGGCCTGGGAGTCATGGTAAACTGCTACAGCTGCTGCCATAAAATATCATCTGGTTGGGTATTGGAAACATAATAGTAACCATTTTTGACTCTTTTATCAAATTATGATGCATTCACACCTGATCAATTTTCTGAAAACATAAAATGGAACCAGAGAACAATTAAAATAATCATTAAGGAGCAGATGCATGATGAGAGACTAAAGAGATTTCACCTTGATCTGGAAAGAAGAGGACTCAGAGGCAATATAATTGAGGGCTTTAAATCATGAGTGAGATGTTAAAAGTAGGAGTCTCCAGGAAAAGCAGCAGGGCACAGGGGGTTAAGGTCTGGAACTGGTATTCTACCTCTGCATTTACCAATGGTGCAGCCTTGAGCATGTCATTTACACTTCCCAGTGCTGTGGTTTCTCTGTTTGTAAAGCGGGTATGATTGTACCTGTACCGGATAGTGCTGTAAGGATTCAGTTCCAGAACACCAAAATAAATATGTAGATGCCTTAAAGCTTTGGATATGTTTAAGGACTAAGGAAAACAGTTCATTAAATAACTCAAGTTGTATGGACTGAACATATAAATAGGTTTAAAAAAGTCTGTAGGCGTATCTCATTTGTTATGAAAGGCTGGTATGGTCTTTGAGGGCATGAATTCTGAATCATTGAGGATGTCAAGGTTCAACTAGGCTCTTTCCCTCTGTTTTTTTTTTTTTTTTTTGGTTTAAAAATAATAGACTCTCCCTTGTAGTCGTTGTTGGAAAAAACTAGCTCAGTGGGCCAAGGGTCACAGTTCTTTTTTTTTTTTTTTTTTTTTTATAATTTTTATTGGAGTATAGTTGCAAGGGTCACAGTTCTTAATTGAAGTCTCGCTGACGTTCAGTAAACTGTCTTTCTCCATAATATTTTCTTTCTGGTCATCCCTATGTAGTGAAACGTGCTGTCTCCTGTATTACTCTGTTGTTCATTTCCCTAGAACCTGTGGCTTTCTCACAAAGCTGTCTTCCTCCCCCCAGACACAGTGCTGAACACACAGATACTACATAAGTGTTTGATACATGGCACGTAACATTTTGTAAAACAGGGCTTAAATGATCTCTTAGCCTTTGGTTTATATTACCTGTGATGTTGTACTGTACAATTATCTCCATTTTATAGGTGGGGCGTTAGGACAGGGAAGTTAGGTAATAGGCTTGAGGTTGTACTGCTAGTAGGTGCAGAGTTAGAATCCTGAGGCAGGTGGTTTAACCCCACAGCTCTTAGCTACCCTGCTCTGCTGCTGCCTCACATAGAGACCTCTAGTTATATTCTGAAATATTGCAACATCTCTTGCCTAATCTACTTTATTAAACTTGGTGTACCACTAAAATAATGTAATTATTTACTATTATGCTTGCATCCTGAAGTTGACAAGGGGTACATTTTAAATCCTATTTCGCAGTGAAGCTATTGTACCAAAAGATGATCTTCCAGTTAGTTCTATGTAATATTGAAGCGGAAAAAAAAAATGGAAAGATTGTGGTAAATTAACATAATTAAAGCAGTTTTTTTTCTGGGTACCAGAAGTGACCATTTTGTTCAGAAATATTTCTCTTTCTCTTTTTCTTGTTTATCCTAGGGTTGCCCCTCTTATTTATCAGATATTCAGATAGGCAACACATTCGCCAAGGAGCAAGCTATATAGATCTTCTTCATTTTAAAAGCTTTCACTTAAATAGAAGAAATCACATTGTAACTTGCAGGCTAAATGCAGCTTATGAGATAGTTTTATATGGTTCCTGGGAAAAGCTTTATATGTTTCTTTCAGAGTTGAGATACAGTTGAAATGTATCCTACAGACCAATTAAAAAAAAAATCCCTTTAGTTGGAGAAAGGAACAAAATACAATATTTATTAAATGCTTATTGCGTAATTGAAAGTTTAACTTGCTTTTAGTCTCTTCTTGATAATGCCTGATTGAAGCCTGAATCCAGAAATAAAAGTCATAGGTGTGGTGGAAATTGTACTCTGATAATTCTTTTCTCAACTGTACCATCACATCTTTTTGTGATGTGCTAGTGGGATTTCTGTTAGGTTGCAACATTGCCATCTGTCCTACATCCGATTTTTAGAGTCTGACATGCAAAGTCTCACCTGCCAGAACATGCATAATACCTGTAGTAGAGGAAATACATAGCTCAAAAGGAACCGATACACGTACATTCTAAAAATAATCTCCAACAGAAACTGATGTATGATTTTTTTCAAATTGCTTTAAAATTTCATTTGTGAGATATAGAGTCACAATTTAATTTTTCGTAATTTAACTTTAATTAGTGGAACAGAAGCAGATGATTTGTGAAGTTGATGATGATTTTTTTTGCTTTGTTTTTGTTTTACACTTTATAGTGGGACTAATAGAGATTCATAATGTTTAGCTTGTATTTGAGATTTCTTAGCCCAGCATGATGAATTAGAAATAAGTCATCAACTCTTATTTCATGGATTTACTGTTTGACTTGATAGGTATTACTTGCAGCTCTTGTCTGTTGCTCTTTTATTGTTGTTTGCCATTTCCACTAAGAAATGACTAGGCAAATTGAAAAATGAAGTTTTACTTAATTTTGTCAGAACTTCTAAAAACTAAAACTTGTCAAGGAAGGAGAAGTATGAAATAAGGTGAAATTTGAATAATATATGTGGATCTTATGATCTTGCCTTATCTTATTAGAGTATAAATTCAAACTCATTTGTTTGGGAACTTAGCTACATAAGCAGTGTGTAAATGCAAATGATAGTAAATATAATTTAAAATTAGATCTTAAGAATTGAACACTTAGCATTTGTCAGGAACAATTATTAGTGATTTACAAATGTGAGGAAGAAGAACATCATCCATCCTCTTGATGATTTTTGACTACTGTATCTTGGTATTCTTTTCCTCTTCTTTTTTTTTTTTTAATTTTTTGGCTGTGCTGGGTCTACGTTGCTGCACGCGGGCTTTTCTCTAGTTGTGGTGAGCGGGGGCTACTCTTCGTTGTGGTGCGTGGGCTTCTCATTGCGATGCCTTCTTTTGTGGAGCACGGGCTCTAGGCGCGCAGGCTTCAGTAGTTGCAGCACGCAGGCTCAGTAGTTGTGGCTTGCAGGCTCTAGAGCGCAGGCTCAGTAGTTGTGATGCACGGGCTTAGTTGCTCCACCGCATGTGGGATCTTCCCGGACCAGGGCACGAACCCGTGTCCCTTGCCTTGGCAGGCAGATTCTTAACCACTGCGCCACCTGGGAAGCCCTCCTCTTCCTTTTATACTGAAAGAATCCATAGATTAAAGCAAAAATGAATGTCCTTAGAATTCTTTTTAACATGTATGCAGTGATGTATGCATCTCTTTAAAAAAGAAAGATCTTTCCTGGAGGCCCCTAGCAGAAGTGGGCAATATAATACAAAAGTGGACATATGAAATACACACTGCAACTTTTTATTGTTAGATGCTACAAGTCATAAATTTACCATGTCATATTGCCATAGCAGTTTCTAAATGCTTTCTCTCCATTTCTGTACTTATTTGAAGACCTTGTTTGAAGTAAGTCTGTGCATAAACTATACTTGCATAGCACTGGTTTAGAATAAAAATGGGGACTTTAAGTCAGAAGATTGGGACTTGAATCTTGAATCTTGCTTTACTGTTTTAACTTGGACAGATTTTTAAACTTCTGTAAGCTTCCGATTTCTCAACTGTAAATCAGGGGTAGGAATCCTACTCCATGGAATTTTGTGAGATTAAATGAAAATACATGTAAGGCATTCGGCGTGTAGTAGATGGTCAATAGATCAGTAAAATCTTTGTTCCTTTCTCTTCACTTAATTACCCAGCATAAATAGAAGCATGTGCTTGTTAATTATGTGAGGATTTGCAATATTTTTATTTTGAAATGTGTTTAAGGTAGAGCTTAGGTTATACAAGTTCATCAGAGGTTTAAAAAATATTCCATTTTTTCCCTGATTATAAAAATAACCTATGCTCAGTGTGGAAAATTGGGAAAATACAGAAGAGTATATAAAGAGAAATGACAATCCTTACATAGTTCTAAAGAGAATCACTGTTAATATTTTGACACATTGTCTTCCATTCTGTTTTCTGAATATAGTTGTCTGTGCACACACATATACACATACACACACCCCAACACATGTGTGTGTACATGTGTATGTTCTTTCATAGTTCTTTTCATACTGGAGGAATCCATAGATTAAAGCAAGGATGAATGACCTTAAAATTCTTTTTAACATGTGTGCAGTGATGTATGCATTTCTTTAAAAAGGTCTTTTCCAGAGACCCCTAACCTCTTTTTAAGAAATATAGTTTGTTTTTTGGGTGTTCTTATCTATCTATATGTATATTTTTTTATTATGGGAAAGTTCAAACATATGCAAAAACAAAAGTAGTTAGAAAAGTGTAATGAATTCCTCATGTACTTGTCTACCAGTTTTAACAATTATCGACTCCTGGCCAGTCTCGTTTCATCAATATCCAGTCCCCTTCCCACCTCTCCCATTATATTTTGAAATAATTTCCAGACATGCTTAATTTCTGACATTTCCATAACAGTGTTCAGTCCCCAATTCAACCAAAATAACCAGTGTTTTTGCTTTTTCAGAAGGTGAGTGCTTGTGGCAGTGGGATGAGATTAGGTGTAGAATTCTATGTTCATTCATTTTTTAGTGGATCACCCTGACTTTTTAACCATATTCGTAACCATGATATAGAGATAATAGAATTTGCTACCAATAGTATACTCTTTGCATATAATTTTTGTTAAATAAATGCTAGTTTATGGAATAAGGATGATTGGCACAGAATTTGAATTCTACTAAAGGTCTTTCATACCATTTAAAATTGTGTGGTGATTCCTTAAACATTTAAGTCGAGGAAAAAGGTGGAATGCTGTCATATCTTATCAGTCGCCAAATTGTAAATACATTTTTTTTTTCTTGTTGATACTTTAAAAATAATTCTCCACCCCAGCCCCCACCCCAGCTGCTAAGGAAATTCTTTCATGCTCCAAGTTACTTGCCCAAACTCTTCATATTTTTAAAAAACTACTTTTCAGTTTTCATGGGGAAATAGCTTGCATACTTTAATGTTTATATTTTAAGCATTTTATTATAGAACATTTCAGACATATATACAAAAGTAGAATTATATAAAGAACTACCAAGTGTCCAGTTCAGCAGTTGACAGCCTTATTTCTTCCATACCCACATCTACTACCCTGACTCAGCCTTCATTATTTTGAAGCACATTTGACGTCCTATCATTTCATTCATAAATAATTATACTTCAGTATGCTATTTGTGAAGATAAGATTTGAACTTGTAGAAGTTTTACAGCCAGCCATACAGAACTCAGTATTTCAAACTAGACTGCAAGAGATGCCAACAGGCGGTTCATGATTATTTACGTAATTCATGATTATTTACGTAATTCCTGTTACTTTGTTCTGTTAAGGCTTTGCGGAAGAGGTATAAGATGGATTAGTGTTTCTGGGCTCTTGGGGATTGGGGGGTGGAGACACGCATGCTGGACAAAGTAAAATACATGGTTTGCATAGGGCTGAAGAGGGAAATCATTCAGCCTATTGATTCAGAATAGACTTGAATAAATCAATATGGCAGGAGTCACTGGGTAAGAGGAGTGGAAAATAGGGTTGAAAGGTTAAGAGAAGACTAGATGACAGAGAATCACAAATGCAGGGCCAAAATGTTTGGCTTCCTTTTGCTAATGGGTTGAAGTCCGTTGAAGGCATTTAAACTGGAACTTTGGTAATAGTGGTGTTTGAGGAAGAGCAGTCTGGCTAGTTTAGGATGCAAAGAGGCTAGCAAATAGAAAATCAGCCTATTGTGGTGATTGAGACTTGAGGTGATAAAGACTTGATTTAGGCAGTGGCAATGGAAATGGAAAGGAAGGATGGATTCAAAGGTAATTATGAAGGAACTGGATTTTGTAATTGATTGGAGGTGGGAGATATTAAGTAAGATAAGATAAGAGTAGATAAATTCTGCCTGGGACAAACTATAGAGGAGGGCTGAGGATGTTCATTTTAGGAAAGGCCTACATTTAAAGTTTGGGAGGAAAGGAGTTAAGGGGGACTGGGAGCTGACTTTTAGATGGATTTTCCTGTGTGTATGTCATGTAGTTTTGAAAAAATTGGTATATATTTCTTCGAATTAATTGGTTTGGCAGTTTTCTGATTGTACTCAGGTACAAAAAGATAATTTTAATTTCAGATTTTTAGTCTCAGCTAAAATTTGATTTCTGGAGACAATTGTTATTTAAAGTTAGAGAAATCTTTCTTTCAATACTTAACACTCTTGTAAGTAACAAGTAAACTTTAACACTTAGAGGGATAGAAAAAATAGAAAGTTGATGTTTCTTTATTCTCAAACTTTTCCAGTGCTGTAGCTTCTAGAATTTTTATTATTCCCCACAAAGCACTTCCTGATGTTGTTGGAGAGCCATGCGTGTTAGAACTTGCTCTTGAGCCGTAGACCTAACCATCTGCCGTCCACGATGCTCCTTCCTGCTGATAGGCCAGTCCATCTTCTTCCACTCTGGTTGCCGCCACCCCCACAGTTCATCCTGTTAGAAACTGGTTTGAAGGTATCCTTGTGTTTGCTCAGACCTCTGGTCTCCTCATAATGGTTTGACTAGACATCATGATTATCCATTCTACCAAAGTAACATGAAAAAATACGTTTGCTGTACTACTCATTTTCAGAGTGCAGTTTCACATGCAAGCAGCAGTCTTCAGAGAGTTAATTTTCATGTCATAGACTGGCAGGGCATATTACAGTTGTCTAGCTCCAGTAATGCTGTTTACAGATGAGTTTATAGAGTGACATAATGGGAATACTACTAAGTTAAGGTGACCGTTATTTAAGTCTTTCTGGTATCTCAATAAAGTTTTTTTAGATTTGAAAGTCAGATGCCAAATAAAATTTATTTCTGTTTGATAATCTATAGTTAGAAACCTCTAAGGTAGAGTTAGGTTTAAAAAGTGCTTTAAATCAACTATACTTCAATTAAAAAGAAAAAAGTTGCTTTAAACAGCTTAATCAAAATGAAGGCAAGCAAAGACATAGTTCAAGTGATGAAATGTTCTAATATGAACCGGAAAAATGTAACTCATGCTTTTGATTTTCATTTAATAGTTACTTTTCTTCAGAGTATTTAGTGGGGAGGACAAGTTAAAGGTGAGATCACAGGTTGGCTCAGGATAGGCAGATCTAGGGGGCAGTTGGTAGGGAAATTTTTTGTGGTTGAAAGTGAAATATTAGTATTTCATTACCAGGATTAGAAGTAATCGCTTTGGGCAGAGAAAACTGAAAGTGACTAATATCCTTCACTAGTCTACTAGAGTTTAAAAAAAAATAATTTCCCTAAGTTACAATTTGATGCTTTTAGAATAAAAGCTTAGTCACATTAAGTCCTGGTATGTCTGAGACTGTTACTTAACAGCAGCCATCTTAGAGGGCAGACAGATGATAACTTAGTCACTTTAGTGACATACAGTCGTTTTGTTTATCTAGCACTGACTTCCTCGGCCACTTCCAGAGTCATTTTGCCGTTGTGCAATGGTCCCTACGGACAGAATTTCTGCTTAACCATTCCCATGGGCCTTGCCTTTCTAATATGCTTGCCTTCATCTCCTGCAGAGGAAGGTCCCTGGTCTTAAAATCCCCTGGGGCAGCCAGGTTGACTTTCCTTAAAGCACCAAGCACAAGCTATAGCAGTTATGGAGAAGAAAATGGCTTGTAGCACGTTCTGAAGGCAACAGTGTGTATGACCAGTACTTGTAGCTGTGCATTACAGATGCTTGTATCTGTATATCAAGTAGTTTATCAGAATCTTATTTACCAGTAACTGGAATATCTGATTATAAGGACTATATACCTATTTTAGCTTAATTAAAATTATTCGTAATTATATAAGTGATATAATAACAGGGTACTCTTTACCAATTTTTCATTAACTTGGGTTTTTTAGTAATACTTCATTTCTTATGTAGTATAAGATTAACCATGAAAATATTTTCCAGTTCAGTTTTTAAATTCCAGACAGTGTAAGTTTTATATAAGCATAGACTTTTCTGTTCCATTGTGTCTGCAAATGAAAACCATGTTCTTAACTATTCAACTGAGAGGTTTTTTTTTTGCTCTCAGAAGTTACTTTGTTCAGTACTAGCCTATATATGTTATGTTTGAGGGTTTTAATAAGGGACAGCGTAATCTTTGGTTGTTTACTAATCAAGGGAATGTTTAGAATTGTAATGAAGTAGAATTGAGGGATAGTAGGATTATTTCTAAGTGGGCTTGCAGAATCACAGACAACTTCATAGATGCAGTGACATTTTAGCTGGGTTTGGAGGATTTAATAGTTTTATGATAGACAGGATATTGCTTATGCTCATCCTTCCACCTGGAAAGACATGACTGGAAGTCAGAGGTACATGGCATGTTTTGGTGACACTGAGTTTAGAACGTGAGGCGTGTTCAAGGCTGGTGGGAAAAAGTCAGGAAAAAAAAAAAACCTGAACAGATGGAAGGTTTTTGATGTTCTATTAAGGAGGCAAAACTATTTTGTCAGCACTGGGGAGCCTCTGAACATTTAGAACTTGGGATTGGATGTGTGGGCTGAGGGATGGAGCACTGAACATTGTGTTTGGCCTTCTAGCTTGAAGCTTAGTTGCTAAGTAGACAGTGATGCTACAGTAGAGGGCAACACAAGAAGATCAGGTTTGGGGGTGGAAGTTTGCAGTGAGCAGAAATGATTCAGGTTTTAAACAGTATTGAGGGTTGTGTGCTATTTTATTTTGTGATACTGAGCATATTTGGAAATCTGGATTAGATTGGGAGTTGAGGTTTGTTTATACGTAATTCTATATTCTTTCCTCTGCTATGTTCTGGTTGTTGTTTGCTTCTTTCCATTCTGTTATATTCTGGTCTTAACTGGCTGTTATCTTCATCTGTAGGCTGAATTCTATACCTTGAATTGTGTTTCAGGAATAGCTACGTCATGTGATTGTGGAAAAAGAATGTTGATACGATCTTCAGTTGTGTTGAAGTCTGTGGTGGCAGAATACCATGGAGTTTGTGACAGACTGGGGTGTGTTGATTTGGACTTGACCCAGAGAGAAGTTTTGCTGTTCCAGGGAAATGTAAATTGCTTGGTTTTCCAGCCTTTTCTCTTTTGTCTTCCTGTTGAATTATTTTTCTTTTACTGTAGTCAGTTGGTGCAAGGTTAAGTTCTCAATATGACATGTTGGCTTCTTTGAGAAGTATTTGAGAATTCTCACAATTCTCTTCTGGTAACATATCCCACTGCAGTTTATTCTAGCACATTTGTTTCAGAAAATTTATTAGATGAGACTTTGGGGTATTCTTCATATAAAATTTTTCTTCCATTTCAGTGCAATATGGTACAAATTTTTTTAGGAAACACTAGTTTAGTTTAGCCCTCTATATAATTCCAGCACTTCTGTCATTTTCCAGCTTCAACAGTTTTTCTTACAGGAAGTAAGTTATTCTTGATACCCTTCTCTCAGATAAGAGTTAGGCTAACAAAAGTCATGTCAGCATCATACAAACACATTTGCAAATGTTTGGCTTAGTTTTCTCCTTTCAGTAACATTAGGGAGCATTTAAATATTGTCAAAAATTCAACAATTTTTTTTTTCTGTTATGAATGTTATGAGTTCAAATCGGTAGCGCAAAGATTATGTGGGTTCCAAGTGTTGTGTAAATGTGTTGTTAACAGGAGTTGTTGACTTCAGAACAATTTGTTTTGAAGTTCTTTGTGATTATTGTTGGCATTGTGTATATGTAATAACAGAAAAAAAGAATTCAAACATGAATTTGGAAAATGTGTAAGATTGAAGACGTTTGCAGTGTGCACATTGTGTTGTGCATGCTGTTTGGGTTGGGATTCTGTTAATGGTTGCTGGGTGAGTGCCCAGTGGGATAATCGGCATTCACATCTGTTATGTGCTCCAGGGGTGTACCTAGTGGAGTATTATATTAGGTGACACATTATCTCTTTTTACAGGAGATAAAAAGTTCTAATTAAGTTCCTCTAAAACTTCTAATATTTCTTTGAAAAAAAATATGTAAAATCGTGATGTGATAATAATTGGGAGCAGAAAAGAAGGCCTGAAGAAAAGGTTTATGTAGTGATCTAGGGTAAATATTGTTGTCTTTTGTACAATTAATGTTATCTTTCTTCTAGTCCAAGTGGTAAGAAGTTCAGAAGCAAACCTCAGTTGGCAAGGTACCTGGGAAATACTGTTGACCTCAGCAGTTTTGACTTCAGAACTGGAAAGATGATGCCTAGTAAATTACAGAAGAACAAACAGAGACTGCGGAATGATCCTCTCAATCAAAATAAGGTTGGTTAATTTACTTATAGCAAATGAGTGCTATTCCAAAAGCTCTCCCAAAAGTATCTTACATTGTACTATGTCACTGGAATTTTGGTTGTTTGAATGTCCCAGTTTTTTTTTCTCCTCCCCCTCCAAAGCATTTTGACTTATATATCTGATTAATTTTCTGGTAGTTGGCTTACAGAGAGATAGCCTAAGTAAAATTGTGCACAGTTGAAGACAACATTTCAGTATCTCTCTAGGCCAACATACATCACACTTTTGACCCATTGGGACTATTTACAAAAGATTTCTTTGTTGATATTAATTGTCTCCTTTATTCTCCCTCTTAAAATAGTTCCTGTTGCCCAGAAAGAGGCAAAATTTTATTGTGGCGCAAGTATCCTTACCTACCACATAGTTTATACTTACCTGTTAATTTTCAGGATTAGGATTTGAGAAAGAGCAGTTTTTATTTTGCCTTTTTGATGATGTTGAGGATAGTGACCTTTAGGAATAATATTCTCATTCTAATACTGTAATTGGAGATTGTTCCACTAGCTCTTACTTTTACTGGGTTGCTTAGTTGATGGTTTATTGTACAGGAATTTAAATGAGTAGCATTTGAATTCTGATGCTAATTTAATTGTATTAAAGCACCCAGTATCTTTACAGAGAAAGCTCCCCACCTCCCTGTGGCCCCGAAACAACTAATCTTAGATAACCTTTTTTTTTTTTTTTCCAGTTTTTTTCCCTCTAAATTTCAGAGAGACACATGTATGTGTGTTGCCACCACCGTTGTCTCACACTGACCATGAAAATGGTGGAGGGAAAAGGAAGGGCTTTTCTTTCTAGGTATTTGGCCGATGTAGCCCTGCGTGCCCCTTGGGAGTGCCGCGTTCACTTGAGGAACCGGGGTGGCGTATGGAGTGGGGCGGGCATGTTTTGATGTACTGGCTCTGCCACTTACCAGCTCAGGCAGTCATGGGCAACTTTATTAACCTCTGATGGCCTCAGATTTCTCATTTGTAAAATTAAGGTAATAAGATCTTTCCTTTAGTTGTTGTGAGGAGTAAACAGGAATTTATGTGAAATTACCTAGCAAGTTCCTTTCCTGTTCCCGTTGTAGCTTCCTAAGCAGCGAGCTACCTCAGTGAACAGTGTTGCCTGGTGGCCAGTGTAGGAAGCTTTTCTGACCCAAGCTCTCTTCCTCCTCACCTTTTACTTTTCCTGGAGAATATGGGGTCTCTGCTTCATATCCCTCTTTTTTTCAGAATTTAGCTTAACAGTTGTCTTTTTTTTTTTTTTTTTTTTAACAATAGTTTGATTTCCAAAAAAAATGGTGTGGGGTGAGAATGCACTGTTTCCTCACATACTGCGTTAGTTACCTGGCATGGTTTCCCAAGGGGCATCGGCAAGTACCATGTTCAGAGGCAGAGCGGGAAGGGAAGGCTGGAATTGCCTCTGTAGCGCTTAAGTGTGGTGTTACTGTGGGTGGGCGGTTCTGAAGGTGTTAAGGAGGATATGAGGTAGTGGTAGGAGTCGGGGTGCTCAGTTTGGGACCTTGAGTGTGTAGAGGCGAAGCTGGGTGATTTCAGCTTAGGAGAGTCTTTATTCTGGGCTTATTTTGCTGCTTAAATGTACGGAGGAAAATTACGATTTATTTTTCTGAAACTGCCTTTTTAAAACTCTGAACAGTGCTGGATGTCTTTTGAAGGGGCTTAAATATTTATGAAATGAATGGAATGCTTTCAAACTACTCTGTTGTTACCAGAATCACAGTTAAGCTGCGCTAAGTGTAATATGAAGATATACTTCCTGGTAGTTATGATTCACTAAAAACCTAAAACTAATTCGTCTCTTTAGTTTGTGTGCACCTTTCCCCGCTAGCTGCGCTGGACCGCTCGTCATCCTGCACCGTGGCATGTGCTTTCAAGATTCTGCTTGCTCATGTGCTGTTTCCTCTGCTTGGAATGTGCTTCCCCCTCCCCCTCCATCTGGTGAACTGCTCCTCATCCAAGGCCCAGCTCCATTGTCTCGTCTCTGTGAAGCCGCTCTGCATCCTCCAGGCAGAACCAGTCCTTCCTTCCATAATGCCTCCCTGGTGCTTGGCCGTTGTATTTGTGATTGTTTGTCGGCTTCAGCTAGACTGTGAGCTCCGTGAGGGCAGGGTCCATGTCTTTTGTTTTGTTTTGGTATATTTAGTCCAAAGCCTAGCATACGGTAGGTACCTAATAAATGTTTGCTGAATGTTTGTGTATTATTCACCTCATTCCAGAAGTTTATAGTGGTCATAAATGTTTACTGAATAAATTAATATACCATACATATTTTGGAAATGCCTTTTATTATCATTGTTTTCTGAAGCTCTCTGTCTGAATTTTGGGGGGCCTGATTTATTTTTGTATCTGATTTTATTTTAGTTGAATAGACAGAAGATGGAGTTTTTCCTTTTTTTTTTAAAGTATGCTCTCTTTTGGAGTAACACCAATATTAAATATCTCTATTAAGCAGAAAACATGTTTGTGGGTAATTAATAATAACTATATTAGGTATTTTTTAATAATAATACAGTATAGAGAAAATTGAGAGATTTAAAGTGATAAACAGGAATCTGAGGTAGTGTTTTGCTATGTAGTTGTGAACCTGGCTGAAGTGCTTTATTAATTGTATTATTATTTCTTAGTATTCACTGGTTTGTTTTATTTTTTAGATTCCACATGTAAATGATAACATACAGTATTTGTCTTTCTCTGTCTGACTTATTTCACTTAGCATAATACCCTCCAGGTCCATCCATATTGTTGCAAATGGCAAAATTTCATCCTTTTTTTATGGCTGAGTAGTATTCAGGGGTGTGTGTGTGTGTGTGTATGTGTATCTGTCTATATGTATATCTTTATATATCACATCTTCTTTATCCATTCATCTGTTCATGGATGCTTAGGTTGCTTCCATATCTTGGCTATTGTAAATAATGCTGCTGTGAACATTGGGGTGCATGTATCTTTCCAAATTAGTGCTTGCTTTTTCTTCCACTGTATACCTAGGAGTGAAATTTTTTTAAAGACTCGTATCTTTAAAGAATTAGAAATGTAATGAACAAAATAAACTTTGAAACAGGCTAAATTGTAGTTTATATTGACTGATTATAAACTGTGATTTTAATGTATCTTTTATATCAAAGGGGAATTTACTGGGTGAATATCTTCAGGTGTGTCTGGAAAAATATCTTTTGAAGATCTTTGCAAAATGGTTTTTAATTCTTTTAGGATAGGTGGGTACAGTGGAGTGGAAATTATCTTTTGATTGATACTTACTAAGGTTCTTGCAGTACCTATTCCCGTTTGTCTCAAACTCAGTCTTAACCTTACCCTGAAAATCTGTTCCATTCTTGATTACATTGTACCTTATGGATTTTCTTCCCACTGCCTTGATTATTTCCAGCCGCAACTTCCGTCTCTTCAGCTGATAAAGTAGAATTGAAATATCGAGTATGTTACTAAAGATATTCCATTAGGTTAATGGAAAAAGGCTAGAGAAAGATTTGGAAGTCATCAGCCTAGAGCTGATATTTGACGTCATGAGCAGCTTTCTCAAAGCTTACTCAGAGGGAGAAGTTGTAGAGCAGCACTGTCAATGGCAGTTTCTGTGATGATGGAGATGTTTTAGCCACCAGCCACATGTGGCTGTTGAGTACTTGAAATGTGGCTGATGTGACTGAATAACTGAACTTTTAGTTTTATTTAAAGTTTAAGTAGCCACATGTGCCTAGTGGCTACCATATTGGACCACACAGTTCCAGAGCTGTGCCTCTCAATACAACTTTTGCTTCGAAAGCTGAATATTGTGTTGGTATTTATGCAGGCTTTGCTTTTTCAAAGAGGAGATGTTTCAGTGTTTTAGAGATAGGACCCTCAACATTTTATGAAGGAAGTTAATTTCTTAAAAAGACACATTTCTTTAAAAATTAGAGAAAGATTGGATAAAGAAGAGTACGGTGTTTCTAGTGCAGGATATGTTTAAGGAACTTGAGTAGCTTGGTTTTCTTGCTAGAAATTAATATTTCAGATGTGTAAATACTAAACTGAATTCCTTGTGTTTCTAGCTCTTAACAACACTGAAATGTTTATGAATTAAATCTACAAAACTAATAAAATTCAAGTTCCCTAACATTAATGTGGCATATATTTTATAGCTTGCTCACAATATGAATATGGTATGGAACAAATTATATTTTAGCCTGACTTGTCAATTCTGCTAATACCTTGGAAAGACTCAGCTCTTTCATCACATTTCACAAATTTGATACATTTGGAAATAAAGAGCATTATGTTCTCTTGAAGGAATTAATTGTATAAGTCTGCCGTTATTTTGTCATGAATTACCTTGATTTATGGTAGTATGCTATTGTGATTATAAACACAGCATTGGATTCTGTATGGTTGTGTCCTAAGTACTTAATCAAACCATCTAGCAGGTGTTTGCTTTAATTATTTTCAACAAAATAATAACAAATTCTTGTAGAGAGCTCATATATCTTGGGAGCAATATTTGTGCAAGTTGAGAAACTCAAGGGAGCTGGTGGTAATGGTGGAAGTCAGATTGGGTATTGGATAGGTGAATATCGAGTAGGTGCGATTTGGGAAAAGGGGAGACTGGAAGTAGGGAGAGCAGTTTGAGTTGTTTTAGTCCAGAGAAATAATGATGGCTTGAATTAATGCTGTATTAGGAGGTATGAAAAGGTGTGAGACTCAGTCAAGAGAAATTAGTGGATATGAGTACCTGATGATTGTAGAGAGAGGGCATTGTTGATGCTAGCTACAATTCTGGCTTGAGCCACTTGGGGCAGGGGTCAGTAGGAAGTAGGACAAGAAGAGCAGATTTGGGGAGGGAGTTGGTGAGCAAGACTGAGTTAAAATACTTTTGTTTCTTGGAGGTCTGAAAAGAAATTGTGGACCGCCAGGGTTCCCCAGGTCACACTTTGAGAACTCCTGTCCTAGTGGTTTGCTAAAACATATTGAGATCGCCCAACATAGGGGCAAACAGAAAAGTATCTTGTCACACTGTAGGCAGTGAATAAATTAGTTGTGTGGGGAGTAAGAAGGAACTTCCAGAAAGGTAGTAGGAGAATGAAGAGAATGTGGTGTTATAAAAGCCTAGGAAAGATTTTTTTGTTGGATGCCCATGGAGGGATCAAGGAGGATAAAGACTTTGTAGTATTCATTGGATTTTCAAATTAGAAGTCACCTGGTGACTTTGATATAACCAGCTTTGGAGGGATAGAAAGACCAGAAGTCATATTTAGAATGCCAGAAAGTTTCTGGGAAATGAGAAATTAGAAGCAAAAATGTAGCCTGCTGTTTTAAAAGTTTAAAAAAATTTTATTTGATATTATTTGATTAGGATTTGCACACATGGTAGAAAGGATATTCAATGAGAAACATCTCTCTCCTCTTTAAGTCTCTCAAGCTCAGCCTCTTCCCTAGAGGAAACTGTTGTTAACCAGTTTTTTTTTTTTTTGGTATGTCCTTTCAGAGCTTCTGTGCATTTACAAACACGTACGCGTATGTGCATTTCTACATCTCCCCATAAAATGGTTAGACTACTCTTGTGAAGCTTGAATGAGAGTTGGAGCAAAGAGGACAATATTCAGAAGAGAATGCACCATCAAGGAACATTATTATTATTGTTATTTTTCCTGTAAAAGTTGAAAGAGGCCAACTTGGCAGGAACCAGTAGAGTTAGGGAGGTGTCTAACCTGAGAGCCCACGTTTCAGGATGCTCTCCAGGAACCTTTGAAATGTGTGTAATACTTTCTGTTATGAATTTTTAAAAATTAATTAATTTATTTATTTTTGACCGTGTCGGGTCTTTGTTGCTGCACGTGGGCTTTCTGTAGTTGCAGTGAGTGGTGACTACTCTTTGTTGCGGTGCACAGGCTTTTCACTGCGGTGGCTTCTCTTGTTGCAGAGCACGGGCTCTAGGCTTGCGGGCTTCAGTAGTTGTGGCTCACGGGCTCTAGAGCGCAGGCTCAGTAGTTGTGCACGGGTTTAGTCGCTTCGTGGCATGTGGGACCTTCCCGGACCAGGGCTCGAACCCATGTCCCCTGCATTGGCAGGCAGGTCCTTAACCACTGCGCCACCAGGGAAGCCCCTGTTATGAATTTTTTAAGGAGAAAGTCTATCTTCATCAAATTCTCAAAGGAGACTGTAGCCGAAAAAGTTAATAACTACTGTTTTACAGACAGGAAGAGGGAGCAAGGCTTTGGCGGAAGATGTTAAAGACCAGCTCATTTGCTGTAGCTCAAATTAGGCATTTGTTTAACTGATTAGGAATTTTTCAGTTACTGAAGTAGCACCTTAGAGGGGTGATTTATTTCTGTCCTAGGGACCCCATTGTCAATTAGCCAGCACTAAAGGGCCCTGTGGTAGGATCAGTCTGATTACCAACTCCTGGTGTTGTGGTAAGAAGTACCCCTTGGCTTCTCCCTTCCTAGAATCTTTCCATCCAGACTGAAAACAGAGACCTCATTCCTTACATCAACATTCCTGGCCTATTGGGAAAGTAAAATCTTTCCCAAAGATGCTGGTGCTTTTTTCATCATTGTGTTAAGCCCTTGCTGAACAGAGTGTCTTTTGGTCTCTCTCTGTTGGATATAGTTGGGGGTGGAAGGAGGAGAGAGTAGAATACAGCTGATGAATCCAGCATTTCTAGGCCTTGAAGTCCTTACAGGGGATTACTGGCATCTCACTTAAGTGTGGGCCACTCTTGAGTACAGGTTTCTGTTAATTTGAAATGAAATTGACAAAAGCGGAAGTGAGGAGCGAGTAGCTGTTAACAATGGTACAATGAGGAATGGCGATGGCCTAGACATATGTGGTGATAGAAGTGAATAGATCCTAGTTCCGTGTTGAATATAGAATTGACAGAATTTACTAATGAATTGGTTGTGAAAGATGACAGAGAAGACTCAGAGTGTGAGCCCTTAGATTTTAGATAGATTGAGTGACTGGGTGGATTGGATTGCCATCTACTGAGATTGCCTTAGGAAAGAATTTATATGGGTGAATACAATAAATTCAGCTTCAAACATGCAGAGTTTGAGATGCTTATTAAACATCCAAATGGAGATGTCGTGTCATGTGTGTATACTAATTGAGAGGTCTGAGCTGGAAAGTCATTAGCACGTAAGTAGTATTCCAAGTAATGGGACTGGAGTTTATAGATAGGTAGATAGATAGAAGGATCCAGAACAAAGCTCTGAGAAAGTCTGGTAATTAAATTTGGGTTAGAGTAGAAGGAATCAGCAAAGTGGATTGTGAAAGAATGGCTAGTAAGGTAGTAGAGACATAGAAGAGGAGAAAGTTTCAAAAAAGAGAGTGGTCTGTTACATTGATTGTTGCTGAAAGTTTGAATGGAGGAAGACAGAAATTTCCATTGAGTTTGGCAGCCTGAAGGTTATTAATAACCTTGATAGATAGCAGTAGTTTCAGTGGGAAGCGAAGCTAGATTGGATTGGGCTGAAAGTGAATGAGAGTTAAAATTGTCAGCATGGACAATTCTTTCAATACATTTTCTTGGCTAGGAAGGAGAATCACTAGGTAGTAGATGAAAGGGATGCTGACTTGGGTAATCTCCCATTTTAAAGATTGTGGAAAGGATAAGAATGGGGTCTGTAGCACAAGTGGAAAAACCACAGAGGTCAAGAAAGTTAAGCATATTTGCAGTGTAATAACGATGATGGACCATGGAATCTATACTGGGTAGGGAGGAATGTGAAAGAGGTTATGGAAGAGTAAGAAATATGGTCAGTCAATGGATGGGAAATATTGATGGGTTCAGAGAATGCAGAGGGCAGTCCTCAGTGAGTTACAAGGATAGGAAGTAGAAATTGGAGAGGTGGATGCTTGATTGAGATATTGGAGATGGTGTAGTTACTAGTGTTGATAAGCCTGTGCCTATAATGTTAGGTGGGTGAGGTTGGGTAGACAGATAGGTCAGAGGACTCAGGATGTTGGGTGGATTATCCACATGGGTACTGAGGCCTTTAAGAATGAGGACAAGAGTTGGGATGGAGAGGAAAACATGGAACAGAAACTAAAGTCTTTAGTGAATAAGGAGAAAGCAAGGAGAAAGGGTAGACAATAGTATAGTCAGATCCTATGAGCTTCAGAGGAGCTCCTGTTTTTGGAGGAGGAAAAATAGATGATTTGAGAAAAATGGGGAGAAAGCAGGAAATTAACCACTTCCTGGCCCCTTAGATATGTAGTTGTAAGAGAGAGAGAAAGAGAGAAAAAACACTTTCTCTTTAAATTTGAAAGAACTTTAGGGAAGATAGGACCTTTGAGGGACAGCCAAGTTTCAGTAAGCCCAGCAACTTGAGAGAATGTTTAAAGAAAATATTGAGGGTATAGGAGAGACTGCGGATCAGTCACTCGAGTGTACAGTGCAAGGACTGGGGGGGGTGGGATGGGTAAGGTGGGGGGTTGGTTTTCAAACGTCAGATGGTTAAGTCAATGTAATTGTTCAGGACTGGAATTTTTAAGATACGAAATGCAATAAGATAGAAAATAGTGTCCATCCCATTTAGCAAGGATAAGTATTTTAGGTGACTTTTGTGATACACACCCTTGTGTATACTAAGTCATGATGTAAAGTATATATTTCTACTCTTAGTCGAAGTCAAAAAAGTTTGAGAGCCACTGAACTATGGCGTGGATGTACAGAATATTTTGGAGATGAGTACTGGGTGATGACCTATGATCTGGGGGACTTGGCCGTTTGGTTATTATCAAGATAGAATGTGGGGTGTGATGGGATTAATTTTGATAATTGCTAGAGCAGAGTATACAAACATTTGAAATATTATTGTCCTGACTTTTTAGAAAGGAGGTACGTGTACCTCTGCCAGATAACTATTACAAATGAACTCAGAAGAACTTTCTTAGGCAGGTAGGACCTGTCTGGAACTCTGAGCCCTAAAAGAACTGGCTTTATTCCTGCCTTAGTTCTCAGCCTCCTACATGAGTGATCTGCTACAGGACTACTCAGCAGAGTATGGGCTCCTTAAACACCTTTGCTTACCTCCCTAAGAGAGAATAGTTTTACCATTTGGGGCAGGCTGAATTCTCACTAAACTTTTTAGGATTCAAGTTGAGTAGCTCTGCTTATCTCCAAGTTAATATCCTTCTTCTTTTTTTTTTTTGGCTGTGTTGGGTCTTCGTTGCTGCGCGAGGGCTTTGTCTAGTTGCGGAGAGTGAGCTTCTCATTGTAGTGGCTTCTCTGGCTGCAGAGCACAGGCTCTAGGCGTGCGGGCCTCAGTAGTTGCAGCATGCAGGCTCAGTGGTTGTGGCTCGTGGGCTCTAGAGCGCAGGCCCAGTAGTTGTGGCGCACAGGCTTAGTTGCTCCGCGGCATGTGGGATCTTCCCAGACCAGGGCTCGAACCCGTGTCCCCTGCATTGGCAGGCGGATTCTTAACCACTGCGCCACCAGGGTAGTCCTATTATTCTTATCAATTAAACTTAAACCAACTTTGAGTTGGTGTAACAACCAAGAGATCACCTGTCTTATCTCTATAACTTACCTGTTGACATCCTATTGACCTTACACTTTGGCCCAAGGTTTTAATCTCCATACCAGTCTCCTTTGTCTAGACCACCGCTAAATTTTGGTTATTTTACTATACAGATGAAAAGTTGTTATGGCCAGTAAGTTGTAGTGAGATGATCCAAGTTTTCAGATCCATAATGAAGAACATTTTTCCTAAACCGTGGCTCTCTAGGAGCAATATGGCATGCTTTCTGCCAATGTACATAGTTTGTTTTGTTGTCTTAATCTCATGTTGGCAGTCTGCTGAGTTATACATTTTTTGTACTCTTTATTTCCCATTATTTCATGGTGTAACATCACTATAATTGACAGTGACTTTGCCAAAAACACCATCTGAGGATTTATTTTCCCATGGGATGTTTGTGTAGGACTGGCTGTGTATCTATAAGCATAACTTCATGTTAAATACTAAGAAATGGAACAAGTCTGGGGATTATTTTACATTGGTAATCTTGAGGTATATAATACAGATGACTATGCTTAATAATTTTGACATGGATATTATAGACCATGTTGAGTTAATAATTTCCACTTCCGTAGCATGGGTACGTTTCAGGCTGACAATGAGAGTATTCAAGAGTAAGGGCTGCATAACACAAGACCTTACATGTAACAGACATTTTATGCATCATTTATTCCACAGAAAAATTTTTAGCACATTCTGTGTGCTCAGACATAATTCCAGATTCTGGAAATATAGTAGAGGAAGGTTATATGTTTGTGGAGCTTATTATTCTAGTGGTATGACAAACTAATACACAATTTAAGTATTAAATGCTACACAGTAAATTAAGAATGGTTGAGATCGACTAGGTGGCTATTGTAGGCTGAGTGATCAGGAAAGCTTTTTGGAGGGCGTGATTTTTGGCCAAGATCTGAATGAGAAGGAGTCAGGTCTATAAAAACCGGAGGGCAGAGTGTTCCAAGCAGAGGGAGTAGCCAGTGCAGAATCCTTAAGGCCGGATACATTTAGCATATGAGGGCAGAAAGTAGGCCAGCGTGGTGGGAGGTTAGTGAGTGGGAGAGGGGTACTCGGTGAGGTCAAGGAAGAAGGCAAACCTAATGACAGGACTTGGGAAGCCACCATAAGGAGTGGTATGCAATGCTGATTTGTGGACTTTATGTAGGGAGCGATATGCTCTCTGGCTGCCGTGTGGAGAATGTACTGTAGAGGTGCAGAAGTGGGAGCTGGGGGCCAGTTACAGCAAGAGGCTATTTACCCAGGCTTGGAAGATGATGCCTTGGACAGTGGTCGTTTAATGAATAAAGAAAGAGTAAGTTGTAGCAAGAGACACTAGAACTACAGTTGACCTTTGAACAACACATTTGAACTGCATGCACCCACTCACATGCAGATTATTTTCCATAGTAAATACTGCAGTACTGCACGATCAGCAGTTGGTTGAATCCATGATGCAGGACCAGGGATCCAGAGGGCTGACTATAAGTTAGATGCTGATTTTCATTTGTGTGGAGGGTTGACGCCTAAACTCCCACCTCGTTCAAAGGTCAACTGTATTTAGTATTCCAGAGAACTTCTGATTTTCTCATATGCAGAAATATCCTTAATAAATAAATAAAGGATATTTATTTATCTTTAGATGATGAATGAAGATAATGAACAAGTTATTAACTAACAGCACTGGTCCATTTTTTGGCTAATTTAAGATAGGTATTTAGGTATGGATTGTATAAAGATTGCTAGGAAGCAAAAAGTGAACAGGAGAACTTGAGCCATGTTAGCAGATAGACTTGCTGATGAGAGTATACTCTTCAGTATGAGAGCAGGTTTAGCATGTTATAAGTTAGTGCTTCAAAGGTAACAAGGTACAGTAGACCCTTTGGGAGGGTCTGGCTTGGCCTTTGTGCTAATAATGAAGGTAGATATGGGGACATAGGTGCCCATGGTATGGTTTTGTCAAGATTTATTTTGGATGCCTGGTTTTCTGTCAACAATTGAGTGAATTTCACCAAGTTTTATAGGTCTTGAAGAGTTACCTGACTTTGTAGACTCTAGGTCAACGAGAGAATGAAGCCCTACAGAAAACGATTTGGGTGACTGTTTCCATAATTCTAGGGATGTGTACTCAGCTAGTGCCAACACAGATGTAAAGGAGATAATGAATTCCATGCAGTTGATGCCTTAGTTTGAGTAGAGCTGTTCTGGTCGAAACTCATTAATCTTTTGCCATCTGTCCTTTTATGACCCCATATTAACTAAATCTCCAAGAAGTTATTTTTTCAAACAAAACTCTTCAAAGCTTGATTTCAGTGATGAATTTCAAACCTCCACTTCTTCAATTAACTACAAGTATATGTCCTTTTTTAATGAGCTCAAAGTATAGTATACCCATTTCATTATTTTTTTTAATATTCCATTGATCTCCTTAAAAGGTAATATCTTATTCCTCATTTAGGATATTACATGAAGTGGATTTTCAGTACAAAATCCTAGATCCCAGATATATTTTTCTTTACTTTTTGCAGAAGCCTATGAAGCTTGCACAACCTTCTGAATCTACTAAAACCCACTGAGTTGTATACTTTAAAATGGTGAATTTTATGGTGTGTGAATTATATAAAAAACTGAAGGATTGTAAAGCACTTTGCATTGTTGGCTTTTGATTTTTGTGGAAACGCATTAGCTGTTGGCTACTGTGCATATTCTGGAGAAAATCCGAAATTAAGTTTTGAGGATAATCTTGTTTCGACCTGAAGATACCACTCAGGCTCCTCTTTGTGTGAAGCAGCAGATCGCTTTCCTTATGGGAAAGCTTAATAGGTCAAGTTTCTAAATTTTAGTAGCATGTTCAATAACATGTTAGTGCTGATAATAAAAATAGCTCCTATTTCTTCAGAATTTGTGTGCCAACATGACTATAAACTCTACACCTATTTTGTTAATTGTCGTCTTATCCCTACCCTGAGAATGTAAGCTCTGAGGATTTTGGTGTTTTGTGAGTGATACTATACCCAGCGTACGGTCAGTACCTGGCAGATAGTAGGCACTCAGTGTTTGTTCAGTGACTGAATGAAAGCTGCATGAGCTTTCATTATCATACATGAATTATCTTGTTTGATCTTTATAAGAATCTTATGAATAGTTATTGTATTTACCCTCATTTACAGATGAGGAAAGTGACCTTAGAAAAATAAAGTCTTTGCTTCTCAAATTGGGGCATGCCTATCTCTTGGGGATATGCAGAGCCACAAAATTAAAATGATACTTAAATGATTAATTTTCTTTTTTTTCCTTTTGTTTTTGTTGTTTTTTTAAATTGAAGTATAGTTGCTGTACAATATTATATAAGTTACAGGTGTATAATATATGATTCACAGTTTTTGAAGGTTACTCCATTTATAGCCATTATAAAATATTGGCTATATTCGCCATGTTGTACAGTATATCCTTGTAGCTTATTTTATACCTAATAGTTTGTACCTCTTAGTCCCCTACCCCTATATCGCCCCTCCCCCCTTCCCTCTCCCCATTGGTAACCACTAGTTTGTTCTCTGTATCTGTGAGTCTGCTTCTTTCTTGTTATATTCACTAGTTTGTTGTATTTTTTAGATTCCACATACAAGTGATATCATACAGTATTTGTCTTTCTCTGTCTGACTTATTTCACATAGCATAATGCCCTCCAAGTCCATCCATGTTGCTGCAAATGGCAAAATTTCATTCTTTTATGGCTGAGTAGTATTCCATTGGAGGTGTCCAGTTTTGTTGAAGCATTTTGGGTAGGGGAGCAACATTTTTACATTAAAACAAACATGGCTAATTTCTAAAATAAAATGCAAAGTTTGCATGCATTTTAAAGATAAAATGAATCCCCTAGGCGCTTGTTATACAATATGTACAGTTCTGAACTATCATACTGTTTCAAAGCTAGGCTGAGAAAAGTGGTATTTAGAATATATAGTTTAAGTTCCTGCTGTTCAAACTATGTTATGTGGAGGCTTAATATGGTATACACAGCATGGGTGGTTTTAAAGGAATTATTTCTGTATCCTTAGGTTCTGAGAATGTACCTGAGATAGAGGTACAGGTTCTTTTTTCCCCAGTTCCCCTTCCATAGTCAACTCTCTCCCATTTTATAGAAGAGTAATACTCTTCTCGCTTGTGTGCAAATTTACCATGGTATAAAACGTTTGACCTCCAATAAAGGGACAGTTTGAAATATTGGTGTTGATACTGAGAAAATGAATGACTTGGCAATTGTCAAGTCTTTCTACTATACTAGTACAGTTCTTTGCCCGCAATAAAATTTACAGAGGACTTAATGTAGATGTCAATTATTGAAATTTTTGGTGGTTCGCTATGTGATATTTTGACATATAACTCAAAAGAAGTCCAAAAAATTCACAGACTAAAACTATTTATTCATTTATGCGAACAAGGTTTCTTAGTGTCATATCTATCAAAAAATGAAGAATAGGAATAGAATCGATATTAAATCTTATTCTAGCAATTAGGACTACTCATCTAAGGCTATGGACTTAATTTTTAAATAAAAAATTATTTTCATGTATAGTTTTATCTCTTATGTTTAATAATTATTTATTAAAATGTATAATTTACTGTTTTTGGTCAGTTATATACTAATAATTGTAATAAACCAGAAAAAAAATTTTTTTTTATCACTAAGAACTTTAAGGTCACAGAAAGTTAAAAAAATAACTTTATGATGTATAAATGATTAATTAAAGGTTTTCAAGTTTAAAATAAGAAATAATTCTGGGAATGGAATTGTTAGTTCAAAGGGAAAAGGAGTATAATAAATGTATTACTATTGAAGATTTTGTTTATGTATACATGGCTGATGGTGGGTATATTTAGATCCTGTTAGATACATTTTAACATGATGTAACAGTTTATTATTAAAGTGTCAGTATTTAAAATACCTTAGTAAGCTCATCCTCCCCAACTCTTTTTTTTTAAATTTTATTTTATTTATTTTTTATACAGCAGGTTCTTATTAGTCATCTATTTTATACATATTAGTGTATACATGTCAATACCAATCTCCCAATTCATCCCCCACCCCCGCTCCCCAACCCTTTACATTAAAATGTGAAATACTTCAAAATGTAGGTGGGGTATATATATTTGAAAAAAATTTTTAGGGGTAGGAATGAAACAGTATTTGAAAACGACCGGTTTATGAAACATGCTCTGCATCACCTCTTTAGTTATCCTCTTTTCTAGCCTTAATCACGTTAGATCACTGAAAGTTTACACAGTAATCCGACCACACTGGTTTAGTCTTTTTCAGAATCATCTTCACTGAGTTGTCCTTTAAATATGTTCTTGGCTTTAATGGAAGGTCGTTGGAAAAAGAAAAAGCATTTGAAATCTGCTAAATATTTGTTGTGATGTTAAGTGTCTTTAATTTTTTTTCTAGGTTTAATACCAGGACAGCTTTTGTTTTCCTCCTTAATTGGTATGCTTCCTCCCTTCTGAGTGTGATAGATATGTAATTTAATATTTCTTTTTTCATCCACACCCCTAGAAAGTTCACATCCACATTTGATGCTCAGCTCTAGTATCAATCACTGTTAACCTTTTCAAAAGGAAATTTGTTTTCTCCTTGATTTTTAAAAATTAATTTTAAAATTAATTTTTATTGCATATTTGTCCTTTGTGAGTTTTAAGAGCCATCTCAGATATTTATTGGAAAGAGATGAAGTAAAAGTTTAAAAATTTTTTTAAAAGATTTATTTTTGTATTCATCCCAGGAGGATAGAATAAACCCTTAACAGTTAATTTGAGTTATTTGAATACTTCCAGCTTAATATACACATTATTATAAAATACATTAAATTTTGATTTGAGCGCTAGCCTGTATACTGAGAAGATTTATCAAAGGTTGGAAACTTTATTAGAATGTGGGTGTTTGTCAGTTTAGTTTTCTAATATAAGGAACTTCTATTTTACTTTTTCTTGTATTGAAAGGGAAAATTTCAGATACATGAATAGCTTTAACTTGTCCCATAAAAAAAGTGTTTGCTTTATAACTCCTAAGTTCATGGCAGATTGGTAGTTATTTAGAAAAACTCACACAACAACTGGGCGTGAATTAACAGTGACTCTTTGACAGTCCTCAGGGGAGAATGGTAATAAAATATACTGTTTTTGTGGCAGTTTCTGGGAAAACCAGTTCGTCCAGCTTCTCAGATTATTCTACACGATACTGCTGTAGAATACAAAAGTAATTAGTAAAAAATTCTTTCTGTCTTCAGAGCTTTCAGGCCAGTTTAAAAAAGAAAAAAATAATAAAAACCAAAATAAGATCAACAGAAGAGCAAGGCAGCACACTCTTGAATAATCTCATTCCATGCCACTGGGAAATGAATTGTCTCATTGTCAGACAATGGAAGTTAATGGTGTATTTTGAATACTTTTAGCCAGTAAATAAATTTTTATTAATTGCACCACGAACATAAGTTAATGAAAAAAATATCAATCTAACTATTGTAGCACAGGTCGTTTTACATGTTCCGTGCTTCCTTCCAATCTGTGTGGATTCAGGATTTTATAGTTTTGAATAGTTTAGACTAGTCTGTGCTTCCTCCAGTCATTCTTTGTAACAATGAGAATCTTACAGGCTCGACTGTGTTTGCTCATACAAATAGTTGTTATATACTTCTTTGTCTGCTGATGCCATCTTTGTTCTAATACCAGCAGAGTTTAGTGTTCTTTATTCAAGAACACAAACATTAAAAACCAAACAAGATATTGTTTAGTGGAAGATACTAATTATAACTAATTAGTGACAGGATAAGTTCTTCATAAGCATTTATGTGTTAAGCTTCTTTAGGATTGAATATTGACTATGTGATAGGTTGGATGGCTTCACTTAGGGACTCAGAATGCTCTAGATGTCATAAATCAGAGGGATCCAAACCTGTGCATCACAGAATTACCAGGAGAGCTTTAAAAAATACACATTTCTGGGCCTCACACTTTTCAGAGATGGCATCCTAAATGGTTATCTTGCAGCCTGTTGGTCAAGTTTCCACACCTCTAAGTTTTTTGGAAAACCATAAAGATAAAGTGAAATGCCTGAGAAATAATATTAGAGTTATGAAAGATGAATATGTCTCTTAAAGGTAAGCACATACATGGGGAGAAAATTGAGTGCAAGAAATGACAAGCATGCCCAGTAGGTACAGAAGATCAGTGTGTGTGTGTGTGTGTGTGTGTGTGTGTGTTTGGGGCTGGGGGTAGAGACATACTTAATAGTGAGTCCAAATAATACTGTAAGTGTAATAATGATCAGATTAATTTACCTTTCTAGTCATCCTGATATTCTTTAAGCAGAGATCACAAACTCAGTACCTGTAGGGCTCAGACAGCTTTGCAAATGTGAATTGAAGACTTTTGCAAAAGAACAAACCTTGACACCTCTAGTGGCAGCCATTACTAATCGATAATGGCCTGCTTTGGCCACATCAGTCCAGTATTTCTAGATCTTTGAGTTTTTAAGAGAAGCTAGAATTCTGCATTTGCTGTGAATTTTACTTGTAGATGTTGGCTTAATTTACTAAAGAAACTAAAAACTGAACAAAACACATCTATGGGTTAGACCTGGTCTCCCCGCCACCAACTTGCAGTCTGTGTTGTAGAGCAGTAGTTGTCCAAGTGTGGTCCCTGGACCAGCATCAGCATCACCTGGACCTTAATAGAAATGCAGTTTCCCAGGTCCTACCTCAGACCTCCTGAGTCAGAATTTCTGGGAGCGAGGCCCAATAATCTGTGTTTTAATCAGCCCTCTGGGTGACTCTGATGCATGCTCAAGGTTGAGAACTGCTGTTCTGGAGTCTCGAAGTTGATATAATTTTTATTTGGAGATAGTTATAAAGATAAAAGTTCATTGAATATCCTGTAGATGATTTATCAAGTATACTTCTATACTAAAATTATCTGAGGTATATTGCTTTCAGGTATATTTGACCCTTTATGGTTTTTGCCAGAATCAGAATACACAGTGATTAAATCACATTTTGTTCTTTTTCTTCCTCTTTTTCCTCGCCTCTGCCCCCACCTGATGTTAGAGTATTTCAAATGAGCTCAATAGCAATTCTGTGCCACATTTGCTTTTCATTAGAACATATCTTAATTTTTTTACTGGTGGATTAAAAGTATATAAGTATGTTGCTTGCCCTTCTGAAACTTCAATTTTAAGTTTACTTTTAAAAAGCATTAAATGTGCTATAAAATATTAAAGATAAAGAATATTTCCTTATTTTATTACATTTTTCTAAATTGAGCTCTGTTTGTGGAATTACAACTTTCATTTCTAATTATCTTTTTTTTTAATATAAAAGGGAAGGTTAACCTTTGTGGTTTTATGTAAGCCTGGCCCCCTGACAGCTCATGAGGTTATTTATATTTTAATGGCCAAGTACGCTATTAGTTTCCTCCATTCTCAGAATGTAGAAATGACTGCTTTCCGATTATTGTCCTGAAAACCCTCCTTCCTTTTGTGTAACCTAACCTTAAACATATTTGTTCACCTAAAAGTTCCTAGTATCTTGCTAATCAAATTTATTATGAATTTTAATATAGAGAATTTTCTTACATTTAAAAGAATACAGAAAGCTTTTTATTATGAGAAAAGTTTGCATAAGTCTTACATAATAAAGTGATTAAAGTGTACTTCAGAGTATTTAAAATGCTGAGATTGAGAAGTTTGGAATAATCCAAGTTAAAGTAATACATATTGAATTAATAAAAATTCATCTAATTGTATTTATATATAATATTTATTAATTAAAACACACTTGTATCCACAGGGTAAACCAGACTTGAATACAACATTGCCAATTAGACAAACAGCATCAATTTTCAAACAACCGGTAACCAAAGTCACAAATCATCCTAGTAATAAAGTGAAATCAGATCCACAACGAATGAATGAACAGCCACGTCAGGTAAGGATCTAATTGGTTCTCCAATCTTATTTTTCAGAAAATTCTGGTATCTTTACCAGATATAGTTCAAGTAAACTCTGGTTAAAATGGAATATATCTGGAAAGAAAATTGTTTTATATCCTAGGCTATTACATGAGTGCTGGAGAATAACTCTGATAAGATAACATTTAGGTAAAATGTTTTAAGAAAAAAATTAAGTTAATTAAAAAAATCAAATTAATTTTATGGACTCCACTTTTATGCTTTTGTGTGGTAGTGTACATCAGACTTGGTTCTGCTCTTCTTAGTTTTTTAAAGATTATCTTTCCAGGGATAATATTTCCTAAGGGGATGAAGCATGCAGTTTGTGTTGCTTAGTTTAAAAATATTTTCTATTATTTGGAAATGACTTTTTGTTCTGATTTCTTATTACATGAAAGCAGTCCCTCCCCTTTGGAAAAACAGCAGTAAATAAACTTTGTCAATATGGTATATTGTCCTGTGACTTCCATTTTTGTATAAATTGCATTTATTTTTCTCTTTCTTTATTGTTTCAAGCTGTATTCCACCAGAATCTTTTCTTAGAAAAAAAGTATTATCTGAAAGGCCTCCCTGCTGCTTAATAATGCCACTTAGCCAGGGGAGGGAGACTTGACAAAACGCTTAAACTTTCCAAGTGGTCTCGCTCACTCACTCCCTAATTGCGGTCAAAAAGTTTAGGTACCTTGTGAAATTTTAGTAGCAATTGGGGTGAGGGAGCGGAGGGAGAAACCTCGGTGCATTTTTTCTCTCCTTTCTCTGCCTCCTCCCACTTAAGGATTAGACACACTGATTTACCTACGACCAGTATCTTTTGCTCTCGTATTCCCCTTTTAGATGTCTCACTCCACCTTTTCATTTGAATTTGGTTTTTCGCTAGTCCCTCAAGTGTCTCATCTCCAGACTTCAAAAAGGATTGGGCCAAAACTTTCAGACAGTTGCTCTAGAAGAAACTACATAAAGAAATTCAGTTCCCACATCCTCTGTAGTGTTTTTTCCTCTTCAGGTGAGCCAGGAAAACAGAAGATATTTGGAGCCACATTGGATCAGCATCTTGCTATAGATGTCTCAAGATTTGAAGTTCTAAACTTGCTTTACTGTTGGTCCCCAAGAGATTCAACAGGGGCCATGTAAGTGTATCACATCCAATATAAAAGATGCGTACCTGCATGTGCCTTTAGGCTCTTGTCACCACTTAGGTTTTCTTTGGGCCATTCAGCTTTCTGTGCCAGGCTTTTCCCTTCTGTTTTACTACTGCACCCAGTGGTAGCCACCAAACCACCGGCAGTTTTAGTATATTCATTCCAACAGGGAAGGAATTCTGCCATTCTGAACTTTGCCCACCTTGACAAAGCCACTCCCTGATTGTGTTCTTTCTTAGATACTGTCTAAAGTCTTGAACATCTTGTCCTTTGGCTTTTTGGTGATTTTAAAATCGTTTCCTTGTAAAGATTTTTATTAATTGAAAAATTTGAAAGTATGTAATTGGGTAAGACAGTTTGCTTCAAAGAGCCCGAAAGATAAAGAAAGTGGAATAACTAATAATATTAGTTCCATATTAAAAATTTGAGTTGTCTCATTGAGAACAGATAGTGTTTCGTAAATTTTATCCTCATCTTTTCCTTGTCAAATCATTCTCAATATAGTCTGTGAACAAATATTTTGGTTAAAGACAAACCGAGTAGCAAATTATGGTCATTTTAACAGGAATTTAATTGTTTTCTGCACTTAAGTTCGGTCACAGATTTTAAAAACAGTAATTATTATATTTACTGGGTGTTTATCTGGTTGTAGAGATATTGGCAACGTAGATTTTTAAAGCTGAAGTAACCAGATTAGTTGCTTCTTATTTTTTGGTATGTTGAGTAGTTGTAAGTTTTCCTTCTTTAATTAACATTTATGAGACTGTTCTCAAGTGAAAATAATATGTCAAAAAAGCTAAATCATCTCCTGCCCCCACCAAAAAAAACCCACTTATGTCATTTTAACCCAGATCTTTTGAGGGTTTTTATCTTCCTTCTAGCTTTCAGAGACAGGAAGTGTTAAAATTATTTTGGAGGTTACTTCTCCAAATGTTTGCACTGTTTTTCACATCATCCTCTTGTCACCTGACAATTTTTGCTGGATGTTTTTGATTACACTAAGACATTATTTGTCTCTCCCCCTTCTTTATCCTGAATGTAAGAATTGAGATAATATTTGACTACTGTCTCACTAACAGGATTTCAAAATATAGGACTGTGCATTGAGTAAATGCAGGAAAATAGTAAAGAGACAACTTTGGTATTAATGTTTTTTGAAATCATGATCTGTCATCCTGACTATTCCAGTTTAGATTCAGGTTTTTAAGTAAAGGAAAGATGTTGATTTAATTATATTTTGGCATACATATGGCAGATGACTGCTAGTGAGCTATTATTGTTGAGGAGATAGTTGGCATAAAATACATAGGCAAAAATGATTCTTCCAATTTTGCTACCTTTTGCATAGCTTCATTGAACTAGATTAGTAATATAACTTGCCAAATATTTCATTTGGAGAAGTTATTTTGATCATAGAGTAAATAAATTAGACAATGAGGTTTCTATTTTTTTGAGGTTCCTGCAGATATGTTTTTATCTTAACTGTATCACATTCTTTTAATGAGATATTCAAGCTAGTGGTATTTTAATTCCTTTCGGAGTGTTGAATTTTGAGACCTAGAACTAGGATTTGATTTTTAGATCTTTTACCTTGAATCGGTTTGAAGTGATTAGTTTAGATGTGAAGCAATCATAGAAATTCATAATTCTGCTTTTATATAACAAACATCATATGCCTAGTTCTGTCTCTATGGCAGTCTAATTTGAGTTCTATAAAATGTATAAATTATGAAATTCTAATGTATTGACTCCTTGAAAATGCCTTAGTTTTAAAAGGGCAAATTAGGGTATGCAAACAAAAGTGCATTAAACAGAATTCAGCAGTGATTTCTGCCTACAATTAAAATTATAAGGTAGAGATGGCATTTGTAAAATCTGTTATGATAGGGTAAGTAGCCAACCAGTTTTGTACGTACTATCGGCATATTTCACATGTACTTGTCTTGTCATTAGATTAAAAAGAAATTTTGACTGGGGTGGAGGGAATTCTACCAATTATAAGACTCTTATCCCAAACAGTAAGATCATTGAAATATCCTTATTTGGCCAGATATGTAAAACATGCCCCAAATTCTTTTTAATCTAATTGAATAGTGATTTTGCTGTTAAGGGTGTCTTTCCTAGCTTCCTTCTTTCAATATATGAAGAACTCACATATCTGTTTCTTTCATGCTGTCATCTTTGACACTTTATGGTCTCTTGCTTTTTCTCTTTTTTTATCCTCAAATCAAAGAAACTTCATCTTTTGAGCCATTACTTCTTCCTTTTAATTAAAGCCTATAGGCTTTAGGTGTTTCTGATAGTCTTTGAATATTAATTACATTTCTTACAGAATATTCTCTTTTTTACCCAAAAGTAAACATTTAAATCACCGAAGAAGTGGATTTAAATCTTCCAGTTGATCCTAGATTTTTTCCCTTTTATTTTGTTAGCTAATTCTTTGTTCAAAGGATATGAAACTTTCCTTTACTCCCTTCCAGAAATGTCTTTTTTTTTTTTTTTTTTGTTTTTATTTAAAAAATTTTTTTTATTGAAGTATAGTTGTTTTACAATATTATTTTAGTTTCAGGTATACAGCATAGTGATTCAGTATTTTTACAGATTGTACTCCATTAAAAGTTATTATAAGATAATGGCTGTGATTCCTTGTGCTGTACAATATATCCTTGTTGCTTATCTATTTTATACATAGTAATTTGTATGTCTTAACCCCATACCCCTAATTTGCCCCTCCCCCCTTGCCTCTTCCCTTTGGTAACCACTAGTTTGTTTTCTGTATCTGTGAGTCTGTTTCTTTTTTGCATATATATTCGTTAGTATTATTTTTTAGATTCCACATATAAGTTTGATTCCTTCTTTATATCTTTAGTTGTGGAAAATCTTTTCTGCTAGTCTTCAGGTCATTCTCATAGATAGCTACTCTGTAAACAGTTGTAATTTTGGTGTGCCCATGGGAGGAGGTGAGCTCAGCATCTTCCGACACCACCATCTTGGCCACACCTCTTAAGGTTGACCATCTTTTCATGAGTTTATAAACCACTTGTATTTTATCGTTAGTGACATGTCTAGTCAAATCTTTTGCCAATTTTTAAATTGGGTTGTTAGTGTATTTATTATTGAGTTGTATTGTGTCATTATATATGTTAGATATGTCATCATACCTGACATACCTTGCATACGTTGCAAATATTTTTTTTGTAATGATTTTTTTCCAGCTTTATTGAGATGTAATTGACATATAACATCGTGTAAGTTTAAGGTGTACAATGTGACGATTTGATACACGTATACATTGCAAAATGATTACCAGAAAAAAGTTAGTTAATACATCTATCACCTTACATAATTACCATTTTTTTGTTGTGGTGGTGATTGTGAGAACATTTAAGATCTCTCTTAACAACTTTCAGGTGTATGATACAGTATCGTTAACTGTAGTCACCATGCTGCACATTAGATCCCCAGAACTTATTCATCTTGTAACTGGAAGTTCGTACGTTTTGATCAACATCTCCCCATTTTCCCCACCTTCAGCCCCTGGCAATCACCATTCTACTCTGTGTTTCTATGAGTTTGGTTTTTTGAGATTCCACGTATAAGCAAGATCACACAGTGTTTGCTTTCTCTGTTTGACTTAGTTCACTTAGCATAATGACCGCAGGTTTCATCTATGTTATCACAAATGGCAGGATTTCTTTCTTTTTTATGGATGATAATATTCCATTGTGTGTGTGTATATACATGCATACATACATATATATATATATACACACACACACACACACACACACACACACACACACACACATTATCCGTTCATCCATCGATGGACACTTAGTTTGTTTCCATAACTTGGTTATTGTGAATAAAGTTGCAGTGAATATGGGGGTGCAGGTATCTCTTTGAGATGTTGATTTCATTTCCTTTGGATATATAGCCAGAAGTGGGATTGCTGGGTCATATGGTAGTTCTATTTCTAATTTCTTGAGGAACCTTCAAATGTTTTCCATCATGGCTGTACCGATTTACATTCTTACCAATAGTGCATGAGGGTTCCCTTTTCTCTACATCCTTGCCAGCACTTAAATCTCATCTTTTTGATAGTAACCGAGAGTGACTATTTTTACATGTTAGAAGAAACTTTCTAGGTGAAAGATAGATTTTAAAAATGTGCACTTTAAAGACATTGTGTGTGAAAAGTTTATAAAATATTTTATTATTCAGTTATTATAATCCTGAAAATTGCTGTTCATTCCAGGCATTTTAACATTTACTTCTTCCTGACCCCTGACTATTATTTCTAGTTTAGTCTTTAGTATAATGCTTTTATGATTGAGAAATAGATAAGCTAAAGCACAGAGTTCCATGGAGGATATTATATTCCTTGTCTCTAGACAGATAAATTGGCTGCCTGGGCAGAAGAAATAGATATGTTGTCCAGTATTATTTAAAAACATTATTGTGGGTGATGTTGGAAAGATGCCATGTATATATACATACTTTAAAACATTTCACCTAACATTGTATTATACACAATTAATCCATGTTTTATATAATGTGTGTGCTATAATTTTATAATTAACTGTATATTATTCCAAAAACTGTGCATTGTACTAGCATACAATTTACTTTATCATTTCCATATTATTTCCAATTTTTCACCATTATAGGTAGTACTCAAGTGAGTATCCTTATGTATGTAAGTTCCTTCCTGTATTTTTCAATATTTCCTTGGGCTAGATTCCCAGAAATATAATTAATATGAATATTTATGATTTTTGATACATACTGGCAAGTTGATTTCCAAAGACTTGTACCAAATTAAAAGTCTATTGACAAATTATGTACAATTCAGTTTCAGCTTACCTTCTATGGTATTATTATCAATATTTCTTCTTCTTGGTAATTCATTATATAAAAACTGTATTTCATTTTAAATTTGCACTTATTTGAATATTCGTGAAGTTGAACAGACTAAAGCATTTGTGTTTAAATTTGCAAATGAGAAGTGATTAAAGGATTTGAACAAGGGAGTAGCTTTTTTATTACCCCTCTGAACTGAACTTGACCATATCTTGTGACCTAAAGCTAATACCAATATCTGTGCTTCCCAGATACATTCCCTGTTACCTTCTCAGACAGCTCACTCAATGGATTATGTCAGCTACCTTTCATCTTCAACTTCTTTCTAAACTGGCTTCTTCCCCAAAGCATTTAAATATATTCAAATCTTCCCTATCTTAAGAATTTATTTATTTTACTCTGTGTCTCCTTTAGAATTCATTTTCTTTCTTTTCCCTTTACAGTCAAACTTCTTGGAGTTGTGTGTATTTACTATCTACTTTACCTCTTCAATTTTTATATCTCTGAAATACTGCTTTTGTTCTCACTATGCCACTTGAACTGTTCTCATCAAGATTATTGATGACCCTAATTAAATTGGTTGAGCAAACTTCAGTCCTTACGTTACTTGACCTGTTTTAGTATTAGGCACTCTTGACTACTACTCCTGCCTTCTGAAATACTGTCTTTTATTCTGTGACACTGTACTCTCTTGGTTTTCCTCCTTCTTTGTTTTTTCTCAGTCCCCATCCTGTGTTCTTTCTGTGTCTATCTTTCAAAACGGTGGGGTTTCCTGGGGAATACTGTGCATTCTCCTCTGGATGTAAACCCTCCATGGATGATCTCACTCATTGTCACGGCTTCAGTTATCATCTATATGTTACTGATTTCCAAATTTACATCTTTATCCTGAGCTTCAGTTGTTTGTATCACTCAATCTACTAACATTGTTTGCTTGGAAGTCTCACCAGTATCTCTAATCCATCTTCCCAAACTTCATCATCATCCCTTCAAACCAGCTCTTTCTTCTGTATGCTTTATCTCACTGTATGTACCACTGCCCACTTGGCCGCCTAAGCCAGAAATTTAGCATCATCCCAGAAAGTGAGCATCATCCTTGACTCTTCCCATCTCTTACCCCCAAATCTAATTAGCCAACGAGTCCTGTTGACCCTACCTCCTAAATATTCACTTGCTCCATCTCTCTACCAAGTAACTCTCATTTCATCTCTCTGCTTCTTGTCTTATTTTCTTCAATTCTTTCTTCATACTGCATCCTGAAGATCTGTTTGACACAATGATCTAATAGTGTTATTCTGCTGAAAACATTTTAATTCGTGTTAGTTTTTAGGTAAAAAAAAACTAAACATGACTTTTTTAAAATAATTAATTAATTAATTAATTATTTTTTGGCTGTGTTGGGTCTTCGTTTCTGTGCGAGGGCTTTCTCTAGTTGTGGCAAGCGGGGGCCGCTCCTCATCGCAGTGTGCGGGCCTCTCACCATCGCGGCCTCTCTTGTTGCGGAGCACAGGCTCCAGACGTGCAGGCTCAGTATTTGTGGCTCACGGGCCCAGCTGCTCCGTGGCACGTGGGATCCCCCCAGACCAGGGCTCGAACCCGTGTCCCCTGCATCAGCAGGCAGATTCTCAACCACCGTGCCACCAGGGAAGCCCCCTAAACATGACTTTTAAAGTCAAAACACTTAACATAACTTACAAAGTCCTTCATGATTTGGCTTTTGTGTATCTCTCTGGCCTCACATTCGTCCCTTGTTCTGCAACTGAATCATGTGAAACTGCAGATTTTTGAATGTGCTATCCATCTCCCCCTCTGCACCCTGCCCTTGCATTCCCTGATCATATTTCCTGCTGCTTTCTTTCCCACTTTAATTAGCTATTTCCTACTCATCCCTCAAGTCTGAACTTAGATATTGCTTCATCTGTTCAAGAAACCTGATTCATGAAGTCTAGGTTTAGAGACCCTCCTTAGTGCTTCTCCTTTCTCCTTTTCTGATCATAACTGTATTAGTTGTTCATTGCTTTATCCACAGTGTCTCCATTACGTCAGTGCTTAACACATATTTGTCACATTAATGAATGAATGAATTTTTTTTAAATTCAAAAATCATAAATTGAGCCCTCAACTTGTGGCAGGCACGTTTCTAAGTGGTGGGAATACTGCAGTGAGCAAAACCAAGTCCCTGCTCTCATGGAACTTACTTTCTAGAGTGATAGGGAGAGAGACAACAGATAAATACATATATAATGTGTCATGGCATGGTAAATGCAATGAAAACAAAAAGTAGAGGAGTGAGAGAATATATGGTCTTTGAAAGAAGAGAAGTATGGGGAGGACATTCTAGACAGAGGTTTAAATTTATTTATTTATTTATTTATTTAATTTTTGACTGCGTTGGGTCTTCGTTGCTGCACACGGTCTTTTTCTAGTTGCAGCGAGCGGGGGCTACTCTTGGTTTCGGTGCTGGGCTTCTCATTGTGGTAGCTTCTCTTGTTGCAGAGCGCAGGCTCTAGGCGCATGGGCTTCCGTAGTTGTGGCACGTGGGCTCTAGAGCACAGGCTCAGTAGTTGTGGTGCACGGGCTTAGTTGCTCCGTGGCATGTGGGATCTTCCTGAACCTGGGCTCGAACCCATGTCCCCTGCATTGGCAGGCAGATTCTTAACCACTGTGCCACCAGGGAAGTCCCTAGACAGAGGTTTTAATCTGGCTCTTGTATGTAATATGATAACTGACTTAAGGCCAGGAGACCGTTGAAGAAAGTATAGGAAGCTAGGGCATAGATGATAAGATTGGTTTCATGCTGGTCATAAAATAATTGACAAAATTTATCTATGAATTAGCTGTGCCTATGAGGAGAGTTTTAAAATTTAACGTAACTGGGAAAACAATGTCGTTGACTGGAATGTGGAAATGTTTTTTAAATAATAAAATATGAATATAAGTATTAGAAAATGTATACTCTTAAAGCAGTTGTGGGAAGTAAAAGATCCAGGTAAAGGATGATGGGTTGGAGCCCTATAGAGAAAACCGGTTTGGTGACTTGTCAGTTTTATGGGGGTAAGAGTTGCAGCTGAAAGATGATATGTGACTTTTTAAAAAAAAATTAATGAATCCATAGGTTTTTCATTCATAGTGACCTTTAATCATCATATATTTCTCTAGATCACTTAAAAATATTTCACCGATATGGGGAGGTCCATGGCATTTTTTGAGATTTTTGTATTTCTCTAAGAAACGTAGGAATATAGATGAAAAAAAAAATCAATGCTTAAAAACTTGTGTTTCAAAACAGTAGTTTCCTACTTTTTGTGTCTTTTAGTTCCATTTCCAGAAGCATTTAATCTCAATTCTGGTCACTTCCCTTTATAATTACCTTTATATTTCTGAATAATAAACTTATTATCCTATTTCTTTATTAATTTTAGACATTATTTCTTGACTTCCCACAATGGTACATGAGTACATAGTTCTCTCTCTGCTTCATGCTCCCAACATAGTTATACCACATTTTTAGTTAAATAGGTTAAATAGTCAGGGTTTACATTACTATGACTGAAAGTTATTCATGGTTATGGCAAGTAATGTCTTATCATCAGCATCAGAATGCTTTATTGTTGTCAGTCTTAGGAATTGTATGCTAAGTTTTCTTTATAACAGAGTTAATCTTTCCTCATGCTTGTTTCTGCTACATGCCCATCAATAATACTTTCCTTATGCTGAAATCCGTGGGGTTCCTTCTTGTGTCTTTCCTGGAATCACCTCTGCTCCTCCTCAGTCTGAATGCATTCTCTGGCCTTGCTGTATAGCTGTAGCTCTGAGGATCTTCTTTACTGTGCTTCTGTGTGGGGAGTTTGTTTTCTGGAGTTCTGTCTTCCTCTGTCTCAGTAGATGCCTTCAGTTTGTAACAAATCCTCTAGTAGCTTTCTAATAAAATAAAATGGGACGTAAAGTTGAGAACCTGCACATTGGAAATAAACTTTATTCCAGCTGGACACAACCCAGTTTGTCTGGGTATGAAATCTTAGATTAAGAACCATTTTCCCTGAAGTTTTGAAGGCATTGCTTCATTGTTCTCTAGCTTTAGAGTTGCCAAAGAGAAGTTCAGTGCCATGCTCAATCTCTCTTCCTCTTTTATGGTCTTCTTTTTTCTCTCTTAAAAAGTTCAGTATATTTATGATTTTTAAAAATTCACTGATATGCGCCTGTAGGCCTTTTTTCATTCACCAGGCACCTAGTAGGTGATAGACGTGACTACTATCCTTTGCGTGGGAAATTTTCCTGTGTCATTTTTTCCCATTTTCTCCTGAATCCCCTAACTTTCCATTCTCTTTGTATGAGTTGTGTATTAGCCATCTATTTCTACTTTTTCTACTATTTCTACTTCTGTATTTTCCGTCTTATTATTGTTGTTGTTTTACTTTCTGGGATATTTTCTTGATTTTACCTTTAGTCCTTTTTTTGATTTTTTTATTTTGGTGATCATATTTTTAATTTCCAGCAGCTGTTTCTTGGCTTTTGTATATAAAATTTTGCTGTTCTTGTTTTATGGATACAACCTCTACTCTTTCTTCTCTGAGTCTATTAATTATAGGGAAATTTTTTATTTGTATGATATTTGTTTTTTCTCTGTTCCCTGCATTGACTATTCTGTTGCTGTTATTTTAGTTTCTGTCTTTCTTGTTGGCTATTATGGATATTCTTCAGTGAATATTCTAGTATGTGTTTTTGGTTTTGAGCTTATAGAGGAGTAGGAGTGCTGGGTCATAGAGTATGCATATGTTCAGCTTTATTAGATGCTACCATATAGTTTTCCAAAGTGATTATACAAAGTTACCCTTCTACCAGCAGTGTGCAGTTGCTTCAAATTCTTGTCAGCACTTGGTATTATCAGTCTTTAAAATTTTGAACATTCTGGTATGTGTTTAGGTGTATTTGTTACAGTTTTAACTTGCATTTCCTTGGTGTTTAATGATACTGTGCACTGTTTGTGTGTCTATTGGCTGCATAGATATCCTTTCTTTTGAAGTGCCTACTCTTTTATGTATTGTTCTGTTATGTTGTTTATCTTTTTTTCATTGACTTGTGGGAGTTCTTTGTATATTCTGAGTATCAGTACTTTGTCAGATACATCTATCACACATATCTTCTTCCAGTTTGTGACTTACCTTTTCCACTTCCTTAATGGTGTTTTTTGGTAAATGTAAGTTCATAATTTTAAGAGAGTTGGGAGGTGGGATAGAGACTGGGAGAGTGTGGGGTGGGGGCTTCTGGGGTGCTAGTGATATTCTATTTCTTGATCTGCATGGTAGTTACATGAGTGTTTACTTTATGAAACTCCAGTGAGCTGTATACTTATGTTTTTTTTACACTTTCCTGTATGTAATACTTCAATGATGATTTACAAAAAGTAAAGGATATACTTATCAGTCTCTTCCTTTTATTTCCTTTTATTTCTGTGACGTGTTTAAGAAATTTTTGCTTACCCCAAGGTTATCAATATATTCCCCATGTCATCTTCTGAAAGCTTTGTTTTACTTTTGCATTTGGGTCTGTGATCCATCTGGAATTGACTTTTGTGTATGATGTGAGGTAGACTTATTTTTTTCCCATATGGATATCCAGTTGACCCAGCACCATTTACTGAAAGACCATTCTTTTTCTGTTGCTTTGTGTTGTCACCTCTGTCATAAATGAAATGTGTAAGTGTGAAAGTCTGTTTTTGGTCTGTTCTGCTCCTTTGCCCTATTTGTACATGTGAATCTGTTTCTACACTCTGTTTTATTTCATTGGTCTGTTTGTTGTTTCTCAATACTGCACTCTTTTTAATTGCTGTAGTTTTATAAAAAGTCTTGATGTCTGGTAGTGTAAGTTTTCCAGCTTTCTTATTCTTCATTCAAGATTATCTTGGTTAGTCTTGGCTGTTGGCATTTCCACATACATTTTATTTTATTTGTTTATTCATTTATTTAAAGGTTTTTTTTTTTTTTGATGTGGACCATTTTTAAAGTCTTTATTGAATTTGTTACAATATTGCTTCTGTTTTATGTTCTGGTTTTTTTTGGCCACGAGGCATGTGGGATCTTAGCTTCCTGACCAGGGATCAAACCCATACCCCCTGCATTGGAAGGTGAAGTCTTAACCACTGGACCACCAGGGAAGTCCCCCACATACACTTTAGACTCAGCTTGTCCAGTCTTCTTCAAAACCTGCCAGGATTTAAATCTATAGATCAATTTGGGGGAGAATTAACATTTTTACAATATTAAGTCTTAAAATTCACTAACCTTGTATATCCCACCATTAAGATTTTATAGTTTTCAGTCTAGACATCTTACATCTTTAATTGATTTCTAGATATTTGATGTTTTTTGATGCTATTCTGATTACATTTAAATTTTTTCTAGTTATCTGTTGCTAATATGAAGAAATAAGCTGAATTTTGTATATTGACTATGTATTCAGTTATCTTCCTAAATTCACTTATTAGATAGTGAGTCTCTCCAACTTTGCACATGAACAAACATATCACCTGCAAACGAGAGTTTTATTTCTTCCTTGCCAATCCTTAAACCTTTGATTTTTTTTTTTTTTCCTTGTCTTATTTCACTGGCTTGGAATGCTAATACGATCTTGAATAAAAGTGATAGCAGACATCCTTGTCTGTTATTGTAATACCAGGGAATGTTTTTAATCATTCTCCATTAAATATGGTGCTTGCTGTAGGTTTTTGGTAAATACCCTTTGTCAAATTAAGGAAATTCACTATATTCCTAGTTTACTAAGAATATTTTTCATGAATGGGTATTGAATTTTATCAAATTATTTTCCCTACCTAGTTAAATGATATAATGATCTCTTTTCTGTTAATAGGGTGAATTACAGTGATTGGTTGATGTGGTAGATTGCAAGGCTTGAGTTTTTTAAATGGAAAAGCCTTTAAACATACCTTGAATTCCTGGATTAAGCTCAGTGTGGTCATGTTGTGTTATCACTGTTTAGATTTGGTGTTATTTTGTTTAGGATTTTTTGCATTTATAGTCACAAGAGAGATTGATGTGTATTTTTCTTTTCTCATAAGTTTCTTCTCAAGCTTTAGTATCAAGGTTTTGCTGACCTTGTAAAATAAGCTGGGAGGTGATCTCTCTTTTAATATTCTCTGGAAGAATTTGTGGAGGATTGGTACTTTTCTTTAAATGTTTAGAAGACTTAATTGTGAAGTCATCTCAGCCTAATTTGTTGTTGTTGTTGTTGTTGTTTTTAATTAATTTATTTATTTAATTTATTTTTGGCTGTGTTGGGTCTTCGTTTCTGTGCGAGGGCTTTCTGTAGTTGCAGCAAGCCGGGGCCACTCTTCATCGTGGTGTGCGGGCCTCTCACTGTCGCGGCCTCTCTTGTTGCGGAGCACAAGCTCCAGGTGTGCAGACTCAGTAGTTGTGGCCCACGGGCCTAGTTGCTCCGCGGCATGTGGGATCCTCCCAGACCTGGGCTCGAACCCGTGTCCCCTGCATTGGCAGGCAGACCCTCAACCACTGCGCCACCAGGGAAGCCGTTGTTGTTGTTTTTAAGTGGGAGGCCTTGAAATTGCAGATTCAATTTATTCAATGAGTACATGGATGAATATTCATAGTTCCTATACCAACTTTGAGAACATGTTTTTCTAGGAATTTGTGCATTTCATAATTTTCAAGTTAATGATATAAGGATGTTCATAATATTTTCTAGTAATATTTTTAATGTTTGTAGTATCTGTGATACCCTCTTTTCTCTGATGTTGGTAGTATCTAGGTGAAAGGTGGAATGAAGTATTGGGGAGAGCTTTCTTAACAAGTTTTGAACTCAGTCTATACATGCACATTTCCCCGTGGAAAACCAAACTCCAATTTTATCATCAAATTTATTAAGATAATATTTATTTTATGGAAGTTAGTTAATTATAATGGGTTAAGCTTTGTCTTATTTGACGCTTACTGCCTTGAAGTAATTTTCTAGTAATATTGGAGCCTTTGTTTTCTCATTGTCTATATTTGCTTTCTATTTCTTTACTCTTTATTGTTAGTTTTTTGAGTCCCTTTATTTTTTTTTTATTTTTTATTTTTTGAGTCCCTTTATTTTTAGAAATTTTTTTTTTTTCCATGAAACATACAGTTGATTTTTTTTTTTCTATCTGATCTGAGGGTCATTTTTTCTTTTATAGCCGAGTTGACCATTACATTTATTGATTTTATAGATATGTTTGGTCTTGATTCTATCATTCTATTTATATACTGTTTTTAATATTTTATTGTCATTTTCTGGTATTAATATTTTTGTTCTGAGGTCTGGGTTTTCCACTTAAATTCATACTTCTGATAATTTTGAGGATTTGTAACCTGATTTTAGTTCTAGTCGTTGCTCAATGTCATGTTTTAAATAGTACGTATGTACGTCTATTTCTTGATTTATTGATATTAAAAAGGAAATAGTGTCTATTAATGTCCCACTATAACAATGAGGAATTACTTTATACTATTGAAATTAGTTTCAGGGAAGCTCTTCTGAAGGGCCTCTCTTCTGATAAACAACTAGTGATAGCTCTCTATCAGAGATTAAAGTTCTTGCACTCGAGTGGGTTTTGAAATCATTAATTCATTTATTAAACAGAGTATATTGTTGCTTCTATTACAGGTTCTGTACAAACACACAAATCAGTCATGCATCCTCTCCTTATAAAACTTCCAATCTAATAAGGAAAACAAACACTGAACAAATAATTTCAACTGTGTGGAAATATGACATACAAGAAATAAAGGAACATAGCTACATCCTTATATGGACTTACATATTGATAAGAAAATTGTTACCACTTTTCCTGTGGGAGTAGCACATGAAAAACTTATAGGCCTCATGAGCAAGTATTCTTATTCCATGGTTATCTTAGGGTAACAGTACCTTTTCAGGTACTTGGCAAGTATTACCTACCCACTTTGTGTAAGTGAAGTGGCGTCCATGACAGAGTTCAGACGAGCAGCTGCAGCGGGCGGTTACTGCACCTCCATCCTCCTCAGCTCTACTGCCTCTTGCTTCATCCTTCCATCCTCTCCAGCCCACATTGTTATCTTTTGCCTTAACAAACGATCTCACTGTAGTTTGCACAACCACATGAGTCAAGCTTTTCCTTGATTTACGTAATAATTTTCTTGTCATTATCTAGCCCTTTCTTCCTAGCCCACTCCCCCAAAATAAAAGGGTAGCTCGTGTTTGTCTTTTGATGTTTGCAGGCCATGGTATTTAAGTTAAGTTGTTTTTGCTGACCAAAACTAGCAACTCAGATATCATATGGGGTTGATTTGAAATAGAGCAGTTTATAAACTGGACAGCAAATTCCTTCTGGGCAGGAAACATTGTTCTTCTGTGTAGCCCTAACCCAGTGTCTTGCATATTTAGCTTTTCATGAATCACTGAATATAAAGTGTACATTTTTTGGGTTTTGGTTTAGTCTACAAATACATGACAAGATCCTTTGTTCTTTGATTCGATTTAGCAAAAGCCTTAGAAAAGTGAATAAGATATTCATTGAATTTATGGAATCCTAACATTGGAAAATATTCTAAACAATACAATAAAATTTTTATGTTTTCAAAGAACTTCCTCATTTTTTATCAGTGTTTATCTTCTGAGGTAGATAAGGCAGTTATTAGTATTTCTAGTTTTACTAGTGAAGATACATCCAAAGGCGATTAAGTGACTTCCCTAAGACAGCACATCTAGTTAATGGTTGAGTCAGGACCAAAGCATTAAACTTCCAAACCAGTGGTTTTCCTGTTACCCTGTATTCCCTCTACTTAGCCACAAATTCATCCCATGAAATTTGAGTGTCTCGCATCATGCTTTTGACAGAGATGAAGACTGTGCAAGTTAAAATTCATAAAATGGTTAAATTTTAAAGGTAACTTTTGGTTCTTCTACTTTACAAAGTATTAACACTTCTGTGCCCAAATACTTTAAAAGGTATATTACATCTTTTGTTTTTAAATGTTGATAATTATTTTGTTTTGTTCTGTTTTGTTTTTAAGATTTATTTATTTATTTATTTGGTTGTGCCAGATCTTAGTTGCGTCAGGCAGGCTCCTTAGTTGCAGCTCAAGGGCTCCTTAGGTGTGGCTCGCTGGCTCCTTAGTTGCGGCACACGGGTGGGCTCCTTAGTTCTGGAGTGCGAACTCTTAGTTGTGGCATGTGAACTCTTAGTTGTGGCATGCATGTGGGATCTAGTTCCCTTACCAGGGATTGAATCTGGGCCCCCTGCATTGGGAGTGCGAAGTCTTAACCACTGCGCCACCAGGGAAGTCCTGGTATATTTCATCTCATACATTTTAAATATTTGTTTTTATTAGAAAAATTGCTTATAGTCTTATTTCTTTGACAATTACTGTTAGAAGTCTTAATTTGTTGCCTAACAGTAATAGAAAATACAGAAACATACAGAGAAGCATCATAAAACGCAGACTTTCATAAGTCTTCTGACAGCAGGCAGTGGCAACAGTGAAGTAGGGCAAAGGAGGCTTGAATCAGGAATTGGATTTGGTAATTAGAAGGTTACTGTGACCTTGGGCAGGTCAGTGCTAATATAATAGTAGGAGCAGAGTCGAGGTTAGAAGGAAAGAATGAATGGAAGGTGAGGAAACAAGAAAGTTTCTCTCCTAGTGGAAGGAGGAAGACAGATGGTTTGAAGGAGATGTAGTTAAATAAGGACACTTTTTATGTTAGCCATGTTCCAGTGTATCTGTCACTTCAGGGGAAGAAGCCCAAGGAGAGGAAGGGGTAAAATGGAAAGTGTGAGAGGAGGATATTGTAAATCGATGGGCAGGATCAGAAGGAGGCAGGAGAAGATATGACCAAGCATCACTGTAGAGAAGCTCTTAGAAAGACAGCAGGGTACTTAGTCCTCTGAGATAGGAGAAAAGTAAAGGAAGGGTGAAATGGTCCAGGGGCCATCTGTGGGGCAGGGAGGAAAGCTCAAGAAATCTGGGGTTTGGATATATCGCAGTTTTAGATGAATTTAGTTTCACTATCGAAATCTCAGTGTGTTCTATATAGTCAGTTTGATTTTTTCTAATGGAGATTATCATTTCAAAAGGGAAGGGAAGATGTAATTTAAGACAAGATATGAAAATTATATGAAGATCTAAGTTTTAAGTTTTTGTATGGCTCAGTTTGGCGGGATGCTTTTTCCCTGGGCTTTTAATTTAATATTGGCCAGGCCCTACTGATAGCTACATACTAAGAATTTGTGGAAGTTAAAATGTTCAAGATCAACCCATGGTTCTATTTTGTTACCATACCTGTATTTGAACACCTAAAGTCATTCTGAATGGAGCTGTGTTTTTCTCAGTAGTCAGTGACATCTTTGCACATACATGTGGTCTCTGATGCTGTGGTAATAACAGAGAACTCCCTCTAAAATCTGTACACACAAATGCTTTTCAACTTACAGGTTGGGATATAAAATGTCGTGTTTCAGTCTTTTGGAACCCCACATCTTCCAATAGAAATGATATTATAAATGGTTCTAGTGTCCTGGACCAGCCCATAAAAGACAATTAAATCTAAAGTGTGTCTGAATTACTAAAAATAATTACTGTTTATAACCATGTTTCTATCAGGAAGTGTGTTCAATTTCAGGTCTTAAGGTAAGAAGTGTTTCTCCCACTTCTGCTTTATCGTACTCACCCCCTGGCTGTCTGGCAGTGACAAAAGAGGCAGCCAGCTCCAGGCCACTTAGTGTGGTTCTGGTAAGGCCCGGGAATGGAGAGCTGGGATAGAGACTCTCTGAAAGTCGAGAAGGGGGCTGGTGTGGTGATGCATATGCCAGGGAAGGGTCTCCCTTCTGTCTCAGCTCTGAGATCTGGGCCCCTGCCACTGTAAACCTCCTGTCTCCTCTCCCCTTTCTCTTTCTCTGGACCCCTGATTCTTAGCCAGACCTGATTTTGTCCTCCCGCCCCGACCCCAAATACCTGGGGAAATTTGGCAGTGTCCAGAGACATTTTGGCTGTCACAACTGGGGTGGTGCTACTCGTATCTAGTGGGTGTAGGCCAAGGATGTCGCTAAACATTGAGAACCAAGAATTATCCAACTTGAAACGTCAGTAATGCCAAGATTGAGAAACTCAGCGCTAGGCTACTGCTACTGGTTTGAGTTTTTTGCCTTGTTGCTTCACTGAGGAACAGAAATGTCGTTTGTTTCCAGTTTCTTTTCTACCTTCTGTTCTTGAAACAAGCTTACAGCCTTTTGAGGTTTCTCTGAGGGCTCTACTATCATCACAAGATGGAAATAGATGGAGTAAAAATAACAAGAAAATTACAGTTTCAGGAAATCTTAATGAAAAGCTTCCATGTTATCCACTGTCCTTTAAATAGAACAAAATTCTCATCCCTCTTTAGGCTTCTGTCCTTCTTCCCCATTATGACTTCCTCCTTCCCTGGGCTTCCCTTCTTCCTACCGTACAGGTCACTCACAGAGGCTTTGGCAGGGGTCCTTGCTCCAGTCTTCCAAATGAGGAGTGGCAAGAGGGAAGAGAAATCCTTGGGCTGTTTTGACGCGGAGTGAAGGGAAGGTTCCTTTGTTATTGCATAGATCCGGCCAGAACAATTTTCTGTTGCCCTGCTACTTTTAAGGAATTCACAGAATGAGATTATACCACAGCGTTTCCCTAAGTACTGCTGCACGGCACGGGGGTCTCCTGTCTCTGCTGGTCTCTCCTCCTTTCCACCCGGCACGTAGTTACCATCCCTCTGGCTCCCTGGGCGTGTGACCTGAGCAGTTCCTTACTAGGGCCCGTGCCTGGTCACATGCTGTGCTGTCATCATGAAATAGTCTTAATAACTTTCGGAACAAGAGCCTCACATTTTCATTTTGTACTGGGCCTTGCAAACTGTGTAGCTCTCCTGCTTACCAGAGTTCTCCCAGCCAACCTTGGGCCCCGGAGGGGCGCAGACTGGCTTGGATGAGAAAAGGAAGGGGAAGGGTTTTAAGATACTTGGAGTAGCAAGAAAGCCCCCCCGCCCCACCGCTGAAAATCTGGGCGGAACTGGCAGACTGGAATGCACATCTCAGTCTTCCTTTGTAAATACGTACCTTTCAGAGCTGACTCTTTCTGCTGTGTTTATATTTGTTAATTTTAATAAGATGACCAATTACTTACTAGGTACTATTGTGTGATAAAACAGTGTGCTAGACGCCGTGGGTAAAACTAAGTAGTAAACTGATATTTGCTCTCTATGGGTTATCTTCAAGTGTTTATAAAACCTCCTCATGTAGTGTCCATAACCATTTGAGATTGTTTTTATTGTCCCATTCCATAGGGTAGGAAGCTGAAACAGGCTATGTTACTTGTCTAAGTTTATAAAGCTAGTAAATGACAAAGAATGGATTTGAACCTAGGTCGGTCTGACTCTGAAGGCCAGTCCCGTTCACTCAGCTACTCAGAAGTTCAATCTTCCTACTGTCCAGTTGACTCTCAAGTTGAGGTCATGAGCATACATAGGAGGTCAATTTCTTTGAATCAGTGAATTCTTTTAAAACACTACACAGTGCTTTTCAAATTAAATATAATGGTGGATGAAAATGTGTATTTGATCTAGATGCTTTTCCTTGTGTTCATGAGAAATAGATATTCGCATAAGTAAGCAAAAATAGTACTCTTACAGAAAAAACTCAAAAGTCTTCCATTCTATAAGCTTCGTAAATCACTCCATCTCTCCTGTTTTATGAAACATCCATTGGAGCTAACACTCCATTGTTAGTGTGACTTATCTGAAAGAGTTTTCTTGGAGTACGGGTTTCTGTCTTTAATTTTTATCCACCAAATAAAAAATGTGGTGTTCAATGTCATCTATATTTGCAATTAATTCTAAGAAAGCTAATTTGTAGAGAATATATTTTATACCAATTCTTTGGTTTTTATCATGTGAGCTACCCCACATTATGGTTTGGTATCATCTTTTTTTTTTTTTAATATTTATTTATTTTGGGGACTTCCCTGGTGGCGCAGTGGTTAAGAATCCATCCTCCAGTGCAGGGGACATGGGTTCGAGCCCTGGTCTGGGAAGATCCCACATGCCGTGGAGCAACTAAGCCCGTGCGCCACAACTACTGAGCCTGTGCTCTAGAGCCCGTGAGCCACAACTACTGAAGCCCGCATTCCACAACTACTGAGCCTGCGTGCCTAGAGCCCATGCTCCTCAACAAGAGAAGCCACTGCAATGAGAAGCCTGTGCACCACATTGAAGAGTAGCCCCCGCTCGCCGCAACTAGAGAAAGCCCGCGTGCAGCAACAAAGACCCAACGCAGCCAAAAATAAATAAATAGATAGATAAATAAAAATTAAAAAAAAATATATATATATTTATTTGGATGTGCTGGGTCTTAGTTGCAGCAGGCGGGCTCCTTAGTTGCGGCTCATCAGCTCCTTAGTTGTGGCATGCGAACTCTTAGCTGTGGCATGCATATGGGATCTAGTTCCCTGAGCAGGGATCAAACCCGGGCCCCCTGCATTGGGAGCACAGAGTCTTAGCCACTGCACCGCCAGGGATGTCCCTTGATACCATCTTGAAACCCTGTGCCAGCTTTAGCCAAAATACATTACACAGCCAGGCCTCTTATTTCTTTTTTTTTTTTTTTTTTTTTTTTTTAAATTTTTATTTATTTATTTATGGCTGTGTTGGGTCTTCGTTTCTGCACTAGGGCTTTCTCTAGTTGTGGCAAGCGGGGGCCACTCTTCATCACGGTGCGCGGGCCTCTCACTATCGCGGCCTCTCTTGTTGCGGAGCACAGGCTCCAGACGCACAAGCCCAGTAATTGTGGCTCACGGGGCCCAGCTGCTCCGCGGCATGTGGGATCTTCCCAGACCAGGGCTCGAACCCACGTCCCCTGCATTGGCAGGCAGATTCTCAACCACTGCGCCACCAGGGAAGCCCCAGGCCTCTTATTTCTACATGAGGAGGAGGCAGGTGTCGGCACCAGTCACCTACAGTGGGCAATTTACACAGCATTACTTAGTAGGTGAATGGATTAAGAGCAACTTGACAATTTTCTTAGCAGTTACTGATCTTTCATCTGCCTTTGATTTCATGACTACAAGGGTCTCAGGCCTGTTACTATTAACACAGAGCCGTGCATGTAAATGCTCTTCCAGAGCTTTTACTGTTAAGATCAGGACTGTTTAATCACACTGACCTGAGTGTTAATTCCAGCTGCACCGCTGACTGGTTGTGCACCTTTGGTGAGTTACTGTAGGCGGGACCAATGATGTCTTCTTCAAAATGCTGTAGGAAAGACTAACCGAATTACTGTATGTAAAGCCCTGAGCACAGCGCCAGGCTGAAGGAAAGGGCCCGGTGGGTAAGTGGGAGTTGTCGTCCTCCTCCTCTTATTCCACCAAGAGAATATGCCTGGGCATAAACAGAACTTCGGGCAAGCCCTTTTTCTGTTTACACCTAAATAATTTGCTATACTCTTAAATATACTTTGACACACGTCCTCCTGCAGTGAAAAATAGAAAGGCAAATATCTTCCTCCTGTTCTCTGTGAGGAGAGGATAGCATGATGTGTTTTTTATCTTCTGGTAGAATCAGGAATAACTCGGAGGTCTCGGTGATCAGTGTACACAGCCCTCTGTGTATACTGCCGTTCTCTCAGCACAGACCAGACCAGCCTTTTTCAAACTGAGATCCCCGGCCTGCATCAGAATCACCTAAGACACTGGTTAAAAAAATAAAATAAAAGCCAGCTCTCTAACCCCAGACTTACTGAACAGAATCTCTGGGGCTGAGGTCTTAGAATATGCATATAAAATAAGCCACCCTGGTTATTCTTGTGTATAAAAAACATTTAGAAATACCGGCCCATACTCTCCGTCTCACTCCCCTGCCTTTGCTTAAGCTATTTCCTTGGCTTGGAGTAGTCTTTCCTCTTCTATAGAGTTCTTATACATTTTTCGAATGCTACCTCTTCCTAAAAGCCCTTCCAGATTCTCCCAAATTGAAGTTAATTTTGTATCTTCATTATTGCAATTATTACAGTCTACCTCATAGAGTTTTGCTAGTTTTTTACCAAACAGTAAGCAGCTAGAGGGCAGTGATTGCCTGATTGCCAGTTATCCTAATAACTATCCCTGGTGCCCAGCAAAATGCTTTGTGTATAATGGGCACTGAAAGGGTATCTGTAATTTGAATTGATTCTCTACTGCTTTTTTCCAATAAAACCTTCTGTTCTGACTTCCTCCGAAGAGCACAGATCCCTTCAGAGTACGTATTATTAAGCTCAGGGTGACGGAGGACAGTCCTCATAAACATGATCAGCCTTCGTTCCCAGCACATCAGAATTGGGATGTGTGTTTGTGTATGACACGAGGAATTGTTTGACACCCCCGTCTCTTCCTCGTCCTCATCTTTGGATACCATTTGTAAGGCACGTTGAAAGAGCCTGCCAAAGTCCCAGTTAAATCTGCAGCCATTGAAAAAAGAAAATGATACGGTTGTATTCTGGGTTGGTTTTACTTTCAGGAAACAGATTTGATCGTATGAAGCAGCTTTTGTAACACATCATCATGCTTGTCCTCTGGGACTCTATAAGATAGATAAAGCACTTGCAGCTGTGCTTCCACTGATGTCATAGAGGTATTTCCTACATTCGTGTGAGGAGCAAAGATGTAGAGATGAGCTCCACTTTCTAGTAAGATGGTTTCTCCAAAGCTGCACTGTCCCTGTCAGTGATATTTTAGGCACTTTTTTTGGTTTTGGACGACTTTTAATCCCATCCTGTGCTTCTCTATCAACTGGCTTGTTGGATAGGGCATTGCCCAGATCGTTGGCAATATAAAGTGATGCACACATGGGACCTATCCAGTTCTCTTATATACTGGAGGATGACAAAGAAAACATGATGTTAGAGGAGGGTCTGATTAGTGGGGATTAGAAAGGGATGTAATAACTGAGAGTGATAGCACGTTAGGGAGTTTCTCCAAATATTAGATCCTTAAAAGTATTACATTGACTATTTGACCTCACACAAGGCAGCAAGGTTAAGCCGTGAAAACTATTGGATTTGGCAGGTGAAATCAGATTTTCATTGGGTAGATTAGGATTTATGAAAGCAATAGTGTTCATGAAAGTATGGTGGACAAGACAGCTATCCTAGTGGGGGACTCCTTACAAATTTAGGGAGATTCATCTTTTCGATATTTCTGTCTTTAGACTTCTAATGGAAATGCAATAAAAAGAACTCCAGATGACCACAGTTAATCACCTAGTAAACACATGGAATACATAAATGAGTAGAGTAGATCAGAAATTTTAATTTCAGGCAGAGGAAGACCTCTCCCTTTTCCTGCACCCCTCCAAAGCATTCAGGGCTATAAAGTGACCAGAGATACCGAGAAAAGGTCACTGAACTTGGTGAGAGGAGCTGACTAAGTTTTACAGTAAACTTAATGGAAATTCATGGCATAGGGGGTGGGGTAATAAAGCTGAACTGGGCCTGGGAGAATGGAGATAGTGCATGTTGATCATTCCTTGAGCAGTTGGCTTGGGAAAAAAAAATGGTAATTGTATCAGCAGGATAAAGTTTATGTTTATAAAAAAAAACCAGAGAGTACAATTCCAGCACCCCAAGGAATTCCCTTGTGCTAACCCCTTGCAGTGAGACCTTCCCTCCACCCCTAATCCCTGGCAACCATCCCTATAGTTTTTTTCTTTTTTAGGATGTCATATAAATTCAGTCATACAATATGTAAAAGACTGGACTCCTTCACTTAGCATAATGCCTGCTCAGTGTAAATTTTTTTAAAAAAATAATTAATTAATTAATTTATTTTTGGCTGTGTTGGGTCTTCGTTTCTGTGCGAGGGCTTTCTCTAGTTGCGGCGAGCGGGGGCCACTCTTCATCGCGGTGCGCGGGCCTCTCACTGTCGCGGCCTCTCTTATTGCGGAACACAGGCTCCAGACGCGCAGGCTCAGTAGTTGTAGCTCACGGGCCTAGTTGCTCTGCAGCATGTGGGATCTTCCCAGACCAGGGCTCGAACCCGTGTCCCCTGCATTGGCAGGCAGATTCTCAACCACTGCACCACCAGGGAAGCCCCCAGTGTAAATTTTAAACATATTTTAAAGTACAAAGAATCCCCCCTCTCCAAAACAAAACAAGTAGGACCCGGAGAAGATGGGTGTAGAGAAAGTGAGTTAGGGACGTATTGAAGTGTAAACAGACACCTAACTCGTGAAGATGGCTCCAGTCCTCATGGAACCTAGGCAAGCTTGTTCGCTTTGAACGCATGGTGGACAGAATGGAGAGGATGGCAGTGGTACCCTTGACCAGTTAAATATTTTCTTTTCTCAGACTAGCCTCCTTTCCTGCTCTGAACTTTCCCACTACCTCCCTACTTCTCGGGGGCGGGGGGGTAGGGGCAGGGAGAAATACACACATACACACTTATACATTCATAAATACATGTATCTCCATTTTCATGGCATAAGCATTTCATTTATAAAGAGCTCATCAACCTTTCAGTTTCAACTTCACATTTAGTTGAGGGCTATCAGATGACGCGTAGTGGTACCAGGATTTGTAATCTAGAGCTGTACACTTGTTTCTCAATCCAAGATTTATTTTGCAAAATTTTTCTTTCTAAATTTTTGTTTTCCTTCAAATTAATAGGAATTTAAACATTAAAAATTATAGAGGGTAAACAATTTAACTTTTGCTATCTAGAATTGGAATTTTTAGATGTAATTTGTTAGTAATCATCTCTGTACAAGGTTTTCAAACTTGGTTTTTGGCAGTGTTATTTTTACAGATTATATATATATAATTTTATTATAAAAGCACTTACTAATCTCATATTCACTGACTCCCTCTGTATGCTTTTTCATTAGGAATTAACTGCACTTTCGTTTTTCTTATTTTTTTTCCTGTAGTTTTGATATTCAAAGCATAGATGATTGTTATTTCCCCAAAGAGGAAAAGCAGGCAGACTTTCTTGGGACATTTATCACATTCATTAATTATTACCTTCACCTAACTATTTTTCTCATGACGGTTGATATATTCATGTCCTCATATGTGTTGACCACATATTCTGCTGCTGATGTAATTTGTGTGGAGATACAAGGAGCTGTTAACCATATACCAGAGGTCTTCAAAGGACAGTGAAGCAGGTTACTCTTGGTGCTAGCATTGTGGTTATTATATAATCTAACATATTATTGTTCTGCCATAAATAGAAGTATTTTACTGTATCTTTTCATTTGTCTGGAAGGCGATTATTTGATACTTTTCATATATCCTGAAGTTAGAATATAAGCCTGAAAAGCCCTCAGAGTGGTCAAAATTTGTTAAAAGTAAATGTAATGAACCTTATTCCTACTCTGTGACAGGTGTTTACATATACTGCTTTATTTAATCTCCATAGTAATCTTTTGTGATAGTCATTGCTGCCACATTTTACAGAAGAGGAAACTGAAACTTCGGAGGTTATAGAACTTGTCCAGGGTCATACAACTATAGCTGGGCTCTCAAGTTGGGTTTGTGTGTCCCTCAAGTTCCTGATTCTGAGTCCATTTACTCCCACATTCAGTCATTCACACAAATATTTTTTCAGTATTTACCACGTGACAGGCCCTGGGTATCCAGGGTTAAAGACAGGTATATCGAATCCTGAGGAATTCCTTTATCTGTTTTTTGGGCTGTAGTAAATATGAAACAGACTAGAAAAGAGATGAGGCTTAAGGACAAAGACACTGTCTATCTCATCTACTGTTGCATCCACAGGACAAGCACAGCACATAGTAGGAGCTCAATAAATACATGTCGAAGGGATGAATGATATTAGTGAGAAGTAATAGCCAACTAGGAAAGAGAACTAAGTGTAGGAAGGGTATAAAATCAAACAGAACTGTCCTGGACCATTTAGTGTTTGAATAAGCAATTGCGTACCTCACTAGCCCCAGAGGGTGTGAAGAGACTTCAGTGTGCTCACTGGTACCAGAAGGATGACCTGGGGCCCCCGAGTGGCTAAGGCAACCCAGGCTCTGTGCAACAGGAAGAGAGTCGCTCATGAACATCACATCCTGTTTAAAAAGCAAGGTAGTATGTAAGACATTTTAGGAAAGTTTCCATTAAAAAATGGCCCTTTTCCCCTTAAAGTATGCTAAAGGGCTAAACTTCAGTGTCTTGGAAAAATCACATAGGTGGAGGAGTTATTTCCCAAACAATATTGGATTAAGAGGTATTACATAATATAGTTTTTCTCTTTCCTGGTAAATTATAACATTAAATTTTCATGCCAAATGAATCTTTAAAAAATTCAAGTTATACTCTTTGGAAGATACCTTATAAAGGACTATATATAGTACATAGCACATAACAATCTATTGTATGTAACAAGTGAATAGTTTGCATAGAATAACAAAACAAAAGTTTTTGAGTAATATAACTTGAAAGAATTATGATGTGTTGAAGTCATGCTTGGAATATCATTTAGCTTTTTGTAAGGAAAAAGTGGGGAAATTAGGAAACTACTGAAATGATTTCAATTTCATTATTCAACAGCATCGATGCGCTACTTTCTTGTCCCAAGAATGTATCTATTAACAGTGATGTTTTGCCTTACAGCTTTTCTGGGAGAAGAGGCTACAAGGACTTAGTGCATCAGATGTAACTGAACAAATTATAAAAACCATGGAACTACCTAAAGGTCTTCAAGGTATTATCCAAGTTCAGTTGAGCAGTACCTACTATGTGCCAGGGTCTGTGTTAGGTGCAGTGGAGTCAGACATGATTGAGACAACTCTTTGCTTTGGGGACTGTACGCCTTGCTGGATGAGGTACCTCTTGGGTTTTAGTAAACCCAGAGGAAATGTACCTGAAAAGCTTGTATGTTGCAGGGATGCGTCGGGGCAGCGTCTTACTTAAGATTTTTTTCTGCGTGTACATTTTGGCTTTAGGTTAGTTGGGTTCATCATGTAAATTAACCCATGTGCTGCTTTTAGAACCAAATGCAGCTGAATGACAGAATGTCCCAAGCTTCCTGCTCAAAGCAGCATCTGGCCCCAGCACATGCTCTTATCAAAAAAGCAGCCAACAGCTCTCCTTCTGCCTCTCTGTCCACAAACTGCTGCTGCAAGTAGCAGTGGGAGCAGATGCCCGTTGGTCCAGGGAGAGGAGTGAGTGGGATCTGGGGTGGAGACCTCAGCTGCTGGTGTGCTTGTCATATCATATGTTAATTCCAACTTGTAGACAAGCATTATTTTTCAAGTATTAGAACTTTGGCTTCTAAGACTTGATACATTGTGGATTGCTCAAAAATCCTCATAATTCATGGTTAGAATATTGCCTCATCCCTCTGTGCTCTTGGAAATTATTGCTTTAACTGTTTTAACAAGTTTAGGACTTTAAGCAATGCACTTAAATGTAGCCACGGTTCCAGTCTCCTACGTGTAGTCAAGGTGTGCAATTATTAATTCTGTTAATTTGGATATTTCGTTAGGTATTTGAAAAAGCTGTTAAAGGTGCAGGTACAGCATACTTGCATTGGCTTTTCCTTTGAAATCCCTACACAAAAAAGATAAGTTTTGAGATATGGCTAGAAATGAATGTTAAACAGCTACAGGGGAAACTATTCCAGGATCCTAGGGACACATTAATAGGGATACTGGAGTGTAATATGACCTTAGAAGGGACTTAGATCATTAACATAATTGAACTTGCTTGTGGAAATGTAGCCAACTTTTAAAAAGTTTAATACTTTGGAAAATGTATTTTTAAGTTATGTTAAAGTTTTATTATAACACTCAGGTATTTTGTTACTGTTTCTTTAATGTTAGTTCTTTGGTGTATAATAACTAAATAGATATGCTATTATCCTTTGCTGCTTTAGCTTGTGTCAGTTTTAAATAGCTGATCCCAAATGAATATAAAGATATCAGTTGTTTTCGGTTACATAAGGTTTGCTCAGCACATCTAGAAATTTCCTTTAACTCATATATGTTTCTAATTGCAGGAGTTGGTCCAGGTAGTAATGATGAGACCCTTTTATCTGCTGTTGCCAGTGCTTTGCACACAAGCTCTGCACCGATCACAGGGCAAGTCTCCGCTGCTGTGGAAAAGAACCCCGCTGTTTGGCTTAACACATCTCAACCCCTCTGCAAGGCTTTCATTGTCACAGATGAAGACATTAGGTAAGGCAGCTTAACATGACTTCAAAAGCTTGTCTTTTACACTTGTTACATTTTATACTGCCTGTTAGGTTCCGTGGCACATCTAGTAAGTGATGAATCAATCAGAAAGTTATACTTTTTTTTTTTTTTTACAGAGCTTTTGTGAAACTAATGAAAGGTGATAGAGAACGTTTAAAACAAATACATGCTTGAAAAAGGCAGCAGTGCTGTGTATAAGGCACATCATCACGATGATGTCCGAAGGACAGATCAGCTGTACTCTCTCCACATCATTTTTGCAGTGTCTTATGACATCTGGGGTTCTGCCTTTCTGCTCTAAGAGCCCCTTCATTCAGTTATGCCTTTTGTGATCGCTGACTGCATTGGTTTGTCTGCAGTAGCAGATCATTGCCGTGCTACTTTAAGTTCGGTTGTGTTTTCAAAATTCAGTTTACTTATCTTGATTATATTTACCTCACTTAAGCTCAATTTAGAGATTTATTTATCTCTACTTCAACTTGTTTCAAGTAAAGATTTAAGGTGGCTCCAAAGAGACCACACACACACACACACACACACACACACACACATGCACAGACACACAGAGAGAGACACACACACACACACACCACAGTGAAGCCAGATAAGAAGCAAATGAGAAGAAAGACAAAGCAAAGCGTAAAGCAATGAAACAGAGCCAGGAATGAGGAGCGGACACAAGTGCATCTGTTAACATCTTTCACTCTTTCTAAGGCTGGGCCACAAATTAGGTTTTTAGCAGCAAATTTTGAAAGGAAGACATATAGCTCAGATTGATAATGCCCAAGGAGTATAAGCAAACCATTGCTCAGGAGAAACAAAACTATTCCAGATATTTAAGACCACAAAGAAATTCTTATATGGGATTTATGAACTTCAGTATTATTACTCTAGAATGATTGTGTAGTATACTGTATTTTCTTTAAATATAGGGCAGTGTGTACACTTCACTATTTCTGTCCTCTGAATGTAAACCAGAAAGCTTTACTGGAGTATTATTCCTAAACCAAACCAGCAGAAGGCACTTTTGAATTAAAAAACATGTATTATATTTGTATTTTTTCTTCTACATCCATGAGAGTTGGCATGAGAATGTTTTTAAATGCCTGAGTCTAGCTAGGTTTATAATTGGAAAGCCGTTCCTGGGTTTTAAAGTAGCTCCTTTTGCAAAGACGTAGAATGGTTCAAAGTTGCATCCAGATGCCTTTATTACATAGAATTTACGGTCAGTGTTATTTTTTTAAGCAAAACAAAATGTAAAATCAAGGAAAGGAATCAACTTGCTCTTTGGACAGTTCTTGCCTTTGAGGAAGGAGATCACTCCGGAGACAAGTTCCTGCGTGTCTTGGAGCGAGTACCCAGTTAATCAGCAGGGATTGCGCTAGGTCATTCTGAGGGTTGACTGAGGTTCTCTGAGTGATGCCATGGGAATGCTGACGGCTTCAACACCAGATCTTTTGACAGTGCAGGACGCTGTCTCAAAGCCAGACCTGGATGCTTTCCTTTTAGGGTAAACTTGTCTAACAAATTGTCCATTTGATTTCATTGTCATAACAAATTATTAAGCAAACATGTCTTGTTGAATTAGTACAGGTTCAAAACACATGAGTGCAAATGGAATTGTTACCCTTTCTCCAGTTGGATAGCCAGTAATCTGTTTGTATTAAACCTTCAACTAAGAATCTCAACATTAACCATATATATTTTCATCAGTCTTGATGCTATTTTCACCCACGGGTGTATTTGTTTTCTAATACTGAGTAACAAGTTCTCACAAACCTCACAGCTTAAAACAATACCTGTTTATAGCTCTCAGTTCAGTAGGTCGGAAGTCTGGGACAGGCATGACTGGGTTCCCTCCCTGGGGTCTTACAAAGCTGAAATCAAAGTGTCAGTGGAACCGCAGGCCTTCTGGAGCTTGGGCTCCTCCTAAGTTTGTTGCAGAATTCATTTCTTTGCAGTTGTAAGAATGAAGCGCCCGTTCCCTTGCTGGCTGTGGGGTGAGGCGGTTCGCAGCGGTTAAAGGCTGCCAGCATTTCCTTGCCCCATGGCTCCCTTCACATCCCCTCTCCTGCTTCTTTCTGGAAGGGCCCAGCCCCTTTTAAAGCCTCTTCTTATTAGATCAGGCCCTCTGTGATAATCCCTTTTGATTAACTCAAGGTCAGTTATTAGTAACCTAATCAGAGAATGATAGCTCAATCATATTCATAAGTTCTGCCTGCCCTCAGGGGAGAGAATTATACTAGGAATGTAAGCAGGGGCAGGTGGGGACATCTTGGGGACTGTGTTAGAATTCTGCCTACCACATCCAGCAGATGCTTTAATTTCAGTTTTCATAAATGTGGGAAGCAGTGCTCAAGACAAAAGAGAAGCAGTGGCCAATGTCAAGAGTTTCAGATATACTTCTCTAGCCAGAAGCACCATTCCTTGCATTTTCTTTGTCTTCCTGATGGGGTGACTTTAGGGCAGTTGTGTAGACTCTCATACTCTGTTACTAGGCATGAGAGACTGCCATGAGACTGATACGCCATTTATCATAAAGCTGGAGTCACTGGGCCAGAGGCAAGGCTAACTGTAGAAGAAATAAACATTGTGTTCTTCATGACTCTGCTCCACTGCATGAAAATCAGTTGAACTTCAGTTTCTGTTAATATGATCGAGGCTGCAGAGCCCGATTAATTCAGTGACAGATCCCCTCTTTTTGAAAATTCATTTAAAAGGTAGAAGTCCAAACCTTTTATCTCTTTGCCGCTGTTTTTAGAGTTTAGTAAAGATGACGTCTAAAGTTACTGTGTTTACACAGTATATGTTAATTTTACTACCTTGGACATTGTCTCATGAGATAGAGAGACGTGGGGCTAGTCTCATGAGATAGAGAGATGTGGGGACTAGACTACAGTAAACACGACTTTACAACTGGTTGAGTGCCCAAGGGGTGAATACTCAGGGCATCTTAGTGGCGTCTTCTGGAACATTGCTCCTCTACCCTTCTGCTTTCCCAGGTTTGGGGCATTGTTACAATTTGTCTTCCTCAACTATTGATGGAGAAAATCACTTCTTCTTTCAGTAGAGCCATCAGTATTCCTTGTTGCATCTCTTATTTGTCCCAGGGCTGCTCCGTCTCCCATTCTGTATCCATCCTAACCACCTTTCCTTTGGTCTCAGGAGGTGACTCGTCCTGTTTTCTAATCAAGGGGCTCATCCTTCCACCTGGGCCTTTGCCTCTCTCCCTTTCTTGCTTTTTTCGAAGTCTTTTACTTAGCCAGTCTTGTCCCTTCCCTTGTGTCTTCAACCATTGCTTCTCCACTGGGTTCTGGATGCGAATTTCTATTTACCATCTTCATTTGCTAGAACTGTTTTAGGAATCCCTCTCTTGCCCTGTCAAGGAGCTAGTCTCTGTTTTTTCCTGCTTTTTTAAGATGAATTGTATACCAATAGCCTCTCTTCCTGTGCTTTAATTTTCACCTAATGGTTCTGAACTTTTTTATGACTCGGTGTTACTAACTCTCACTTTTGAGGTTCCTTTAGAGTCCCCAAGACACAGGGAAACTTGTGGTGTATTCTTAACCTACTCAGCTCATCTCGGTTCAAGAGTCTTTTCATTCCCTGTCCTTGGTGTACAGGATCATGTGCTCTTGGTTCCTTCATGATGGCCTGCTCCCAGCAGGCCGGGGAACCCAGGGAGAACTCCAACTACCTTTCCCCTGACACAGCCAGAGAATGCCAACGAAATCCCAGCTCATCATGCCTCCACCTCCTCCATCTTTCTCAGTGCTTCACTGAGCAAATCTCTTTTCCTTCTTTATTTTCTGTATTCCTTCCCTGCTTTTAAGTTATTTCTAATTATCCTTTATAGGAAAAACCCTGAATCTTCACATATTTGAAGTTTGTGAAGTTGTAGAAAAGGTCACTGAAATAAATCTACTCCTGCCGGAATTCTCTGTGAGATGAGGGCTATCTGCCTGTCTGAATGTCCCTCTTTTGGACAAAGTTCATCCCCCATGTGACTTGGTTTTTTGAGGGTAGAAGCAACTTTTGCGAAGTCTAAGGAGAAGGAAATGTATGTTTCTCCGGAATTTTCATGACTTTGAAGTAAAGATAAACCATTTCGGTAGCTTCATTGTTCCAATACTTGCTAAATTATTAGTATCTTTTTACTCTGTTTTTAAAAAGGAAACAGGAAGAGCGAGTACAACAAGTACGTAAGAAATTGGAAGAAGCACTGATGGCAGACATCTTGTCACGAGCTGCTGATACGGAGGAGATGGGCATTGAAATGGACAGTGGAGATGAAGCCTAAGATTAGCATCAGGTAAAGCAACACCAGAGAGACGTGGAACTTAAGGTCTTTTATTTCCTTGCTTTTGCCCTCGTAGCCTGATTCAGCAGTGCCTACAAAGCCTTCTCCTCTGCGTATCTTGTGCATGTGCTGTTGTTTGGCCCCCTCTATATTTAAGGGCCATATAAGTGTGCATCCTTTTGTTCTCATTATGTGAAGATGTTCACACCCCTGCAGCCACTTGCAAGGCATCTGGTCTCCAAGGTGTCACCAGAGAAAAGCAGAAGAAGGAGGAAAGGACTCTGCCGGGGAGGGAGGAGCGGCTGGGGGAGATGAAGGCGCCATCGCCTCTACCACAGTAGCTCTCCTGGGGTCTGTTGCCCCCTCTGTAAAATTATGGTCACAAAGTAGGCAAAAATCCCTCCTTTTTTCCCTCCGTTTCTGTTCTCTCTAGCACAGACTTGATGCAGGGAGAATGAGAAGGACATTTTAAAGTATGATAAATAATTTACTTTAAAAAATACAAATAATGATCCTGTCCTGAACTCACGTAGGAGTCTCCCAGTCTCTGTTCCATCGGATACGTATTCTCTGTAGAGGATTACACTCCAATCCCCAAGGGTTTATGTGGCACCTTGCTTCCCACCTTCTATCCTGCTTCGTTTTGGGGGCCATGTCTTTCTGCCACCCCCAAGCCAATTATTTATTTGCGTCCTTTGAAGGCAGAACTGAGCGGTGGGTGGTGGTGTTAGGAGGGAAAGAGAAAGGGATGGACCGAGAAGGAGAGCGAGCGGAGGGTGTGGGAGTTCTAACCCCGTGCTGGTCTTGGAGCCCTGTCTCTGCCCCTCACACCTCGTCCTGAGAGTCAGTCTTGCATTCAGTGCTGGGTCCTGGGGACGTCCCCGTGCCCACAGAACTTACCGTACAGTTGTATGAAACAAATGCTCACATAACTGTATGATCACCAGCTGTGATCCGTGCGATAAAGGAAAAATGAAGGTGCTGGGAGAGCTGCCGGCAGGGGAGCTAATGCGATGTGAGGGCCAACAAGACTCTGGGGACGTGGCATTTACGGTGAACCTGAAAGGCGGGTAGGAGTGAGCAGAAGTTAGGGTGAAACGTGTTCTCATCAAAAGAAATAGCAGGGACAACTCTCAGTTCCTTTGAGGACCAAAGGAAAGATCACTATGGTTGGAATGTAGGAAGTCTGGGGAGGGTTAGAAAGTGTGGAGATGAATCAGATCATGGTGAGCCTTGTGGATTCTTGTTAAGGATTTTGAGCTTTATCATTAAAACCACTGGGAATCCACTGAAGGCTGCGTAAAGTGATTAGATGTGCTTATTTACAAGATCCCCACGGCTGCTGCATGAAAAAGGATGTCCTTTCTAAGGAAAGCTTAGAAGCAGGGAGACCGGTTAGGAGGCTGCCATAGTCCCGCAAGAGGTGATGGTGGCTTCACGAGGGTCTCGGCAGCGGATGTGGAGAAAAAGAGGAAAAGGCCGATTTGAGATGTATTTGGAGGTAGAATCGACTTGACCGGGTGACTGACCGTTAGGGAGGATGAGAGAGTGGGATGAATGACTGCAGGTGTTTTACTGGAGCCACTGGGTGGATGGGGAGGGGTCCTGTTTGGTAGAGGGTCATACTGAGGGTGTTGCATGCAGGGGGGATGAATTCATTGTTAACACAATCCTTCCTTCCCATCCGTGCTTTGTCTCAATTCAGGGAGTGGCCCATGCCACAGTGGCACAGATCAGGTGATAATCACAGTGTCGTCCATTTACATAGTCAGTGACCGCAGCAACGTTCGGTCACACAGTTTCCTGACCACGCAGAACCTTTTAAATCGAGTTCAGTGCTATTTTAAGTGGTTTTGTTTTGTTTTCCATGTCGAGGACAGGAAGGTGCCGTGTTGACACTGAATCTTGTTTTCCACCCCGATCAGGATGTGTTTTATGGACTTTGATGAGCGTACTTAATGTGTGTGAAGTCTCTCAGAGGCAAGTCTGCAGCGTGCTTCTTTTCTCCAGAGACTTCAGTGCAGTGTGGGAATCTGGACCACTGCTCCTGCACCACATCAGAACTGACTCTGGGAAAGCCCTCTTCTTCTCCAGAGCTTTTTGTTGTTTTTCAGACTTTTTTCCTGAAAACAATTTAGAATAATCAAGGGTCATGTAGTTGAGGTTTTACGAGACCCTCACTTACTTTGCAGATTACTTTGCAGGTTGACGTCAGGGCAGCACCCTAATTTATGTAAGCGAGCCTGTGGTTGATGCACGAACAAACTAAAGTTGAGGGATTAAAGTACTCTTTATGTACTTAAAGAGTAGCCATCACTTTGTCATGTGCTAGGGAGAGATCTGCATTACGTGTATCATATTCTAAACTTGAGAATGGTATTATTAGACCAGGCCGTTAGACTTGTAGGTTATGGAAGATTTAGATGTACTTCTTGATTATCAAAATTAAATTTACCTAAATCACTAATTTAGCCCCACGTACACCTAAAGTGTTTAATAAACCAGAGCACTGCCACATGACTTAATTAGGTGTTCATAATAACCTGTGGAATAGGTAGGACTTAGCTTGGCTAAAGGTGGGACATGGCCAGGTTCACATGGCTGCTAAGAGATGGAACTCGTAACATGTGGTTCTGTTTAGGTCTGTTCACCACATTATGACATGGATGCTCTTTCTGATGGTCCTTATTAGCAAAGTGGACCTTAATTTGTATGTGTATATATATATATATTTGGCAGGCGCAGAGTTTAGGAAGCTGTCAGCAGAGGTGTAACTCCAAGTTTCGTGCAGTCGCAAGAAGAGATTTCAGCTCTTCTTCCTTAGTCACACGGCCCCTGGGGCTCAGCTGTGGTTTCAGCCCACCTCTGCATGTGTTTCTCCCGCCAGAATCTGCTCCAGAGATTGCCGGAACACAGGAGCCCGTCAGGGAGGACGGAGCTGAGGCTGTTATTGATCGGGGCGAGCAGGCGTGCATGTGTGTGTGTGAGTGTGTGCACGTGTATGTGTGTGCGTGTATGTGTGTGTGCGCGTGTGTGTGTGAGTGTGTGTGTACACACACACCGTCAATAACAGGTTGAGGTTTGCTGTGTTACTTAAGATTTTACACTCAAGAGGAGTGCCCAGGTTATCAAACATTTTAGGAGTGACTGCAAGAAGAAGATAACTATAAAAACAAAGGTGTTAAAACATTTAGCTATAAATGAGCTAGAGTATCAAATACATAAATAGTTGAATTGGCAATTGCACATTACCATTTCACCCAAGTTAAGCAGTAATAAAACTTCAGTACATTTCTGTCATCTGTAAATTCTGAGAAGTAAAATAAATTATTGTGAAATAAAATAAATCATTGTTAGAAATTTTCCTAAATCTTCTCAAGGTATGTTTGGATTTGGCTGCGTCTATTATGTTTTCTTCATTTGTATGCCCTGTGATTTCTCTTTTTATGCTGATTTAATTAATGATAGAAAATATTTTCATAAGCATACAAAGGGGTACATATGATTTATTTGAAAATGAAGTGAGTATTAAGGGTTATTTTCAAAATAAAACACTTGAAACAATGAAGGGAAATGTTGAGCACTTTTTATGTACAAAGTGCTGTAACTAAACGCTATCAAGGCTCTAAAAATCCTATTCTAAGTGAAATTTGGCCTCTTTAACTGCTTTTCCAGGTTTTGCTAACCTCACCTGAGAAATCACTGAATTACTTAAGTTTGTTTGTTTTTCTTACAGGTAACTTTCGACAGACTTTCCCCAAGAGAAAATTCCTAGAATTGAACAAAAACGTTTCCACTGGGTTTTGCCTGTAAGAAAAAAATGCACCCGAGCACATAGAGCTTTTTAATAGCACTAACCAATGCCTTTTTAGATGTATTTTTGATGTATATATCTATTATTCAAAAATGATGTTTATTTTGAGTCCCAGGACTTAAAATTAGCCTTTTGTAATATCTATCAAGCAGGACCCTGAAGATGAAGCTGAGCTTTTCATGCCAGGTGCAATCTACTGGAAATGTAGCACTTAACGTGAAATATTCGTCTCCCCCGCAATTTTAATATGAACGGATCAGGAGTACCAAATAAATTTCCCAATGAAAGCTTATTGTGACTTCACTGTATATAAACAGATTTTTATACTTTATTGAAAGAGGACACCTGTACATTCTTCCATCATCACTGTAAAGACAAATAAATGATTCTATTCACAGACTGATTGGAATTCTTTCTGTTAAGGAGCACACAATACATAGCCCCTCCTTAGGATTCCTGGTTCACATTCAACTGTGATCCCTGGGACTTAGGTTTGAAATGGAGGTAGTAGCAAATAGTTCATACATTTGCAGTATGCCTCTGGATATCATGAGAATTGCGCTGCTTTCACCAGAATTGTAAGTTGTCGTGTAGCATGGGTAATTTTTTCCCCCTTGCCTGTAACGAGTACTTTTGTTAGTTCTATAAAAATAAGGCATTTTCTTACCTTGGGCGTGAGTTAGGTACACAGGTGCGCTTCAGATGTTACTGGAAGTCCATGTCTGTTTTTCTAGAACATTTTACATTTTCCAGTGTCTACTGGCTTACAGAGTTAACAGGTGCAGGTCAGACCCTTTGCCACAAAGAGAGGCATTTTTCTGGGCAGAGTTGCTTAATGAACCAGATTGTAATACTTTGCTAATTACTAGCCGGCCTCCAAAGTATTAACATCTTTTTTTCTGTTGAAACTCACAAGCGTTAACTTCATTACCAGTTAAATTCCTTGATATCTAATTACTAAAACTGGCATAGCATTGAGAAATGAGTTTTAAAAATCAAAACATACTTAAGGTAATCTGATGCCAAAAAAAGGAGGGAGTGGTTATAAGCAAATTTAAGTACATTTTGAGAAATAGAGCAAACATGTTATCTTTCTGTACGAAGGGTTTATGCACTTCTTAACTCTGAGTTCTTTCAAAATCAGACGCAGGATGATGCGATCAAGGACGTGACCAAACCCCTCTAAATGTCACTTGTACATTTTTTTATCACTACCTCCAGCACCCTTCCAGTTTCCGAGGAGGGGAGAGAAAAGAAAATAGTGAAAGCAATATGACTGGCTAGGTTTGAGCTGCTGTCTCTGCGGACCTTATGCAAAACTACCTAGATATCACCTTCTTGGAATTCCTGATTTACAAGCAACTTTGATCTCTGGGCTTTAGGCCACCAATTTCCACAGAGTAATCCTGCTGGCAAATAAGCAGAGATACTTGCAGACTCTGGGAAGACAAGTGGCAGAGGGTACCTGCTCTGGGCCCTTCCGACTGTCCCAGCTGGGGTGGCAGTGGGAAGTTACAATAATATTGATTTCTTTTTAAGAGCTATTATGACTAGTTAGAATGAATGTCCAAAGGCTTGGCTTAGACTCCTCAAAGTCACGAGTCTTCATTTGTAATCAAGCTTCGGGTAACTTCACCTTGGTGATCGTATGTTCTCTTCACAAAGCAATCCAACCAAGACGTACATGCCTTTATAAACAAATTTTGTAAAAGGAAAAACACACACGTGCAAAACTTTGATTTTTGTCCTTATATACATTGCTCAGGTAGAGAACAAGGTTTGAAAGCCGTTACATGGTGTCTAGCTGGGAACTATCCCATAAGTCCAGGTGTTCCCAGTATACCCACGGGACATGTCCAAAAATAAATGCATCATCTTATCCCCCAAACCTACCACCGTCTTGCATTCCCTGACTTGTGTAAAAGCAAATCATCTGATCCAGTTGCCCAAGGCAGAAGCCCAGGAGTGATCCCAGATGCCACTCTTCCCCTTGCCTCCAATATCCCATCAATCCTGTTAGAATTGTTAACCGCATTTCTCACACCTTCGTCTACATCTCTTCTCCATTCCTGCAACCACTGCCTCCTCTCCTCTCCTCTGCTCCTTCAGCGGCTTCCTTTTATTTTTCACCTGTCCCCTTTCCCTTCTTCCCTCTCCATCCCTCCTTTTTCTCCTCCATATAGTCATCAGAATGGTCCTGGAAGCAAATGTGACCTTATCATTTCCCTGCTTGAAATTCCTCACTTCTCTGTGTATGCAGTTTAGAATCATACTTAATGAGCACTTTGAAATGGAGAGAACCTGTGTCTGAACCCTGGTTTTGCCATTTGTGTGACTTGTCAGGTTACTTAATGTCTTTGAGCCTGTTCGTCCTCAGTGAAATAGGAATAATAATACCTACCTCATAGAGTCGTTGTGAGGACTAAAGGAGATACTGTCAAGTGTTAGCACAGTGCCTGGCGCGTAGTGAGGGCTCCTGTTGGAGCGGGCGCTCTCGCTGTTATCTCTGCAGGTGTCATTTTATGTCACTTCCAAGAGGCATTCGCTGATAACCCTAACTATCCTCCACTTTATAAATACCCGCAATACTTTATTTTCTGCCTTGGCGCTCTGTTTATTCCCTTTGTAGAAATCTTCTAAATCTGTATTTTATTTATTTGTTGACTTTTTGTCTGTCTATCTACTAGAATGTAAGCTCCGTGAGGGCAAGGATGTGTCTGTCTTGTTCCCTGTTATAACCCCAGCGCTTAGCCTAGTGCTTGGCACACAGTGAGCACTCAATAAGTGCGTGTTGAATAAATGGACGAATGATCAAAAGCCTCTTCACGATCTGATGCCCGCCTACTTGTCTAGCTCATCCTGCCACTTTCCCCACTGCACCTTCGGCTCAAGAAAAACCACATCACCTGCTCCTTTGAAGTGCCCCTTGGGCCTCTGTGCCTTTGCACCTGTCGTTCCCTTTGCCTGCCTGTCTACATGGCCAATTCCTGAGCACTGGTCAAGTCACAGCTCCCTCCTCTGTGAAGCTGTCCCTGATTTCTCCAGGCAGATGTTCTTTTCCCCCCTCTTCCAAATTCCCACTGCACTTTGTCAATACCTCCACGGAAGCACTTTACTGTATTGTATTGTAAATTTGTTTGGATGTCTGTTTCTACTTTTAGACTGTAAGCACAGTGAAAGCAGAGATTGCATCTTCTCATCCTCATGTCCCCAGAGCCTAGCGCTGTGCCTGGCACATAACAGTTTGTCAATAAATACTTGTTGAATGAATTAGTGAACAAAGCGCCTTGCAGTTGGAAAAATCTTGCAAGACGTATGTATTATTACAGAAAGGGATGCCCCTGGCGGCTTCCGGGGTAGTTTTTTGTGCTAGAGAGGAGATCTAGAAAGCATTATGTAATCTCTTTGAATAGAAGATGACTTGTTTGAATTTCTAAAATAAGTTGAACAATATAGATCTTCATAAATGATTGCAAAAGATATCAAAAAGCTTTGTGATCCCTCAAATGCTACAAAGTCCAAAATAAATATTTGCACTATTAGTATTTCCATAGTAAATGCTATGCGAAAATGTACAGCAATAAATTTTGAAGCTTTAAAAATGTTTGTGTAAGTTATCTTCAATGACTTAATCTATGGAGAACATCTAGGACCTGTGTTTCCCAGACATAGGGGCTTCAGACTGGGGTTAGGGCCCCAAAGCTTTCAAGCTTATCCAGTGATACTGCTTTCATTTGTTACTGAGACAAATTGCTCAGTCATGCTGCTGGCATGTCTAGCGAACAGAAAGGTCTGGAAGGGTTCTCCACAGAATCATGTGGCGGCCACACTTGACCTCGTGAGGCCATAGCCTCCGAACCTCCACGAAGACTGTCATAGCTCCCTTGTCCTGCCCGCCTTCACTGCTGGGATGCATATGTGACCCCTATATGAAATCTACTTCAGTGGCTACCAAATCCACCTGTGGAGTCATCACATCAGTCAGAATAGCATTAGCTATGGGATTGCGAATCGCAGCAGTGGCTTATCAAACCTGCGTGTCTCAAAGGGTCTGGGGTGGACTTTAAAATTTCCAGTTGCATACTGATTTTTCCAGAAGGGCACATGTAAGTTACTCTGTCAATTATTTGGCTTTTGTTTTTGTGACAGGAGGACACAAGTTTTTATTTCTTCTCCTTTATATAGCATTTTATGATGTATAGAGCACGTTTACCTCCATGAATGGCATGTTTGAATTTCAAGCTACATATAAGGCATGTCATATACGCATGCTATTACCCCCATTTAAGATCTGAGAAATCTAAGAAGCAGACAGGTTTAATGACTGACTTACTCAAGCCGGTAAGGTGCAGAGAGGGGCATTTGCATGCAGAGGGCTTCTGTTTCTAGAACGCCATGCAACCTTCCAACACTCTTCTCCACTCACATCTGAAGCTGCCTTTCTCTCTGTGACAGAGAACAAAACAGTTTGGTTTATCAAGTACAGCGTGACTGTGGTCTGAAAGCTTACACAGGGCAGAGTGACTCTTTATGGGAAACTTGGTTCTTTTCAGTCTGAATAGTCAAAGCTTTTCCAGTGAATTCTTCTGCTGAGAAATCTTTACTAAGATTAATCTTTTATAAGAGGTGAGAAGAGGTGCAGCTTCTCAGTCGCAGAACGTTGGGAGTTATTTTTATCTGAGGGGATTAGCATTTTCTTTCTGCTGTAGTACTTTCTATTTTTTGCTTCATGAGCTTGATGCTGTGAGAAGTCTGGCATCAAGATGCAACTGGACCGCAGGGCCTGGGGAAGGGGCTGTAAAGTGGGGCACGTGCATCTAGGGCTTGTGTAAACGCATTCAGTGGGGGTGGGAATGTTACCGAACCAAACTTGGGTCTGCCCACCCGAGTGCAGTAAAGCCAATCTACTGACACTGGGTCTTGGTGAGGCAAAGTGCAGTGTTTATTGCAGGGTGCTAGACAAGGAGTCTAGGGCAGCTAGTGCTCAAAACACCCAAACTCCCTGATGGGTTTCAGCAAAGCACTTTTAAAGGCAATGTCCCAGGGTATGTGATCAGCTTGTGCACAATTCTCTGATCTGTGGATGGTGAGGTAACAGGGCAGTGTCACAAGGGTTAACAATATCAATCCTTAGGTGCCAGTAGGTATGGGGGCTACATGCTTATGATCATCAGGTAGTTAATTTCTTCCATTTGGTGGTGGTTTTAGCATCTGAAAAACTCAGGAAATCTGTGTCAGATACTATTTTCTAGATACTTCAGAGAGGAGCTGCAGCCGAGGATATGGAGGAGGGGATCCGTCCCAAGAAGGCCCCAAAGGGTCCTGCTCAGTTACAGGAAAGTATCTGACCTTTTATTATTTGTTTTCATCTCATCTGTTTGAGATTTTAATTTTTGAGTATTTAATTAAAGATATAATACATTAGCAGAGTAGTACATGTATATGATTTATAAGTAAATATCCATAAATTGGGGACATATACTTTTGTTTTTGAAAGGGCTTGTTATTATTAAAAGGGTTTGTTATTAAACTCTTACTATTAAAAGAGTTTTTCTTAAAAAGTTAATTAATTAATTAATTTTTTGGCTGTGTTCGGTCTTTGTTTCTGTGCGAGGGCTTTCTCTAGTTGTGGCGAGCGGGGGCCACTCTTCATCGCGGTGTGCGGGCCTCTCACTATCGCGGTCTCTCTTGTTGCGGAGCACAGGCTCCAGACGCGCAGGCTCAGTAGTTGTGGCTCACGGGCCTAGTTGCTGCGTGGCATGTGGGATCTTCCCAGACCAGGGCTCGAACCCGTGTTCCCTGCATTGGCAGGCGGATTCTCAACCACGGCGCCACCAGGGAAGCCCTATTAAAAGAGTTTTGAGACCACTACTCCAGTGCAGGACTCCTCATCTGGGGTTCATGTACCCTGGCGTCAAGGAGCCCACCAACCTCTTGCCATCAAGTGCAAAGTTTTGTGGCGATGTGCCCTTCTCCTGGGCTAGTATCCAGAGCTCCCATAAAATTCTCAATAGGGAATACATATCACCGTTTCCGTATTTCATAAATGGTACCAACCCCCTCCCTCAAAAAACACCCCAATGATTTTTTCAGGATTGGAATCTGCTTTGGGGGGAGTTGTCCTGAATTTTGCTGACTTGACAGATACCTCTTGGAGCAAGAGAGAGCCAAACTGGGGAGTTGGGTGTGTTGGTGGGAGGTTGGTGCCCAGCTGTCAGAGTGCCTTGTTGATCGCAGCATGATTTACACTAAAGAGCCTTGGACCCAACAATAGCTAGTTGTGTGAAAATAGAAACATTTGGAAACTTAAAGGGAAAGATATGAATAGCAGCATGGTAGAATGTTCTATTTATGAAGGGAATAAATGCCTTCTTTTAAAGCCTTTCTTTCTTCTGTCACCCCCAGAACATAAAGTCACTTAGTATAATGTTGTAAATGAGAAAACCACAGGCTTACGGCTATGACTGTTATTTTTAAAAAAATAATATTGTGGCTCTTTGTAGCAAGCCAGATTTTAGTTTATCAGAATCTGCTGTGAGAAGGGGATGGATTAGTCACCTAACCCTGAAAACACTTAACACTGGGGAGAAATGCAGTATTACTCAATGAGTCAAAAACACTCACAACTTTCCTGGAACTTTAAATTCATCCAAGGAATGGTCACAATCTTTGTTCTTCTGAATTTTTTTTTTTTAAATGAAATCCGATAGGCTCCATTGCCATATCCTTAAAGACCAATTGAGAGGCAAGAGGAAATACAGGTGAGAGGTAAAGAATAGAGATAACTCAAAGCACTCAAGGAGATTTCTACCTGGCACAGAGATATCGCAGAGGACATTTGGGGAAGAAACAAATGTGACAATGAAGAAATGTACACTCTCACAAGTATGTCCACTTAGCACTCACTTATTAGTTCAAATAGCTATAAAAATCTTGGCTCATATTCTCAAATAAAAAGGGAAACTTCTTTTTTTTTAAAAAAAAAAAAATTTATTTATTTAGGCTGTGCCTGGTCCTAGTTGCAGCACGTGGGGTTCGTTGCTGCACGCATGATATTTAGTCACGGCATGAGAACTCTTAGTTGCGGCATGTGGGATCTAGTTCCCTGATCAGGGATCAAACCTGGGCCCCACGCATTGGGAGTGCAGAGTCTTAGCCACTGCACCACCAGGGAAGTCCCAAAAAAGGGAAACCTCTTATTTGGTTATTTAACCATGTGATGTGTGGCACACAGAGAAGGTTGGCTAACCCGACAGCCATTCACAGATGTACTGGTGCCACACTTATGCTCCTAATTAAGATCGGATGCCTAGATCTTCAGCAGCCGTTGCTAATTAGTACATACCCAAACTTTAGACTCAGCTTTGAACACTCATATTCAATTAGTCACTGGAAGCCCCACCCAGTTTTCCTTCTCATGCTCATGGTTTCGTATGCTTTTGTTAAGCCCTGCCTGGATTCCTGCAGTGACTTCTATCTGCTGTCCCTGCCTCTAGTTTTTCCAGCTCCATTCCATTTTGCCTATTGCTACCAGATGTTTCGCCTATACCTCTTAGATGATCTGATGTTCTCGGTCATGTTTACAGTGGGCTTCTATCCTTCTGGACCAGGTGTGTATTCCTCAAATGATGTCTGGCCCTTGGTCGACACACCTTACCTGAAGATACTCCCAACTAAACCCCTTAATTAGCTCAGACACTGTGTATTCATTTTCTGCTGCTGGGGTAACAAATTACCAAAGTTTTAGAAACTTAAAACAGCACCTCTTTATCATCTCATAGTTTCTGTGCATCAGAAATCCCAGCACAGTGTGACAAGCCGGTTCCCTGCTCAGAGTATTATGGTTGAAATGGAGGTGTTGGCTGGTCTGAGATTTTATCTGGAGGCTCTGGGGGAGATCTGCTTCCAGGTGCATTCAGGTTGTCCACAGAATTCAGGTACATGCAGTATAGGACTGAGGTCCCCCTTGATGACTGTTAGCCAGGGATCATTCTCAACTTCTAGAGGCTGCCCACGTTCCCTGGCTCATGACTCCCTTCATCTTTAAAGCCAGTAAAAGCGGGTCAAATGCATTCTATGCTTTGTATCTCTCTCATCTCCCCTTCTGCCTCATGTCCCCAAGTCCAGCCAGAGAAAGTTCTCTGCTTTTAAGAGCTCATTTGATTAGACTGAGTCCACCCAGATAATCCAGGATAATTTTTCCTATTTTAAGGTCTGCAACTTTAACTGCATCTGCAAAATCCCTTTTGCCACGGAACCTAATATTTTGATGTTACTAAGAATTAGAGCGTGGACATTTTGCAGGGGCCGTTCTGTCTGTCACATACTGCTAGCTACCAGTAACAGAAAAATCAGTCTTAAGTGGTTTAAATATTAAACGTATATTAAAGACAATCCTAGTGGAGGACAGACACCCAGGGCAGACCATCAGCGCTGCCCCCCAGCTTTGCTTCTGTGTAGTCTTCTGATTCTGGCCTCCCCTCCACTTATTAGCTACATCCTCATCTCAGTAGCAGGATGGTTCCAGATGACATGTTTAGACAGGACAGTGGCCAGAGGAAGAAGATAGACTGTTTCTTCCTACGTCTGCATTTTAAAAGCCCCAAACACTTTCCTCCATACTTCACTGGCTGGATTTGGGTACCTGCCCATTCCTAAACTAGTCACTGAAAAAGGGGGTTGGAATTACCCCAAATGGCTTAGATTAATCATATGGGAGTGATATGGCTGTTAGGAGTCAACCACAATACCTGCTTCAAACGACTCACTATTCTTCTGTGTCATGGTTTCCCCACATTTGTGCTTTCAGTTTTACTTGTTTCTTCGTAAAAACTAGCTTGTTTTTCTCACAATTGTCCAAGTCCTATATTGTCTTTAAGCCCGAGAACATCGCGTTGCTTTCCGGAATGCTTCTCATGCATCCCTCCCTCCGATCTATCCCTTCCAGATAGCATGACTCTGTCTGACACACTGTATGTGACTCCATATGGCGCCTTCCTCAAGTGTTTCTCATCTTAACTAGGTGTTAAGTTCCTCCAGGATGTGAGCAGTGAATTTGGGGGTGAGTTCGTCAATTTAATACCTGGCATTAATTGCAAAATCCCCATTTTCCTCTCCCTGCTGAGTTAGGACACACTACCTTCCCAGCATCAACGTGATAAAAGGCACCGGGTATTGCCAACCCAGAGAGCTCACCTGAGCTTCAGGGTTCATTGTTTCACTGGGGCTTCACTATCTAGGCATGGCTGATTGATTGATTGCCCACATGGCCAAACTCAGTCTCCACGATACTGCTTGACCCAAAGCCTCTACCCAAGTCACACGGTTGGTTCTTTCTGGTGTGGCTAGTCCCTCTTCCCCTAAGACAGTGCGGCATGGTCAGCCCCATTCTAAAATCTATTGTGACCAGGCCTTCCCGTAAAAAGAGAGACTCGCTTCAGGTATGATATAGATTACCTCCCAGAAGCCAAGGGCAATGGCCACTCTTCTCTCTAGGCAAGGCCAAATTCTTTACTACACACTTCATGGTAAGTATTTTAGTAATAACAAATACTAACCTGGTTATTACTAGAGCCTTCAGCAAAGATCGGTGATAATCAAATTAATATTTAGATATGCTATAGAATGATCATACTTGAAGAGCAATTAGCATTTTGTGCCATTCCACTAAAACCTTATTTTTCAACTTTGCTCTTATTATACAGGAATACTTCCTTGCACTTTGTAATGTAAAATAAGCAAGAGTATCTCTCTGTTGCTTTTTCTTCACAAGTTATATAAGATACTTAAGACATAATTGCTTTCTTTTTTCTTAATCTGGAGCAAATAAATGGTGTAGGAATAAACAACAAGGCCACAGACTGAGTAATCATGCAAACACTTTACCTCCTAGAAAGAAAAAGCAATAATCTCCATTAAACTTTAACAATAATAATTATTGCAGCAATTACAAAGTCGTAGGTCTATCCTACCCCTAATTCAATATTTTTTAGACCTTTTAAAAAATCCATCCTTTCATCTATATCACATTAGAACTTTCTTGATGCTAATCTTACGATGCTAGTCATAAAAATCTAGTAAAAGGGATAAACCAATAAGTGAGGTTATAGGACAGGAGAACAAGTCTTGACACATTATTTCTACAATAGAGTCATGATCTCTGGGGGGTCCTGAGGTTCCAAAATACATATGGTCAAAATGTGGATATATCTGAGCATTTTATTTTGCCTTTCATGTAAATGTCACTCTCTAGATGTGAACTGGGGTTGGTGGATGGGTGGGTGGGTAGAGAATTCTTTTTTTTTTTTTTTTTTATAAAGTGGTGAGCTTTCAGCCAGTTCAGTCTTAGAGTCTTTTTTTTTTTTTTTAAATTTTATTTATTTATTTATGGCTGTGTTGGGTCTTCGTTTCTGTGCGAGGGCTTTCTCTAGTTGTGGCAAGTGGGGGCCACTCTTCATCGCGGTGCGCGGGCCTCTCACTATCGCGGCCTCTCTTGTTGCAGAGCACAGGCTCCAGACGCGCAGGCTCAGTAATTGTGGCTCACGGGCCCAGTTGCTCCGCGGCATGTGGGATCTTCCCAGACCAGGGCTCGAACCCGTTTTCCCCTGCATTGGCAGGCAGATTCTCAACCCCTGCGCCACCAGGGAAGCCCGGTAGAGAATTCTAAAGTGCTCCTGCTTGCCTAGAGGATTACACATAATTTTGGTTTTAAAAAATATTTATTTTAAAAATTATATACACTAAAATTTTTGATGTGCAGGCCTGTGAGTATTGACAAAGGAAGAAAGTCATATGTCCACCACCATAGTTGATATGGAAATATTCTATCATCATCACCCTTCCGAATTCCTTTGTTGTTAACCACTTCCCTACCCTAAACCCTTGTCAACCACTGATCTGTTCTCCATGTCCATAGCCTTTTGCCTTTTCCAGAATGCCATATGAATGGAATCATGCAGTATGTAGCCTTACAGGACTGACTTCTTTCACCTAGCATGATACATCTGAGAATAAGTCATGTATTGAAAGTTCATTCTTTTATTGCTGTGGATGTTTGTTTATCCATGGTTATCCATTCATCTGTTGAAGGACATTACTCCACTTTGTTTTAAGATCAAAACTTGATCATCTTAACACATCTTATGGTGGAGAGGATCAAACAAAAGAGTAGCATCATATTCTATGCATAGTGAACTTCCAAATTCAATGTAAGTCAAATTCAAATAGGAGACAATTGCTCTGTTTTTAATCATTCTGCTTTTTGTTTCAGAGAGTTGCACTTTAATATATGCTCAGGATTGTGCTGGATACAGTAACGAATGTACAAAATACTCTCCAAATGCAACACATGAGTTAGACACCTTCTTTGTCCTCTGGCTTAACCCAACATAATATGGGAATGCTGTTTGCTTGGTAATCACAGCCATTGTGGGTCTAAAGAGGAAAAGAAAAAACACTATCACATAACCTTAATGATATTCTTTTGGAATCCTAACTGTATATTCATCTGAACATTTCCCTACCAAGTATTTTGAGTGACATTTTTCTTGTTTTAGCTACTTTCACCCTTGGCAATCAGAATTTCTTTGGCTGCTCTAGTACTAAACAAACATGGATAGGAGGGCTTTCTGGCTGCAACATCTCCTATACTGCTAATCCAGAGGGTAGATCCAGAGGGTGGATCCAGCTGATCTGGCTGGAAAGGAGTGTGTTGCCTGTCTCATCTATCAGTGTGTGACCCTCCTGAATCTCCGTGAAGAGGCAGACTTTCCAGATGAATCTTGGTCAGCAGTTGTCAAATATGAAACTTATGTTACCATAGCATCTCCCTTATTGTAAATTTCAGTTTTTAATTTCTTTCCTTCCTTGTGACCAGTTTCTTTCTTTTGTTGGATGGTTTTGGTGGCAGTTTTGGTTAATGCCTGAAGAAAAATGCTGACTTCTGACTTCACACTCTATGGTGGTGTTTAATGGAAAATTGGCAGGCTGGACTAGTGAACTTAATAATTAACTTTCAGTTTGACCCAATGATGGGCCTTCAAAAGATCCAATTATGTTTAGAACTGTGTATGAAGATACAGATGAGCGGGGGTAAGGATCCATGGGGCATAAGCCCAGGGTCACCCTTGTGATCACATTAAGATGCCACGTAAGGAAGGAAGATGATCTTTGCAGTGACTGGACCTTCTTCCATGTGGTTCTGCTGGCACAGAGGGAAGAGACACAGACCAAACACTTCCAGGAGAAGCATTACTCTGTTTCCTATTACAATCTGTTTTTCTTTCCATGGAAAAGGCTTATCAATTCTTACTGAGTTGAAGAACTCCCAGAAAATCGCTTATGAGATAACATATAATAATGACAGATGTCTGCATACACTCATTTTAGACTCACAATATCCCCTGCAAGAAAGACATTACTATCCCCATTTTGCAGATAAGGAAACTGAGTCTTAGAGGACCTTCATCAAGGCCACCCAGCTGGTGCCAGAGTCCATTCAGGACACCATTTTCACCTCTCCATTCTGTCTCTGTGGATCGGGTTAGCATATTCACAGGAAGAACAGCATGAGGGTGTGCCCCAATTCTAGAGAGGAATGGATTATGTTAAAGTGGGAGAACAACCTTTTTGGCAACATTCCTGTAAAAACCCCAGAACTGAGAGAAATGGCATGAACTCAAATGAGTGGAAAGTAGGGATATTTGAGTGGAGTAGTGGACCTGGGAATGAGAAAAGAATGAGAAAAGGTGAGAAAATATGATTTGAAATAGAAATAGATATATATATTCATTCATATTCAATAATATATATATATATATTTTTTAAACAGGGAATGGTAAAGAAAATTGTAAAGAAAAAGCCTGTGTCAAAATCTGCAAGAAAACAGGAGCAAGAGTCCCATGTTGAAAGAAGCCACATTTAGATATTTTAGAAAATGTTGCTTCTTCAGCATTTTGCATCTTCACTCAAATGGCATGCTTTATTTCTTTAATGCTTCACTTTTCCTAGCCTTTGGTTGGAGAGGCAACCTCATTACCTTCATTTTTTACTGGCTGTCGAGATAGCTCAGGTTCAGATGGGCCAAGCCGAGGTAATGACCCAGGCAGGGTAAATGGGAAACTTTCTGTACTCTTGGGAATAAGTCATCAATGTAATATATTTCCTGAATGCTACATTCTTTCTAAAAATCATATACAAAATGTAGGCAAGCTAGTTCCTGAATTGTTTTTATTCAAAAAAATTTAAGAGGAGCATTGCCAGCTCATGCATCAATGTCCACGAAATACTTAACAATGAAATGTGCTCCAAGAAGCACGTGTTGAAAAGTCAGTGCTGAGTTTCCAAGAGAACTCTTCTGAGGTTCCATTTACCATATTCTTTCAGAATTTTGTCCTGAGTCTTTTCCAGAGCTAGTAGGCAATTCTTGCCCAGGCTGGATGGAAGGGAAGCCTTTACATGGTGGGGCTGCTCTTCCTTCTTTGCTTTTCCCCTCCCTTCCTTTTCCTTCTCTTTAGTCATCACCATGGCATGCAGGGCTTTGTTTCAGGACCTGTTCTAAAAGAGAAAAACAACCTGGCTCACAGACTTGGGCTCTTATTTTCCTAGAAACAACATTTGGTGCTAACATTCATGTCCTTTCTGCCTGCAGTAGCAGCCCTACCATTACCCTCAATTATGCATGGCTGTAGCTTGAGTATTGTACAGGGAGATTTCAATCTCTGCTCTCTGGCCAAACGTGACTAGTGTTTTGACAAAGGACAGAGACAGTTTTCCCCCTATCAGAAATATAACACCTGCATCTACATCATTCATGCTTGTATACACTTGCCTATGGAATCTTTTCCTCTTGCCATGTAATTAAATTCATCCGATACAAAGGTTTTGTATTTATTGTTGGTTCATTCGGACAGTCTCATAGAGTCTCACGTGGGATAACAGTTTGAGAATTTCAAAACAAGGATGTAGTATTTCAAACAAGGTCTCAGTAAAATTCATAATCGCAACTGTTTTTCTTCACCTCTTTTCCATATTCACACATCTAAGTGTAAAGGAATAAGTGTTCCCCCTCTTTTTTGCAACTTTTTCAGCTCTTTGGTTCATCACACCCCAATGCTGTCACTGTTTCTATTACCCTGTGTGTTAGTTTGCCAGGGCTGCCATAAGAAAGCACCCCAAAGTGGGGGGCTTAAACAACACAATGTTATTTTCCCACACTTCTGGAGCTTAGATGTCCAAGATCAAGCAGTCAGCAGGTTTGATTTCTCCTGAGGCCTCTCTCCTTGACTTGTACATGGCCATCTTCTCCTTGTGTCTTCCCATCATTTTCCTTCTCTATATGGCTGAGTCCAGTTTCTTCTTATAATGACACCAATCAGATTGGATTAGGGTCAACTCAAATGACCTCGTTTTAAGTCTTTTACCTCTTTAAGACCCTATCTCCAAATGAGTCACTTTCTGAGGTACCGGGGGCTATGACTAGACATATGGACATGAATTTGGGGGGGGACACAGTTCAGTCCATAACTCCCTACATCCTTGATACCACATCTTAGATGGTGAAGTTTTAAAAATATATTAATGCTCATTGTGCCATCATGTTTTCACTGTAAACCTGATTTCAGCATAAGGCGAGGCTAGAGCCCATGGACTACTTGGGGTCCATAAACATGCTGAAATCATAAAGCAAACTTGTGTCCTACATTATGAGCACACATCCATCAGACTCTTAGTGCGTTTGTAGTGCAAAAAATGCTAGGGTCTAATGGTGGACATACGGGTGGTGTTGTTAGAATAACTTTCCCATAAATAACAAGCACTCTACATTTTGTCTCCACATTCAACACACGCATACACAACATTGTACAGCCCTTATAACGTACCCAACACTCTTTCAAGTGCTCCACGTATGAACTCAGTTAATCCTCACAGGGACACTGTGAGGAAGGTAATATATATTTTTTAACATCTTTATTGGAGTATAATTGCTTTACAATGGTGTGTTAGTTGCTGCTGTGTAACAAAGTGAATCAGCTATACATATATATGTATCCCCATATCTCCTCCCTCTTGCGTCTCCCTCCCACCCTCCCTATCCCACCCCTCTAGGTGGTCACAAAGCACCGAGCTGATCTCCCTGTGCTATGCGGCTGCTTCCCACTAGCTATCTATGTTACGTTTGGTAGTGTATATATGTCCATGCATTAGGCTTCTTTAAATACAGTTGGAGGAGGTCACAGAGAGGATATGGCCACCAGTTGACCATGACATCAGAGGCTTCTCACCCCGTCCCATGTCCTTGGGGTGTATGTTCCACCTGTCTGCTGTTCTCATATCAGCAGCCATTGCAAGGAACAAGTCTTGAGAGAGTAATGTCTGATTGAGACCACCTGGACCATGTATGTGACAACTCCATTAAGGGCTTTATATAAACTTAAGATTCTGGTGGGCAGGTGCGGAGAGTTACTCATCTTGCAGCGGCTCAAGACAAGCCTTGTAGGTAAGTTCTCTTGCTTATTACACCTGCCACCTACCAATCTGGAGTGGCCTGCCTATGGTCACTCCTTGTCCTCTGCATACTGGGGCCGGTTTTGAATTTCACCAGGGGAACTCCCGAGAATGCAAACCAGCAACATTCTATCATTTCTAGTCCAAAAGACAAAATTAAAGGAGAAATTGCATCCTTGGACTGGGGTGGGTACAGGAGTTAGCCAACTAGCACTTGCTTTTCCCGCCTACTTAGCCGCTGTATTTTCTACTTTCTTCTACCTTCCAAGCCCAGAGGACAAATAGAAATGCCTCATTCCCTTGGGCAAAAGGTGCTTAACTAACAAAACACAATTGAAAAGGAAAGTAAGTATAAATCACATCTTCTTGTAATTTGGGAAGATTGGTATTCTCCCAGGTTTTTTTTTAGAAATTATAGACATAACTATGAAGGCTTACAAGTTGGTAGCAAGTGCTTGCTCTGATACTTTTTTAGAACTCAAACTACACATGGGGAAAAGGGATATATTTGAAGGCACAATCAGTGCTGTAAGTCTTAGGACTGACTGCATCAGGACTCCTTGTATATGAAAGTGGGAACCCCTTAGACTGGCAGTAAGGTGGATACATTTGATAAATGCTTGCATACTTATGTATTTCTTTTCCTTGGTTTCTGGACATACTTTTTGAGTGACAACTGCAGTAGGGCACTGGAAAATTTTGTGAATAATTATGACGCTCTATGGATCTACTGAAGGAAATGCATGAGATCTTAATGGGCAAAAGATGGTGTGTAAGCTCCTCATCTGTGGAAACTGTCAATCCAATTATTTCAGCTAGTCACCCATCAAATCAGATCACTGCCTGATCAATTATTAGACTATCAGTAGTAAAGACAGCCTGAAATTCCAAATGGATAATGTCAAGGATAGTGACACTAACAGTTGTTATTTTCATGAAATGGGTAACTGGTTTAGCCACAAGACACGAGTTGTTTAATTACCGTCTATGTTTCTATTTTTGGTGTCAAATCAAGTGTCTAGATGAGAAGTCATCCCCTCTCCCCCCACAGGTATTCATTTTTAAAAAGAAAAAAAGTCACCTACGTATATACCGGCTTAAAATTCCTTCTTCCACAGTTCATAGGGATAAAGAGATTTATCTGCGGTTATATTTCTCAGACTCACCATTTTTCAATAAATTCAGCCTCTTCCCAGGTGTATGCTCTGGAGAGGCTGGCTTTGTTTGAGATGTTAACGATTACCACCGCTGAGGAAAGGAGCTTTAGGGTAGCGATCTTGTAGGTGAGAGTATTATTGCCCAGAGGAAAATAGATTGGAAACCTCATCCGAACTCTTGCCTGCTCAGACCAAGACAATGGAGGACCGATGAGTGGACACTATGCTGCTTCACCCATGGACTGCAATGACCTCTCCAGGTTAGCTGGCAACCCCTTCGGGGAGCATCCTCCAGTTCCAATCAGGTAGCCCTGAGCCCCGGTGTACGACCAGGTGCAAACAAAGCCGCTTTAAACCAGAGATGTCCTGGAAGGGGAGGACCCCTTTAGGTAAGTCTGGGCTGCTTCAAGGATAAGGAGGCTTTACATGACGTTTAGAGGGTGATAGAGCTATTGTTTTGGAGCTGTTTCCAAAGTTCCTTATATTTTTCCTTTGTCCCGCTTTGTGACACTATGTAGATTCCCTGACCATAACTGCGGATCATTTGAATTTCAGAGTACAACCCCAGTTCCTTTCAGACTGATCGACATGGGCTGTCTGCCCCTAGGGGGGTTCATTCCTCATTGCAACCCTAGAATGCACCCCCCAAATCGCCCATCCCTCAAAGTTAGACTTGCAGACTCGGAATCTCAGCTCCCTCAGTGTTCCATGTGCTTCTTTTCCTTCAATCCCCCTGTATATGGGGACAGATCCCTGGGTGATCTGTGTATTACAAATCAAAATTTCAGTTGCCAGAAGTGTGTCATTAAGATTCTTGGGAGAAGCTGACACGCCACAGCTGTTTTCCCCCCACTCGGCGGCAATGTTGTAACTTGTGTCCGCCGCGCCCCCGGCCTCCGTGGCAGCGCTGGTATTTCAACCTAGCGTGACTCAACCTTCTCTTCGAGATGAGGAATGAAGCAAGGCAAGGGGTGATGCAAGTGATGCCGCATCCCAGGCAGCCCGGGGCCTCCACGCAGGGACACAGCTCCCCGTTGCCTTCCCTGTGTTGGAGGGACTGCGGTGGTTGGCAGCTGGCCTAGGGTCTCAGCTGGTACACGGGGCAGGAAATCAAAGTTGCACATTTAAAATGCAAGCGCTTGTTTCCAATCTGTCTGACTAATACAGCAGCAAGCTTAACTGCTGGCGCTCGGGTCATGAGAAATAACGCTGATGGTTTGCTCCTATTAAGACGGTTTTAATTGATGGCACTTGGCAGTGAGATCCCGCTCTCTGCTTTACCGCTACTCTCCACACCCTTTTTGATTCTAAGAAAGCGAAGCAACATTTTCCCATACTTTATTATTTCTTTTCCCCTGGGCCAAACGCCTAGCATGTTCTGAAGGAAATGAAGAACCTCTAGGGGTCAGTGCAACGTAAAAAATGGCCAAGGCTCGCAGCTGAGCTGAATCCCAGAGATTTCAATCACAGCTTTGTCCCTATTTCATCCTAATGAGGGACCGGTCCCATTACTTCCTGCCGAGGCTGGCTCCAGAACAATCTCCCAGATAGCCATTTTCCTTTAATGTAACTTTAAACATGTACAATCAAAGGCAGCTCTAATTTGAAATTCAGGACTGTTTGTGCTGTTTTCAAATATGTTGCTTTTCACCTGTTCTGTTTGAACCTGGAAGGTTGCCCACTGTCCTCTCAAAGCTTCACCCCCAGGGTGGGCAGAAGCCTGTTGGCCTTTCACCTCACTTTAACTCCCCCTTTTTTCCCTTGTAGTAAAAGAACCCGTGTAACAAATATATAACAAAGTGAATCAGCTGTACATATACATATATACCCATATCTCCTCCCTCTTGCATCTCCCTCCCACCCTCCCTATCCCACCCCTCTAGGTGGTCACAAAGCACGGAGCTGATCTCCCTGTTCTATGCGGCTGCTTCCCACTAGCTATCTATTTTACGTTTGGTAGTGTATGTATGTCCATGACACTCTCTCACTTCGTCCCAGCTTACCCTTCCCCTTCCCCGTGCAGGACATTGTTCTTGCAGCTATCTGCCAGTGTAGCTTTTCTTCGTAATTCTCTGTTTGGTCCCCCAGCTCAAAGGTCACTGCTGTGAAACCTTCTCCAACTCATCCAAGTAGACCAATCAGAATTCGGTATTCTCTGCTCTGTGTCCCCCTAGCATATGATATTATACATTTCTCAATAGCACGTGCCATGCAGAGTCCTGATTGGGTGTCTTTTCAGCCACCGAAATTCTAAGTTCCTACAGGGAAGGACGTCTGCTTATTTTTTGAGTCTGCAGCACCTTGCATGGTGTCTAGCACATGGCAGATGCCCATCAATTGTTTTGTGAATGAAGGAGGCAGTGGATGTGCTAAAACAGGAAATGAGTGTCATCAGCGACAAACTGTTAGGATTATGTTTCAGACCAATTCTTAGTAAAGATATTTACAATCTAGAAGTTCTGGGTTTTGCAAGACACAAAGGCGCCCCTAGCCCCACCCACCTGGAATGAGGCACACAGTAAAGATAGTGTCTGTGGAAGAGCTCAGACATGTACTCTGGCCAGACTGTGAGTGTGTGTGCATGTGAGTGTGTGTGTGTAGGGGAGGGTGGTGAGGAGTAGAATAGGTAATTCCCCATAGAATTATCTGTCGGGCAGACAGTTGATAAGCAAAATAAGCATTCCTGGCTTGCCCACTGTCAAATAAGACCAGTTGATTTTTCAGGGGCTGTTTGAGCTGCTACTTTGGGCAAATGTGCAGCACGTGCAGAGGTGTCAGAGGAATGTGGTGAAGTTCTCATCACTGAGTCACGGACAGTCCTGCTCAGGAGGCAAGATTCTTGCAAAGCTGGGTTTGATAAGTAGGGTGATCATGTTTTATCATCTGGACGGAAACATTTTTGAGCATGAAAGGGGGCGCTATTAAGTATTTCACCAGAAATATAGATGCAAAATAGGAGTGTCCCACACACACCGGGACATACGGTCACACTAAGGAAAACTGTCAGATGTTTAACGTGAACTATAAATGTCAGAGTTTCAGAGGAGAATGAAAGCATTAGGAGGTGAGGGGTCACAGAATCTCTGGAGAGGGGCACCTTGTTATAGGACCTGAAGGAAGAGGAGGATTTGGTACGGTGAGAGGAGGTAGGAGAAAATGTTGAAGTGTGGAAAAGGGGGTGAACACAAATATAATGAGGGAAGACCCAAGGGTTTGTATAAAAGAGCCAAGAGCAGATCCATCTGCCTGGATCAGGGGGTTCCCAGAAGGTGGTGATGCTTGGAGTGGAGTGGTGGGGTGTAGAAGCCAGAGGGGAAGGTGAAAGCCAAGCTGTCAGGCTAGAACATTTGGATGTCTTACTCAAGGCCGTGACAGTTTTGAGTGGAGTGATTTGCTCAAAACAAAGCAAATATGTATACATATATATTTAAATTAAGGTTAACTTTGCAGTTTTTTCAGGATGGAGCTGGAGTCTAGATTAGGTCATAAGGATGTTGAGTGGCAGAGGAATGGGAAGAAAGATGTTTGCAAGAGACTTTGTGGAGGGGAAAAAAACAAATGAAATCTGAAGATTTTTTTGCATAGGGGAGGCAAGCAATGGAAAGAGGAAAGATCCAGGGAAAGTTGAGATTTGGATAGTAGGTGACTGGGAGGGTGGTGGCCCCAAGTTAACAGAGAATAAAAAAGTAGATGGAAATGGTTTGGGGGAAAATAATTAAGCTGGGATAATTTGAAATGCTTTTGCTTTTGATGTTAAGAGTAACTACATGCTTACTTTAGAAAACCTGGATAATGCAGGAATTATGGAAGAGAATTTCAGCATCTTGTGATGCTGATGCATCCCATTCCTGGGATATTCCTGATGGCCTATTAATTCTAAAGAAATAGATGGAACAGCAGGAGGGGCGAAGGTAAACCTGATTTCTATGGGAGTTTTTCAAATGGTTTGCCTTCTGTGTTTTAAAAAATATTTCACTCATAAAAATGTGCTTGTTTAAAACTTATTGGTCCCTTAATCTGTGCCAGGCACTGTGGAGGAAATGACATTAAGAAGTAGCAAGGAAAGATTTACAGGTAGAAACTTATGGGACCAGTATCACAGGAATTGTGATAGAGTTTACAGAACGGAGAAATCAGATACCTGAATGAAAAGCCCTATTGAAATATACTCACCAAACATGAATTCCAGTGGTGGGAACAATTAAATACAATGAAGATGCTGACAGGTTGCTTGTATGTTTGAAGTTTATACAACTAAAGATTCTCTAGGGTTTATTCTCTGAGAAGACTGGTTTGTTCCATCCTTAACTAAACTAGTTTCTCCCAGCCTTCTTCTGTTTCCTTCATTCTTGATCTGCGTTCACTCATCAGAACTGTTGTTCTTTTATCAGCAACAGTATTTATGCTGAATATCAGTGAGTCGTGACAAGGCTAATTCCATGACATCGTCTAAAGGTTCTCAGTTGTACACAAGACTGTTGTAACTTTATCAGGCCACATCAGTTTGAGCTTAAAAAGATGCTGACGATAATAGTAAATACTACTCTTCTGGCTCTTTCCTCTCCTCCAATTTCAAAATCTCCAACAGCCAGTTATTTCTAGGGGTCTTCTGAGAATCTCATTTGCTCATGAATAGAATCCTTTTCAGCCCGTGCAAGGCATCCTCATGTCTCTTCTCTTTGACGACACATCCCGACATTTTCTGCCAAGGTGATGCTCTTGGTTCCGGTGCTGCTGCTGGCGGAGATGCTCTGGGTACCAACATCTGCTGATGGCCCTGAAGTTGTGCTGTGCCAACCCCAAAGGGCCCTGCAGCGTTGCCTTGTGCTAAAGCACTGATGCTGCTGAAGCCATTTGATGCCCAGCCCCCTCGATGTGACAGTGCCATGCTGCATGGACAGAGGAAGTGAGGGGACATCCTTTCCCTAGCTTTCTGCCGCATCCTCTTGGTTCCAAGGCAGTGCTACCTTCTGCTTCCCAAATAATACTGAAAATAGATCTTTCAGTTTTTGTAAGCAGCCCTTAGCTTTCTAAGACCCTAACATAGGACCATCTGAGTGAAGGATACCTGCCGTACTCAAAATTCTTCCTCCCCTCAGATTCTAGGACACTGTCATGCAACCAAGTATAAGGGTCTGTTGGCTTCCCGTAGATTCGCTCTTTCTTACCCAGGGTTTCTCCATTTCTCATGTAACTATATCTCTGCAGAGCTGACTTGATTATTCTGAAAGACACCCCTCGATGTGTCTTTAACATCAAGTCAGGATGGAATTATACTCTTCTGCTGGTTCAATAAAGATGTCCCTCTTGTTGCAGGCAAATTTCTGTTGCAGCATCCAGAACAGTGGTGCCTGACATGCTAAACCAATCTTTCCACCAGAGGGCAGATATGTCATAGCTATTGAAACACTCAGGGTATGTTTTGTAATAAAGAAAGACCAGGTTAATAAAAAATGTAATGTAAAAATTATGTTCCTGTATCTTTCTCTATATCTTTAATATTTATAAGCTTCTATAGGGTATATTAGTATGTATAACACTGATATCTATCCTAAGTGAATATGTATAGTCTTATGGTGGTTTTACTTCTACTTTCACTTATAGTGGTTTTATGGACCTGGAAAGGGTATTTAGCAATAGAAATTGGTTTGTGTTACCCCAGATTTCCTTTGAAGCATAGAACATACATCACAGGAGATTTTAAGAAGAAATAAATGTAGAACTAATTGGCATGGCATGCCATTTTGCAAGAACATTTGCTGTCATATCCTAGTTTTGCCTGATATATACTTGAAATAACAATTCTGATATACTGATTTATTTCTACTTCAAGATTTTTTTTTCATCAGCTTGGAGAAGAGCTATGTGCAATTTCTAAGTGGGACTATTTTGATTTTGAGTATCCTTTTTGCCAATTTACTTCTACTATGTAGGAAGTTAAATCATAGTGAATGTTATGGCTGATTTGTGGTTTTAGGGAATTCTCTAAACCATGTAGAAATGGAAGCCTTATAATGGCAATGTGAAGTACAACTAATTATGTATTTCTCTTTGGCTGTTGAGAAAACCAAGGTGTAGAAATTATCCTGAGGCCCAGATAAGGGGAAGTTCTTTATAAGCTTTTATTTGCGCCAAGGTTTTTTAAAAAAATTGGTGCAATAGCATACCTACAATTTTTCAGTAAATATGTGTTTCTAAAAATGTAGAGCTATAGTCTCATAGTTAGTTTCAAAGTTGATACAGTGCTTGGAACCCAAAGGTGTTCTGGGGCTTATGTACTCCCTTTGCCTTAGTTCAAAGGAAAAACTTTACATATACAGCACTATTGTTCTGGAGACATCTCAGGAGGGGGAGAGAGCCAGAGTAAAAGACACTGCCTTAATTTTGCTCGAAGACTGAGCTTGGGTGGCTCAGTGAAATGATATTGCGTGAGATCAAAGCTAAAACCTTTGACCAGCCCCACAATGCCCTGCCTTTTCATTGCTGTTATGAAATACTATGAGGACTTCTCTGAAAAATGTTATGGTAGCTGACTTCCTGCTTCAAATAAAGCCCTCCCCAGCAAAAGAGAGGGTGGGGTTGGGAGTGCAATAGAAAAAATAAAATGAGGAACAGGAAATATTGTCTCAGTGAGTTCCCTTTTTCTCTTGATCTTTTTCCCTCACTGATATGGTTTGAAGACCTCAAAGTCATTTTGCCTGGATGTTCAAGTTGCTGATAAACTGCATAGTATAAGGTATGCTTCTAACCATTATTTTAGAGACTCAGTTTAGATCCTTGCTACTTAAAGTATGGTTCATGGCCTGGCAGCATTGGCATCACCCAGAAACTTGTTAGAAAGCAGAACCTCTGTGCCTCACCCCAGACCCCTGAATCAGAATCTGCGTTTTAACAAAATACAGGTGACTCACGTGTGCATTAAATTTTGATAAGTGATGGCTTAGATAATCCCTTTTTCCTTCCTCTTTCCCTCTTTCTCTCCCTTTCTTTCTTCCTTTCTTCCTCCCTCCCTCCCTCCTTCCTTCCTCCCTCTTCTTCTTCCCTCCCTTTCTTTCTTTCTTCCTTTCTTTCTCTCTTTCCTTCTTCCTTCTTTCCTTCCTTCCTTCCTTCCTTCCTTCCTTCCTTCCTTCCTTCCTTCCTTCCTTCCTTTCTTTTTCTCCCTTCCCTTCCCTTCCTTTCCCTTCTTTCCCCTTCCTTTCCCTTCCTTCCCCTTCCTTCCCCTTCCTTCCCTTTCCTTCCCTTCCCTTCCTCTCCCCTCCCCTCCCCTCCCCTCCCCTCCCCTCCCCTCCCCTCCCCTCCCCTCTCCTCTCCTCTCCTCTCCTCTCCTCTCCTCTCCTCTCCTCTCCTCTCCTCTCCTCTCCTCTCCTCTCCTTTCCTTTCCTTTCCTTTCCTTTCCTTTCCTTTCCTTTCCTTTGTTGTCTGCAACTCAGTTTTCCTCTTCCTATTCTGCCTCTGTCCTGGGATACTCATCTACCTGGTACAAGTGATTTAAAAACTAGAACAACTGATCTCATGAACCTAGTGACTAGAATGCATATGGAGATAAAGTCAGCCAGTGTGCTGCCATTTCCTTCATAGTAATTTTTTTTTTTTTACATAAACTGCAATGTGCAGTTTGCCTTGCATTAAGTAAACTTGACAAAACTCCAACTTACAAGACATAAAATGAGGAAGTGATTATTCACATTGTAAGAGTCTCTGCTTTAGAAGGAGATTTACTAAATTATTTCTTTAAATTGCCCTGGGGTACATTTCAAATAGAATTTGACTCAAATGTTGATTCACAGTCCAATTTCTGAGATGGCATGTAATACATAAATTGAGACCTGATTGCACAGATAGTAGTTTTGGGCATCTTATTAATACATTTCTGAAAGAGCTGTTGACCACCCGTTTCATTTCTTTTCTCCATTTCATTCTAATTTCTTTAAGTCTATAATCTGGAATGACTTCTTGTTATTCATCTACCAACTCATATAAATCTATCACTTCACATCCTTATGAAGTCAAAGACTTCATCAGGATTGAATTAGCAGAGAAGACACCTAAAGATGAATCCCAGAAAAATGACCCTTTAGCGTGATGAATAGTAATAGTGGTATTATGCTTGGTTTGAGCCTGTAATCCTCTCTGGTAGTAAAATCCTGCAAAGGGAAAGCAGATACATTCCTGCAGAACACTGAACAACAGCATAGAACTGTTTCTTGGATCCAGAATGTTATCTACAGCTGGTAAACCACATTGGAACAGACACTCAGATCATCAACTCCTCCATGTTCTCATGCCTTTGTCGAGATCTCTATTATGTTACTTATGTTTCTATAGTGCAATCTGTGTTTTTGATGGTTTCCCCTAAAAGTTTTAGAGGGCGGGAACTTTGTTTTTCTCATCTTTATGCACCTGGGGCCTAGCACATAGGAGTATTTCACACAAGCTTGTTGCATGAAAGACTTGGGAATCACCTGCACAGTTACTGATACCTTTAGAAAGGAACAGGGATTTGACATCTGAGCAAAGTCTATAAAAAGTGGGTGAAACACTGATAGGTTCTCTCTTTTCAGAGAGGCAGCAGTAACATGTTTCATCTAAAATATCAGATACTAAAAATTAGTATTTGACTTAGAAATCGTGACTATATTTGAATATTAATAACTATGAAGCATTGGAATCACTAAAAGACAAGAAGGAGGAGGAGGAGGAGGGCAGATGGGGAGGAGGAGAAAGGGGAGGAAGGGGAGGAAGAAAACTGTGACTGTTTCATTGAAATGCTTTGACTATACAGTTACTCCTGAGACTCTTGTTTATCTCAGTGGCTGACCCCCCCTTGTACACTAAGTCACTTAAGTCAGTACAGAGAACTCCACTTGCTGGAAACCTTGCTTGTTCACATAGGCAGATCAGGTTTTAAAATATAGGACTTCTTTTCTCTAGGCCTTGCTTAGAAAGAAGAATCAGAATCACATCTTTGTCATCTAAGTAAAAAACTAAATGCAAAGTGTATTCTTAGATTAAATACCTGCTAAAGTAACATATTAAGAAGAGGGTGACATTCTAGGATTATTCTTTATGTAGCTGGTGCCTTCCCCACCAGGTACAAAAATCCTGACCGCCATAGTCATTTGGGTCCACCATATTCAGATATCCCCTTTTCATGCTATCTGGAGGTAGTCTTTAATTCAGAAATTTGTGACGATGTATTAGTTCATAATGACTGAACTCATACTTCGAGATGAAAGCAACACAGGTTTTCTATACCCTTAAAATAATTATGGACAACCAATTAAAAGTGATATAGAGTAGGGTTGTGGTCTGATTCTTCCTCTTAAGGAAATGACGAGTGAATGTAAAGAGAAATGGCCCTGTTCTTGTCTAATCTGGACATCTGTCCCACCATTACATAAATCTTGGTTATCCTCTAATGTATTTTTTATACTGTACTTTTTCCATATTTGTGTACCAGAGATTTCGCTTGCTTCTATCATGGCCCTAGCTAGTTGAAAATACTACGTTTTTGTTTTTAAGAAGAGGCCCCAAATTATTTTACTTACAGTATTTTTCCACTCTGTTCCTGATGAATATTACTTTCAGCAAAACTGTTGGTTATTGATTATTATTATCCCAAGAATGGGATAATAGCTATTTGTTCGTATAGTTTTCTCATCCTCTGCTCCAATTGTTCTCAAGGCTTTGGCCATTGGCTCTTGTGTTTTCCATGAGCTACACTTAGTGCTTGGAAGAAGAGGATTTCACTGCTGTTGATGGAAAAATTAGCTTTCTGATCAGAAGTAGAGTTGAAAATGGATCTCCTGTTGGACAGAAATATGGGCACCCAGGTGTTTCCCATGCAACATTAAATAACTCCCTCTCCCAAATGTGTCAGCCAAGTAGAGATTCTCTTTAAAAATACCATACCCAATAACCCATAGGGTTTCAAAATAGAGTTGGTGGCAAGAAGAATTCAGAAGGACAGAATACAAAAGAAGATACAATATAATGGAGGTGAAATGTGGAAGGTCTGCATATGCAATGGTCCAGGAGCACCAGATTTCTCATGAGTGGAAAAGAATAAAAAGGTAAAGCTTCTGCGTTAGTGATTCTTGGAATTACGTGACATGCAGTCCTCTTCCTCTTCCTTGGGAAATAGCTGACCCATGAAGACGTGGTACTTGCTGGGAACATTCACTTTATTCAGGTCTGGGTTTGTTTGTTTGTTTTTGACTTTAAGAACAAACAGCCACATTTTTTTTTAAACATCTTTATTGGAGTATAATTGCTTTACAATGGTGGGTTAGTTTCTGCTTTATAACAAAGTGAATCAGCTGTACATATACATATATCGCCATATCTCCTCCCTCTTGCATCTCCCTCCCACCCTCCCTATCCCACCCCTCTAGGTGGTCACAAAGCAATGAGCTAATCTCCCTGTGCTATGCAGCTGCTTCTCACTAGCTATCTATTTTACATTTGGTAGTGTATATATGTCCATGCCAATCTCTCATTTCTTCTCAGCTTACCCTTCCCCTCCCTGTGTCCTCAAGTCCATTCTCTACATCTGCGTCTTTATTCCTGTCCTGCCCCTAGGTTCTTCAGAAGCATTTTTTCTTTTTCTTAGATTCCATATATATGTGTTAGCATACTGTATTTGTTTTTCTCTTTCTGACTTACTTCACTCTGTATGACAGACTCTAGGTCCATCCACCTCACTACAAATAACTCAATTTCATTTCTTTTTATGGCTGAGTAATATTCCATTGTATATATGTGCCACATCTTCTTTATCCATTCATCTGTCGATGGACACTTAGGTTGCTTCCATATTCTGGTTATTGTAAATAGAGCTGCAATGAACATTGTGGTACATGACTCTTTTTGAGTTATGGTTTTCTCAGGGTATATGCCCAGTAGTGGGATTGCAAGGTTGTATGGTAGTTCTATTTTTAGTTTTTTAAGGAACCTCCATATTGTTCTCCATAGTGGCTGTATCAATTTACATTCCCTCCAACAATGCAAGTGGGTTCCCTTTTCTCCACACCCTCTCCAGCATTTATTGTTGGTAGATTTTGTTTTTTAACATCTTTATTGGAATATAATTGCTGTGGTGTGTTAGTTTGTGCTTTATAACAAAGTGAATGAGCTATACATATACATATATCCCCATATCTCTTCCCTCTTGTGTCACCCTCCCTCCCACCCTCCCTATCCCACCCCTCTAGGTGGTCACGAAGCAATGATCTAATCTCCCTGTGCTATGCGGCTGCTTCCCACTAGCTATCGGTTTTACATTTGGTCGTGTATATATGTCCATTCCACTCTCTCACTTTGTCCCAGCTTACCCTTCCCCCTCCTTGTGTCCTCAAGTCCATTCTCTAGTAGGTTTGCGTCTTTATTCCCATCCTGCCCCTAGGTTCTTCATGTGTTGGTAGATTTTTTGATGATGATCATTCTGACTGGTGTGAGGTGATACCTCATTGTAGTTTTGATTTGCCCTTCTCTAATGACTAGTGATGTTGAGCATTCTTTCATGTGTTTGTTGGCAATCTGTATATCTTCTTTGGAGAAATGTCTATTTAGGTCTTCTGCCCATTTTTGGATTCGGTTGTTTGTTTTTTTGATTTTGAGCTGCATGAGTGGCTTGTAAATTTTGCAGATTAATCCTTTGTCAGTTGCTTCATTTGCAAATATTTTCTCCCATTCTGAGGGTTGTCTTTCATCTTGTTTATGGTTTCCTTTGCTGTGCAAAAGCTTTTAAGTTTCATTAGGTTCCATTTGTTTATTTTTGTTTTTATTTCCATTTCTCTAGGAGGTGGGTCAAAAAGGATCCTGCTGTGATTTATATCATAGAGTGTTCTGCCTATGTTTTACTCTAAGAGTTTTATAGCATATGGCCTTACATTTAGGTCCTTAATCCATTTTGAGTTTATTTTTGTGTATGGTATTAGGGAGTGTTCTTTTTTTTTTTTTTTTTTTAACATCTTTATTGAAGTATAATTGCCTTACAATGGTGTGTTAGCTTCTGCTTTATAACAAAGTGAATCAGTTATACATATACAATATGTTCCCATTTCTCTTCCCTCTTGCATCTCCCTCCCTCCCACCCTCCCCATCCCATCCCTCTAGGTGGTCACAAAGCACCGAGCTGATCTCCCTGTGCTATGCGGCTGCTTCCCACTAGTTATCTATTTTACATTTGGTAGTGTATATATGTCCATGACACTCTCTTACCCTGTCACATCTCACCCCACCCCCTCCCCATATCCTCAAGTCCATTCTCTAGTAGGTCTGTGTCTTTATTCCCGTCTTGCCACTAGGTTCTTCATGGCCTTTTTTTTTTTTTTTCCCCTTAGATTCCGTATATATGTGTTAGCATACTGTATTTGTTTTTCTCTTTCTGACTTACTTCACTCTGTATGACAGACTCTAACTCCATCCACCTCATTACAAATACCTCCATTTCATTTCTTTTTATGGCTGAGTAATATTCCATTGTATATATGTGCCACATCTTCTTTATCCATTCATCTGTCGATGGACATTTAGATTGCTTCCATGTCCTGGCTATTGTAAATAGAGCTGCAATGAACATTTTGGTACATGACTCTTTTTGACCTATGGTTTTCTCAGGGTATATGCCCAGTAGTGGGATTGCTGAGTCGTATGGTAGTTCTATTTGTAGTTTTTTAAGGAACCTCCATACTGTTCTCCATAGTGGCTGTATCAATTTACATTCCCACCAACAGTGCAAGAGTGTTCCCTTTCCTCCACACCCTCTCCAGCATTTATTGTTTCTAGATTTTTTGATGATGGCCATTCTGACCGGTGTGAGATGATATCTCATTGTAGTTTTGATTTGCATTTCTCTAATGATTAATGATGTTGAGCATTCTTTCATGTGTCTGTAGGCCATCTGTATATCTTCTTTGGAGAAATGTCTATTTAGGTCTTCGGCCCATTTTTGGATTGGGCTGTTTGTTTTTTTGATATTGAGCTGCATGAGCTGCTTGTAAATCTTGGAGATTAATCCTTTGTCAGTTGCTTCATTTGCAAATATTTTCTCCCATTCTGATGGTTGTCTTTTGGTCTTGTTTATGGTTTCCTTTGCTGTGCAAAAGCTTTTAAGTTTCATTAGGTCCCATTTGTTTATTTGTGTTCTTATTTCCATTTCTCTGGGAGCTGGGTCAAAAAGAATCTTGCTGTGATGTATGTCATAGAGTGTTCTGCCTATGTTTTCCTCTAAGAGTTTGATAGTGTCTGCCCTTACACTTAGGTCTTTAATCCATTTTGAGTTTATTTTTGTGCATGGTGTCAGGGAGTGTTCTATTTTCATACTTTTACATGTACCTGTCCAATTTTCCCAGCACCACTTATTGAAGAGGCTGTCTTTTCTCCACTGTATATGCTTGCCTCCTTTATCAAAAATAAGGTGCCCATATGTGTGTGGGTTTATCTCTGGGCTTTCTATCCTGTTCCATTGATCTATATTTCTGTTTTTGTGCCAGTACCAAACTGTCTTGATTACTGAAGCTTTGTAATATAGTCTGAAGTCAGGGAGCCTGATTCCCCCAGCTCCATTTTTCGTTCTCAAGATTGCTTTGGCTATTCGGGGTCTTTTGTGTTTCCATACAAATTGTGAAATTTTTTGTTCTAGTTCTGTGAAAAATGCCAGTGGTAGTTTGATAGGGATTGCATTGAATCTGTAGATTGCTTTGGGTAGTAGAGTCATTTTCACAATGTTGATTCTTCCAATCCAAGAACATGGTATATCTCTCCATCTATTTGTATCATCTTTAATTTCTTTCATCAGTGTCTTATAATTTTCTGCATACAGGTCTTTTGTCTCCTTAGGTAGGTTTATTCCTAGATATTTTATTCTTTTTGTTGCAATGGTAAATGGGAGTGTTTTCTTAATTTCACTTTCAGATTTTTCGTCATTAGTGTATAGAAATGCAAGAGATTTCTGTGCATTAATTTTGTATCCTGCTACTTTACCAAATTCATTGATTAGCTCTAGGAGTTTTCTGGTAGCATCTTTAGGATTCTCTATGTATAGTATCATGTCATCTGCAAATAGTGACAGCTTTACTTCTTCTTTTCCGATTTGGATTCCTTTTATTTCTTTGTCTTCTCTGATTGCTGTGGCTAACACTTCCAAAACTATGTTGAATAATAGTGGTGAGAGTGGGCAACCTTGTCTTGTTCCTGATCTTAGTGGAAATGGTTTCAGTTTTTCACCATTGAGGACAATGTTGGCTGTGGGTTTGTCATATATGGCCTTTATTATGTTGAGGAAAGTTCCCTCTATGCCTACTTTCTGCAGGGCTTTTATCATAAATGGGTGTTGAATTTTGTCGAAAGCTTTCTCTGCATCTGTTGAGATGATCATATGGTTTTTCTCCTTCAGTTTGTTTATATGATGTATCACATTGATTGATTTGCGTATATTGAAGAATCCTTGCATTCCTGGGATAAACCCCACTTGATCATGGTGTATGATCCTTTTAATGTGCTGTTGGATTCTGTTTGCTAGTATTTTGTTGAGGATTTTTGCATCTATGTTCATCAGTGATATTGGCCTGTAGTTTTCTTTCTTTGTGACATCTTTGTCTGGTTTTGGTATCAGGGTGATGGTGGCCTCGTAGAATGAGTTTGGGAGTGTTCCTCCCTCTGCAATATTTTGGAAGAGTTTGAGAAGGATAGGTGTTAGCTCTTCTCTAAATGTTTGATAGAATTCACCTGTGAAGCCATCTGGTCCTGGGCTTTTGTTTGTTGGAAGGTTTTTAATCACAGTTTCAATTTCAGTGCTTGTGATTGGTCTGTTCATATTTTCTATTTCTTCCTGGTTCAGTCTCGGCAGTTTGTGCATTTCTAAGAATCTGTCCATTTCTTCCAGGTTGTCCATTTTATTGGCATAGAGTTGCTTGTAGTAATCTCTCATGATCTTTTGTATTTCTGCAGTGTCAGTGGTTACTTCTCCTTTTTCATTTCTAATTCTATTGATCTGAGTCTTCTCCCTTTTTCTCTTGATGAGTCTGGCTAATGGTTTATCAATTTTGTTTATCTTCTCAAAGAACCAGCTCTTAGTTTCATTGATTTTTGCTATTGTTTCCTTCATTTCTTTTTCATTTATTTCTGACCTGATCTTTATAATTTCTTTCCTTCTGCTGGCTTTGGGGTTTTTTTGTTCTTCTTTCTCTAATTGCTTTAGGTGCAAGGTTAGGTTGTTTATTCGAGATGTTTCCTGTTTCTTGAGGTAGGCTTGTATTGCTATAAACTTCCCTCTTAGCACTGCTTTTGCTGCGTCCCATAGGTTTTGGGTCGTCGTATCTCCATTGTCATTTGTTTCTAGGTATTTTTTGATTTCCCCTTTGATTTCTTCAGTGATCACTTCGTTATTAAGTAATGTATTGTGTAGCCTCCATGTGTTTGTATTTTTTACAGGTCTTTTCCTGTAATTGATATCTAGTCTCATAGCGTTGTGGTCGGAAAAGATACTTGATACGATTTCAATTTTCTTAAATTTACCAAGGCTTGATTTGTGACCCAAGATATGATCTATCCTGGAGAATGTTCCATGAGCACTTGAGAAAAATGTGTATTCTGTTGTTTTTGGATGGAATGTCCTATAAATATCAATTAAGTCCATCTTGTTTAATGTATCATTTAAAGCTTGTGTTTCCTTATTTATTTTCATTTTGGATGATCTGTCCATTGGTGAGAGTGGGGTGTTAAAGTCCCCTACTATGATTGTGTTGCTGTCGATTTCCCCTTTTATGGCTGTTAGTATTTGCCTTATGTATTGAGGTGCTCCTATGTTGGGTGCATAAATATTTACAATTGTTATACCTTCCTCTTGTATCGATCCCTTGATCATTATATAGTGTCCTTCTTTGTCTCTTGTAATAGTCTTTATTTTAAAGTCTATTTTGTCTGATATGAGAATTGCTACTCCAGCTTTCTTTTGATTTCCATTTGCATGGAATATCTTTTTCCATCCCCTCACTTTCAGTCTATATGTGTCTCTAGGTCTGAAGTGGGTCTCCTGTAGACAGCATATATATGGGTCTTGTTTTTGTATCCATTCAGCCAGCCTGTGTCTTTTGGTGGGAGCATTTAATCCATTTACATTCAAGGTAATTATCGATATGTATGTTCCTATTCCCATTTTCTTAAATGTTTTGGGTTTGTTATTGTAGGTGTTTTCCTTCTCTTGTGTTTCTTGCCTAGAGAAGTTCCTTTAGCATTTGTTGTAAAGCTGGTTTGGTGGTGCTGAACTCTCTCAGCTTTTGATTGTCTGTAAAGGTTTTAATTTCTCCATCGAATCTGAATGAGATCCTTGCTGGGTAGTGTAATCTTGGTTGCAGGTTTTTCTCCTTCATCACTTTAAGTATATCCTGCCACTCCCTTCTGGCTTGCAGAGTTTCTGCTGAAAGATCAGATGTTAACCTTATGGGGATTCCCTTGTGTGTTATTTGTTTTTTTTCCCTTGCTGCCTTTAATATGTTTTCCTTATATTTAATTTTTGACAGTTTGATTAATATGTGTCTTGGTGTGTTTCTCCTTGGGTTTATCCTGTATGGGACTCTCTGTGCTTCCAGGACTTGATTAACTATTTCCTTTCCCATATTAGGGAAGTTTTCAACTATAATCTCTTCAAATATCTTCTCAGTCCCTTTCTTTTTCTCTTCTTCTTCTGGGACCCCTATAATTCGAATGTTGGCGCGTTTAATGTTGTCCCAGAGGTCTCTGAGACTGTCCTCAGTTCTTTTCATTCTTTTTTCTTTATCCTGCTCTGCAGTAGTTATTTCCACCATTTTATCTTCCAGGTCACTTATCCTTTCTTCTGCCTCAGTTATTCTGCTATTGATCCCATCTAGAGTATTTTTAATTTCATTTATTGTGGTTTTCATCATTGCTTGGTTCCTCTTTAGTTCTTCTACATCCTTGTTAAATGTTTCTTGCATTTTGTCTATTCTATTTCCAAGATTTTGGATCATCCTTACTATCATTATTCTGAATTCTTTTTCAGGTAGACTACCTATTTCCTCTTCATTTGTTAAGTCTGGTATGTTCTGACCCTGCTCCTTCATCTGCTGTGTGTTTTTCTGTCGTCTCATTTTGCTTATCTTACTGTGTTTGGGGTCTCCTTTTCACAGGCTGCAGATTCGTAGTTCCTGATGTTTTTGGTATCTGTCCCCAGTGGCTAAGGTTGGTTCAGTGGGTTGTGTAGGCTTCCTGGTGGAGGGAACTAGTGCCTGAGCTCTGGTGGATGAGGTTGGATCTTGTCTTTCTGGTGGGCACGTCCACGTCTGGTGGTGTATTTTGGGGTGTCTGTGGCCTTATTATGATTTTAGGCAGCCTCTCTGCTAATGGATGGGGCTGTGTTCCTGTCTTGCTAGTTGTTTTGCATAGGGTGTCCAGCACTGTAGCTTGTTGGTCGTTGAGTGAAGCTGGGTCTTGATGTTGAGATGGAGATCTCTGAGAGATTTTTGCCGTTTGGTATTACGTGAAGCTGGGAGGTCTCTTGTGGACCAGTGTCCTGAAGTTGGCTCTCCCACCTCAGAGGCACGGCCCTGATGCCTGGCTGGAGCACCAAGAGCCTTTCGTCCACACGGCTCAGAGTAAAAGGGAGAAAAAATAGAAAGAAAGAAAGAAAGAAAGAGGCTATAATATAGTGAAGTAAAATAAAGCTATTGTAAAGCAAAGCTATACAGACAAAATCGCACCCAGAAGCATATACATATACACTCACAAATAAAGGAAAAGGGGAAAAATTAATATATCCTGCTCCCAAAGTCCACCTCCTGAATTTGGGATGATTCGTTGTCTATTCAGGTATTCACCAGATGCAGGCACATCAAGTTGTTTGTGGAGTTTTAATCCGCTGCTTCTAAGGCTGCTGGGAGAGATTTCCCCTTATCTTCCCTGTTCGCACAGTTCCTGGGGTTCAGCTTTGGATTTGGACCCGCCTCTGCGTGTAGGTCGCCTGAGGGCGTCTATTCCCCGCACAGACAGGACGGGGTTAAAGGAGCAGCTGCTTCGGGGGCTCTGGCTCACTCAGGCCACGGGGAGGGAGGTGTACGGAGGAGGCGGGGCGAGCCTGCGGCGGCCGAGGCCGGCGTGACGTTGCAGCAGCCTGAGGCGGGCAGTGCGTTCTCCCGGGGAACTTGTCCCCGGATCACGGGACCCTGGCAGTGGCGGGCTGCACAGGCTCCCGGGAGGGGCGATGTGGAGAGTGACCTGTGCTCACACACAGGCTTTTTGGAGGCGGCAGCAGCAGCCCCAGCGTCTCACGCCCGTCTCTGGGGTCCGTGCTGATCGCCGCGGCTCGCGCCTTTCTCTGGAGTTCGTTTAGGCGGCACTCTGAATCCCCTCTCCTTGCGCGCCGCGAAACAAAGAGGCAAGAAAAAGTCTCTTGCCTCTTCGGCAGCTGCAGACTTTTTCCCGGACTCCCTACCAGCCAGCTGTGGTGCGCTAACCCCTTCAGGCTGTGTTCACGCCGCCAGCCCCAGTCCTCTCCCTGCGATACAACCGAAACCGAAACCCGAGCCTCAGCTCCCAGCCCCGCCCGCCGAGCAGCCAAGCCTCTCGGGCTGGTGAGTGCTGCTCGGCGCCGAGCCTCTGTGCGGGAGTCTCTCCGTTTTTTTCCTCTGTGCCCCTGTTGCTGTGGGGTCTGCGCTGATCGCCGCGGCTCGCGCCCTTCTCTGGAGTTCGTTTAGGCGGCGCTCTGAATCCCCTCTCCTTGCGCGCCGCGAAACAAAGAGGCAAGAAAAAGTCCCTTGCCTCTTCGGCAGCTGCAGACTTTTTCCCGGTCTCCCTCCCAGCCAGCTGTTGTGCGCTAATCCCTTCAGGCTGTGTTCACGCTGCCAGCCTCAGTCCTCTCCCTGCGATCCGACCGAAGCCGAGCCTCAGCTCCCAGCCCCGCCCGCCCCGGCGGGGGAGCAGACAAGCCTCTCGGGCTGGAGAGTGCTGCTCGGCGCCGAGCCTCTGTGCGGGAATCTCTCCGTTTTTCCCTCTGCGCCCCTGTTGCTGTGGGATCCGCGCTGGTAGCTGCGGCTCGCGCCCGTCTCTGAAGTTCGTTTAGGCAGCGCTCTGAATCCCCTCTCCTCGCGCACCAGGAAACAAAGAGGGAAGAAAAAGTCTCTTGCCTCTTCGGCAGCTGCAGACTTTTTCCCGGACTCCCTCTTGGCTAGCTGTGGTGCACTAACGCCTTCAGGCTGTGTTCACGCCGCCAACCCCAGTCCTCTCCCTGCGATCCGACCGAAGCCCGAGCCTCAGCTCCCAGCCCCGCCCGCCCCGGCGGGCGAGCAGACAAGCCTCTCGGGCTGGAGAGTGCTGCTCGGCGCCGAGCCTCCGTGCGGGAACCTCTCCGCTTTGCCCTCCGCACCCCTGTGGCTGCGCTCTCCTCCGTGGCTCCGAAGCTTCCCCCCTCTGCCACCCGCAGTCTCCGCCCGCGAAGGGGCTTCCTAGTGCGTGGAAATCTTTCCTCCTTCACGGCTCCCTCCCACTAGTGCAGGTGCCGTCCCTATTCTTTTGTCTCTGTTATTTCTTTTTTCTTTTGCCCTACCCAAGTACGGGGGGAGTTTCTTGCCTTTTTGGAGGTCGGACGTTTTCTGCCAGCGTTCAGTGGGTGTTCTGTAGGAGCAGTTCCACGTGTAGATGTATTTCTACTGTATCTGTGGGAAGGAAGGTGATCTCCGCGTCTTACTCTTCCGCCATCTTCCCGAGGACCGATCAGGGAGTGTTCTAATTTCATTCTTTTACATGTAGCTGTCCAGTTTTCCCAGCACCACTTATTGAAGAGGCTGTCTTTTCTCCATTGTATATTATTGCCTCCTTTATCAAAAACAAGGCGACCATATGTATGTGGGTTTATCTCTGGGCTTTCTTTGCTGTTCCATTGATCTATATTTCTGTTTGTGCCAGTACCATACTGTCTTGATTACTGTAGCTTTGTAGTATAGTCTAAAGTCTGGGAGCCTGATTCCTGCAGATCCGTTTTTCTTTCTCAAGATTGCTTTGGCTATTTGGGGTCTTTTGTGTTTCCATACAAATTGTGAAATTGTGAAATATTTTGTTCTAGTTCTGTGAAAAATGCCATTGGTAGTTTGATAGGGATTGCATTGAATCTGTAGTTTGCTTTGGGTAGTATAGTTATTTTCACAATGTTGATTCTTCCAATCCAAGAACATGGTATAGCTCTCCATCTGTTTGTATCATCTTTAATTTCTTTCATCGGTGTCTTATAGTTTTCTGCATATAGGTCTTTTGTCTCCTTAGGTAGGTTTATTCCTAGGTATTTTATTCTTTTTGTTGCAATGGTAAATGGGAGTGTTTCCTTAATTTCTCTTTCAGATTTTTCATCATTAGTGTATAGGAATGCAAGAAATTTCCGTGCATTAATTTTGTATCCTGCTACTTTACCAAATTCATTGATTAGCTCTAGTAGCATGTTTAGGATGCTACTAGATGCTACTTTTCTGGTAGCATCTTTAGGATTCTCTATGTATAGTATCATGTCATCTGCAAACAGTGACAGCTTTACTTCTTCTTTTCTGATTTGGTTTCTTTTTATTTCTTTTTCTTCTCTGATTGCTGTGGCTAAAACTTTTAAACTATGTTGAATAATAGTGGTGAGTGGACAACCTTGTCTTGTTCCTGATCTTAGTGGAAATGGTTTCAGTTTTTCACCATTGAGAATGATGTTGGCTGTGGGTTTGTCATATATGACCTTTATTATGTTGACGTAAGTTCCCTCTGTGCCTACTTTCTGGAGGGTTTTTATCATAAATCAGTGTTGAATTTTGTCAAAAGCTTTTTCTGCATCTATTGAGATGATCATATCATTTTTCTCCTTCAATTTGTTTATATGGTGTATCACATTGATTGATTTGCATATATTGAAGAATCCTTGCATTCCTGGGATAAACCCCACTTGATCATGGTGTATGATCTTTCTAATGTGCTGTTGGATTCTGTTTGCTAGTGCTTTGTTGAGGATTTTTGCATCTCTGTTCATCAGTGATATTGGCCTATAGTTTTCTTTCTTTGTGTTATCTTTGGTTTTGGTATCAGGGTGATGGTGGCCTCGTAGAATGAGTTTCGGAGTGTTCCTCCTTCTACTATATTTTGGAAGATTTTGAGAAGGATAGGTGTTAGCTCTTCCCTAAATGTTTGATAGAATTCGCTTGTGAAGCCATCTGGTCCTGGGCTTTTGTTTGTTGGAAGATTTTTAATCACAGTCTCAATTTCAGTGCTTGTGATTGGTCTGTTTTTATTTTCTATTTCTTCCTGGTTCAGTCTCAGAATGTTGTGTTTTCCAAGAATCTGTCCATTTCTTCCAGGTTGTCCATTTTATTGATGTATAGTTGCTTGTAGTAATCTCTCATGATCCTTTGTATTTCTGCAGTATCAATTGTTACTTCTCCTTTTTCATTTCTAATTCTGTTGATTTGAGTCTTCTCCCTCTTTTTCTTGATGAGTCTGGCTAATGGTTTATCAATTTTGTTTATCTTCTCAAAGAACCAGCTTTTAGTTTTATTGATCTTTGCTATCATTTCCTTCATTTCTTTTTCATCCATTTCTTATCTGATCCTTATGATTTCTTTCCTTCTGCTAACTTTGGGGTTTTTTGTTCTTCTTTCTCTAATTGCTTTAGGTGTAAGGTTAGGTTGTTTATTTGAGATGTTTCTTATTTCTTGAGGTTGGATTGTATTGCTATAAACTTACCTCTTAGAACTGCTTTTGCTACATCTCATATGTTTTAGGTCATCATGTTTTCATTGTCATTTGTTTCTAGATTTTGATTTCTTCAGTGATCTCTTGGTTATCTAGTAGTGTATCATTTAGCTTTCATGTGTTTGTATTGTTTACAGATATTTTCCTGTAATTGATATCTAGTCTCATAATGTTGTGGTCAGAAACGATAGTTGATATGATTTCAATTTTCTTAAATTTACCAAGGCTTGATTTGTGACACAAGATATCATCTATCCTGGAGAATGTTCCATGAGCACTTGAGAAGAAAGTGTATTCTGTTGTTTTTGGATGGAATGTCCTATAAATATCAATTAAGTCCATCTTATTTAATGTACCATTTAAAGCTTGTGTTTCCTTATTTATTTTCATTTTGGATGATCTGTCCAGTGGTGAAAGTAGGGTGTTAAAGTCCCCTACTATGATTGTGTTACTGTCGATTCCCCCTTTTATGGCTGTTAGTATTTGCCTTATGTATTGAGGTGCTCCTATGCTGGGTGCATAAATATTTACAATCGTTATATCTTCTTCTTGTATTGATCCCTTGATCATTATGTAGTGTCCTTCTTTGTCTCTTGTAATAGTCTTTATTTTAAAGTCTATTTTGTCTGATATGAGAATTGCTACTCCAGCATTCTTTTGATGTCCATTTGCATGGGATATCTTTTTCCATCTCCTCACTTTCAGTCTGTATGTTTCCCTACGTCTGAAGTGGGTCCCTTGTAGACAGCATATATACAGGTCTCGTTTTTGTATCCATTCAGCCAATCTATGTCTTTTGGTTGGAGCATTTAATCTATTTACGTTTAAGGTAGTTATCGATATGTATGTTCCTATTACCATTTTCTTAATTGTTTTGGGTTTGTTATTGTAGGTCTTTTCCTTCTCTTGTGTTTCCTGCCTAGAGAAGTTCCTTTAGCATTTATTGTAAAGCTGGTTTGGTGATGCTGAATTCTCTTAGCTTTTGCTTGTCTGTAAAGGTTTTAACTTCTCCATTGAATCTGAATGAGATCCTTGCTGGGAAGAGTAATCTTGGTTGCAGGTTTTTTTCTTTCATCACTCTAAAGATGTCCTGCCATTCCCTTCTGGCTTGCAGAGTTTCTGCTGAAAGATCAGCTGTTAACCTTATGGGAATTCCCTTGTATGTTATTTGTTGTTTTTCCCTTGTTGCTTTTAATATTTTTTCTTTGTATTTACATTTTGATAGTTTGATTAATATGTGTCTTGGCATGTTTCTCCTTGGATTTATCCTGTATAGGACTCTTGGCACTTCCTGGACTTGATTGACTATTTCCTTTCCCATATGAGGGAAGTTTTCAACTGTAATCTCTTCAAATATTTTCTCAGTCTGTTTCTTTTCCTCTTCTTCTTCTGAGCCCTTATAATTCAAAACTTGGTGTGTTTCTTCTTGTCCCAGAGGTCTCTAAGACTGTCCTCAATTCTTTTCATTCTTTTTTCTTTATTCTGCTCTGCAGTAGTTATTTCCACTATTTTATCTTCCAGGTCACTTATCCATTCTTTTGATTCAGTTATTCTGCTATTGATTCCTTCTAGAGAATTTTAAATTTCATTTATTGTGTTGTTCATCATTGTTTCTTTGCTCTTTAGTTCTTCTAGGTCCTTGTTAAACATTTCTTGTATTTTCTCCATTGTGTTTCCAAGATTTTGGATCATCTTTACTATCATTACTCTGAATTCTTTTTCAGGTAGGCTGCCTATTTCCTCTTCATTTGTTTCATCTGGTGGGTTTTTACCTTGCTCCTTCATCTGCTGTGTGTTTCTCTGTCTTCTCATGTTGCTTAAATTACTGTGCTTGGGGTCTCCTTTTCGCAGGCTGCAGGTTCGTAGTTCCTGTTGTTTTTGGTGTCCATCCCCAGTGGCTAAGGTTGGTTCAGTGGGTTGTGTAGGCTTCCTGGTGGAGGGGACTGGTGCCTGTGTTCTGGTGGATCAGGCTGGATCTTATCTTTCTGGCGGGCAGGGCTGCATCCGGTGGTTTGTTTTGGGATGTCTGTGACCTTATTATGATTTTAGGCAGCCTCTCTGTTAATGGGTGGGGTTGTGTTCCTGTCTTGCTAGTTGTTTGGCATAGTGTGTCCAGCACTGGAGCTTGCTGGTTGTTGAGTGGAGCTGGGTCTTTGCATTGAGATGGAGATCTCTGGGAGAGCTTTCACCATTTGCTATGATGTGGAGCCGGGAGGTCTCTTTTGGACCAGTGTCCTGAACTTGGCTCTCCCACCTCAGAGTCACAGGCCTGACACCTGGACGGAGCACCAAGACCCTGTCAGCCCAGTGGCTTTTGGGAAGTCTGAGGTCTTCTTCCAGCATTCAGTAGGTGTTCTGTAGGAGCTGTTCCACATGTAGATATATTTCTGATGTATTTGTGGGGAGGAAGGTGATCTCCACATCTTATTACTCTGCCATCTTGAAGGTCTCCTCTCTACAGCCACATTTAACTGAGCATTTCAGAAGTGAAACTAAATATACACTTGATTGAGTGATTCCCTGGAATGTCAAGCTCCTTTTTGCTTGGGCAATGCATGGATAATTTATGAGAGTGTGTGCTCTGGGCTAAGACCTGGGAGGGAAGGAGAGCGTCTGTGATAGGTCCTCAGCATTTTCTCACTTTGGGGCTTTCCAAGCTGCTTGATCCCGTGGACTTTAGCATAAGGTAGTTCATCCAGGGAACATTTTTGGTGACTGTTGGAGGTCAGACCAAAATTGTTACAAAATGTAGCTCAGGCAGCTGGCAAGTGATAAAACAGTTGATCTCTAATCTTTTATGGGCTGTTTTAATACTCTAAGCACTCTCTTGAAGGAGCTAGGAAACATAGTTATTGACTTTTGCTCCATTTGGGGGAGGTTAGGCTATAGTTGTATTGACAGATGTTTGTCCCCCGGGAACTTGTTGGGAGGAATAAATATATCCCTGGGTCAGACAGCTCCTTTCTCCAGAGGGTTCTAACTAAGGGTGAACATGGAAATATTCCTCAGACTCATGTTTTATACTACAAAGGAGTACTACCACTTAGTTGAGAACGTTGGCTGTTACTATTTCTTTTTCTTAAACAGATTTAGAATCTTTGGGGTTATCTGGTAATTTAGGGTCGTCCTTCCCAATTATCCAAAGATCAGAATCTCTGGCCAAAACCTTAATATTTGTTGTTCTTCTACCTGGAACGTCTTTCCCACCTCTTTTACCTGGCTAGCTCTTACTTATCTAAATCACCTTAGATTAGATATTACTTCTTCCACAAGCCTTAAATATTTTTGTACCTTCACAGTGTTTCTCTCACTTGTAAATTTCCTGTTTGACTGTCTATCTCCCCCACTAGACTGTAAGTGCTGTGAGGAAAAGGCAGTGTCTGTGTTGATCACCAATGGACTTCTAGTGCCCAGGACACTGACTGGCACAGGAAGGAACTGAACAGAGTATTTGCATAGTAATAAAAATTTTTTAAAAAGGAAATCATCCCAACTTCTGGTTCAGCATGGCAGAATTAACACGTGCATTTATCTCTACTTCTGTCCCCCAATAAAAGTTCATTAAAATGCTAGTAAAAAAAAAAAAAAAAAAAAGAATCTCTGGCCATTGACTAGAGTAATTGGAAAAAGCTGTCTAATCATGCATCCACATTCCTTAGCATCTGCCAGCCAATCTAGAATTATTACATTAACCTATGATTGTTGGTCCCAATGTTCAAATTGTTTCCAGCCAGGAAATATTGATAAGAGAAAAATTAACCTTTAGCATATTGGAAGAAGTATACAGCCAGGTCTGACCCATGAAAAAGCAGAGAGGAACACAATGTTCAACTTTAGCACCTTGGGTACTCCCTTTGGGTGTTAATTTCCCTTTTCTGTATTCCCTATCTGGCCTGGGGGTGCCTACTTTTTTTTTTACCATAATGATAGATTGTCTGCATCTTTCCATTTCAATAAAATATATGTATTCATCAACAATTTTAATGGTTGCTTATTATTTTGTTAGATACATATTTTTAACCAAACCTTAACTGATGGGCAATTTTACTTCCAATTTTCTTTTTCTTTACAATGCCTAGATGGGCATCTTCACACATACAATTTTGTATTCTTATCAAATCTTTTTTTTGAAAGGATAGTTTCCTTCGAGTGGAATTACTAAGTCAAAGTGGATGTACATTCTAACATTGGCCCATGTTACCAAACTGCTTTCCAGAAGCTGTCAATTTACATAATCATCAAAAGTACATCAGAGTTCCTTTTCCTCCAAACCTAGCTTGTACTAGTGTTTAGAATTTCTTTAATCAGTTGGAGAGATGAAAATAATTTCTAATTATTTTAATTTTAATATTTGATTGTCAGTGATTTAAAATATTTTTTCATGATTTCTAAGAGTTCTATAGCATTAACTCTTTCACTGAAATTTTTTATTCACTTTGAGTTAATTTTCATGTGGGGTGTAAAGGAAGGGTCCAGTTCATTCTTTAGGGTGTGAAAATGTAGTTGTCTCAGCATCATTTGTTGAAGACTATTCTTTCCCCATTGAGTTGTCTTAGTACCCTCATCAAAAATCAATTGACAAAAAAAAAAAAAAAATCAATTGACTATAAATGTATGTGTTTATGTCTAGACATTCAATCCTATTCCATTGATATGTACATCTATTTTATGCCAGTATCACACTTTTATTTCTTTTTTCTTTTTTTTAAACATCTTTATTAGAGTATAATTGCTTTACAATGGTGTGTTAGTTTCTGCTTTATAACAAAGTGAATCAGCTGTACATATACATATATCCCCATATCTCCTCCCTCTTGCATCTCCCTCCCACCCTCCCTATCCCACCCCTCTAGGTGGTCACAAAGCACTGACCTGATCTCCCTGTGCTATGCGGCTGCTTCCCAATAGCTATCTATTTTACATTTGGTAGTATATATAAGTCCATGACACTCTCTCACTTTGTCCCAGCTTACCCTTCCCCCTCCCCGTGTCCTCAAGTCCATTCTCTAGTCTGCATCTTTATTCCTGTCCTGCTCATAGGTTCTTCAGAACCTTTTTTTCTTTTTCTTTTAGATTCCATATATATGTGTTAGCATACCACACTGTCTTGATTACTGTAGCTTTGGAGAAGTTTTGAAATTGGAAAATATGAGTACTCCAACTTTGTTCTTTCTCAAGATTGTTTTGGTTATTCTTTTAATGATTTGATTAATTTTTCTATTTCTTTTTTGAACTGCCTATTAATGCCTGCAGTTAATTACTTATTCATTTGATTTGTGAAAAGAGAAGTTTTTTTTTTTTTTTTTGAGGTGATCATTTTTTTAAAAAATTGAAGTATAGTTGATTTGCAATGTTGTATTAATTTCTGGTGTACAGCAAAGTGACTTAGTTAAACATACATATATATATATATATATTCTTTTTCATATTCTTTTCCATTATGGTTTATCACAGGATATTGAATATAGCTCCCTGTGCTATACAGCTGGACCTTATTGTTTATCCATTCTATATATAATAGTTTGCATCTGCTAATCCCAAACTCCCAATCCATCCCTCCCCCACCCCTCCTCCCCCTTGGCAACCACAAGTCTGTTTTCTATGTCTGTGAATCTGTTTCTGTTTCATAGATAAGTTCAGTTGTGTCATATTTTAGATTTCACATATAAGTGATATTGTATGGTATTTGTCTTTCTTTTTCTGACTTACTTCACTTAGTATGATAATCTCTAGGTCCATCCATGTTGCTACAAATGGCAATATTTCGTTCATTTTTATGGCTGAGTAGTGTTCCATTGTCTATATATATACCACATCTTCTTTATCCTTTCATCTGAAAAGAGAAGTTTCTTAATCTCTCTTGGTTTTGGGGAATGACGTGAAATGACTTTGTGATATGGTACCCAGCACAGCACTTTGGGCATTATCGGTCTTTTATTGACTTTTGTGTGAAAAAAAATCTGGATCAGTCAAACCTGTGAACAGAAAAAAAAATTAGACTTTATTTACTACCATGAGCAAAACCACCGTAAGGCAAAATGGCTTGAATTGAAAAGAAACAGGTACAATCCTTAAAAACATAGACTGCCTCAGTCAACTCATCAGTAGTTTCTATATAAGAGAGTGAAAGTATTCCAGGATGTGCAATGATCCATTGGTGTGTGGAAAAATAACATTAACATTTATTTTTTATTTTTTTAAAGGAATTAAATTTTTTTTAAATTTATTTTTGGCTGCGTTGGGTCTTCGTTGCTGCACGCCGGCTTTCTCTCTAGTTGCGGTGAGCGGGGGCTTCTCTTCGTTGTGGTGAATGGGCTTCTCATTGCAGTGGCTTCTCTTGTTGTGGAGCATGGGCTCTAGGCGCTCAGGCTTCAGTAGTTGTGGCACATGGGCTCAGTAGTTGTGGCTCGTGGGCTCTAGAGTGCAGGCTCAGTAGTTGTGGCACACGGGCTCAGTCATTCCGCGGCATGTGAGATCTTCCTGGACCAGGGCTCGAACCTGTGTCCCCTGCATTGGCAGGCGGATTCTTAACCACTGCGCCGCCAGGGAAGTCCCCATTAACATTTATTTTTAAATTAATTTCATCACATTAAAAATATTTATTTTTCCTGTGGTTTAGAATATACCAATACAGTGATACATGTATATATGTTCTAATAAAACCCCCTATATTAAAAGCATATGCTAAAATACTTTTCCTGATAGTGGTGAAACGAAGGAAAATTGGAGGCCACTGGTCTGATTTTGTCTTAGGCTATCTCTTTTAGGCATTCTCACGCATTTCCTTGATTTCTGGGCACATCTTCATACTGATTTAATTTCCTCGTAACTTGAACCCAGTTACTTGGCAATCCAAGTTCACTTCTTCCTGGTTAGGTGGGTTGTTGTTGACGGTTGAACTTTTGGGCTCCTACACATGAATGGTTGTTGGGAGACTCTGAGTCCCGACTACAGGCGAAGGTAGCTCTGTTTGTAAGAGATAGAACACATTGTAACATTATATTTTTATATTATATAATTGTAATATCTTGTTATAATGTTGTATCTAATGCACTTTTAGCAAATTATTGGCACCTACAGACCTTTTCCATCATCACTGGGCAAGGCTAACCCAGCTTTTTTTTTATGTGGGCGTAAAAACTGGTGGGTCATATAATTTCCAAACTCAGAATGCATATTTTGGAGACCATATCCTTTAATCTCATAAGTACATTCATAGAAATTTATCAGAGATTTTGAAACACTCCAAAACATTATCAGTGGTTATCATCCAATTAGTGGGATACATTTTTTTTTGTTTTCTGTGTATATCTTCAGAATTTTAAAACTTTTCAATAAAAAGAACTTTTAAGTTAGAAACATTCAATTAAAAATTGGATGTTTTGAAAAATACAGCACGAGGAATAACTGAATAGCAAGTCACCACTGACTAACACTACAAGTCATCAGGTACACATTTTACGTCTGGGCTTTGCTACTTCCTACCTCTTTGACCTTGGACAAGAGACCTCTCTAGACCTCACTTTTCTCAGCTCTATAAAGGGGACATTTACTGAGCATCTACTGTATGCCAGCAACTATTTTCAGTGATAGAGATAAAGCAGTGAACAAAACAGACAAAAATCTTTGCCTTCTTAGAACTTACCCTCATCTACTTTATCAGCTTGTGAAAATTAGAGTTAAAACATGTAAAGCAATTAGAACTATGGCTGACATAAAGAAACTATTTAATATATATTACAATTACAATGATTGTTATTGTGAGCACTGCACACTTTTTTAATGGCAAAACGAGAGTTTAGTAGCAGATAGCTGAATTAAAATCCAATACGTGAAAGGTTAATATTGGTAAGTCAGGACTTGACTTCATTGAATATGTGTCAGGGCCTAATGAATGATTCATATGAGGTCATTGTGTCATATTAATTAACCCAATTGCTCTGTGGACCCACAAACTAGGTACAGGATGGATACTAAGAAATTCTTATTCCTCTGAATATAACGTAAATCAGGGGACTCGGGCATTTCAGTGGAAAATCTTCCCATCACTCAAGCTAGTACCATGGGATACTATAAAATCTATTCTGTCCACATTCTCCCTTACATACATTTTGAATTGCATCTGTTTCACTTTCTTATTATGGCATATATGTGGAACACCTCAGGGGAGAGAAATCCTTCAAGAAAAATGATGGCCCGCAAAGTTGCCCCAGGGGAAAAACAAAACAAAAATAAAAGTTGTCTTTGAAACATCTGTCAGCAAGCATCTTCCTATGTGCCAGTTATTGTAGAGAATTGTTTTCAAAACCACGCACAATTTTTTTTTTTTTGCCATCTCTGAGTTCAATTTGAGTGGCTTGAAGTTCCTTGTATAATTATTTGTAAAAGAATTAAAGAAAAAGAAACAAACCCTCCCCACTGCCATATCCACTTTTCTCCTTTTCTCTACCAATTTTGCCCATCTTCAGCTTCATTGAAAATACTACGTTTTCAGGTTTTATGTCTGACTCAATGCCCTTGAGAGAGTTCTGTGAAATTTAAAGGCTATCATAAAACTTTAGGGTCTCGTTATTGTTTATAACAAGCTCTCATTGGTTGGCGGAAGGTCACTACTGCTGCTGAAGTAATCTTTTCCTTCTTCTTCAGAAAAAAATATCTAAGCTCTGATGACAAGAAAATTAGATCATAAAGGAGAAAATGGGACAGTATGGTTTATTTTGTAAGCAGTACCTACTTAAGAGATACATTGTTTAATAGGAATTTTATAGCGCTTCTAGCTATATTCCCTTCTGTCATATTTAGTGAGGAAGTTTACAAGGCAAAACATTAAACACCTTCAGGTTTTGCCTCAGGCTTCATGTTTGTCTGGCATAGATCTCAGCGAAGGTCAATATTACTATTTTGTTTAGAGTTTTGTTTAAGGCAATGAGTGGAGAGTTATTGAAAAGGCATCTTTAAACAAGCCTTATAGGCAGGATTGTTCTATTTTAAAAGGTAGAAATGAGGTATAATTTTGTTTTTTGAACAAAATTAGTTGGCAGAATGCCAAGAATATTGAACAAGGAGTCAGAGTTGCTAGATTCTAAGTATGGCTTTTTCTAGCTGTGTGTCTTTGGGCAAGTTGCTTAACTTCTCTGGGCTTCAATATACTTAGACATAGAATGAGGGCATTAGGCTGCATCACTGGTTATTAAATATTTCTGGTTACAGCTCACAGTAAGAAATATATTTTATATTATAAAACTGTACATATATACATATATGAATAGATATATAAATGTAAATTAAAATTTTGCAAAAAAAATCACTCCTGCTGTGTCTGATGCTCTGATATCCTCTAATTCATTTCATTCCATTCTATCTCATTTAGAGCAAAATGCTGGTTGAGACTCACTGAATTCATTTCACTCATAGGTGGTTGCAATCAAGTTTTATCAACACTGGGCTAGATAGTGTTTTTTTTTTTTTTTATAAAGTTGGTTTCCATTTATTTCTTTGGATTGTGTGCGTGTGTGTCTGCATGTGTGTGCTTCCTTTTTTAAAAAATTTATTTATTTTATTTTTGACTGTGTTGGGTCTTCGTTGCTGTGCACGGGCTTTCTTTAGTTGCAGTGAGCGGGAGCTGTAGGTGCGCGGGCTTCAGTAGTTGTGGCACGCAGGCTCCGTAGTTGTGGCACGCAGGCTCAGTAGCTGTGGCACGCTGGCTCTAGAGCACAGGCTCAGTAGTTGTGGTGCACGGGCTTAGTTGCTGGCGGCATGTGGGATCTTCCCGGAGCAGGGCTCAAACCCGTGTCCCCTGCATTGGCAGGCAGATTCTTAACCACTGCAGCACCAGGGAAGCCCTAGATAGTGTTTAAGGTCTTTTTTAGGCAGAAAAACTCTAAAGTAGAATAATGAGGGATCATGGAATTGCTGCTAAGTAAGAAAATACCTCTTCCCAGTGAATGAATAGCTCTTTCCTTTTATGAGATTTGTCAGCATATTTGAAGTAATCAAACTAGATTTTGCCAGATGAGAATGTGATTTTCTGCATCTTCCGTTTGGTGGGAGGCATGTTAGCTCCTGGAATCCTGGGTGTTAGTGGCTGCCCAGTGGCCACCAGACCAGCTTTAGATGAAATCCTGAAATGGGCCACATTCATTTGCAGAATCTTCTGCTCTTCCCCTTTAAGGCTCCTCCTCCAGATTCCTGCTTCATTCTAGAAGGTCCAAGAGATAGACATGGTTACTCTATAATGCAGGTAGGCTTGGGTCAAGCGTGTCCTTGGGAAGCCAGTTCAGTTCCAAGCTTGTTTACGTTGGACGATTTAGTAGAACAGAGGCTGAATTTCACCAAGTTATGCAGGTACTTCTCATTTTTCTCTGTGTAAGCCTTTCTGTCACCATTTTTACTGTTGGCTTATTTTCCTTAATTCTTGGAGCTATTTTAATCCATATCACTTGTTTCTCAGGGTTCCAGAAGAGTTCATGTGTATGCCATGCTAAAAGCATCTAATGAGATTGAGACATGGTGATAAAAGAGAGATACAGGTTTATTTACTCCTAGGGAATATTGTGAATCTCTGATAAGTGGATCTTGGATGCAGTATTGACTGTACTTACCTGACCGTGAAACCCTTTTACAGTCTCTAGACTGTAAGCCCAGTAAGGGGAGGGAGCTTAGGGGTTTTCTTCAACGCCTGACACGTATTCACAATCATTTGTGGCATGAATGTTGCTGAATGTAAATGATTTGACTGCATTACCATATCATTGAAAAGAATGAGACAATCTTTTTTTTTTTTAATTTTTTTTTTAGAATGGGACAATCTGAAGGCAGTTGTCTGTGGAAATACAAGAAAAGTGGTGTCTTAACAGCACAGGTTGGACATGTCCAGCTGGGAGGGTTTTAGCCTTTGAGTATTTCTGGTCCCAAGAATAAGGCTATACTCGTACTGGAGTTTAATGTAGAGGATTCTGGATTTTGAGTATTGATGCTTCCACTGTATGAGATGAATGTGTCAAGCCAGACTGGTACATTAAATATTGAAAGCATATACTGCTTTTTTTCTTTTTTTTTCCAGATTTGGCCTTATCTTGGTTGTAGGTCTACATAAAGGATTAGTGGGCTAGTCATGCTACATAAGTATTTACTGTCCCTGTGATGGCAATTTCTTCTTGCAAATGAATTCTTTTCCATTTCAGTGTCTACCTCAAGCTTGTGTTTGCTTTTAGCTATTTTGACTGTTTCTCCTGGGTCCTGGGGAGCGCCCCTGGACACTGATGGAAACTATCTACTGTTGCCTTAAAATGGAAGTTCAGATCCTACCAACGTCTCTAAGATTATTTCCCTCCAAACCGATTTAAGATCTTTCAGAATCATTTATGCCAGACACATTTATATACCTTTAAAGTAGACCAGTGTTTCACAAAGTGTGGGCCCTGCACCATTTGCACTGGCATCACCTGGGAGCTCTTGGAGATACCTTGGAAAAGAATTAAGTCACATAAAATATGTGATTTTTTTTTTTTTTCTGCTGGGAAAAAATATCCTAGGAGTTTACAGTGTTCTTCCTCAGAACTGGATATGGCTTCCTAGACACTGGTGACCTAAGAACTGAAAGGACAAGATATCTGTCCCTACACATCCAACATACAGTGGTGGAGCATCTGATCTTCTATAGATATAAACCCACCTTTCCTGTTTTCCTTCCCCCAGGACACTGCTTCCCTGGTGAGAGGCTGGAAAAGTGAGTAATTTAAGAAAAGGTGTTAATGGCTGAGAATGGTCTACTAAATTCTCTCTTCCAAACGATTGCCTTGTGAACAGTGTTGTTCTCTATTGTCAAGCAAAGGAATGACTCATGTTTGAATTTTAGTTCAAGCCTTGAGGAAAATTTCTGGAAAACTTCTGTGTAAGAGACTGCTAACTCTTCCAGGAAAAAGGCTGGCCCTGCCTGGGAATTTCAGGGACAATGGGATTTCATGACTCATAGACAACAGCAAAATTGTGGTAACTAACTAGTTTTACCCTCTTACTACTATTTGGATGAACCAAATACAAAATTTAAAAAAATCAACATGTTGACTTCTCTGCTCAGACTCTTGTCAGGAAGAGTGATGTGCATTATTGCTGAAAGCAAGGATTGTGCAATAATTATAATAATAATAGTAACAATGCTTAATTTGCATGGCAAGTTACAAGTTGACAGATTGTGTATATATATATTGTTTATATGTAAACATGTATATACATGTATTGCTTATACATTTAGTCATATTTAATCCATCTATCATGTACATATTATTCTCATTTTACAAGTGAGCAAATCAAGGCTAATTTAATGTGACTTGCCCATCTAAATGCCTCTAGAATGTGGGAGAGTTGAGATAGCATCATTTTTAGGTAAATGCCAGGCTTATGTTGCTACTTAAGTATGAGTTTCTTTTTTTCTTAATTTTTGGCAAACATTTTAGTAAAGTATAGCATATATAAATACAGTGTTCATATGAAGAGTATTCACAGAGTGACCACAGCCCCCAGAACACACCCAGTCCCTTAGGGGCCCCTCTCCTGCCCCGTCCCAGGTGTTGGGTCTCCCCACCTCGGCCACCAAGAAAAGCCATTGTCCTGTCTTTTGACAGCATATACTACATTTGTGTGTTTTCAGACACTATATAGTTGAAATCATAAAGTGTGTACTTCCTTGTGTGTGTATATATATATATATATATATATATATATATATATATATATTAAGGAAATATTAGAAGCTTATAAATATTTCTTTAGTGGAACGTGCGTATTATCCAGATGATGTTAATTGGTTCCAAGTGATGCACTGTTCTGCTCTCCCCTGATGAGTCAAGAAGGCTGCCTTTAGATGAAGATGAATGTACTTCTGTCAAAGGGAAGTTATGCTTGATTTGGAGCTCTGTTTGACCAGGTCAATTAATCAGATTGTACAGGTAAAACCTTGCCACTTTCAGGAATCATTGCAGCTGGTATTAAATTATAGAGTCTAGTCTTGGTGTTTATGAATAACTCATAATAAATAAATAGACATAGCATTTTTACAGAGTGACTAATAGAGTTTGACTTATTCCTATGGGCTGATTTAATGTGTTCAATCAGCTGCCAGGAATGAGTGCCAGAGAAGAATTGCCAGCGAACAAAGTCAGGAAGAGGTGTTTCTAATAAGGGAGGATAGGGCCTTGCTCTTAACGGATAAAACCCTCAGACCTTTTATATAAACCAGATGGGTTTCATCAACTTGGAGACTCTCCTCATCCGCTGGACAGTTGGCTTTAGCAACCACACAGTTTGGTTTTCTTTTCTTTTTTAAAAATAATTAATTAATTAATTAATTATTTTATGGCTGCATTGGGTCTTCGTTGCTGCGTGCAGGCTTTCTGTAGCTGTGGCAAGCGGGGCTACTCTTCGTTGCGGTGCGCGGGCTTCCCATTGCGGTGGCTTCTCTTGTTGTGGAGCACGGGCTCTAGGCACGTGGGTTTTAGTAGTTGTGGCATGTGGGCTCAGAAGTTGTGGCGCACGGGCTTAGTTGCACTGCAGCATGTGGGATCTTCCCGGATGAGGGCTTGAACCCATGTCCCCTGCATTGGCAGGCAGATTCTTAACCACTGTGCCACCAGGGAAGTCCCCACAGTTTTGTTTTCTGATGTATCTAGAGAGCTACCATTATGGTTTAAGAGAAAGCCACAACAGATTCGATCTCAGTGCCTCAGTTTCCACATCTGTGAAATGGGGCTGATGATTAGACCTGCCTCCTGCTATTATTGCGAGGGTTCAGTAAGACAGTACATGGTTTGGAATAGTCCCTGGTGCATAGTAAGCACTCAGTTAGTATTAGCTAGTAGAGATGGGCTGATGTATACTAGAAGTATGGCTGCCCGCATGGTGTCTTTTGAGGGGCTCCAAGAGAGTTCCATCTACAAAAAGAATTTGTGAAAACCCCCATCATCCGTAAGAGATTTCCTATTGGTTTTGCTAAATGTCAGGGCAACACCTCAGAGGGCAAAGATGTCAGACTCCCTCAGTCTCTTCTGACACGTCTACTCCTTCTTCCTATGCCCTCTCACTATTCTGTTACATTGACACATTTAATATTCACCACAACCCAATGAGGTAAATCTTATGATTGTTCTCACTTTATAAGTGAGAAAACTGAGGCACAACAAACAGGTTAAATAACTTCCCAATTTTACACAGCATGTATATGGCAGCACTAGGATTCATGCCTGGGATGGGCTCTAGAATTTACTCTTCTCATCCACTCTGCTGCCTGTACCCTTTCCAGCCCATCCTCCCCTCCCCTCTCCCTAGTGTTTTCATACAGGGTCCTCACCTTGGCCTCCCAATGATTCTACCTGCCTGCATTCTTGCCCTTTCCAAACAACCCCCCACACTATACCTACGGTAATCTTTCTAAAATATGACTCTGATCATATAACCCTGTCCTGCTAACATTCTGCAATGTTTTCTCCAAGCCTGAAGAGTCAAGTTTGGAGCTCTCATCTTTTTTTTTGAGTTTTATTGGAGTATAGTTGATTTACAATGTTGTGTTAGTTTCAGGTGTACAGCAAAGTGAATCAGTTATGCATATACATATATCCACTCTTTTCAGAGCTCTCACCTTGCATCTCTGACCCTTCATGGCGATGGGGTGCTGGTTTCTACCCCAGCAGCATTGCTCCCCAATCCCCACTTGCATCCCAAGGTTTTTCCAGATTGACCCTGAGGCTCTCAAATTTCTGAATTAGCACAGTCTTGCTTCCTCCTTTGCTTGCAAAGTCCCTCTCCTCTTTTTGTTGGACTGGATCTTATATGTGCTTCAAAATTTGCCTCCTTCCCTAGTTCCCCACTCCCTCCCAAGTCTGGGTGAAGGGGCTTTACTGCCGGCTCTCACAGCACAGGCTCCCAGACCCCTGCAAGGCTCTCCAGATTGAGGCACTGCCTACACGCTAATGAACTTTCCATTTCTTGTCTTTCTGCTCCACTAGACTTTGAACTCTGTGTAGGCAAGGACTGCTCTTATTTACTTTTACATTTCCAGCCCATTGCCCAGCCCACAGTAGTGCTCAATCTGATGAATGAATAAATAAAAGGATGGCATACAGAGAGCAGGGCCCTGGGGCAGTGGGACTGAGAATGGGTAGGGCTTGACTGATGGAAGAGGAGGGGTACATTACCAGGGGCACATCAGGGGGCACATTGCCTGTAGTTGGGAGAATTTAACGGAGGGCAAGACACAATTACGAACCAGTCAATGGTGTGACCAAGGGATGCAGAGAAAAGCCCTATGAACTGTGTTGCTGGTATCCCAGTGCTCCTGTGGTCAGCCATGACTTTTATTTTTCTTTTATTTAAATACACCCCATGGCCTCATCCAAGGTGGTTAACAATGAAAAAATCAGTCTCACCGTTTTTCCTTCCTTTCTCCCTTCCTTCTTTCTTTCCTTTCTCTTCCTTCCTTCTTTTATTAAAATGACCTTTTAAAACTTACAAAATGAATATGTATGCTTTGTTGAAAGTAAAAACTTAACAGATAAGCCAAAGTTTGGAAAGTATTACTGTATTAGTGTCTTAGGGCTGCTGTAACAAAGTACCATACATTGGGTTGCTTTATTAAAACAACAGAAATTAATTTTCTCACAGTTCTGGAGGCTAAAAGTCCAAAATCAAGGTGTTGGCAGGATGCCCCTTTGACAAGGATTTCAAAGGGAAACCTGTAGGGGAGAATCCTTCCTGGCCTCTTCCTAGTTTCTGGTAGTTGCTTGTTAATCCTTGGCTTTGCTTGACTTGGAGCTGCATCACTCTAATCTCTGCCTCTGTCATCACTTGGCATTCTCCCTGTATGTCTTTCTTCTGTGCCTCTCTCCTCTTTTTCTTTTTTTTTGGCCCAGCCTCATGGCATGAGGGATCTTAGTTCCCTGACCAGGGGTGGAACCCACGCCCCCTGCAGTAGAAGCTCAGAGTCTTGACAACTGGACTGCCAGGGAAGTCCCTCTCTCTCTCCTCTTCTTAAAAGAACAGCAGTATATTGGATTAAGGACACACCCTCCTCCAGTATAACTTTCTCTTAACTAATTACATGTGGATAGACCCTATTTCCAAATAAGGTCACATTCTGAGGTCCTGGGGGTTAGGACTCCAACATCTTTTTGGGGGACACAATGATTCAACCAGTAACAATTATATTTCTATGCCTCAGATATAATCACTGGTAATATTTTATCATATATTTTCCCACATCTTAAAAAAATGCATATCTATCTATATCTATACCTATATCTATATATACACACATACATATGTATCATATATTTTCCCACATCTTAACAAATGCATATATACATATATGCAATTTTTAACTAAAATGAGATGATACTGTGTATGCTGTTTTGTAAGTCTGCTTTTTTGTTTTTCTCGGGGTTTTTTTGTTGTTGTTGTTGGTTTTTTTTCCAGTTAATGATCTAAGGAGATTAACTTTTATTATCTGATTTCTTTTGTTTCACTTTGCAACCCTTGTTTTCTGGATTATTTACTGTGGTTTTTAGCCATTATATCTGAAATGTGATCCTATAATGCTTTTTTGAATTGCTAAGCCTATTTTCTGATTATTAAGGAAAGTTGTTGGGTTCCCTATGGGTACAAAAAAGAAAAAAGAAACAGATTTAAAGGCCCCATTTCATTATGCATAATCCATGTAAGCATGTTTTCTGGACATTTTTGCTTTCATTGACATTCTGAAATTGAAGGCCAGGCTGAGCTTCTACTCTCCACCCCAGTGGAGGAGGGCTGAGATCAAGTGTGACTCTCGTCTGAATCTCTCCGATTAGATTCAGTGAGCTTTGTGCCTAATGAAAAGTTTCATCTAAAGGCTCATTTGTTCAGAGGAACTTTTTCTGAAACTTTCTTTCCTCTACCTAATGCAGAAGTCTGCAAGGAAAATACAAAAGAAGGAAGCTTTGCTGCTTAAGCATAATTTAGATAATTGTGCAAGTGAACTAAAATAAAATGAGACACATTAGAAAAGAGAGGATCTTATCTAATCTTTATTTTCCATCTTTCTCTCTCCCCCTTTCCCCTTTTCACCTGACCCTGGTGCTTTTTAGAAATAGAAGCATGTTTTCTGTCTAAAAATAAAACAAAAACATAATGTGTGTGATGGTAGTGGTGACTGAATAGGAGCTGTCTGGGTGGGCTAATGGAAAACTGATCCCCTAGCGATCAGGTGTGTAATCCTCTGAGACACGGGTTTGGCTCTGAATGTTTTACAGAGAGAAAGTGGCAATCACCCATGTGGGAGGATTTATGAGATCCTGGGAATAAACTTCCTGCTCACAAATATTTTTTCCCACTGACCCACCAAGATGCCTGCAATTACGACATGATGTACTTCTCGGGGTGATGTCATTGAAGGGCAAGTTTAAAGCACAAAGTTTAGCTGAGCTTGCTATACATACATGTCTTCAGTCTTCAGTCATGTAATAACTGTGTGAGCCTGGGACCCTCAGAATCAGCTGTGGCAGAACATGGCATAGGAGTGTTAAGTTTTGTTGGGGGATGGAGACCAAGTGTATGAGGGCGTTTAATTGTGAAATGCTATGGGTGAATGGGTGTCATAAGGGAAGCAGGAGTTGAAGGGCTTAGAATGGAAGTGACAGGGAAGAAGTGGCTGGAAGAAAGCAGATGTAATGCTACCGATGGCGATGGGCAGTGCCATCTCTTGGAGCCAGGCTAGTACTTGGATTCAAATCTGAGTTCTGTCACAAAGTGTGAGGCATTGGTCAAGTTACAGTCTTAGTGTTTCCATCTGTGCAGTGGGGGTGATAGCAGAACTACCTCAGAGAGTTGATGTGAAGAGTAAATAAACTAATGAATGTAATATGCTTAATACAGAGTTTGGAACATAGTATTATAAATGTCCAATAAACATTAACTACTCTTATTACTAATGTTAACGTATTAAAAGTATGTTCAGCACTAGCCTAGGCATGTTTAAAGTGGTGACTTTTAGCAACATTATAACTTTTAATTCTCACAACAGTTCTTTGCTAGTATCCCCTTTTAGAGATAAGGACATTGAAGCTTACAAAAGTTAAATAGTTTGGCCAATTTTAGGTAGCTAGGAAATCCCAGAATGGATTTGGAATCTGAATCCCTCCAAGGTTCACTACATGGGGTGTGGACCCTGCCAGCAGCTGGCCTGCAAGGTCGGGGGTCTTACGTTGAGTTCCTGAGATGCAGAGTCCAAGATGGGGATTTGGATAAGAGGGATTTAATGAGGGAGATCCCTTCAGAGAAGAACCTGTAAGAGAGGGAGAAGGGCAAGATAGGAAGAGGAGGGGCCCCCAGTGAAGACGTGGTCTCAGGGAAAGTCTAGTCTTGGCGTGGTCCACAGAGGGGAGAGAGGGTCAAGAAAAAAAAAAATCAAGTCACACACCACAATTGTCCCTCCCTGAGGTAAGTGGCCTGGCCTATGTGCTCACTGAATCAGTTTCTGGCTTTGGCTTCCTCTCCGTGCTCCCCCCGTCCTGGGTAAGGGGGCTCTTACTTGTGGTTAATTATCCAGGGAAGGGGGCAACTGTGAGTCATTTGCTTCTAAAACTCCCAGCAGCGAGGATGGGCGTATCAGCCAGTACAGATGATCTGGGCGGGGTGCCAATAAAAAATACCATGCCAGGAAGATCAGGTAAATGGGCCCCAAACAGGGTCAGTCTGGGAAGAGTGTTAGTTTGAGGCAACCCTTGGAAACCTACTGTCATGTGGAATCAGAGCCTAATTAGGAAAGTTTTATTCATTGAATCCAAGAGTCAAAACAAGATATAATGAAAGAATAATACGTGAAGGTATTGCTAAATCACAAATGTTGTGAAAAATCTGGTGAGGCCAGGTGAGGAGTGAGGGCTGAGATCAAAGATGACCCTTCACCTCTTACCTTACAGGCTCCGATCTATAGACTTAAGGAAGCATGATGATGGGCTGCAGAGGGAGAGGATGACCCTATAATGTAGCTGCCAGCATAGACTGCCGGGCAGGGTGGACTTGCTTAAAAGACAGACCAACTTCTCGAGTAACAAGTGGTAACCCTAACCTGAGAACAGGTGGAGCCAGCCTGAAAGGGAGGCAGGGACTGAGGAGTGAGTGGTGATACAGCGAAGTTCCAGCTCTGCGTCTGCAACACACTCATTGTCTGAGCCTCGTTACCCTCGTGCAGCACGGGTTTCTCACCCGTGAAATGAGGGTGTCCCCTCCAGCACTAAAACTCAATTCCATTTTGTTGGCACTCAAGCCAGACACCACTAAAGTGTGGCTTTCACCCAAATTAGATGCGACACTCCCTATATGCTTCACCAGTGATGAATGATGGGGTTACTGCTTATTCTTTGTGGTTCATTTTGAAAAATCAATGAAAAGCTTTGAAAAATTGGTTTTAAACAGCGCTTAGAGAGCACATGTTTTGGTAGAGATGGATGGTCATGGTATGGATGCATTCTAGGTTGGAAAGTGAGAGAAGCTTTGAGACCAACTGGCTCATCGTCTTTGGGGCAGGCCAGATAGGTAAGAATCACATTCCCTAAAAACTGTTTGTGCAAGGCCACTTGATGGGGTTTTTCCTGTTTCAAAGCAAAAGGGTGCCCCCAAGTGGTGAATGCTGGTCGAGAAGCACAGTTCTGGAAGCAGTAATCTGGTACATTGAACAGATAGCTGCGTTGAATTTTAGGATCTCGGATGTTGCCTTGCTCATTTACAATTTTACTTTTAAGGGGACGATAGCCGCTTGGTTCTCTCTGTGTTCACAGTATCCTTTTTCCCCCTGCTATCTGTCTACCTGACTCCAATCACCTTAGTCTCACCTATGGTAATCACCTATGGTATTGATTTAGGTACATGGTCTAAATCATGTGCCAGTACTTTCCTTGTGACTGTTGAGAGTGACCCAGGGAGACTCAAAAAGAGACAGAGGACAACCTTGAACTGACATCATCAGGTATCCTTGGATGAAAAGATATCCCTTGAGTTTATAGTAGTAAACGGCAAGTCATATATAGGTTGGAGTACTTTCTTAATCCTCTACTATACCTGAAGTCTTCTTCAGTAATAGACATAGTACCATGCTTATGTCATTTAAAAATTTTTTGTATTTTACCTACCATTGCTATATGTTTGGAAAATGTTTGATACTCCCTGAGCGATATGGATTTCTTGATTGAGTTGACCTTTGGTGGTTAAGAGAATTCTTCCCAGAGAATGCTGGGGGTAAGCATATGTGAGTCCGGCTCTCAGCAGCTCCAGTAGGTAGGACACAGATCTTTTTTTCCCCAGTTACTCTTGCAAAAAGTTTTTTGGCCCAGGGTCCAGGGCTGGGTGAACTGTTCATTCAATAAAAATGTATTGAGTCTATCTGTTATCACTTGCTTAAATGGTAGGAAGTAAACCAAAGTCCACTTATATAACAAGTATAATTTAGATTGGAATTTTAAAGAAGTAAAACTTAGATCACTTTGAAACTGGATTGTTTCACACTACACAGTATACAGCCTGCCTATACCTGAGTAAAAACAATGGTCCATCCATCCCCAGCCTCTATGAGTTCCTCCATGACACAGCCCCCATGACGCTCTGACACTTCCCCGGATGTGATGCTGGTCTATTAAGTCACTTACTCCTGTCTCATTAAGTTCACATTAATCTCATTAAGCCTTTCAATTCTTTTTGGTTCAAAGGTCGGCCTGCTAAAAAGATCTCTGTCTTCCAAGCTACCATGAACTCCTTGTCAGCTCTTAGGCTCTAGGTTTGGGAAAGCAGAGACAACTCAGGCTTATCTTCCCAATGGGCTCTGTTTTATCCACCCCAGAGCCTGGTGGGGGGGGGGGGAACCCCTGCTTCCAGAACAGCCCCCTCTGCAGCGGAAGTGCTGGTATTTCTTGGCTCAGCCAATAACAAAGCTTTAATAAATCAGCTGGACTTAATTTTTTGGCAGCCTAATGAATGGGAAGTAGAGTTTATAGGCAAGAAAATAGACTAGAGATGGTTTCCTTCATAAAATAATCTCATTTGGGATTTCCTTTTAATCACAACCATGAACATAAACTTGATTCATTGTTAAATTAGCTAAACTCTTACAAAAAACCTGTACACGCTCACCAGGGAAAGGGCTCCTTTAGAACTCAGAACAAAGTTTCTGCTGTTGCTATTTAATAAAGACAGAAATAGTCACAAGTGAAATCATAGGTGATTTGTTAATAATTAGTAGGAGACCAATGGCCCTTTATAGCCTCTCTTGAAAACTGAAAACACCCTCAAAAGAAAAACTCAACGCAGGAAGCATTATTAGCTACTTAAATAGAATATTGTAAAGTGTCACTGTCAGAGGCCTGACTGCATATATTGGGTTGAAGAGAGAGAAAGAGAAACTAGGAAACTTACTTTTATTCTGAAGCAGGACCAAAGTTAATCATGTTTTGACAGCTGAATTAACGCCTCACAGTGCAAGGGAGGGAGGTCTGCGATGATGATGGAAACACTGGTGAATGTTCATTACTCATTTCTGATGGTTTCAAATATGAATTTTGGTGGGTTTGTTTACTATAGCAGAACCAGAAATGCAAGATGAAACATGGCTATTTCACACCTTGTCTACAGCGTCAGACTATCCTGTTGTCACGTGAAAAATCCAGTCATGAAGAGCTCGGCTCTTAGAGAATGCTAGAACTGGAGAGTTCCAATTTTTAGAGGTGAACATGGAGACCCAGATACAAGTAACCAGTTAATTAAAAAGTCTGATTTAGGAAGGGAACAGGGATGAAATTGTTTTAGTTTTCTCCAATCGTTGCCTTCATCCATGCTCAGCTGAATCGCCCTTTTCCATCCCTCTATGACATAATAGGTTTATCCCATAGCTTTCCAGTCACTTTCAGTTATTAACGACTCCAGTCCAGTCTAGGCCAATCTAAAACAATATTAATACATTTTAACTGTCTGTCTCCCTGCCTCCTCCTAGCATGGACCAGGCTTGGTCCTGAAGGACTTGAAAAGGGGAGACAGGGCACAGTTGACTGTTACATGCTCTAGTCTTCCTCCCTCTACTGTGTCTCTAGCTCCTTGGGGGTTGGAGATGGCAGGAGGAAATAGGATGTTTATTTTTTAAACTTAACTGGGCAGTGGGCTGAAGTCCTGTGTTGGGTGTGGGAGCTCAATGCGCTCTCTGCAGCAGATGTCCAAGTGCTGGCTCCCTGGGGGGCAAACACGTGAGTTCTTTGGGGGACTTAGGGAGATCTTGCGAGATTGGGCTGTGGATTGTCCTTTGCTATCCATGCAGTCAGCACACCCACCTCCCAAGGCTGGTGGTCTATTCTACAGACTTTTTGGATGCGGTCTCTTTGCTGATGAGCAACCCTCTTGGGTGAGTGCTCAAGCCAATTACCATCTGAGGTATCCACGTTGCCCATGGGACACTGTCTTTGTCCCACTAAACCTTGGGGATGCTGATTGCCCTGCAGTAGACTCACCATCTGAAACGCAGGGTGTAACAACCAGTCTGTTGCCTAAGTAGATGTCCAACCACGGAACCAAGGGCAGAATCCCTTTCTTGAAAGTCCTTCTGGCTCCTTCCTGGCTCGGGCACTCCTTACTAGACCATGTAATTCATGACTCTTAGGGTTTTCTTCTTCCAACTCCCCTAGCCTTTTGTTAGTAAACTAGAGGGGAGTAGCACAAACCTAAGCCGTACAATCCCAGTTACGAGCTCTAAGGAACAGAGGGATGGAAGGGAAATCGAAGGGTACTGTTGTGCAAGGTGAGTTACAATTTCTTAGCCATGTGGGGATTGTCTTGATGGAAGCTTTTACCGAATCATGCTGCTGTGACTGTGTCAGAGGCCAGATTTTCCTGTACTTCTCAGTGATGTATTACTGTTGGTAATAAATGTGCTGCGGTAATGAGCAAAATGTAATGGACGGTGCTGGCAAATGGCATGGCTTGTGACTGTCCCACTTAAGGTTTTCTAAATTCAGTGCAGTGGTGTTCTGGCTCCTTGAGAAGCTCTAATCTCGCTTAAAAAGATAAATTGTAGTATCTTCTTGAATTTGTACATGTAAAACCATATCAGCTCCTTTTCTCAGGCTCTTTTCAATCATTTGCCAAGAATGTAAAACTCAAAGTAGTTCCCAGCTTCCAGAGCAAAAAAGAAAAAAAAAAAGAATTGGTATTTATGTTAGGTTTACCATTGTTTTCATGAATTCTCATTAAGGGTTTTGCAAATAGGGTGATGCATTTACATTCAACAATAATGTTTAGTGGTTTGGTCTATCGAACAAATATTATTAAAGAAGAGCTGTGAAACATCTTTTTATAAATATAGAGCTTATGATTGGAATTTATACAAAATTTCATTGTTTTTCAAACTTTATTTTAAATCAGCCGTTTACCTTTAAGTAATTTTCTCTAAAGTCCAAATTGGGGGGAAAAAAAAGCACTGGAGTCAGATATGCCAGTGTTTAAATTAGGCTCTGCCATTAACTGCTCTATATTTACCCTCTCTAAGGCTCAGTTTCCTCATCTATAAAATGGGATGGTAGATGCTACCTCATAGAATAGCCCTGAGAATTATTAGAGAGACGATGTGCGGTGCTTAGAATAGTGCCCTGCACACTGCAAATGCTCAGACCTTCTGTTACAGTCATCACTGGCTCTTGTGGCCTCAATTCTTCACCCTGCTTTTATCTGTGCCCTCTGCCATGTGACTCTGCAGTTCCCCTCACCACAGTGCTGGAGTCCAAATCCGCCACCTTCCATCCGAGCTTAGTTATGCAACTGGCTTTGGCAAATGGTATGTGCGCAGAGGCTTGAAAAAGTCCGTAATGTGTTTTCATTGGCTGTCTTGATTCTCTGCCCACCCTCCGCCCTCGCCCCCATGAGCACCGCTGGAGGATGATACACGAGGAAGCCCTGAGCTACCCCAGTCATCCCAGCAGAGGCCTTCCTGGAATAGCTGAACTGCAGCTGACTGCCAGGCAAGGGTGTTAATCCAGCTGGAACAAGTCTGAATCACTGACCAGCTCACGTGAGAGCTATATAAATGCTGATTGTTTTAAGTCACTGCATTCAGATTCCCTGACCACTTGGCTGCCTCTGACCCCTTGGACCATCTCCTTCTATCAGTTTCCTGGTTCTCGGCTACACACAGTTCCTAGCTCTGTCCCATACTTGGTCTGTGCCTTGCATGTTGGTCCAGGGCATTGTCCCAGGTTGGTGCAATCCCATGGTTTCTATCTTTTGCATGTATTTTAATTTCTGTTCCTACCTGCTTTCTCATTTGACTTTTTGCCTGGAAAATTCTTGACTATTATTTCTGGGTTTCTGTTCCTCAGTTGAAAATTTTCAGCTTTTATTTTTGGGTGTCCTTGCTCCTGGCTGAATGTCCTTGGTAGAGCATCTCTGGTGCCTCTAACATTGCCACTGTCTATGTTCCCAGCTGGCCTGAGTTTTACTTAGAAAACATCTAGCTTGGGCTTTGAGATCCAGAATTTATTAATTTGGCATACATGTGTTGAATGACTAATATATGCCAGGTACCGTTATTGATGTTAAGGATTTAAGAGTGTTGATAACACAATATTACCTTCTATGTGCAGTAAAGTAGAATAGATGATGTGATAATAGAACTGTTTAAATGAACTTGGGTTGGTGATGAGGGGTGCGATGAACTGAATGTTGGTATACCCTCCAAAATTCATATTTTGAAACCCTAACCCCCAATGTGATGATATTAGGAGGTGGGGCCTTAGGGAGATGATTAGGTTGGGAGGGTGGGCTCTTGTGAATGGGATTAGTGCCCTTATGAAAGGGACCCCAGTGAGTTCTCTCACCCCCTTTCTGTCATGTGGGGATGCAAAGAGAAAACAGAAGTCTGCAACCCCAAAGAGGGTCCTCACTAGAACCCAACCGTGGTGACACTTGGATCTCAGACTTTTAGCTTCCAGAACTGTGAGACATAAATTTCTGTTCTTTAAAATAAGCCATGCAGTCTATGGTACTTTTTTATAGAGCCTAGACTAAGACAGGGGGTAAAGGTTTCATTGCAGAAAGACTAGCACAGCCATGGAAGTAGAACATATTCTGGGAAAAGCAAAGTGTTCATTATGGCTGAGGTCTAAGGTATAGGGCATTAAAGTTTTATGCATAGCAAGAACCAGGATTAGAGAAGGCAGTGGAAATCAAATTAGATCAGGTAAGGAGTGTGTAGGTTGTAGAGAAAGGGAGTCCTTAAAGGGTTTAAGTAAGGGCTGAGAGGATCACTAGAATGTTGCGAATCTGACACCAGTGTGGAGGTGGGCAGACTGCTGGAAGGGAGAGGAAACGCATGGCTAATGTAGGGGCGCGATAATGAGTCTGGGCAAAGTCAGGGCAATGGGAGTAAAGAAGAGGGACTGGATGAGAGACCTATTGTGAAGCCAGAACCAACAGAAATTAGCCTTTTATGACATGGTGGTGGAGAAGAAGAAAGAAAAGGTGTAATGACTCCCAAGTTTCCCTATGGACAAGTGGCTAGAAAAATTTGTTGAGACTGGGGACACAGAAGGAGGAGAATGTTTGGGGATAGAGAAGCTTCCGCATGTGTTAAGTGTCATGAAAATAGTAAATGTTACTAGCTTAATAATAATAACAATGGAAACAAAAACAATGAAAAAAGGAATACTTCCAGCTGAGATGTTATTCCAATGAATTACAATTATACACATGCATATGTTATTCCTTAGTATATGCCATGATGTGAAATTTACAGAAATGTAATCTACAGACATGAAGGCACCAGAAAAAGGGCAGGATCTAAAAGGCGGATCAAAGAAATATTTGTCAATTGCATCTTTGACTCAGTGTGTTAACATCTCTATTTATGCAGTGACTCCCCAGACAGTGATTTGTGTTGTTGCTTGGTGCATAAAGATGTATAGTTGGGTAAGGCTGTAAACACTTTTTCTGAGGAAAGTTACTACATTACAAGTCATAATAAAACTATATTTTGGCAAGCAGAATGAACAAATTTGTCTACATGATTAAGAGAAAACTAGCAAATCATCAAGATATACAGGAGTTGGCAGCGTGTGCATTTTTGGGTTGTTTTTCAGAAACATTTATTTCTCCTCAAAGGGAAAGAAAAATTCTAAATGATCACATTGCCAAAAATAAGAGAAGATTAGGTGCTTTCTCTGTCTACAGTGAAGATGACTTCTCCATCTGTATGCCACATGTTTCTTGTTCTGCTACAAAACTAAACTGTTAATGAGGGGAAAATGTGTGAAAGAAAAATTTCTTCCAAATTATGAGTCACAGTTGGAAAGCATAAGCATTTAAATGTTAATGACAATAATTCCATTAGTGTTCTGCCTCAAAATAAATCTAGGTATGAAGATATCAGCTCGTGATTAAAAGAAATTAAGTTAGCATCAGGATTCTGTTTAAAACTCATACCCCCTCTGAAATGTCAAGGTCACATGCTAACCTTACTCTGTGCCTTAAAGTGGTTTTCAAAAAAATCTGGTCAAGAATAGGACTGTCTAGCTTGGAGTGAACTGAAGGTTGAAGTTTCTATTCATAACGATTTTGTGAGCTGTTTTACTTTTTTAGAAAGTTTCAAACTTACTTAAAGGTTGCCAGGAACTCTGGTATGTCCTCACTAAGATTCTTAACTGTTGCCATTTTACCACATTTGCTTTATCATTCTAGCTCTCTTTCTGTAGATGCATATACACACTGTTACTATATTTTTCTTTGAGCCGTTGAGAGTATGCTGCCTGTCACCCCTAAATACCTTAGGGTGCACTTCCTACAAAGACTGTCCTGTATGACCACAGTACAGCTATCAAAATAAGCAGTTACATGGATACATTGCTGTCACAGAATCCAGCAAACCCATTCAAATTCTTCCAATTGTCATAATGACATCCAGGATCCCATATAGGATTAGGCATTTCATTTAGCTCTAATATCTCTTTAGACTTCTTCAGTTGGGAACAGTTTCTCAGTCTTTTCTTACCTATAGTGGTTTTTACTTTTTTAAAGAGTACAGGTCAATTGCATCGTAGGCTTTTCCTCATTTGGGTTTATCTGATGTTTCCTCATGAGTGAGATTATACATTTTAGATATGATGCTGTATTCTGCACTGTTTCAGGAGACACACAATCTCACATTTCCGGTGATATTAACTTTTATCATTCAGTTAAGATGATGTCTTCCAGGTTTCTCTACTGAAAACTTCATTAATAAGGATTTTGTTACTTGCTAGTTAAAAAGTGAGTGTATTTAGTTTGGATTCTACTATGAGGTAGAACTCTATCAGTATATACTCATTCATTCCTATTTTATTCAGTGGGTTTTAATCAGTTGCTATCATTATTTATTTTGATGCTCAAATTGCCCTAGATCCTTCAGCTGGCTTCTGTGCGCTTTTGACATGACCCCATCATTCTTAGAGCACTTCCATACTTTCTTCCACAAAAACATGTTCCAGGAGCATCTCGTACTTTCCCTGCCTCAGTTCTGGGGCCAGCCTTTTCTTCAAGGGGCCCTGGTTCTTTTAGTGGAAAATGGTCTTTAAAAATCAGGATATGGTGCTAGACATGCTTATTACAACTTGGATGTCACTCCTTCTTGACCTCTTAGTGGATAGAGCTTGGAAATATATGTGTGTATCTGTGTGTGTGTGTGTGTATTCATTTGGTGGTTTTCAAAGTGTAAACCAGTGTAGACCAAAGCATTAGCATCACCTAGGAACTTATCAGGCTCCACCCAGACCTACTGAATCAGAAACTCTGGGGGAGGGACCCAGAAATTTGTATTTTAACAAACCCTCGAGGTGATTCTGATGATGCACACTTAAGTTTAAAAACTACTTGGGAATTCCCTGGCAGCCCAGTGGTTAGGACCCAGTGCTTTCACTGCCGGGGCCTGGTTCTATCCCTGGTCAGGGAATCTCGCAAGCTTCAGGGTACGGCCAAAAACAAACAAACCAACCAACAAAGAAACAAACTACTGATCCATTGATAAATTACATATGTGTATGTGTGTGTCGGGGGGAGGTACATGGATTGGTGGATGGTCATATTTAAACATAAGCACTCACCAGAACATGTATATAGATTATGTATATATATTGGTACCTATATTTATTTTTATATCTTTCTGTAGAGATTGAAAACCACTATTTCACTTTGCTACCTCCAATTCTAATCCAACACTAGAGGGTTTGTTCTAGACCGTTCCTTTCTATATTTATAACGCCCTTCTTTGACAGTGAGACATTTACTCCTGCTATTCTCAGTATGTTTACTTGTTTGGTCCAGTTCCCTGCATGTAAACAAACTCTTGACCTTGACAGGTATATCACCTTCCCCGGCTACCTTCTTCTTTTGGCCCCAAGCCTTGTGGGCCGACTTCAGCAAATGTTAGAGAATGGGAAGGAGGAAGATGTATTCATTTTTAAGATGATGAAACATTATGAAAATCATTTGTAATCAATGTATGGGATGCTGATATTAGTTGATTGATATTATTTGGATGTTCACTCTAGATTATCAACTGATGAATATCAGTGAGCTGCTCCATCTTTAGTTGGACATTATTATTTCCTCAAGTTTCAGTCTCTTTTTCAGTCATTCATTTCTCCTTTTCCTTACTCCCATTATTTTTATTATCAGTTTATACTGTTCTCATTACAACTGTGATGTGTTTACATCACTCAATTTAGTCTATTATGTCTCCTCTTTACACAGAGATTTGCTTTTTTAGCAGTTGATTCTTACAACTTGCTCTCTCTCTTCTGGGTTCATCCTTCCTGCACAGATACAATTTTGTGTGAGTATTGCCATTTTTGTGCATTCATTCAGCATACATTATTGAGTATGTACAGTGACCTCCATTTTGAAAAAGTTGAGTCTGAGGTGATTTTTTTTTTTTTTAATTTCTTAAATTTATTTTTTGGCTGTGTTGGGTCTTTGTTGCTGCACACCAGCTTTCTCTAGTTGCGGCAAGCAGGGGCTACTCTTTGTTGCGGTGGTTTCTCTTGTTGCAGAGCACGGGCTGTAGGCGCGTGGGCTTCAGTAGTTGTGGTGCATGGGCTTGGCTGCTCATGTGGGATCTTCCCAGGCCAGGGATTGAACCCGTGTCCCCTGCATTGGCAGGTGGATCCTTAACCACTGCGCCACCAGGGAAGCCCTTAATAGCAATTTCTTAAGCTGAAGAATACAACCACTGCTCTGTAACTTTAGGCATGTTTGTGTTGCTGGTTTTTTTTTCTAGTACTCTAAAAATCAGTCCATGATAGATAGCACAGACATTCTTGGGTAAAGAATTCTGGGGAAAAAAAAATAATTATTTTTAGGATCTGAAAAAGTCAACCTAAATTAAAAACTGCAGCTGTTATAAGTGACAGGAAAGTGAATTGATTGGCTACTCCCATAGAAATCTGATATCATATACAAAGTGATCCTCCCAGTTAAATGTTTGAGAATAGCATTTCCTTGTTTTCTTAAAGAGAGGAGGAGAAGAAAACAGATTTCAATAAGATGAATTCAAGCTGGATGCTAATATAAAAAAACCAAGATGCATCTTTGAAGTAAATATCAGGATAATATAAGCTTTTAAAAGTCATTTACTTGAACTATTCAGAGAGCCATGTCAATGATAATTTTTAGGAAACTCATATTATTCTGATAACTCCTTCAATGAACCCAAATCACTTAATGACTTTATGGGGGATTGATGTAGACTTAGAGACACAGAACCTGGAATATGTTTTCCAAGGAATTTATAGAATTCCTATTTCCTTCCTTGAAGTTCCCAGGTAAGTTTAGCAAGAGTATTTCTACACACAAAAATAGTGTGTCCAATTATGTTCCTAGAGGTGGCTAAATTCAGTTAAGTGATTATTCTGGATGGCAGGAGAAGGGATATGTCCCTTAGTACACCAAATAAACAATTTGATCTATTAAAAAAATTTTAAGGGTGGCCTTGGCATCATGGGGTACAGGCTGGGTTTATATAACTTATTCCTTGAGAAGAATAATTTATCTGGACACCACTCATGGCACTTTACACTGCTAAATGGCTACCTAGAGGTTCAACATGCTGAGGCATCTGCTTCCTGATGAGACATTTATCTTGACAAGGTGGGAAATGTCACCTGGGGGTCAGCTCCAAGTTTTATCCAAATCAGAATTATGCCTCAGGCCACAGGAACAAAGAATTAATTTAGGAGAGCATGGGAACATTTTTTACCTGGTGCTTATCCAAGATTGTTGTGTTTGAAGAAAACAATTAGCCTTAAATTATGTAAATAAAGTATCAGGTTCTGGTGAAGATGTTACATGTCTGCATCAACAACAATAAAAGAAAATAACAAGAAATTTAATTTTCAGGTGCATGTTAAAAAAGAAACTTTATTTTTTAGAACAGTTTTAGGGTCGCAGCAAAATTGAGAGGAAGGTACAGACATTTTTCATACACTCCCTACCGCCACATGCACAGCCTGCCCCGTTATCAACATCCCCATCAGAGTGGTACATTTGTTACAGTTGGATGAACCTACATTGACACATCATTATCAGCCAGAGTCCATAGTTCACATTAGAGTTAACTCCTGGTGATGATGTACGTTCTATGGGTTTGGACAAATTTATAACATGTATCCGCCATTATGGTATCATACAGAGTAGTTTTACTACTCAAAGAATTCTCTATGCTCCACTTATTCATCCCTCCCTCCCCGACAAACTCTGGTAACCAGTAATCTTTGTCCTGTCTTCAAAGTTTTGCCTTTTAAAGAATGTCAGTCATGTAGTTGGAATCATACAGCATGTAGCCTTTTCGAATTGGCTTCTTTCGCTTAGTCATATGCATTTGTTTCCTCCCTGTCTTTTCATGGCTTGATAGCTCATTTCTTTTGAATGAGTTGCATTTTTTTTTTTTTTAAAGTCAGAACCAAAAGTAAATCTTCTTCTTTTTGCCTCAGCTTTTGTCCTCAGGTTTTCCCATTGCAGTTACTATTACCTTAGAGCAAATTTGTTTGCTACATAAATGTCTTTGTTCTCTCTCCTTCTTCATTTATTTTTCTCCTAGAATTTATTTTATGCCAAATGTGGTCTTGGCAACTTTCCAGTTTCTGTGGGGGGTATTTAAAGAAGACTAAGACAAAATTTTTTTAAGAAGACTAAGGTACAATCCTTGTTTTTACCTACTCTATAGTTGGTGAAGCAGAATAAATGAAAGTAGTATTGAAAGCAATTTATTAAGAACTTACTATATGCCAGACCTTTGCTTAACTAGACACTTTATGCACATTACCTTACATCACACTTGGAACAACTTCAGAAGTTTGGGATTATTGTTCTTGTTTTACAATATGACAACTTGGGTTAGTCAGAGTTGAGATTCAAACCCAGGTCTGGCTGACCCTGCAGTTCATATTCCTTCTATTACACTAAAACTGGACAGAGAGAAGCCACAGGAAAATTTCTTAATGGTTGTTGAATGGTATAAATCTGAGTTACAAAACTATCACCAAAAACTTTTCAAGAAATAGTATTTTGTAATAATTTCTTTTGCTGTATAATACAGTTTTTACACTGTATGATGTTTTCTTCTTGACTAAGCATTTAACTCATACTGGCTTCAATCAAACATTGATGAATTAGATAAGATATTACCATTTTACAGATGATGAGCTAAATAACTTGTCACAGTCAAATAGTTGGTGCATAGCTGGGGAACTGGAATTCATCTCTCTGTGAATGTGTTTGGAATGAGCTAGGCACAAAATCTTTAAAAAGGTGAAATTTTAAGCAGCAAGGGTAGCCATTCCCTACATCCTCTACCCTAATGGAAAGTTGATGCTCTCTGTGCTACCTACCAGGACTCAGCCTATAGAATATCACTTTTTCCTTCAAAGGTTGACATGTGGTTTGATTGAACAAAAATGTTTGTGGAAGGACTCGGGATTCTGAGGGGAAGGAGAAGTACAAGAGGAGTGCCTAAAAGGGGGCAAGGAGGTTAGAAAGATGAGTTTGAAGTCAGTTTTGCCTTCGGCTGTCTCTATTGCCATCTGTCACGGTGCTGCCTGCATAATGGTCCTTTCAGCTTTGAAGGGACTAAGAAATAATGATTCTGAAAAGTAGAACATATGAATCAATTTCATAACTTCATTCTTTACTTATTTTTAATCATCTTCATTTGCATGTCTAAAACTAATTATACATGAAGAAAAAGAATTGGTGAGTTTGAATAATAACTAACTTGTGGGGGGGTGCTGAGTACATTAATTTTATGGTAAGCCATTTGCCTACGATAATTAATTTGATGAGACTGATGTTCTTAACAAATCATATAAAATAAATGGGGTTGAAAGATACATTATTCCAAAGTAAAAATAAGATATAATATGCTAGTATAAAACAATGGTAATTGTGTGTTAGATTCTGGAAATGAAGAAAGGAAGGCTAATTTTAAAAATGTTTTATGTAGAGACTCCAATTCAAAGAGTGAAAATACTTTATATTTAGGGATTGTTAAAAAATAACACAGGTCTTGTTGTAAGAAATTAAAGCCAGAGAGTAGTTTATTAAACCCAGTTTTCATGTTAAAGCTCTCAGAGTCTATATCTGTGTGCGGTCAATAGAGACCTTATACAGAGAAGGGCATCACTTTTTCTTAAGCAATGAGTAGACTATATCCTTTAGTAATATTTTCATATTCTCCCTCTATTTTAAATGCTGTAGCATTTTACTTGCATAATAAGGAGTTATGGAAACTTTGGTATCAGAACATCATAGAAACTTTTATCAGTAAGTATAAAAATTAAGCTTGTACTAGGCTAATTAGATAATCACCTCTGTAAAATGGGTTTGTATATTTCTTGCTTTAGTTTTGCTAAATTTTTCTTAGTAGTTCTTGAAATTCTTTTATTTCATGCATATGCATTTAGGAATGATGTCTTTCTTGATTAACTGATTCTTTTAAGATTATGAAATGTCCCTCTTTATCTCTGTTAATACTCATTGCCTTGAAGTCTACTTTGTGTGATCTTAAGGGAGCCACAGAAAGGTTTTATGTTTAGTGCTTACATGGTGTGTTTTTCCATTATTTTACTTTCAACTTGTCCATATCTTTACATTTACAGTGCATATTTTGAAAACAGCATATAACTGTTACTTCTAAAGAAGTTCAATCTCATGTTATCAGCCTTTTAATTGGAGTGTTTAGTGCATTTATATTTAATATGATTATTGACATATTTGAATTTATCTTACTTGTTTTCTATTTGACCCAGGTACTCTTTGTTTATTCTTTTGGGTTATTAGAGTATTTTTTTAGTCTTTCTTCCCAATCACTCAGTTGGCTTTTTTGCTATACCCATTTGGGTTATGTTTTAGTGATTAGTCTAGGGATTACAATATGTGTCCTTAACTTACCACTGTCTACCTTGACTACTTATTAGACTACTTATATAAGAAATTTATGATAATTTATACCTTCCAGAACTTTGTGATATTGGTCTTATATATTTTACATGTTCATATATTATAAACCTCACCTTATAATGGCATTATTTTTGCTTTAAAATGTTCTTTGTCTTTAAGAAGGACATATTAAGACCATAATCTTAAATATATTTAAGAAAATATATTTAGCCAAAATCATTACAATTTTTAGTTCTCCTGAATTATTCCATTCTATATATTAACATTTCCATATGGTATTATTTTACTTTGACCTCAAGAACTTTGTTTAGCATTTCTTATAGAGTACATCTGCTAGTAATGAATTCTCTTTGCTTTCAGTTGATCTGAAAAATACTTTTATTTAACCTTTAATTTTGAAGGATATTTTTGCTGGATATAGGATTCTAGGTTGACTGTTTTTTTTTCTTTCAACACATTAAAAATATTGTACCATTGCCTCTGACTTCAATTATTTCTGATGAGAAGTTGTTCATAATTTATATTATTATTTCTCTGTGTGTGTGCAGTGTATCTTTTTTCTCTGACTTCTTTTAGGATTTTTTTCCTTTATCTTTGATGTTCAATAGTTTGACTATTATATGCCTAGTGTGAGATTTTTTTTGTGTGCTTATCATGTTTGAGTTTACTGAGTTTATTGTATATATGAGTTGGTATTCTAAAGAAAATTTGTAAAAATTTAAATCCACATTTCTTCAAATATTTATTTCCTGTCTCTCCTCTCTCTCTGGGACTTCAATTATACATATATTAGTGTGCTCAATTTTGTTCTACAGACCACTGAAGCTGTGTTCATTATTTTTTAATCTTTTTTCCCCCCGCGTTTTAGTTTTGATAATTTCTATTGTCCTTTTATCAAGTTCATTGACTCTCTTGTAGCATGCAATCTTCTCTTAATTCCATCCAAAAAGTTTTTGACTTAAAATACTATTTGTTTAGTTTTAGGATTTCATTTAGCTCTTATTTAGTATTTCTTTTTCTATCCTGAAAAATCCAAGGTGTGGTCATGAGGGAGTGCAGCAGAGATGAGTGAGGATAAAAGTCATTAGAGTAGAGAAAGTCAAGAAACTGTGAGGTTCCAGAAAGTCATCCATATACACCTCTGATGTTTCCCAAGATGGTGGAGGAGTTAAAGTGGAAAGCCAGATATGTAATAAAATGTGCATAATTCAGCAATCTATCAATCTGGGAGGGAGCTGGGATTGACCATAGATCTTGGAGGTAAGATGAATCTCTAGCAGCATGTATATCAAATAATGAGAGGGGTTTTCATAAAGCTGATGGGTAATGGCCTTGAATTGGAAATAGGCAACTAGGAGAATGCTGACTCTATCAGGTAGGCATGGGAGAAACAATAGACTCCACTTGAGAGATCTTCAAGGGAGGTGGAAATTGGGGAAAATGTCAGAATTCAATTAAAGCAAAGGGTGTATTGTGTGTCTTTCAAAGAGACTGAGGGCATAAATGAATTTATTGATTATGGAATAGGAGTTTAAAAGGACACAGTGAAAAGATAGAAAGGGAGGATGGCAGTGAGAGGCTTGAACCACAGGTCGGTATGAGGGATGGAGGGATGAGACTATGGAAGATGGATCACTAGTTGGATCTTCACTGGGGCACTGGCAAATGTTAGGGAAGAAAGGATGGGGTTAACTGGTCTATAGTACCTAATAAAGCTTCATCATAATAAGAGCTGTTTGGTTACCAAATTGGCTCTGGCATTCCAGGGCTGGGGAGGCTCTAAGTATCATTTGCAGTTGACTCCAGGTGGTGCTGAGAGAACAGAAGGAGAGGCAGGACATCATGCTTGATTCTCAGTAATAGTGGGAGGAGTTAGCACAAAGCAGAGCTTGTATTCTTGTAAATGAAGAATATTCTTACCAACAGAGTCTGTCTGAGAATAGCTTTTAAAAAGGATGGAGGAGATATTCAGTTTATTGTCTTAAATACTAAAGGAGATCTAGGTACCACAGTAAGAGGGAAGAAGATACAGAAGAAGAACTAGATATGTGGAATCATATTTTGGAGTCAGAGCATTCCTCACTCATCTTACCTTCCCATTTTGAGCCCTCCCACTACTGAATGGCCTAGGCTGCCTTCATCCCTCTGCTACTGTTAATTTGGGGCACTTGATAGACTTTCATGTTGAAGCTGTGACAGATACTAATCACAGGTCCCAGACTTGGGAGTTAGGTACTTCAAATCTTGCTGTCATTGACTTGTCAGCTCATCCATTAAGCTCAAAGTATTTATTTGAAAACAGAGTTAAAGCTTTCTTTTATAAACATTTTGCTTGATAAAGGCAAAGTATTATGGGACCGCTTCATAGAGTCATTGAAATTTAGAACCAGTAGGACACTTAAAGACCATTCAGGTCTTACCTTCAACAATCTTGGTTATTTAGTTTACCTTTAACTTCTATTTATTGTCCCTTTTATTAAACTAGAGCTGACTATTGCTGGAAACTATCTAGAGCTGGCTCCTCCCACATTCAGGTGGAAGGAAGACTTTCCCTTCTACACCTCCACAGGTGTTGTTCTGTTGGCTGCAGGTGTAGGGAAGTTCTGGATGGATGTACACTGGAAGGATAACGTTCAGAACAAGGGTGAGGATTGGGGGCGGGGGGCTAGAGATGGATGGGGTTTGTTCCACTGGAGCCCTGTGGATACTGATTGCAAACCTGCTTTCCAGTCTCATCTTATTGGGCTCCACCTATCTCTCCCACCTGCCTCCAGTCTGGCATCTGTGTGAGGATTGGGGGTGGTAGGGAGTTGGGAGTGATTGGGGAGATATATTCATATTTTCTACTAAATGTTTCACTCCTGCCCCGAGTTCTTGTTGTTGTTGTTATTATTATTGTTGTTCTCCTAAGCCATAGACTTTTGGAATTCAAAAACTAATGAGACTCCTTTCTCCCCTATTTTTTTCTGCTTTTAAATTACTTCCCAGAGGCAGTGAGCATGGAATAGCTTAGCAGTTTAAATGAAGAGCTCAGGCAAGAAGAAAAAGGAACAATGGTAAAAATCACATTGGCTAACTCTGACTATAAAGTCAGAAAACCAGTCAAAAATGTTGTAAAGACATTAAAGATAAGCTAAAAAATACATACTATACCTTTAAAAACCTAGACGTTCTCTGCCTCCTTATAAATATTTTGGTGTTTACTGACATTTAATAGTATCTAAAATACAAACTATGTAAAAAACAAACAAATAAACACACAAACAGTTGGTTGAATGGTGGAAAAAATTGAAAACAACCAGTAAGTAATTGTTTGTTTGATGTAATTCACTTTTCCTTTTCTCCTTCAAACTGCTTTTGTAGGTACATTTGTAGGTAAATTTTATAGCCGTTGGTAGAAATTTATAGCTTAGTAGTTCCTATTTATAAGTTTCCTAAATCATATTTCTGGAGTAAATTTAATGGGCTAAAAGCTTTTTTAATGGTTTCCAACTGTGTGTGTGTATATATATATATATATGTGCATGTGTGCACAGACTTTTGGTGTTTGTATAATGATCCCTCACTTATGAAATCCATGAATAAAAATGAGAATGTGAAGACATTTATTAGGATATAATTGGAGCAGGAAACACTATAGTATGCTACATGTGTATTTAGATTCTGTTATTCATTATGTTTGTAAGACTTAAAACAATGCTTGGTTCTAAAAACCCTGCACAAAGGCGTCCCGTGGAGGCATATTCCATGGTGTGATAGGAGGGCCCTGTGAGACCTGGTATAACTACTGTATGTGTTAACTTTCTGCTCCGGTACAAGGATTCTCCTTGGAGTCTAGGTCTTTTGGCATAATTTCAAAGTCACGCACTCAATTTGGAGTCGGGTGTTGATGCTGGAATGGTCAACTAATGAAAAGTAGGAAATTTGGTAAGGTTGAGCCATGTATCTATGGGCAAGTCAATTCACTTGCTTGGGTCTCAATCTCTTTAGCATAAAATGAGAGAGATAATGTCTAAAGTCCTCTCCAGCTAAAAGTCAACAATCTATCTCATTTTTCATAAATATCATAGAAAGAATGAGAGAGAAAGATGCTATTCTGAAACACCATGCATTTCCCTTATGCTTGGAGGCAGGGCTGCACCTAAATCACTTGGGACAGATACTTTATCTAAGCTGTTCTAAAAGATCACCAGGGATGATTCTTGATAATCCCTTCTGCCATCTAACTGTCTCAAGAATTTTAGAGTGTCTATAGCTACACTGTGTCTTGAATGCTGTAATTGCTCAATTGACTATTGGCTGATAATGGTAATCATAGTCTACCTGTTGGACCTCAGGCTGCAGTCAAACTTCACTTTGTCAGGTTTTGTTATCATCAGACTCAGAAAGTAAAGATAGTTACTTACAACAGGAGGCCTGTATTCACGAACAGGAAGGAAATGATTTTTTCCCCCTCTGTCCATGGTTCGTGGAGAGGTTTTGCTTGTGTCTGTACATTTCAAAAATACCCAGATCGAACAATGCAATGCAAATGATGTGTTGAGGAATTCTCTGTGACTTACCATTAAGGAGAATATATAAAATCCTGGTTTTCTTGTTCTAGAAATGGTTGTTAATACCTTTGTTATTTAATGAGCTAATGAATGTGAGAGCTTTTGTAATCTGTTACGTACTCTACAGATAGGAATAATTATTATTTTATTTCAAGTGGTGTTGGTAAATTTGGGCTGGTTTCCTCTGTTCTCTTACCCACCCATGCTTTTGACAAACAAGCTGGTTGTGGCTAGAGGTAGAATTTTATACCCTAGGCACAAGAAGATCTACTCAATTAGTTCCATCACTTCAAACATTAACTGAGTATTTAGGACAGTAAAGGGAATGTATATATCGTCCTGTCTTCAGGGATTTTTCAGTTTTGGGGGGTTAGGAGAACTACGGCACATTCACGGAGACAATGGCAAGCCAGCAGTGCCCAGAAAGATGCCTGCTTCCTTGAGTCCCCAGGTCGAGTTCAAAATGTTCCTCATGCTCTCATGACCTGTAATACACTCTTCTATGATCACATTTCTAAAGTTAAATGTAATTATTTGTTTATTGTCTCTTTTCCCCATTGGGTTGTAAATTCCTAAAGAGTGAGGTCCATGTTTGTTCATCAGTGCCTAATGCAATGTCTATTGCATATAAGTTGCTCTCTTTGTATATATTTTCTGAATTAATGAATGAATATGTTGAAACGTAGAGTAAGAGCCTCCAAAATGGGAGTATGTTCCCCTTAAAACCTGTGCAAGATGATCCAAAGACCATGAGAGGAAAATATTAGCCTATTTATTTGTGCACTTATTTGTTTCTTAGCTAAATATTTTCCATTTTGTGTGTTTTGCAATGTTCATGTTGTATTAGTTCAGTAGTAGAAGTCTATATTTATATTATATGGTATAGCTTCGAAATTTCTGATAGTCCTTCCATTGAGAGGTAGGAATCTATAGCTCCTTCTCTTGAATCTGTGCTGGTTCTGTGACTGCTTTGACCAATAGAATCCGATAAAAGTGACACTATATTAGCTTCTGTGCTCAATCCTTAAGAGGCTGGCAACTTCCATTTCATCTTATAGAGAACTCTCACTCATGAAGTCCTGAGTCACCGTGTAAGAAGTGGGAGTTCCCTTCTGGGGAGACTATGTGGAAATGCCTAAGATCTCATGAAGTGAGAGAGGGCCCCACCTGAACCGAACTTTCCTGCTGTCCCTTCCAAGGCATCAGGTTTATGAGCAAAGTGTTCTTAGATCCTCTAGACCAGCCTGGCTGAGCCATTAGTTGAGTACCACTGAGAGACCCTAGCCAAAGAAGCAGAAGAATCACCCACTGAGATCTGTCTTAATTCAGGACCACCAAAATCATGGGCTATAATAATATAGTGGTCGTTTTAAGACCTTAAGTTTTGGAGTAGTTTGGAGTAACAATAGATAACAAGCACTATATAGGAGGTATGCCTTTTTTCTTTTTAACCAAAGGGGGTGCATGATCAAAAGCGTTTGGTGACCACTGAGTTAAAGTGACAAGGGATTAATGTGGTCAACACATTTGAGAATAACTTGGCGGTTCTCAATTTTCTACTTGCTACTAAGCAAAGATAGACCTGGATGAATTGTAAGCTATTTAATCAGTTGTAAGATGGTTATGTCTGCAATTTCTGACACTGTTAATTGTTTAAAATGTTCAATTTTCAATTTTTAAATGCCTAGCTGTTTTGTAGATATAACCAAAGAATATTAACAATTATTTCATGCTTACTGGCTCTAATCCACTCTACATGATTCCAAGGGTTTTGACTTGTCTATAAGCAGGGTTGAGAAATGGAAAGAGGATAGGCTTTGAAGTTAGCCAGATATAGGTTTCAGTTTAGGATCTACTGCCTGTAGGCTGTATGACTTGACTAGGTTATTTAATCCTCTGAACCTCAATTTCCTCCCGTAAAATAGGACAGATCTTTCAAACAATTTCATTGAAGAATTATTGTGAAGCTTAGTAAGTGGTCAATAAATTTTATCTTCTGCTATTATTATTTTTGTTTTTCTGATATCTTATTGATATATTGAGGCTTTAAAGCAAAGGGTTTAAATGTAGCAAATAGTAGGATATTACTAGCATAGAAGCATGGGTAATTACTATACTCTTATCTCATAAATATTTTTGGTTTGGTTCTTGTACATACTTGAAACATAGCCAGGTATATTTTTCAATCAAGACATCTGTTTCAAGTGGGAATGAGGTGGCTGAGAGAGTTAATTAGTTTAGAGTGGCTTCTCATTTCAGGCCAACTTAAACCACTTGCCCAGGATGAGTTATAATTTTTGCCAGACAAATGGTAAAATGTGATTTTTAAAAATTATATTTTGAGTGTCTGTCAGGTCAATTTTCCATCAAATATTATATATCCTATATCACTAAATAAGTGGTCACGCCTCTGTGGGTGCTCAATATATTTGTGGATGATGAGGATGAATTTATTTCTCTAAGTGTTTACCCCGTCAGATCACAATGATATAATATTGTCTGATTTTTTCAGAGCTATCATATGAAGTTAAGATCAATCTGTTGAATACTGAACTGTGATATGAGGAAGGCAATATCTTGTCCCTAAGTTAGTCTATACAAGCTTATTATTATTTTTATTACTGTGGTGAGAAACACATAACATAAAATTTACCATCTTACCCATCTTTAAGTGTGCAGTACAGTAGTGTTAATTACATGCACATTGTTGTGCAACAGATTTCTGGAACTTTTTCATCTTGCAAGTCTGAAACTCTATACCTATTGAACAAGTCCTGTTTTCTCTCTATCCCTAGCCCCTGGCAACCATCATTCTACTTTCTGTTTCTAAATAAGCTTATTATTTTTTTACCCAAGCCTTTACCCTCTGCTTGCTTCCTTGTGTCTATAGATGATACCTCTATCCACCTAGGTCTTTCAACTCACAATCTCTGCAGTTTATCTTCAGTTCCTACATTGGCTTTATGATGCACATCATGTAACTCTGTGCAGTTACATGTTTTGAACTGCATGTAAAAAATGATGCATCATTGTTTCACTCTGTCTACAGCCCCACTCTCGGTGGTAACCTGGCCCAGAGTTTCACAATATTTTCCCACCTTTCCTTTGAAAACTGTTGATTAGGAACCCTGGACTACCAGCCACCTTCAGGTCTTCAGTCTGAGGCCATTCTTTTTTTTTTTTTTTTTTTTTTTTTGAGGCCATTCTTGCAGCCAAACACTGACAGATAGGTTGGTCTCCTTAGCAGTTAGAAGTAGTTAAGCCTACTGGAAGGTTAAGTATATGGAATCCTGCCTGACTACATGTTTGATGGAGAATAATATGGTCTCAGCATTGCTTCAGGGTTTTCAGTCATTTAAAATAGATGCTAGGTTTGATATGGTAGTCAATCTCCATCCAGGGTATTCCGAAAACCTTGAATCATTCAGTTCAGCAGACCTCTGCTTATGATCATTCAATTCAACAAACCACTGCTCATGTGGCACTCATGATAGCAATTTGAGTGATGATGAGCTTTAAAATGGCTTTGTTCCTATTGAGAATATTTCCCTTGAATGTTTGAAGGTTGATGAACTCAGGCAGGGGCATGCCTGGTACCTGTGGTCATACAGCTGATAATTTATGTTGCATTTTTATTTTATAGGGTTTATACTTCTTTCATGATTCCTCATAAACTCTTTGTGATGTAGAGGATATGCACAGGAAGCTCTTTTTATAAAAGTTTTTTTTAAGAAAAAGTGTTTATAAAGAGTTAATATTTCTAGACGGTAGATGTAGACTTTTTCTCTTGGGCCTTTATTAAGCCTCCTGAACCATTGACCTTGTAAGTCAACACTGTATATAGTCTGAATGTAGATTAAAGTCCCCATTAATCAATTACACAAGAAAACCATTGGTATTTATCGGCTATCCAGTGAGATGGTTTTTCAAACCGGGTTACATAAGAAATACCTGGAGAAGAACTAGGAAAATGCAAATTCTCAGGCATCTTTCCCTCAGGTTCTTATTCACTGATCCATTGGGCCTAAAAATCTGCTTTTTAAAAATTTTAATTTTTAATTGTGATAAAATATGCATAAAATTTAGCATTTTAATAATTTCGAAGTGTACTGTTCAATGAATTTCATTTATATGTACTTGTGCAAACATCACCACTATCCCTCTCTAGAATTTAATAATCTACTTTTGAAATAACACCCTTGGTGATCTTGAAGCAGGGAACTCCCACCCTATTTTGTGAAACACTGTTATAGTGTGGACTTAGAGCCAGGCTAGGCATGGTAGGAAAAACAAAATGTGTGAAACGTAATCCCTGCATTCAAGTGGTTTACAGTTTGATAGAGGACCAAAGAATACTATGTACAGAATAATTTGAGAATAATCCCAGACAGAATAGAATTAAGTGATACATATAAATATATGTATCATTATTGATATACACATATCCATTACACTGATAGGTAGGTGCTAGAAGGAGTGAGACAAGCAGATATATATGATTGAAAAGTAATAAATACTATGGAGTGATGGACCTTGAGTTTGACTCAAGCAAGGTTGTCTACACAGCCTTGCTAGGCATAAAGGCAGCAACGTTAGGATTCTAGGCAAAGGAAGTCATGTGACCTGGTAAGGACCATAAGCCCACTTCCCCAAAGACTGATGATAGCTGATGCAAGTCAGAGTTTATGCTGACGTCACCTATTTCCCACATAGAAATAAGAAATAAATTACATTCCATTAGTCTTTCAGCAAGGAGCCAAAGACATCAAAAAGCACAATAATGTCATCTGTGTTTTTGGCCACATAGTCACAAGCAAAAAGTCATAGATATTTTCATTTGAAAAACAACTAGATGAGAATTTAAAAAAAAATTTTATTGGAGTATAGCTGATTTACAATGTTGTGTTAGTTTCAGGTATACAGCAAAGTGAATCAGTTATACATATACATATATCCACTCTTTTTAAAGTTCTTTTCTCATAAAGGCCATTACAGAGTACTGAGAAGAGTTCCCTGTGGTAAACAGTAGGCCCTTATTAGTTATCTATTTTATATATTGTAGTGTATATGTCAATCCCAATCTCCCAATTTATCCCTCCCCCCTCTTCTTCCTTGCAGCTAAAACACTAAAAATAAGTTCCTCTTTAATGGTTAAAAGTACCCGGCACCTTGTGTTCTCAAGACCACAGACAACAATTTTAAGTTTAAACCTCCAGATCTCATCCAGGATAGGGGGGCAGGACACCATTTGCCCACAGCATGAAGTTGGGAAGGATCTAGGAATCTAGGTGTTTCTTTCTTTCTTTTTTAAAAAAAATTTATTAATTTATTTTTGGCTGTGCTGGGTCTTGGTTGCTGCACGCAGGCTTTCTCTAGTTGTGGCGAGCAGGGGCTACTCTTCCTTGCAGTGCGCGGGCTTCTCATTGCGGTGGCTTCTCTTGTTGCAGAGCACGGGCTCCAGGTACACGGGCTTCAGTAGTTGTGGCACCCAGGCTCGGTAGTTGTGGCTCACAGGCTCTAGAATGCAGGCTCAGTAGTTGTGGCGCACGGGCTTAGTTGTTCTGCGACATGTGGGATCTTCCCGGGCCAGGGCTTGAACCCGTGTCCCCTGCATTGGCAGGAGGACTCTTAACCACTGTGCCACCAGGGAAGTCCCTAGGTGTTTCTTAAATAGTTTTTCTCCCAATATTTTTCCATTCTGCCCTTTCCCCCATCTCCTCCAGGAACAGGGTCCTGTGTTCAAAAGACCAGCTTCAGTCTTTTGAAAAATCTATATAATGAATCAATTTATTTTTCCCTTTTCTGGTTTAGGATTCAGATTCCAAATGGTTGCTACTGTTATCTTCTCTACTCTTTCCTGCATTCTTGTGGGTTTATTTCTGTTTTAAAAATCCTCTTACTATAAAGAAAGTGTCTCCAACTTGAGGACACTAACAAGATATGGCAACTAAATGCAATGTGGTGTCCAGGATTGGATCCTACAACAGAAAAAAGACACTAGTGGAAAAACTGGTGAAATCTGAATGAAGTGTGTAGTTTAGTTGGTTGTATTATAACAATGTTCATTTCTTCATTTTGACAAATACACCATGGTGATGTAGGATGTTAACATTAGGAGAAGCTGAGTGAAGGGTATACAGGAATTCGGTACTATCTTTGCAACTTTTCTGTAAATCTAAAATTATTCCAAAAAAAAAAAATTTAAAAGGTCATTTTGCCCTGGTTTTGGTTGGGTTCCAGGAAGGAGAAAAATTAGATGCATGTGTTTAATCTGGCATATCAGTCCAGAATTTAAAGTCCAGATATCAACATCCCTTGTAATATTAAAGAATACATTTGTTTAGGTCTGAAGTTACATTCTTTGCTCTTGTGAGTTAAAAATCAAAGGTTTTGGTGTTCTCCCTGGTGTCCCACTGACTCAGTATCATTCAACTGGTTCGAGATGCCTGGATGGAATTGGGGTTCCAGTTACAGCTGCAGTCTGGAATGGGTATAATTCCTTCAGGGCTTCAGCATATTAGTTCAGTGATCAGTTTTTCTTAATTAGGCTTTCTTTTAAAGCATACAAAATGATAATAGGGCACAAAATTTTTTTTAACAAGCCCAACATTTAGAAAATAAGTCAATTCTAAGCCTTGGGACCAGTTATTTCAGGCAAAATTATGTTCCTAAGCCCCAGGTAGTACTGTTGCCAAAAATTATACCAGTGAGATGGGAAAAGCTTACTTTTAGCCTCATCAGGATGGGGATCAGTGGGTGCCAATTAAAAAAAAATCTATTGGGACAAATCTAGTAATTCTGGCCCTAACATATTAGGGGAAAAGCCCACTTAGGCATATGCCTCCTCTCCCAGTCATTATGTTTGATGTATTGCCACCTTCTTGCAAAATAAAGGTATTTGCAATGGTGGCTGTGACAGTTGCCTGACATTATTTGATCAAACTTTTTTTTTTGAATTCAACAAATTCAAAACTTCTTTATTTTCATTTCCTCTGTGTTCATCACTCCAGTACAGACCTGTGTGTAGGTTCTGATGAGTGAGTAGCCATCCATCTTCTCTGCTGGGCAGGCACCTTTACTTGTACACTCTGGAGTCTTAGGCCTAAATAATGTCTCTCAAAGAAAGTTTCCTCTCATCTGTAATTAAGTCAGTCACACTAAACTAGAGACCACTTGATAACTAAATGACTTGATCCTGTAGACCAACATGAATTATAGGTTATCCCACAAAATAAAATTTTGTGTGGGTGAACTAGGGCTGCTTACTTCGGGCTGGCACTGGTAATTCACGGAGAGGACCTCGTCGGTTCTCTGCAATGCAGGCTTTTTCAAGCTGGGATGATTGACATTGTGGAGTGGATAAGTCTTTGTTGTGCAGCTGTCCTGTGATTGTAGGATATTTAACAGCATCCCTGACCTCTACCTTCTAGATGCCCGAAGCACTCTCCCACTCTGGTCATGACAACAAAAAATGTCCTCAGTTATTGCCAAATGTCCCTAGGGAGGCAAAACATCATCCCCGGGTGAGAACCACTGCCGTAGTACATGCTGAGCTCTGCTGCCTTTCAGTTTTGAAGGTACAAAAGCTGTTCTGCTCATCTAAGTCTGAAAAGATCTAATCCCACTTCAGCTAATGACCTGTAATACCAGGCCAAGCTGTGGCCATGTCGTTGTACGTTAAGCCACAGTGGCCTCCACCTCTGGCTGTGACCGGTCTTGAGACTGTGCCTTTTCAAGAAACCTTGTATAAAAGCAGCCATTCTTTTCTGCAAAGTCACCTGCAAAATTAAAAAGCTCTTGATGCCTAAAACTTGAGGTGCCTTGCGTCAGACACAAGCCACAGCTGTTCAAAGCTATTTATGATAGAGGCATCTTATAGCAGGATATGCTCAGCTCTGTTACCTCCAGAGGTGCCTGGGAGACTGGGATTGACTCTTGGCCAAGATAAGGACGAGTGGGCTAGTCATTTAGAATGAGCCAGTGCTGGCTTGTTTACATTGTTTACAGATGTGTAGATCGATGGCTTATATTTGGTTTAACTGATTAAGCAGCCTGGCTAGGCTCTATGAGTAGTGAGGTATGAGAGACCCACTTTACTAAGCTCTTCACTTTTTTTTTTATTGGGGTATAGTTGTTTTACAATGTTGTGTTAGTTTTTACTGTAGAACTAAGTGGAGTTCTCTGTGCTATACAGCACATTCTAATTAGTTATCTATTTTATGCATATTAGTGTATATATGTCAGTCCCAATCTCCCAGTTCATCCCACCACCCAGCCCCTTCTTACTCCCCTTGGTGTCCATATGTTTGTTCTCTACATCTGTGCCTGTATTTCTGCCTTGCAAACTGATTCATCTGTACCATGTTTCTAGATTCTACATATATGCGTTAACATACGATATTTGTTTTCCTCTTTCTGACTTACTTTACTCTGTACGACAGTCACTAGGTCCATCCACATCTCTACAAATGATCCAATTTCTTTCCTTTTTATGGCTGAGTAATATTCCACTGTGTATATGTACCACATCTTCTTTATCCATTCATCTGTTGATGGATTTTAGGTTGCTTCCATGACCTGGCTATTGTAAATAGTGCTGCAATGAATATTGGGGTGAATGTGTCTTTTTTTTTAACATCTTTATTGGGGTATAATTGTTTTACAATGGTGTGTTAGTTTCTGCTTTATAACAAAATGAATCAGCTATACAAATACATATATTCCCATATCTCCTCCCTCTTGCGTCTCCCTCCCACCCTCCCTATCCCACCCCTCTAGGTGGTCACAAATCACCGAGCTGATCTCCCTGTGCTATGCAGCTGCTTCCCACTAGCTATTTTACATTTGGTAGTGTATATATGTCCATGCCACTCTCTCACTTCATCCCAGCTTACCCTTCCCCCCTGTGTCCTTAAGTCTATTCTCTACTTCTGTGTCTTTATTCCTGTCCTGCCCCTAGGTTCTTCAGAACCATTTTTTTTTTTTTTTTTTAGATTCCATGTACATGTGTTAGCATACGATATTTCTTTTTCTCTTTCTGACTTACTTCACTCTGTATGACAGACCCTAAATCCATCCACCTCACTACAAATAACTCAATTTCGTTTATCTTTATGGCTGAGAAATATTCCATTGTATATATGTGCCACATCTTCTTTATCCATTCAACTGTCGATGGACACTTAGGTTGCTTCTATGTCCTGCCTATTGTAAACAGAGCTGCAATGAACATTGTGGTACATGTCTCTTTTTGAATTATGGTTTTCTCAGGGTATATGCCCAGTAGTGGGATTGCTGGGTCATATGGTAGTTCTATTTTTAGTATTCTAAGGAACCTCCATACTGTTCTCCACAGTGGCTGTATCAATTTACATTCCCACCAACAGTGCAAGAGGGTTCCCTTTTCTCCACACCCTCTCCAGCATTTATTGTTTGTAGATTTTTTGATGATGGCCATTCTGATTGGTGTGAGGTGACACCTCATTGTAGTTTTGATTTACATTTCTCTAATGATTAGTGATGTTGAGCATCCTTTCATGTGTTTGTTGGCAATCTGTATGTCTTCTTTGGAGAAATGTCTGTTTAGGTCTTCTGCCCATTTTTGGATTGGGTTGTTTGTTTTTTGATATTGAGCTGCATGAGCTGTGTGTAAATTTTGGAGATTAATCCTTTGTCAGTTGCTTCATTTGCAAATATTTTCTCCCATTCTGAGGGTTGTCTTTTGGTCTTGTTTATGGTGTCCTTTGCTGTGCAAAAGCTTTTAAGTTTCATTAGGTCCCATTTGTTTATTTTTGTTTTTATTTCCATTTCTCTAAGAGGTGGGTCAAAAAGGATCTTGCTGTGATTTATGTCATGGAGTGTTCTTCCTATGTTTTCCGCTAAGAGTTTTATAGTGTCTGGTCTTACATTAAGTCCTTAATCCATTTTGAGTTTATTTTTGTGTATGGTGTTAGGGAGTGTTCTAATTTCATTCTTTTACATGTAGCTGTCCAGTTTTCCTGGCACCAATTATGGAAGAGGCTGTCTTTTCTCCATTGTATATTCTTGCTTCCCTTATCAAAGATAAGGTGACCATATGTGCGTGGGTTTATCTCTGGGCTTTATATCCTGTTCCATTGATGTATATTTCTTTTTTTGTGCCTGTACCATACTGTCTTGATTACTGTAGCTTTGCAGTATAGTCTGAAGTCTGGGAGCCTGATTTATCCAGCTCTGTTTTTCTTTCTCAAGATTGCTTTGGCTATTCGGGGTCTTTTGTGTTTCCATACAAATTGTGCAATTTTTTCTTTTAGTTCTGTGAAAAATGCCATTGATAATTTGATAGGGATTGCATTGAATCTGTAGATTGCTTTGGGTAGTGTAGTCATTTTCACAGTGTTGATTCTTCCTATCCAAGAACATGGTATATCTCTCCATCTGTTGGTATCATCTTTAATTCCTTTCATTAGTGTCTTATAGTTTTCTGCATACAGGTCTTTTGTCTCCTTAGGTAGGTTTATTCCTAGTATTTTATTCTTTTTGTTGTAATGGTAAATGGGAGTGTTTCCTTAATTTCTCTTTCAGATCTTTCATCATTAGTGTATAGGAATGCAAGAGATTTCTGTGCATTAATTTTTTATCCTGCTACTTTACCAAATTCATTGATTAGCTCTAGTAGTTTTCTGCTAGCATCTTTAGGATTCTCTATGTATAGTATCATTTCATCTGCAAAACGTGACAACTTTACTTCTTCTTTTCTGATTTGGATTCCTTTTATTTCTTTTTATTCTCTGGTTGCCTTGGCTTAAACTTCCAAAACTATGTTGAATAATAGTGGCGAGAGTGGACAACCTTGTCTTGTTCCTGAAGTTAGAGGAAATGGGTGTTGAATTTTGTCAAAAGCTTTTTCTGCATCTATTGAGATGATCATATGTGTATATTGAAGAATCCTTGCATCCTGGGATAAACCCCACTTGATCATGGTGTATGATCCTTTTAATGTGCTGTTGGATTCTGTTTGCTAGTATTTTGTTGAGGATTTTTGCATCTATGTTCATCAGTGATATTGGCCTGTAGTTTTCTTTCTTTGTGACATCTTTGTCTGGTTTTGGTATCAGGGTGATGGTGGCCTCGTAGAATGAGTTGGGGAGTGTTCCTCCCTCTGCTGTATTTTGGAAGAGTTTGAGAAGGATAGGTGTTAGCTCTTCTCTAAATACTTGTTAGAATTCGCCTGTGAAGCCATCGGGTCCTGGGCTTTTGTTTTTTGGAAGATTTTTAATCACAGTCTCAATTTCAGTGCTTGTGATTGGTCTGTTTATATTTTCTATTTCTTCCTGGTTCAGTCTCAGAAGGTTGTGCTTTTCTAAGAATTTGTTCATTTCTTCCAGGTTGTCCATTTTATTGTCATAGAGTTGCTTGTAGTAATCAATCATGATCCTTTGTATTTCTGCAGTGTCAGTGGTTACTTCTCCTTTTTCATTTCTAATTCTATTGATTTGAGATTTCTCCCTCTTTTTCTTGATAGTCTGCCTAATGGTTTATCAATTTTGTTTTTCTTCTCAAAGAACCAGCTTTTAGTTGTACTGATCTTTGCTATTGTTTCCTTCATTTCTTTTTCATTTATTACTGATCTGATCTTTATGATTTCTTTCCTTCTGTTAACTTTGGGGTTTTTTTGTTCTTCTTTCTCTAATTGCTGTAGGTGTAATGTTAGGTTGTTTATTTGAGATGTTTCTTGTTTCTTGAGGTTGAATTGTACTGCTGTAAACTTCCCTCTTAGAACTGCTTTTGCTGCATCCCATAGGTTTTGGGTCATCGTGTTTTCATTGTCATTTGTTTCTAGGTATTTCTTGATTTCCTCTTTGATTTCTTCAGTGATATCTTGGTTATTTAGTAGTGTATTGTTTAGCCTCCATGTGTTTATATATTTTACAGATATTTTCCAGTAATTGATATCTAGTCTCATAGTGTTGTGGTTGGAAAAAATACTTGATATGATTTCAGTTTTCTTAAATTTACCAAGGCTTGATTTGTGACCCAAGATATGATCTATCCTGGAGAATGTTCCATGAGCCCTTGAGAAGAAATTGTATTCTGTTGTTTTTGGATGGAACGTCCTATAAACATCAATTAAGTCCATCTTGTTTAATGTATCATTTAAAGCTTGTGTTTCCTTATTTACTTTCATTTTGGATGATCTGTCCATTGGTGAAAGTGGGGTGTTTAAGTCCCCCACTATGATTGTGTTACTGTCGATTTCCCCTTTTATAGCTGTTAGCATTTGCCTTGTGTATTGAAGTGCTCCTATGTTGGGTGCATAAAGATTTGCAATCGTTATATCTTCTTGGATCGATCCCTTGATCATTATGTAGTGTCCTTCTTTGTCTCTTGTAACAGTCTTTATTTTAAAGTCTATTTTAAGTGATGTGACAATTGCTACTTCAGCTTTCTTTTGACTTTCATTTGCATGGGATATCTTTTTCCATCCCCTTACTTTCAGTCTGTATGTGTCCCTAGGTCTGAAATGGGTCTCTTGTAGACAGCATATATACGGGTATTGTTTTTGTGTCCATTCAGCCAGTCTATGTCTTTTGGTTGGAGCATTTAATCCATTTACATTTAAGGTCGTTATTGATATGTATGTTCCTATTACCATTTTCTTAACTGTTTTGGGTTTGTTATCGTAGGTCTTTTCCTTCTCTTGTGTTTCTTGCCTAGAGAAGTTCCTTTAGCTTTTGTTGTAAAGCTGGTTTGGTGATGCTGAATTCTCTTAACTTTTGCTTGTCTGTAAAGGTTTTAATTTCTCTGTCGAATCTGAATGAGATCCTTGCTGGGTAGAGTAATCTTGGTTGTAGGTTTTTCCCCTTCATCACTTTAAATATGTCCTTCCACTCCATTCTGGTTTGCAGAGTTTCTGCTGAGCGATCAGCTGTTGACCTTATGGGGACTCTCTTGTATGTTTTTTGTTGTTTTTCCCTTGCTGCTTTTAATATTTTTTCTTTGTATTTAATTTTTGATAGTTTGATTAATATGTGTCTTGGTGTGTTTTTCCTTGGATTTATCCTGTATGGGACTCTCTGTGCTTCCTGGACCTGATTGACTATTTCCTTTCCCATATTAGGGAAGTTTTCAACTATAATCTCTTCAAATATTTTCTCAGTCCCTTTCTTTTTCTCTTCTTCTTCTGGGACCCCTATAATTCGAATGTTGGTGCCTTTAATGTTGTCCCAGAGGTCTCTGAGACTGTCCTCAGTTCTTTTCATTCTTTTTTCTTTATCCTGCTCTGCAGTAGTTATTTCCACCATTTTATCTTCCAGGTCACTTATCCGTTCTTCTGCCTCAGTTATTCTGCTATTGATTCCTTCTAGAGAAGTTTTAATTTTATTTATTGTGTTGTTCATCATTGTTTGTTTGCTCTTTAGTTCTTCTATGTCCTTGTTAAACATTTCTTGTATTTTCTCCATTCTATTTCCAAAATTTTGGATCATCTTTACTATCATTACTCTGAATTATTTTTCAGGTAGACTGCCTATTTCCTCTTCATTTTTTTGGTTTGGTGGGTTTTTACCTTGCTCCTTCCTCTGCTGTGTGTTTCTCTGTCTTCTCATTTTACTTAACTTACTGTGTTTGGAGTCTCCTTTTCACAGCCTGCATGTTTGCAGTTCCCGTTTTTTTTGGTGTCTGCCCCCAGTAGCTAAGGTTGGTTCAGTGGGTTGTGTAGGCTTCCTGGTGGAGGGGACTGGTGCTTGTGTTCTGGTGGATCAGGCTGGATCTTACGTTTCTGGTGGGCAGGACTGCATCTGGTGGTGTATTTTGGGATGTCTGTGACCTTATTATGATTTTAAGCAGCCTCTCTGCTAATGGGTGGCATTGTGTTCCTGTCTTGTTAGTTGTTTGGCATAGGCTGTCCAGCACTGTAGCTTGCTGGTCGTTGAGTGGAGCTGGGTCTTAGTGTTGAGATGGAGGTCTCTGGAGAGCTTTCGCCATTTGATTTTACGTGGAGCTGGGAGGTCTCTGGTGTACCAATGTCCCAAACTCTGCTCTCCCACCTTAGAAGCACAGTCTTGACACCTGGCTGGAGCACCAAGACCCTGCCAGCCATATGGCTCAGAAGAAAAGGGAGAAAAAAATAAATAAAATAAAATAAAGTTATTAAAAAATAAACAAATTATTAAAAATTAAAAAATTAAAAAGTAAAAAAAAAAAAGAAAGGAAGAAAGAAGAGGACAACCAAATCAAAAAACAAATCCACCAATGATAACAAGCAGTAACAACTATACTAAAAAAGAAAAAACAAAGAAACAAACAAAAAAACCCCAGAGAGACAGAACCCTAGGACAAATGGTAAAAGCAAAGCTATACAGACAAAATCACACAAAGTCCACCACCTCAGTTTTGGGAGGCTTCGTTGTCTATTCAGGTATTCCAGAGATGCTGGGTATATCAAGTTGATTGTGGAGATTTTATCGATATGTATGTTCCTATTACCTTTTTTTTTTGACACGTTAACTAACTTTATTGTAATCGTTTCACAGTACATATGTATATCAAATCATCACTTTGTATACTTAGGCTTACACAATGTTATTTGTCAATTATATCTCAATAAAGTTGGAAACAGAACAAAGGAATACAAAAGGGAACAGCATTAAGATTTTAACTGTCATAGTCTCTGTGTGGTGTGTGGCATTATAGGCAGCTTTTCATTTTGTTTTTTCTACTTTTCTACATAATCCACGTTATCCATAATTATGATATATTATTTTGATCATTAAAATTTTGGGTGGAAAAGTCCAAGTATAAACCATTTTACAGTTGTCGATTCATTAAAGATGTCCATAGTTAAGGCCTTACGATTAAAGAAGTTTTCACTCCAGAGGTGAAGAAAGAACCTGTAAGAGGAAGCACATGCATGCCCACACACACGGAAAAATCTGGGAGAGCAAATAGCTCCACCCACTAGTACTAGTCACTCACTCCATGAGCAAATGCCTCAGGGAGTGGAGCTGGAAACCCTGAGCTTAGGCTTATTGCTTGTGTTGCTCCCTGTGTGCTTAAAGAGATAGTTTTCAATTATACATTACTGTCCATATGGTACATTTATGCAAACACAGCACTGCACACAAAGTCATATACACCAGGGGGGCTCAACCACAGCACTGTTGACATTTTGTAGCTGGTTATTCTTTGTTGAGTGGGGCAGGTGGGGGGCAGTTGGGGAGGTCTCCTGTGCATAGTAGGATGTTTAGCAGTATCTATGGTTTCTAACCATGAGATGCCAGTAGCATCCCCACCCCAGTCATGGCATGTCTACAGATATCACCTAATGTCCCCTGGTGGGGGGCATGCTGCCTCCCAACTGAGAACCACTGATGTGCAGGGGTGCCCTGTGCCATGCAGAGATGCACCTGCGTGCATGGGTGTGATTGCACCCCCAAGGTATTTACAACCAGGTTGTTTATTGACCAGTGACTGTGCTGAACCTGCTGTTAAAAATCTTGAGTGTCACATTTCCATGCTGTACTTTATGGGCTATTTAAGGAGGATCCAGGGAGAACATGTCTCTGTGTGATTTCCCTTATGTGCTGATTTTAAAACCTAGCCCAGCATAGATTACACTGTATATAATCTTTTATGCAATCTTTAACAGTTTATGTCATTTTTAAACCATAAACATGGTAAACTCTATATTGCTGATGGATACACATTGTGTATTTAGTTAAATGTTAAGTTATTAGCCCTGGATAATAGGGGAAAAGTTGATATTACATTTTTTAAAAACTGAGCTTTGGAGTCACATGAACAAAATCATCTAAGGGCAGTTCATGGCTAACCACACTCTGGCTTGTGAGTAAGCTGACATATGAAAATGGGATGCCTCACTCTCTAGCCAGGGCTAGAAGGCCAGCCCACCTGAGACAGGCCAGAACCTTCCCACAGTTTTCTGTAGACTTTTGAAGGTAAAGAAGACACTTCAGCGGCATGTTATTTCTTGGGGAAAAAAATTATTATTGAAGGATGACTTGGCAATAAGGAAAAAATCAACCTAAGAAATGCAGCTCAAACCTAGGAATCAATAAAAAGTAGATTTTATAGTTCTGGAAGTTGTGTTTGTTTGTTTACTGGAACCCAGACTCACATCTGGCTACTAGATACAGCACCGACCTTATGGATAAAGTCTACAAATGGACCCACGATCATCTATGGAAACAAATTTGAATCTGCAAGGATTTTAGCACAAGGTGACCCTGGAATAAACAATAAGGCTTCTCCAACTTTGACCAGTAGTATCTTCTTATTGAGTTGGAGCTTTTCACACCACCTTGGCACAAACACCACTAATACACAATCACTAATACACACATACACACAGTTAAAGGGCCTACTGACCCAGACAGCAGAGTTCCAGAGTGAAGGCATCCTACAGTACAACCATGATTTCTCTGCTTTATGGTCACAGCCATCTAAGAACAGCCTCAGTTTGTCCACTCATCCCCATCACCATGCTGCTTGATTTGTGCCTGGAGAAGTAACTGGAAACTTAACTCAGAGCACTCACAGCAGAAGCTCCGGAGACTCCAAAGTCTGCTGGGGACCATTTGCATTGAGTTGCTATGGCCAGGAGGGAAAAGAGGTTTCTCACAGTGCCATGCCATGGGAGTCACAGAACACGGTTCATCAGGTTGGAAGTCAAGGATTAGTAAGGTAAGACAGACGTAGTTCCCTGTTCTCTCTTCATTCTGCAGAGAAGTGCCAGGCCAGCTTGCTGAGCACATAGGGCTACACTCCAGGAGACGTGCTCTGCCCTCTTCTGGTTCCTCCTTTTTTGAGCTGAACTTGAGGGTGAGCCTTTTCAGCTTGAGTGGGAGTGGGTATTGTCTATCTGATTTGGATGCCAGATGTTTAGAAGCTGTGGAACGCAAGATGCTCAGTACTTGGATTCCTTGGGGGCCCGTGGTGTATGGGGGGTGTGTGTGTACAGCATGCCCCCCTCCTGGGGAGAGGAAGCTCTCAGTCCCGTGGAAAGTTTAGTTTGGGCACTGCTTGGGTAAAAACCAGCACTGCCCCCAGAGAGTCCAGTGGCAAACAACCCAGAAGGAGCCCTGTGGTCCTTTCCTGGATCATCCTGCTTGTCCCTCTAGTGGACAGAGGATGATGGACACAGTTACAAACATTCAGCAGCAATAAACTTTCTAGAGTATCTCTGAAGGCCATAACTCTAATGTAGATCAGGTAAGAAATAGAAATAGTCTCTGGTCATGTCTTCCATGCAAATGCTGTGAAAGATAGAGTTTTTGATGCTTTGGTGGGCCAGGGGTGCGTGGGGGTGGGGATATACTAGGTATGGAGCACTTGAACTTGGTCTCAAGGGATGGGGGGCTTTGAAGGATGGAGAAGAGAAAAAGTTGGGAGATCTGAATGAGCAAAAGCATAGAGGGGGACAAGGGGAATGATCTAGCATAAGTAGATGCATATTGCTTGAATTGAGAGTTTATTTGGAGGTGGGTGGGAAAGGAGGTTGGGATCAGATCGTGATGGGAACCAATCACCAGCCTAAGGGTTTTAGACTTTATTCCAAATGCAGCTAGGGAATGGCAGTGCCTGGGTGATAACTCGGGTCTCTTGGCTCCTAGATCCTCTGCACATCTCTTCAGGTCTCCTGCAGTGCCTTGCAATGTCTCTGTCTTCAGGAAGTATATTGTTTCACTTGGAAATGAGATAATATGGGCTTCAGTTCATGCAGCAGTTGTGTGCCTTGGCCAAATCACCTTTCTGGGTTTCAGTTTCTAAAATCGAAAATGAGATGGTTGGAGCCAATATTTTCTGGCTCTTTAAGATGGAAGTAATCTCTTTGGAAGATTAATATAATGACAGTGTTCAGAATAATTAAGGAGGAGGGAAGAACCTGCTAGTGTTGGAGGGTCTCCTGCAGACAAGGACACTGGCAGCAGAAGTTCTGGGAAGTACTCCTTGGCATGAGCCCTCCTGGAGTCTGCCATTAGCCCCACTAAAGAGCCTGTAGGCTCCAGTGCTCCCTATTACCATTTTCTTAATTGTTTTGGGTTTGTTTTTGTAGGTCCTTTTCTTCTCTTGTGTTTCCCACTTAGAGAAGTTCCTTTAGCATTTGTTGTAGAGCTGGTTTGGTGGTGCTGAATTATCTTAGTTTTTGCTTGTCTGTAAAGCTTTTGATTTCTCCGTCGAATCTGAAAGAGATCCCTGCTGGGTAGAGTATTCTTGGTTGTAGGTTTTCCCCTTTCATCACTTTAAATATATCTTGCCACTCCCTTCTGGCTTGAAGAGTTTCTGCTGAGAAATCAGCTGTTAACCTTATGGGAGTTCCCTTGTATGTTATTTGTCATTTTACCCTTGTTGCTTTTAATAATTTTTCTTTGTCTTTAATTTTTGTCAATTTGATTACTATGTGTCTCGGCATGTTTCTCCTTGGGTTTATCCTGTATGTGACTCTCTGTGCTTCCTGGAGTTGGGTGGCTTTTTCCTTTCCCATGTTAGGGAAGTTTTCAACTATAATCTCTTCAAATATTTTCTCAAGTCCTTTCTCTCTCTCTTCTCCTTCTGGGACCCCTATAATGCGAATGTTGGTGTGTTTAATGTTGTCCCAGAGGTCTCTTAGGCTGTCTTCATTTCTTTTCATTCTTTTTTCTTTACTCTGTTCCGCAGCAGTGAATTCCACCATTCTGTCTTCCATGTCACTTATCCGTTCTTCTGCCTCAGTTATTCTGCTATTGATTCCTTCTAGTGTATTTTTCATTGCAGTTATTGTATTGTTCATCTTTGTTTGTTTGTTCTTTAATTCTTCTAGGTCTTTGTTAAACATTTCTTGCATCTTCTCGATCTTTGCCTCCATTGTTCTTCCAAGGTCCTGGATCATCTTCACTATCATTATTCTCAATTCTTTATCTGGAAGGTTGCCTATCTCCACTTCATTTAGTTGTTTTTCTGGGGTTTTATCTTGTTCCTTCATCTGGGACATAGTCCTCTGCCTTTTCATTTTGTCTATCTTTCTGTGGTTGGGTTTTTCGTTCTGCAGGCTGCAGGATTGCAGTTCTTTTTGCCTCTGCTGTCTGCCCTTTGGTGGATGAGGCTATCTCTACTGAGCTCTTCTAAAGTCAAGATTTCTCCCTGAAATCTTGATGGTTCATAACCTGGAGATAAAAGTAGGTCTTGTGTGACTAAGTCAGGATCCTGGGGAGCTGTGCCTGGACATTTCTCAGACCTGCAGCACTCATCTGTGCTTTCTTTCTTCATATCCTTTCCCTCCATAAAGTCCAATTCAAGTCCGCTCTGCAGAGTATTGTGAGTCCCCTCATTTGTCTGACATGTTACCTTCGCAGCTGCCACCTGCACAACTCATGTGGCCTGATGTAAGTGTCCTCAAAACATCAGGGTGATATCTCCCTGTCCCTCACGGAAATCTATGAGCCACCAGATGCTTCTCTAAGTGTCTATTTTGTTCCCTCAAATTCTTCAAACATACATTCTTTTTAAAATGAGAGCTTTATTGAGATATAATTTACATACCATAAAATTCACACTATAAAGTATACAATTCAGTAATTTTTAGTAAAAACACAAGGTTGTGTAATGATTACCACTAATTCCAGAACATTTTCATCACCCCCCCCACCCCAAACCCTGTATCCATTAACAGTCATTTCTCATTCTCGTTTCTTCCCAGCCCCTGGAAGCCTCTGTCTCTATGGATGTGTCTCTTCTGGACATTTTATTTAAATAGAGTCCAACAAATGGGGGCTTTTGTGACTGACTTCTTTCACTTACTATAATGTTTTCAGGGTTCATATATTTGTACTGTATATCAATATTTCATTCCATTTAATGGTGGAATACTATTCCATTATATGGACATACCACATTTATTTATCCATTCATCAGTTTATGGACCTTCAGATTGTTTCTACTTTTTGTCTCTTATGAATAATGCTGCTATGAACATTTAGGAATAAGTTTTTATGTGAATATATATTATCATTTCTCTTGTATATGTATCTCTGAATGGAATTATGGGTCAAATAGTAACTCTATTTTTAACTTTTTGAAGAAATGCCCAGCTGTTTTCCAGAGTGCCTGTTCCATTTTACATTCCCACCAGAAGTGTATGAGGGTTCCAGTATCTTCACATCCTTACTGACATTTGTTATTGTCTGTCTTTTTGATTATAGCCATCCTATTTGCTCTATTTGCTGTGAAGTGGTATCTCTCTGATTTTGATTTCCCTAATGACTAATGATGTTGAATATCTTTTCTTGTGTTTACTAGCCATTTGTATATCTACTTTGGAGAAATATCTATTTAAATCTTTGCTCATTATTAAATTAGTTTGTCTCTTTACCATACAGTTATAACAGTTATTTATGTATTCTGGATATAAGTCCCTTATCAGATTTGTGATTTGCAAATATTTTCCCCCATTCTGTACATTGCCTTTTCACTTTCTTGATAATATACTTTGAAGCACAAAAGTTTTAAATGTTGCCATAGTCTGCATTTTGTCACTTGTGCTTTCGGTATCACGACTAAAAAATTATTGCCTAATCCGAGGTCATGAAGATTTACTCCTATGCCTTCTTCTGAGAATTTTATGGTTTTAGCTCTTGCATGTTGATCTTTGATACATTTTGAGTTGATTTTTATAAGTGTTATGAGGTAGGAGTCTAAGTTCAATGTTTTGCATATGGTCATCCAGTTGTCCCATCACCATTTGTTGAAAAGACTCAAACACTCCCTTTAGTTTTACTTTGATCTGTTCCTAGGTAACCTACTAGATGTTTGTGACTTTACCCTCACACTTGCCTCTCCTTCTGCAGGGGATGAAGATTTTACCTGTAAAAATCACCAGGGCCTGGAATTGAGATCACATGTCTGCCATGCATTGCTTGGTCCCCAAGATGAGGGAGGAAAGGATTTGGATATCTTTCTGATGTCAAATTCACCCTTGGGGAGGAGTGAGAGAGGGGCTAGAGAGAGTTCAAGGTTGGTTTCTGCTAGTGGAACTGACTTCACTTGGAGAAAAATAATTGGGAGTGGGAAATAAATTTTCCCTCTTAAAATATTACAGTACTTCTCCTCAAATACTTCTCCCTCCCTCCATTCAATTCATTACAATACTCCCCTGACCCAAATTCTCATGTGGCTCCCCATTGTCTACAGGATTAAGTCCATACTCTTGGGGCGTAATTTTCTTTGTAGGGTCGCATAACTATTTATTTAACCAGTTCCTTTTTGTTGGGCATTGTATTAGTCAGATTTTCCAGAAAAACAGAACCCTGTTTTATTTTATACAGATATATAGAAAGAGATTTATTATGAGTGATTGACTCACATGATTATGGAGTCTGAGAAGTTCCATGATCTGTCATCTGCAAGACTGAAGATCCAGGAAAGCTGATGTGCAGTCCCAGTCCAAACCCAAAGGCCTCAGAATCAGGGGAGCCAGTGGTATAAATCCCAGTCTGAGTGCAGAAGAACAGTGTTCCAGCTCAAGTAGTCAAGCAGAATAAACAAGTTCTTCATTTGTCCACCTTTTTGTTCTATTTAAGCCCTCAACAGATTGAATGAGGTTCACCCTCATTGGGGAGGGCAATCCTCTTTACTCAGTCTACTGATTTAAATGCTAATTTCATCCAACAACACCCTCATAAACACACCCAGAAATAATGTCAAGCCAAATATCTGGGCACTCTGTGATCTGGTCAAGTTGACACATAAAATTAACCATCATAGGCATTTGGTTGTTTCCATTTTTAAAATGTTATTATTAACACTATTACTGGTTTGGGTAATGGTTTCCAAAACAGTTAAGTTGTCACATCCTTTACCAGTATAGCCTTCTTACATGTTTGAACTATGTCTGTTTGCCTCTTTCAGTCAATGACATCACCATCAGATTGGGACAATTGTGCATTAATATGAGTATGAAAAGAAAGTTCTAGTTTTTATAAAAGCCAAATTTAATCTTTCTTCAAGTGAGTTGCTAAAAAAAGAATAAGCTTTCTAGGTGAGTAAATTTGAGTATAGAGTGAATGTTTGTTAGTATGGTATTTTAGTTAATTTTGTTGTTTGTGATAAAGGCATGGTGGTTACGTAAAGAAATATCCTTATCAGTTTGAGTTGCTCCAGAAGTATGGATAGCAAAGCAAATGACTGGGATTGCTTTAAATATTTTGGAGAAAATGTATATAAATATTGGCAAGATATTGATACTTATTGAGCCAAGTAAGGGGTACATGAACATTCATTATAACATTCTGTCCATTTTTGTGTACACTTGTAAATTTTAATGAATGTTGAAACATAACCTTATTTAATTTAACATGTTATCTATAAAGGATTGGAAAAATATTAAATACAAAGAACACTGTCATCAGAATGCTTTCTAATTCCTTTAAATTGTCACTTTTTAAAAGGAAGAAACTGAAATTGAAAATCACAGATGACTAATTATCATCTGGGTTTAATTTATATACGAAAAGTGAAGTGTAGTTCAGTCAGTGGATCCATATTTGAAGAAATCATCTTAGCTTTATTTCTAAAAATAGGTAAGGAATGCGCATTTATATATTTAAGAAGAGATAACACATTTAAGAATTCATGCATTATTTCTGAAACATTTTCACATTAAGTAGCTTTCAAAAAATAGCATTTTTTATTTTAGAATAATTTTAGGTTTACAGAAAAGTTGCAAGGATAATACAGTGTTCTTATATACCCCTTACCCAATTTCCTTTACTATTATTAACTTACATTTATATAGTACATATGCCAAAACTAAGAAACCTACATTAGTATATTACTATTAACTAAACTCTAGACTTTTTTCACATTTCACCCGTTTTTCCACTAAGATCCCCTTTCTGTTCCAGTATCAGTTTTCTCAAGTATCAGTTTTCCCCAAGAAGGTGGTTGTACTCGAGACTTCCTGCTGGAAGCTTCCCAGTGGGCTGCCCCTGACAGGTAGATGGGTGAGGGAGGGAGAAGTGGATTTTCCAGGCTACAAGCTATGCAGGGGGAGGCCCCATGAGCTACCTGAAGAACTACAGAGGTCCCCTGAGAGAGCTGGCATTGAACACCTGCCACAGAGGCCACTTGCAGAGAAGCAGGGACGGTGTGGAGGGGATGCCACCACACCGTGGGGCCATTACTGGGGAAACTTGCCTTCACTCTTCCTCCTCCTACACCCCAACCCGTGGGACAAAGCAGAGGGATGAGTGAGGAGGAAGTGAGTGAGCTCAGACCAGGTTCCTCCCACCCTCAGCTGCTGGAAACTCAAATCCAGACTGCAGAGTGGAGAGCTTTGGTTTTAATGTGAGTCTACAATTTAAAAATGAAAAGGGTGAGGTCTTTGAGAATCGTCATGAGACTGATGACTGTTAAGGAAGTTAAGGGGTAAGACAGAGATCTTGGTAAGATTCTCTACCATGCCTGGGGTTCGGGAGTCCAACAGAGCATAATGGGGGCAGTTATAGCAGAAAAAAACAGATAAGCACCCCCCCTCCCCACAACAAAACAAAACAAAACAAAACAAAACAAAACAAAACAAAACAAAACAAAACCAACAAGCAGAGACTTTTCAAGGTCTCATTATTTACATAGAGCGTCTAGCATGGAGCCTGGTACATACTGAGTGTACAACAGATGTTATCTTTTATTTACTATTAATATTATTAATCTGTTAAGTTTGGGTCCATTATCATTTTGTGTGTGATTAGCAAATCCAAAATTCTTCCTTCCAGCTTGCCTTTCAGTTATGTACTGTATGCAAAGGAAAACAATGTAAGGAGGATTTTTTTCTTTAAAGCAGGGACATTCCTGGGATGCTATGTTGGAGAGGAGACGGCTGAAGGCAAACCCAGATGGTGTGTATTCTGGGAAACCTCACAGTGGGGTCCCTCCCTGCAGTGTAGAGTTCTGGGGCATTTCCCTGGGGACAAACTCACAGCCTCATATGACACCAAATCTGGAAGGTGGTGAAGCTTGAAGCCTGCTTCCCATTTTAAGCAGAATGCTTTAATGTAAGCCTAATGTAAGAAAATACGATGGATGGAAGCTATAAAAGGTCAGTACATGCGCTTGGTTAATATGTTGTAAGAAGCTGGTGTTCAGTTGAATAGGTTGTTAGTCCTCTGTAATACAGGGAATGAATACCTGACAGCTAAACTGCATCTATCCTTGCCCAAGAGGAGACCATGATAGGGCTATATCCTCCCAGGATGGTTTTTGTCCCATTGCATTTTCCAAGCTTCTTAAAATGTTAATAGTTTCCAAGAATACCGACAAGAAACAAAACACAAAACAAAATACAAATAATTTGAGACAAAATGATTCTCAGAAAGAGTGAGCTAGAATGTAAATCTAAATTGCCTGAGGCAATGCCGAATTTAATTCCAGAGATTAAGAACATGGGAATCGGTGTACATCCATCCAATGTTGTAAGTCTAAATTCTGGACCCCTCAGAAAACCATTTCAGAGCATCTCTCCCTCCCTCATTAACTATCTATGTCTCTCAGCACATACATATGAGTATTAATGGACCATAGGTCCTTCACTGTGCTGCATGCTGTGGGAAATACCTAAGAAAAGCACAGCATATATATGATCCCTACCCTCAAAAGCCTTCTTGGAAAGGAAAGAAGACAAAGGATAAGTCAGAGCTGAATTTTTGGATATTAGCAATAAGAGCCTATAGTAATTCAGAGACAGAGACTATCAGTACAGCCGGCAAGTCAAAGCAAGGTGGCCATAAATATACATACTCCCTGGGCAGCTAATGAGCAGATTTGTCTGGATTGCAAGGGAAGAAGATATGTCAGTTCATTGGATATGTTCAGACAATGGAGGTGTCAGAAAAATTTGGGCCTGTGATGATAAAATAAGAAGAGGGTGCTAGAGCAGTGGTATAGCTGTTGGGAATGGAGAGAAACTGACTGACTCATCCCTACCAGAACGTGTCTCTCTCTTCTGGGGCCTCTCCTCAAAATGCACATTCCCTTATGCCATTTGCAGCCATTAACATTAGCTGAAATTATTTCCAACCATTTAATGAGTTCCTCTGGGGCTCACTTAGAGCTCTCCTTTAGCTCTGAATCAGGAGGACCTGCTGTCCTCCCCAGCAGGAGGCTTCTTTTCAAGCTGGGTTACAACTTGTGATTTGAATTCAAGGCCCATATTGGCTTCTCTTTCATGGTCATCCCTTCCGCAGTAATTGCCGCTCTCATCACCATATTTCACCAACCTAAAGCGAGAGGAAGAAACGAGAGGGCTCAAAACGGCTGACCTGCAAGAAGGTTCTGGTTCAGCATAACAGCCCCAAAACATGGAGGGAAGATGAAACAGGAGAGAGTGTGTGGCATACATGGGCATGACCTTTCCCACACAGTGGGTCCCCCCATTTTAAATATGGACCAATCCGTTTGCATCATTGGCTCTTGTGAGGAACAATGTAATATGGAAGGAGAAGGAAAAAATGACCTTCAACCACATTGTCTCCCCACCAAATACAGTAAATACTTAATAAATGGTATGCCCTTGACCTCTTTAACAGTGTTTTAGAATGAAGTATTTCATATGAATGGACACCAATATGTTCTTTTCACTCTATTCTATCTCCTCTGTTCTTTTCCTCTGAAACCTGGGAGAATATCTCACTACTGGTGCTCTTCCCTTTGAAATTGACAGTGGGGCTGGTTCTTCCTGGGGTAGGTGAGGCGCAGCAGTGTCTCATTGTTACCTGCCTGATCCTGACAAGCTTACTCCCTTCCCAGACTAGAGGTGCCCTGGGCCGAGAGCCAGAGGGTCTATAGTTTCAGTCTTGACCCAGCGAGGCAAATCACTTCAGCTGTCGAGTTCTCAGCTCCCTCACATGGAATGAGAGACAGATGACTCAAACTTTGTTCCTTGGAGCCAAGGGGTTTCACAGAGATGCTTCATGACACTTGTGAGAGTTAGGAAGTGTGGGAAGGTCACGGGGGCCCAAGGCTCCTGGTCTCTCATGCCAACTAATGTCACCCCGATTTTACCTTTAATGTGTTGAGGTCCCGCATAGAACTTTGTAGGCTTTTGTTCTTTAAAACCTCTGACCAGGATGAGTTCTACAGCTGTGCTGTCTGATATTTTGGCCACTAGTAAATAGCTACTGGGTACCTGGAAGGTAGCTAAACTGTAGGAACTACTTCTGCTTTCTTTAGGACCCTGGGAGGTCAGAATGTCTTTGAAGGCTGCTTGTAAGGTAACATGGTGGGCTCTGAGTGTGATGGGGGCCTTAGTCTTATTTTATCAGACTTCCTTGGATGACAAATTGCTGGTTTTGACATGGTTAGTGATACAGGGCTGTTACAGTGAGCTAGTGTGTGAGCAAATCAAGGCTTAATAAGCCTTCTCCTCCTCCTCTTGCTTATAAACTATAAAGAAGTCTTCCTTTTTAATTACCGATGCCTGTGTGGAAAGCACACCTTCAAGGTTCATTAAAAAAAATATTTTTTTTAGGAAAGGATAAAGTTAGGAGAGTAGGATAATATTCTGTTTTTTAAGGAAATTTACTTTTATGCTGTAGTAGTTGAGCAAGATTCAACTAAAGGTGTGCTGACCTCTGTGATAGATAGTGGGTTCTGCTGATATCATGATGTCATGCATGCATGATAGCTGCATGACTTTGTGGGGAGTCTCTGTTCTCTTTGGACATTTGTTTACTCATCTGTAAAGAGGATGTGTATCTGGTCCTGCTTATTGTTTATATTAAAATATATGTAATATGTTCATTCATTATGAACTGAATGTGTCTCCCACAGATTCATATATTGAAGCCCTAACCCCCAATATGATGTTCGGAGGTGGAGCCTTTGGGATGTAATTGGGTTTTTATGAGGTAATGAGGGTAGTTCCCCCATGATGGGACTGGTGTCCTTATAAGAAGAAGAGACCAGAGCTCGGTCTCTCTCCACCACATGAGGATACAGTAGGAAGGCAGCCAGCCATCTGCAAACCAGAAGGAGGATCTTCATCAGAACTCAGTATGATGCCACCCTGATCTCAGACTTCACAGCCTCCAGAACTATGAGACATACAGCTGACCCTTGAACAACTCGGGAGTTAAAAGCACCAATCACCCGCACAGTTGAAAATCCATGTATAATTTTTCACTCCCCCAAATCTTAACTACTAATAGCCTACTGTTGACCAGAAGCCTTACAGATAACATAAACAGTCAATTAACACATATTTTGTGTGTTATATTTTTATATACACATATTTTATGTATTCATTATATAGCTAAGTGTTTCTTTTTTTTTTTTTTTTATTTCTCAACTACATGATTTGTCTAGATGGTTGTGCAAGTTTTTTCAAGTTGACTCAAATCTCTAAAACGTTTTCCAAGATATTTATTGAAAAAAATCCATGTGTAAGTGGCCCCATGCAGTTTAAACCCATGTTGTTCAAGGGTCAACTGTAAATGTTGGTTGTTTAAGCTACCCAGTCTATGGCATTTTGTTACAGCAGCTCGGACGAAGACAGCATTTGATAAAGGAATCAGAGAAGGCACAATGGTTATGGGTTAATTTGTTAGAAGAACTTGGAAAGTTTAATGCACTGGTCTTCCTCCTGTCCTGTCCTGCCTGTGGTCTAAACCTGGCTCTGACACTTTCCAGCAGGGTGATTCTGAGCAAGGCACTAATACTCCCTGGGTCTCTTAAGATTCTTTCTCTCTCAAGATTCTATGAATACACAAATATAATTTAAGTTCACTGCTTTATATTTTCTAGGTCTCAAAAAGCACTCATGTCTGTGTGTATTTATTTTAAAGAATCTTACCTTTTAAGTTGCAAAGGTAATATATGCTCACCATATGAAGTTCAAAAATTACAGAAGCATAGAAAATAAGAAAATTAAAGACTTCCTCCATTTTTCTAAATCTAATAGCTTGGTGTATTTCCCAGTTATCTCTATGCTTATACAAGTCTCCATGTGTCTGTGTGTGTTTGTGTATGTGTGTGTGTGTGTAATTTTTACTTTAGTTGAATCAGGCTATACATTTTTGCCTGTTGCAACTGTTCTTTTAAAAAAATTAATGGCATTCCAAAGTTACCTTTTTATATTGCTATATACCTATCATGCTATTTTTTTTCTCCCTTTTAGTATCTGCATGATGCATTGTTGGAGGAGGACATTGAGAGGACGTAACCACAACCACCTGTTGACCCAGGCAGTAGAAGGCGCCTAGCCCCTCCCCCGGCGTGGACTGTATGCTCCGCCCACCGTTCCTACAGCTGGAGCAGTTTTCGAGGACGCAGCCTTGAGAGAGCAGTGTGTTAAGACTATCTGAACTGAATTCGTGGCTGAACCCCGTTAAGTCCTCTATAGAAGCTTAAGATTCTGGCAGGAGGGTATGAAGATCTTCTCGCCTTTCGCCCGCCTAAAATAAGCCTCGTAAGTAAATTCCCTTGTTTATCAAACCTACCCCCCACCAACCTGGAGTGATCTGCCTCCTTCTTTGGTCTCCCTACCCTCCGTGTACTGGGGACCAGTTTCAGGTTTCACCCAGGAAGCTCCTGTTGTTGCAAACCAACATGCATGCATATACTTAATTCATTTAACTAATCCCTTATAAATGAAAATGTTATTTACTCATTTTATATTTGTTTCTTACAATTATAGAAATAATATATGCATATAATAACCATGAGCAGCACAGAAAGGTGTAAAATATAAAACAAAACCTTTCTTCTGACCCATTCCCATTTTTTATTTCTCAAATCAAATGCCCTAGAAGTGACCACTTTGAATAGGTTTTAGTTTTGTTCTTTTGCTGGTTACCACTGTAACTTTAAATTGTGTACTTATATATCTATTGATTTATCAGCTTTAGACAGTATCTATTGACTGGCTGCTATAAAAAATAAACAGGAGGTCTAAAATTCAGTCGCATGGAGACAGACAATGACAATTTCTTAGAATATGTATGTGAGTGTGTATCCTGATTTAATATTTACTTGTATTATAAAAATTATAGATATAACCCTTTAGAAATGATAATTTTCCTATATTTAGCAGACTTTTAATGCCAGTGGGGTAGGTGAGTGGGGATAATTTCACTCTTCTATTATTTTATGAAACTGATTACCTGAGGGGAATTCGTGTAGCATCAGTTTTATATGTATGTTTATAGTGACCCAGCCTTGTCTTGGAATTATTGGCATGCTTTCTGAAGAGAGGGCTCCACTTTTCAACCAGTGGGCTGCTGGGAGAACTGACAGGAGCATTGGAGAACACACTAGACATGGAATCCAGGGGTGGGTGGGAAATTCAAGACATATTCAGACGGATTTCAAACTTCTAAAGGTTCAATCTGAGCAAAAGATGCAGGTTGTAGGCTCAGGTGTACTGGGGTCAGTGTGAGCTAGTTAACCAGGTACCATAGAGACAGCTGAAGCCGATTTGGTTCAAGGGTGGGGCTGTCATCTGACATTGGTGGGGGAAGGGTTTGTAATGCAGGCACGGATTGAAATCGAACTGGGAGTTTCCAATAGGATTTTCTACAGAAACACTGCTTATGTTAGGCAATTAAAAGGTTTTCTGCATTTAAAAAAATCATTGTGCTCATGCTGAGGTTGGAATAGATAAAAGGTGGAAGTTGGCTGCTACTCTGATCTCATTATTAGTAAGGATATTTAAAGACAAGTCAAAGCATAAAGGCAGTGGTAGATGGAAGAGTAATCAGATGGATAATATCACTCCACAGAGTATGAGGAGGGATGGCTAGCCTGTTAGGGAGGTATACTTAATTAACATCACTCTTAAGGTCTTTCCTCCAACTGCCTATCACTTACCAATGTTACTCATTTCATCTGTGTGCGCATGCGAACTAGGCCATTGTGACCTTGTAAATGAAAGCACCTGAGAGCAGCTTAGTAGGAAGCTAGAAAATCAGATCTTGTTAATCTTCTGGATAACTCAGTACAGGTCCCCAGACTTTGCAGACCCTGGAGGTGAAATAAGGTACCAGAGACCCGGGCAGGAAGAAGTTACAGAAGGGCTCTGCACCCTTAGTTCCCAGGCATTTGAGGGCTCTCTACAGCTCTAAGGGAAGGGTTACATCGGGTTTAGTGGACCATTCCTAATGGCCCATGGAGTCTGGCTCCCCGGGGCTCAGGACCCAGATATGGTGAAGTCTTGAAGGTGGCTGAACTTTTTTTGGGTAGTTCTGTTTGGATGACATATCAGCCAACAGAACAGAGTGAAACAACCTGTCTTTAGAATGAGGCACTCAGGTTAGTCCTCGAGGTCGGAAAGAGCGTTAGGAGGAAAGCTCTGGAAGGGGAGATGGTGGTAGTTGTCGGGGTAAGAGTGTGTAGATCAGTGGTTCTCCAAGTGTGGTTCCCAGACTAGCAGCTTCAGGACCACCTGGGAGCTTGTTAGCAATGCACATCCTCAGGGATGCTCCAGACCTACTAAATCAGAAACTCTGGGAGTGGGCCCAGCAACCTGGGTTTTAACACACTGTCCAGGCAGAATTCTAATCACTCAAGTTTGCGAACCACTGCTGTCGATTAACTAGCTGCCTGTTCATTAATTTGAGATTACCCTGGCGGCATTGATGTAAGCAAAACAAATCTGAGTCAAAAATCCTAGATAAATCAGTTCTAAATTTCTTCCAAACTTCTGCTATTGAAGAAAAATTTATATTTTTTTCTATGACATAAAAAAATATTAATTGAGAAGTTTCTATATGCTTGGCAGTGTGCTTAGTATTTTAGCTACATTATTTCCTTGACTTTTCCCATCCTTGCTATTAATTAAGTGCCATTTTTATTTCCATTTTACAGATGAAGAGACAGAAGGATTTAGAAACTCATTAAAGGTTTTGGAGCTAACAAGTGGCAGAGCTGAAATTTGAATCCAGGGAATTTCACAAAATGAGCTTGGCTTTCTTAACTGCTAAGCTGTACTCTACGCATTCTTAATTTCCCATTGCCCTCTCCTTTTGTGAAGGACTGCGGACCATGCACGACTGGTAATGTATATTGATTAGTATTTTCCTGCTATGGGTATGATGTGAAACTGGTATTTTGCCTGTTATTGCTAACTCATTGAATCTCTTTAGAGTCAACAATTTCTACATACTTGTATGCAGGTGAACTCAGAGTTTAACGCTAAGTGCACTTCAGACATACAGTGTTTTAATCTTGCACTTGCTAAATTTATGCTTTTCTATTACACCTTTAAATCTTTTCTTGTCATAATATGAGTGATTTACCATTTTCCTCTCAAAGATTTCCTTGTGTTGTATTGGCACCTCCTATTGTATTTGAGGACAAGGGTAAAAACAATGAGACGAGGTGATTTTAAATCAGCTCCAATGTTGTTTCAGGATAAGCATCTGATTATTCTTGGTTTTGCTTGTGATAAGTTTTCTGTAATTAGAAATGTTGAGGTGATGCTATTTTAAATTCCAAGTGTGAAAATATTTCTATAGCATAAACTTCCTCTCTTTTCTGTGTATGAGTGATTGGGTGTGGGTCAGAGAGACTTGGAACATTAATTTTAATTCAGAAGTGGTGCCAGAGAGACAAGTTAATTTTCTAAATCAGCCTGGTGAGAGTTGGACCTTGGAAAATGCATTCAAGGAAAAATGTCTTGTACTTTGCTAGAACAATTCTGAGGTAATAGGTTCAGCAGTATACTAGCCACCATGGTTTAGTAACAAGTCACTTTTTCACATTTTAATATTTATGAAACCAGAATACATTTTGTGGTTGGTGAATATATGGTAGGATGTTAACATGGAGGTTTTAGCTAAGGCTAGAATAGAAATTATATTTTCAAAGAAGATGGTAGCAGAAAGAATCAATTATTTTTATTTTTTAAATTTTATTTTATTTTTAATTGTGGCAAAATATACATAATATGAAGTTTACCATCTTAATCATTTTAAGTGTACAGTTTATTGGTATTAAGTACATTCACATGGTTGTGCAACTATCACCACCATCCGTCTCCAGAACTTTTTCATCTTCCCAAGGTGAAGCTCTGTACCCATTAAACAATATCTCCTCATTCTTCCCTCCTTCCAGCCCCTGGAAACCACCCTTCTATTTCTATTTCTATGAATTTGTCTATTCTAAGTACCTCATGTAAGCAGAATCATACAGTATTTGTCTTTTTGTGACTGGCTTATTTTATTTTGTGTAATGTCCTCAAGATTCATCTGTGTTGTGGCATGTGTCAGAATTTCCTTCTTTGTCCAGGTTAAATAATATTTCGTTGGGTGTATATACCACATTTTAAAATCCATTCATCTGTTGATAGACACTTGAGCTGCTTCCACCTTTTGGCTATTGTGAATAATGCTGTGAACGTGGGTGTATACATATGTGTTTGGGAACTTGCTTTTGATTCTTTTGAGTATAGCAGAAGTGGAATTGCTGGATCACATGGTGATTCTATTTTTAATTTTTCGGGGAAACATCTTACTGTTTTCCATAATGACTTAACCATTTTGCATTCCCGCTAAGAGTGCACAAGGGTTCGAGAATTTCTCCACATACTTGCTGACACCTATTATTTTCTGTTTTTTGAAATAGTAAACAATTCTAATGGCTGTGAGGTGAAGGAATTATGACTCTTACAGACCTTACTCACATAGAGGGTATAATAAAAGGGTAGGGATTGAATATTGGGGATAGCTTTGGTGGAGGATGTCTGTGGAGAGAGCTGCTGATTTCATCCCATGAGGAGAACAAATCAATGTAAAACCTATCGAGAAGTATGAGTTGTGTTTCCTCTGTTTTCTGAGACCACTTGGAGATCTAACACATGTATCTGCCAGCTGGCCTTGGATAGTGTGATATCCGCTCATGACTATTTCAGGCTGGAACTTTCCTCCCTTTCCTTTCTCCAGTTTAACTCTGGAGGAATTGAAAACTAGTAAGTTGTAGGGGGAAGTGGAAGGTTAGGCTGGAAAAGAAAGAAAAGAAGTATCTGACGACACCCCATTGCCTGCTTGCTTCCTATTGGCGACAGACACACAGAAAGGAGGTAAGATGCTTTAACTTTATATTAAGACCAAGTTTTGATTGTGATGTGGGACTGAATATTCTAATTACCAAGTTGAAACTGCCTTTTTCACATAAGATGTTTGGTGGACTTTTAATGACCCAAAAGAAACCAGAGAATTCATGGAGCCAACTTCCTTAGTGCCATGGAGTACATTTTAAGGGACGGAGAAAGATTAAGTTACTTGATGATTCTATTCCATGGATTGACCTTATCCAGTGAAATGGTTAAATGCACATGTAGTGTGGTAGTGTCTTTCCCAACTGAATCTCAGTCCAATTGTAATTAAAATGATGGTGAATTGTCCTTGGAAAATGAGAGGGTAGGGGAAGACTTGTTAGGACATTTGGAAGGAGAGAACATTCCAAAGTTACGGAGTTCAGCTGTGGTGTGTTTAGCCTTGGGAAGAAGTGAACTCCTTTAATGGGAGGCAGCTAAGTAGAAGAAATGGGACAATCTGTTATGGCTGAAGAAGGGATTGGACAGGGATCCTTCTCATGGCCTCTCCTAGATAGTGGGGTTCTTTGGTTCAGAGATGTTTAGTTTTGAGTTTGACTGACCTTGTGGACACACGCTGACACCTTCTCTCTCTCTCTCTTTTCCTTAGTCTTAAAAATGTTACTAGATTGGGGTTTGTTTGCTACTGAGGACTTAAGTGTAAGAAAATGTAAGCTTTGTTATTTATTCAAGACTCAGCGAACATCACATTATATATGTTTGCCATGTTAAAATAGCTAATGCCAAAAAGAGTGTCTTTATGTTTTGAAAATATTTTTGTTTCTGTTGCAGTACAAGAATGCTCCCAAATGTTTTTTGAATGAAATGTTCAAGTTGGTTACTCATCACTCACTAGACAGCAGTAGTCATGTAGCAGTGGGAGAGAAGTTTATTTTAGGAAAATAGAGCTTTGCTACTTAGTTATTATTTTGGGGAAGTAATTTCTCCAAAATTCGAGTTATCCTTAACCCCACCAAAGCTGCATTCATCTTGGCTCCATATTCCGCCAGAGTTTCTTTTTTTTTTTACATCTTTATTGGAGTATAATTGCTTTATAATGTTGTGTTAATTTCTGCTGTACAACAAAGTGAATCAGCTATATGTATACATATATCCCCATATCCCGTCCCTCTTGAGCCTCCCTCCCACCCTCCCCATCCCACCCCTCTAGGTGGTCACAAAGCACCGAGCTGATCTCCCTGTGCTATGCGGCTGCTTCCCACTAGCTATCTATTTTACGTTTGGTAGTGTATATATGTCTATGCCACTCTCTCACTTCGTCCCAGCTTCCCCTTCCCCACTGTGTCCTCAGGTCCTTTCTCTATGTCTGTGTCTTTATTCCTCCCCTGTCACTAGGTTCATCAGTACCATTTTTTTAGATTCCATATATATGTGTTAGCATACGGTATTTGTTTTTCTCTTTCTGACTTACTTCGCTCTGTATGATAGACTCTAGGTCCATCCACCTCACTACAAATAACTCAGTTTCGTTCCTTTTCATAGCTGAGTAATATTCCATTGTATATATGTGCCACATCTTCTCTATCCATTCGTCTGTCGATGGGCATTTAGGTTGCTTCCATGACCTGGCTATTGTAAATAGTGTTGCAGTGAACATTGTGGTACATGTATCTTTTTGAATTATGGTTTTCTCAGGGTATATGCACAATAGTGGGATTGCTGGGTCGTATGGTAGTTCTATTTTTAGTTTTTTAAAGAGCCTCCATACTGGTCTCCATAGTCCGCCAGGGTTTTAATTGGATTTTGTCAGTAGTTAATGGGAATAACTCAAATTGGCCTAAACAGTAAGAAAAATTGTTTTCTTTTAATAACAAAAAATCCAGAGGTAGGGTGGGCTTCAGATGTTGCACTTCAGAGTCAGTTCTGCTTCTCTGCCCTTCTCTTGGGTTGACTTCTTCCTCAAGCTAGTGACAAGATGGCAGCAGGAGTTTCAGCAAAACATTCCATGATGACAGTTGTTAGAAAAAGAAGAGAGATTTTTGTCTCTTCCTTAAAATTAAGAAAATTTTTCTTTGAAGTGCCTCCTTCCTTCCTCCACCTCAGCTGACTTCCTCAGACATCTCATTGGCTGGAATTAGTGACACATCCTAAACCAACAGTGGGCATGGGGCCAGCTAGTTTCTGTTACAACTGTTCATCTCTGCCATTGCAGTACGAAATCAGCTGTAAACGATAACATAAATGGGTGTGACTGTGTTCCAACAAAAATTTATTTACAAAAGTAGGAAGCAGGCAGAATCTGACCTGTGGTCTGTAGTTGGCCCTGGTTATATGCTCCTCAAAGGTTGATCTTCCCGTTGTAGTTCTAGGACAAAAGTGGTTTTGAGAAGGATCGTGTGGGTTTCAGATGAGGCTCAAGGATTTGTATTTTCCCCAAACCAAAAGTCAAAGGCACGGCCTTCCACTTTGTTTACATGATGTGGAAACTACTTGTTATCCAGTCAATTTATCATGACAACCGGTACATTCAGTATGTTAAGCAGATTCACAGTTTATTTCACTGAACTGATCAGTCAAGCAGTCAAAGTAGCGTGCTCTTGCCAAGGCGTAATCTTGATGTAATTTAGACAGATAATCCTCCAGGAAACCAATCTACCTGAAAGTTAGTTTACCTGTAATCTACATTTCTCACTGAGCCTAGTATGACAACGTCTAATTAAATCACACTCTGAATGAGGGCACAGCTTGCCTTAGAAAGAATTTAGCCAAATAATTAGAAAGTTCTAAAAATTGTTGCAGAAATTGGTAACAGGAAGTCACTTGCAAATTGTCTAAAGCATTCATATTCTAGGAGACACAGGTCAACTATTTTTGGCTGGGGAGTCATGTGATGAATACATGCCTGAAGTCTCAAGGAGGGGAACAGTGAGTTGTATTTAGGGAGACTGCTTTTTCGAGCTCTCAGTACATATGAGTCTGTTAAAGACAAATACTCTGTGTTTGCACTTATAGGTGGAATCTAAAAACCAAAATGAACAAATATAACAAAACAGAAACAGACCCACAGATACAGAGAACAAACTAGTGGTTGCCAGAGGGGAAGGGGTGGGGGGCGGATAGGCAAAATAGGTGGAGGGGATTAAGAGGTACCAGCTTCCATTACAGTATAAATAAGTCATGGGGATATAATGTATAGCACAGGGGAAATAGTCAATAATATTGTAGTATCTTTGCATGGTTCGTAATATATAAACATATTGAATCACTATGTTGTACACCTGAAACTAATATAAAATTGTAAGTCAACTGTGCTTCAAAAAAAAAAAAAGCCCTTTCAGAAGTAAGGGCAAGATCTCTGTTCCAGTTCTTGGAACAATCACTGAGGTTGTGTATAATTGTTTTGATTGAACAGTTTGAACTTCTCAGATATAAACACACAATGGCTTTATCTTTCCAATATCGGATTGTGTCAGTCAAGCGTCTCTTTCCTGCTGGGAAGCTGACATCCTTAATGACGGTTTGGGCTGATTCCCTAATTTTTCAGTTTCTTTTGGAAATTAAAATGGTCTCGTTCCTGTTCGTAAAATTTTTTCTGTTCTTTTTAAAACCTCGATCGCCTATTCATTTCAGGGCTTCCCCATTTTCTCTCCTTTCCCTCCAAATCCAGCAAAGACTGGAAACTAGGAGTGTAGTCTGCTCTCTCACCAATCCCTTTCCCCTGGCTTTTCCCTCTGCTGCCTCGGTGTTGAGGTGCTGGGTGGAAAAGGGGCATCTTCCTGCATAATGGCTGGTGGAGAAATGGCTGCCTTGAACGTGGCGTTTGAGATTGCTGTTCTCTTACGTGGACAACCTCACATCAGAGGTGGCAAGGTTACTTCCTCTCTCTGTTGTGTGGCTCCATTTCAGCTATCTGCCCAGCTGTCACATCCCACTGGTTCTCTCAGGGGGCCTCCTTTGGCTCTTGAAAGTCTCCAAGGCAGCCTCCCCTTGTAAAGCCCCTGGTGTGAGCGATCTGGCTGAAGCTTAACCTCTTCCTTCCCAACGTCCGGTCCCCACTGTGGGCACCCATCTTGCAGCCTGTTGCTGCTGGCTTCCTCTTGCCCAGCAGGAAGGGCCTGCTTCATGGACGTCTGACCCGTGCAGTTGTACTGGGCCTGTGCTCAGAAGGGCCCCATACTTGGTGTGTAACATCCAGAGGGTACCATCTTGAAATGATTAATAATTTTATCTTTGGGTTTGTGTTTTGGACGTGAGGTCAGATGGGCTAGTGGAGCATGTGTCAGGGGCCTAGAGCCTTGGCCCCTGCACAGACCTATATCTTGCTGTCTCCTCACCTCTCTTGGAGACCCTTTCCCCACTTCTTCATGCACTGGGCCCTGCCTGGCCTCCCCATCCCCATCCTTGACCTGCAACTGCTGTTGCCTTCAGAAACATGCCGCGTGCGTGTGTGTGTGTGTGTGGTCTGTGTGGGCCAAACAGCTTAAGCCACTTCAGTACTGACCACTTTACCTACAGCTAGGCGCTCTCCTTGTTAGTAAAGATGGCGGGACTAAAGGCATCCCCTGGGCCTCCCTTTCCTGGCCCTTTTTCTGCTGAATGACTGGCCATATCTTTCCTGAACTCTCTACTGCTGACTCACCAGCTTCCAGATAATTACCAGCCCTAACTCAGTAGTGAGGGGTTTAGAAGACCCCTCCCCCTGCCCATATAAGAGGGGGTTGGGAGGCATTCAAAAGAGGGGGTTGGGAGGCATTGAAAAGCCCACTCACCTTCTTAGGAGGGAGTTGATTGCCCTCCACAGTGTTGAAGTGCCCTCCAAGGCCATCTCCTCTCTCCAAGTCCTCTTTCCTTTCTCAATGACAGAAGCTGGGAAGCCCCGTTAGCCTTTTTGGATCCCGAGGGAACCCGGGACTCGCCTTAGTCTTGGGCCTTCTTTGAACTCCACATGGGAGAATTTTGAGGTTTTGTTCTCAGCAGTGCACTAACTCTGCTTTAATCCCTGTTCTTTTCAGTCACCAGCTGGGGGTAGAGAAACATCTCTCTCAGGGCCTCCCCTTTTTCTGTTAACAAGTGTTCACATGGGCCCTCAGCCTTAAATGAGTTCGTGGTGTGTCCGAGTTGATAGGCTATTTCACTGAAATGATAGTCTCACGCAGCAACTTCATTTCAAGGCTGCGTACGTTCTTGTGTTCAATTTCGCCCTTCTGGAACAGCTGGGAAACTGCCCCTCCCTCAGTAGTATTTGGCTTACATTTTCTACACATTTTCTCTTAACATTGTGTGTATTAGAAACAGCCGTAATGCTTTATCTAAGATTTTCTAAGACTGTCACTAACACTGAAAACTAAGCCTTGGTTTTCTGGTGGGCAAGATGGAAAAAATAAAAAATTCGTCCCATTTACTTTACATGGTGTTTGTGAGAAACCAGTAGGATGATAATTGTAAAACCTCTAAAATTTTTAACTGTTCCACAAGTTTGTGATATCCATAGTCTGAATCTAAGTAAAGACAAACCCTACACAGCCATGGCTTTCCCAGGGCAACACATATTTGATGCTGGGGGCAAACAAAACCAAACCCACAAAAGCCCTTTAGGCTCAAGATTATAAAGTGAAGTTTAATTAAAATGAGCCTTTCTTGGTGAAATGGTAGTCATCTGGATGGGATGCTTTGTAGCTGTGCATGAGGTAGGGATGATTTATCTTGAAGAGATGAGGCTGATTTATATCTCTGAGGTCTGAGGTAAATGTGTTTGAAGCAAGAGAATTGGGTGCTTTTATGTTCTGAGAACCTTGGTGTGATTTAAATTTGATACTTTTGAAGTCCACCTGGTGTTTCTGTTGGCAAATATTTTGCTGCTTTGATCCTCTCTCCAGATGCCTCTCGAAGGAGTTCATTCATACTCTTTTTTCTCTAGTGATTCTTCTGTTTTATCTCCTCTACTTAAAAGAAAAAACAAACAAACCTCCCCTGTCTCCAAACGTATGCTTATATTCTCGTATGCTGGGTGTCCTGTGGATTGGACACTTGCCCAGCCACCAGCTGTTGAGTCTGAACTGCAGACAGTGGCAACATTGGGCTGACTTCTGGGGACTCAGCTCCTCTGCTGTTGTTTACCAGCTTCAAATTCCGTCTGGTTTTGCTAGTGGGAACCTTGACACCATCTGCAAAGACTGAAATAAAGCAATTTTGATCTGAAGCAAAGGAAAGTAGCAAGTGGAAGCCCATTTGGGAAATGTCATGTTTGCTGCTTCAAAAGGAAAACTGGACGGGGATGTGTGTTGATATATGTTCCTGTGTTTGGTGGACTTCCTGAGAAGACACATGGAGAGGTGTAACCTTTGAGTGCACCGCCTTTTCCTTCTCCAGTAGGGGAAACCCAGACTGAAGGAAATCTACAGAATGCCTGATCCCCAAGATGGGTTTTGATGATTAATTGACAGTAGGTTGTGTTTCTACATAGTAAGTCCACCTGCCCCCAGAGTATAGTGGGGGGCCAGTGTGTTTTGTAGGTGTCTGTGGCATATAAAAATCATGACCCTGTGCTTTTCTTAGTACCCAAAGGGTTCACTTATGTATGATGTAAACCTACACAAATACCCATAGTCCCACCCCAGGGTCAAGGGATAATAATAATATAGTAGTAGTAACTAAAATTCATCCAGTGCTGACTAAGTGTCCTAGACTGCTCTGAATACTTTAAATAGTAACTCACTTAATTCCTACAACCACCCTAGAGGGTATTACTATTATCCCAATTTTACAGATGAAGAGACTGTAGCACGGAGAAGATAAGTAATGACTAATAAGTGGTAGAGCTGGGATTTGAAAGTAGGCTGTCTCGCTTCAGTAATAGGTTAGGACTGGCCTCTGTGCTCACCGGGGTCACTCTGTACTTGACTAAATATATTTTAGGATTAGTCCTCATTTAGGACTACGTGCTGCCGCTCTCCTTCTGCTGCGCTAGATTTCTACTCATCCATCCTCTATCCTGTGCCGGCTCGGAGAGGCTTGCCCTCTTTGGATTGCATCCTGGGCTTCCTGGCCTTCAATTTCCATTCCGGTTTGGCTGTGGGCCCCTCTCTCTCCCCCAGTGGCTGCACCCTTGCTGGGGGTGGCCCCAATTCTCCTCAGATCTGGTAACACCACTGTCTCTACATTTACTCAGGCAGAGGGGGGACCAAAACTTTCAGCCTCTGTACTCCTGGTGCCTCACCATCACAGGGAGGTTCTCTGAGCCCTGCCCTCTGTTTTGTAAAAAGCCCTCCATTAAAATTTAACACCGAGTCTGTTGGGTCTTTCTGCAGGAGTTCTAACACATACAGGCTGCCTCAGAGAGTTCATCTGTTGTCCCCTGCTTGAGTCTCCAGTACTCAAAAACACTTGATATTTTTAGAATAATTTTGTGAAAGATAAATGAAAAAAAGTTAGAATTTAGGGTAGGGCCAGGCAGGCCTATCATCTTGGCTTAGAAGAGACAATAATAATAATCCCATACTTGTAAGAGGTCGTCTTCTTTTCCAAGTGCTTTTAGATGCATTTGTTAATAACCTCTACAAGTGCTGGGTTCCATGCACCCTACGAAGGCGTTCATCTGAATTATTTAATTCTCAGAACAGTCTTAGGAGGTAGGTTTCCTCATTCTTCTCATGTTGCGGATGAAGAAAGTGAAGTTGAGAGAGATGAAGCAGCCGGATCAAGGCTGTGCAGTTAGTAAGTCGTGCGTGTGGGATTTACACCCAGGCAGCTGGCCCCGGGGTCCGTACTTTTAAGCGACATTCTTATGTCTCCTGCATCGGACTGTGCTCTTGGAGCAACTTGGGAAGTAGGCCAGACTGGTGTAATTTTCTCACCTTTATTGCAGTTGAGTAGACTGGAGCAGAGTGGGCTGAAGTGACCTGTCTAAGCTTACAGAGCTACTTAGTGTATACGTATAAATGGCAGGACTCATGGTTACTGGGAGACCTTGCTGCAGAAATCAAGCAGCCTTGGAGGCAGCTTTGTTTGTGCAAAGAGCCTTAGGCTTGAGGTTAAGAGACAGGGGTTGAAATCCTGACTGAGACTCCCTAGTTACTTCACCTCGAGTAATTCTTACTCCGAGGCTTTGTGTCTTCATTTATAAAACGGGAGAAATTAATTCCTCCTTCACAGGGTGTACGAGGATGATATAAACTAATCAAATGAAAGTGTTGATCACAGTAGTTGTTTAATATGTGGTTTAAAAAATGTCCACCGACATCATCAAAGTGTAGATCCGTGAATTGAGGGATAGAAAGGGAAGCAAAGGATGTTTGGCTCCTGACACCCTAGCCGGTTCCTCATAAGTGTAATAACTTCCAGGGAAGCCTGCCTTGGGTGAGCAGGGCTTCATGCAGCCCTGAGCATAGACTGAACATCTGCTCTACGTTATTGAAGAATTCAGGTTTTATATCAATGTGAGGGCTTTATTTTTGTGGTAGGCTTTATAGTAAAAACTAATTATAATTCTAACAATATGTGGCCAGGGAAAACCTTGAGGTAAAGCTTTCGTTGGTAGTACGTTAGGTACACTCCTGTGAGGACGGTGATTTTACAAGCAGAATACCTCTATCTGTTGCAGTGATGCCTTGATCTGAGTGGTTTTAGGGTCTGTTCTTAAGTGAATTTGGAATGTGAGGAGTCGTCCTGGCAGAAAGTAATTTCTCACCCCTCTGAAATGTTGCCCTCTGTACCATTTCTCTGAATGTACTATTTCTGGTTTGAAAATGGTTCTTCGTGTACTTTTTCCCTCTCCACACTGAGAGCTTATATATATATACACATACACACACACATACACACGTATATATATATATATATTTTTTACAAAGCACTGTATTCTCGACAACTGTGTATGAATGTCTAATGAATGAATTCAGTGAATTTCTTTCTGATCTCTGCCGGGTGGTGGGGAGCATCTGCCCATTCCTTCAAAACACTGAACATCTTCTGTGTGACAAGGACTCAGCTGGGCCTAGGGGTATAGAGATGTATCTTTGGGCTCTGGTACCTGACAAAGGTGCAAATAATCACAGCACATTAGATCAAGTCCTGTAAGGAGTTGTGTACAAGGTACAGTGAGTTCCTTGGCAGTCACATTGGAAACAGATGTGTTCACAGAACATACTAGTAAATGATCCACATGGGCTATTTTCCTTGACAAGAGCCAGAGCCAGAGTAAATGAATACAGTAAAGCCTCCCACAGCCAGAATGCTTGGTGAACGGAGTGTTTTGGTTTCTGGGCTTTTCCAGTCAGCTGAGAGTTGTAAAAATGCAACGTGAAGCTTGTCATCACTGAAAATATCCTACAGGTCCGCTAGATGGCGCTCTGTCTCTAGGAAAGCAGAGCTTTCAAGTCAAATGACTCAAATTTGAATTCTTGGCATTCTGGCAGTCATCACACTTCCCTCATTTTTTAGGGAAGTTGAATGTTGAATGAAAAATTTAGTTGTTAAGGGTTCAGTTGAAAATGAAGGATCATCAGAAGTTCACTCAGAACACATGAACTGAAATTCCCAAAGGAGGTTTAAACACATTTTTTACAATGTTTAACTTATTTTCAGAAAAATAAGAAAATAAAAACCAAGAATACAGGAGCGTCAGTAACTAAGCAAATAGTTTCGCTATATGGACTTGCAAACATCAGATGAGGCAGAGTGGCTTGCAATTGCCTTTGCTTGATTTTACTCTTTGATTAAATTCTTCTAAATTAAAAGGAATACAAGCTTATTGTAAAAATATAGACAATGCATTCTACAAGTATAAAATAAAAGTGAGTCCTTCTTCACCTCCTACCTCCAGGTATAGCCCATCCACTTCTTTTGCTATACATTTACAATTCTCTTTATAGTGAGAGAATGAACATACAAATGGAGAATGGCCGGACTGTATATAAAAATAGAGCTCTGACCTACAATCTGCACTAACCAGCCCGGAAGCCAACCTGCTGTCTGCAAGTCACACTTGTAGGAAGTCAGACCATTACCTCTAGCAATCAGGCCAGAAAGTGAAACAATAACTTCTACACAATCAGCCCTAAACAGCCAGGACTTGATTAATTACTGACAGAGCCCTTAATTTCTGTCCCAGATTACAATTTAGGACCAAACAGAGAAAGCCAAATAGGCACCCCTAAACAATCACATGGGATTCCTTCCTCCTTATAAATTTTATTTATTTATTTATTTTTGGCTGCGTCAGGCTTCGTTGCTATGCACGGCCTTTCTCTAGTTGCGGCGAGCGGGAGCTACTCTTCGTTGCAGTGCGCGGGCTTCTCATTGTAGTGGCTTTTCTTGTTGCAGAGCACAGGCTCTAGGCACACAGGCTTCAGTAGCTGTGACACGTGGGCTCAGTAGTTGTGGCGCATGGGCTTAGTTGCTCTGCGGCATGCGGGATCTTCCCGGACCAGGCCTATGAACCCGTGTCCCCTGTATTGGCAGGCGGATTATTAACCCCTGCGCCACCAGGGAAGCCCCCTTCCTTCTTAGCTGACCTACCTACAGCTTCCCCATGCTAAGTGTCTGCAGTCAGGGTACACCTGTATCTTTCCCTTGTTTCTCCTGTAAAGCTTTCCCACTCCTCTGCCTGCCTGAGTTTCTGCCAAACACCTGGGATGGTGCCTGACTCTTTTGCAATGGCAAGTGCTGAAAAAACAGCCTTATCTTGTTCTCATTTGATTGGTCTTCATTTATTTTCACAACAGATACAGATTCATTCGTTTAACATCACGTATTTGAGGGTGTGCTGTTTGAGAGGCTGGGGATACAGGCACAGTTTCTCCCCACATGATGCTTACCTTTTAGTGGAGGGGGAAAAAAGTAAATGTGTTTATAAAAGACTGTTAGCGAGTGCTATGTGCTCTGAAGAAAAGTAGAGCAGGGTCAAAGGATGGAGAGTGACGGAAGGTGCTGTCTAAGTGACATGGAGGGGAAAGTCCTCCCTGGGGAGCTGACACTTCAGTGGAGTCCCAGATAAACAAATGAAGTGATCACGTGGCTACACTGTGAGAGTGGCAGGTGCAAAGGCCCTGTGTTGACAGCATGCTAGTTTTGTTGTGCGAAAACCAAGAAGGGGTGGGGAGGGTCAAGTTTGAGTTTTCAAACTGTTTTGACTGTGACACACAATAAGATGCACATTTTACTTCCTGACCCGATGTACAGCACACACTGTTATGGGTTGAATTGTGTCTCCTCACCTGCAAAAGGTATGTTGAAAACTTAACCCCCAGTAACCTCAGAATATGACCTTATTTGGGAGTAGGGTCATTGCAGATGTAATAAGTTAAGATGAAGTTATTCTGGGTGGGCCTTGCATCACAATGACTGGTGTCCTTATAAGAAGGGAAGAGACACAGAGACATAGGTGCACATGGGGAGAGTGTCATGTTATGATGGAGCCCGAGATTGAAGTGCTGCAGCTACAAGCCAAGAAATTCCAGGGATTTCCAGCAACTACCAGCGGCTAGAAGAGGCAATGAAGGATTCCCGATTCCCGTACAGGTTTCAGAGGAGCGTGGCCCTGATGACACCTTGGTCTTTTACTTTTGGATTCTAGAATAGTGAGACAATACATGTTTGTTGCTTCATGTTACCCAATTTATGGTGTTTTGTCATGGCAGCCCTAGGACACTAATGTAGACACACACAGACACAGAATTGCAAGTGATATTAAACTCTCCTTGCCCTTACTCCCTATAGTTTGCTGACCATTCTGTTCTCTGCCATGATGTCACATGTTGGTGAGGACCCTGGGATGATTTCCTGGCAGCTCCCCACACCCTAATACCCTGCATTCTGTGATTGAAAAACACTGAGCAAATGTGAGCGTTGGGATAAGAGGCCATGGAAAGAGTCAGGGGCCAGATCACAAAGGCCGTGGGAAAGGCTCTGCAGCTTTTTCCTTTGGGAGCTGGGAAAACCACTGGTAGGGATGTTTTTTTTTTCTTCTTCCTTTTTTGAGGATGTGTGTGTGTGAGACACAATCTGATTGGTCTTTTAAGAGGATCTTGCTGACTGTGCCCTCTGGAGAAGAAAGCATGGGAGAGAAGAGTGGAAGAAGGGGGCGCAGTTAGGAGCAGGTCGCAGTAACCCAGCCCGGGGGGTAACGGGGGCTAAGACCAGGTTAGTAGACAAGGCACCGGGAAGGCATGGCTCCATGTGAAACCTCCAGGGGCATTTAAGACATTTGATTTCACTTATTTTACTGTATGTTCCATTGCCTACTATCCCTCTGAGCATGTTGAATCCCAGGAACGGAACAGACCAGGTCTTTCTTGACCACCTTGTACTGTCTGAGGCCTCTCTACACCAAGACTCTGGCGTATACTCTGGACTGTTTCTTTACCCAAGGATCAGACACGCTTGTAAGACTACTGTGGCATGAGAGGCTATGGCCAATAGCTAAGGCCAGATTTCCCTGTGAGCCACACAAGGGACGACTCTGCAGTGCTTGGCTCTTCATTAGAAAAATGGCGCCCACGTGTGCTCTCTTCGGTCCCAGTCTCCCTCCTCGGGTTCATCCCGTCCTCATTCTCAAAATGCTCGTTCAGCCCTTCTAACCAGCAATCCAGCTCTCTTCTTAGGGGTATTCTCCTACATGGGAGTTGATTCTGAGGCTCCATTACTTTGATTTTCCAAGAAATTCTGGTGGCTTCCTCAGTGAGTGGCTCTCCTGGGCTCGATCTCAAAGCCTGTGGAGGGGGTGGACTCCAGTCTTGCAAGTGAGGGGGAATCGATTTATTCTCTAATTATATAGTTTAGTCTTTCTGTCAGTGGAGCTATGAGGCTGTGGTTCTCTTAATCATGAGAAAGAGAAAAACAGACCCTGACCTGTGGGAACTGGCCTTGGTGTCCTCCTGCTTAACGTAAGCAATTCCGTGGAACATCAACATCAGACAGGACTACTCTGGGAGTGTGATGGGTCAATACGGAAATGGGACCATTGAGCACAGACAATAGGCATCACTGTGTAAGCCACAAAGATGACCCAACATCCCCCTGTCCTGGATAATATGAGTGAGTGCCACTTTTTTGTTTTCTTTTTCTTTTTCTTTATCATTTACAGCTTTAGCCTTCCTCTATTCCTCTTTCCTTCTAGGTAGGATTTATTAAACTACCCAAATATAGGATTACCTCTACCTTTTTTTTAAAAACCTTATTCTTCATTTTTTTAATTGAGGTATAGTTGCTGAACAATATTGTATAAGTTACAGGTGTACAATATAGAGATTCACAATTTTTAAATGTCATACTCCACTTATTGGCACTGTAAAATATCAGCTGTATTCCCCGTGTTGGACAATATATCCTTGTAGCTTATTTTGTATCTAATAGTTTGTGCCTCTTAATGCCCTACTCCTATATTTCCCTTTTCTTCTTCCCTCTCCCCACTGGTAACCACTAGTTTGTTCTCTATATCTGTGAGTCTGCTTCTTTTTGTTATAGTCACTAGTTTGTTGTATTTTTTAGATTCCGCATGTAAGCAGTATCATACAGTATTTGTCTTTCTCTGTCTTATTTCACTTAGCATAGTGCTCTCCAAGTTCATCCATGTTGCTGCAAATGGCAAAATTTCATCCTTTTTTATGGCTGAGTAGTAGTCCATCATATATATATATATATATATATATATATATATATATATATATATATACACACACACAACATCTTCTTTATCTATTCATCTGTTGATGGGCACTTAGGTTGCTCCCATATCTTGGCGATTGTAAATAACGCCGCTGTGAACATTGGGATGCATGTATCTTTTCGAATTAGTGTTTTGTTTTTGTTTTTTTCGAATATATACCCAGGAGTGGAATTGCTGAGTCATAGGGTAGTTCTACCTTTAGTTTTTTGAGAAACCTCCATACTGTTTTCCCCAGGGGCTGCACCAATTTACATTCCCACCAACAGTTTTCTTTTCTCCACATCCTTGTCAGCATTTGTTGTTTGTGTTCATTTTGATCATAGCCGATCTGACAGATGTGATTACCTTTACTTTCTGACAGCATCCAGTCTGGAGTTAAGCTAGCTTCTCTGAATCCTCCAGTGAATCCCTAACATGAGCCCAAATTCTACATTAGGTCATTTCTAACAGCCTCTTATGGAGATGTCCCATGGTTCCCTGTGGTGTACTGTCTTCTTTGTTTCAACAAGAAATCACCCAGCTTGTTCAGCTATAGGTGTGTTCCAGAGGTCTTTCACTGGAGGACATTGACACTAAGCTACCTTTGAAAAAAGCCAACTCGGCGAAGACAACATATACATTTTCTTACCATAAATCATCTAACCATTTCTCTTGAAGGGATTTAGTCTGCCTCCAGTGTTTTGCTATTAAAAATATTGTCATAGTTCTGTTTCTGGTCAAAATGAAGTAATGGGGAGAATTGGATTCACCCTCCAACCTGTAACAACTGAAAAACTGGACAAAGTATATGTAACAATGGCTTTCAAGACATTGGGCGTCAGGCAACAAAAGACAGTGATCCCTGGAGGATGGGAAACAAATGAGGTGAACTTAATGATTGCAGCAGCTTATGCCTAAGGAAAGTTACCAGGTCTCAGTGCAGGAATGCGGAAGCCAGGGAAAACTTGAGTAATTTGAAAACTTGATTATCAAATTGGAAAGCCCTTTAGTAATCTCCCAGAGTAATTTTCCTGAGTCTGGGGAAAGCAATGTGGCCAGAGTTTGCAGAGCAGAATAAAGGAAAAGAGAGCTGCACAAAGAGCAATCCTGAGATGACAAGAGTGTGTCCTTTGAGTACTCGGTTGAGTACTGATCAGTGCATGCTTGTGGGGAAACCCACTGAGGCAGGGGAAAGAACCACTGCAAAGTGTTAGAGGGAACAGTGTCTAGAGTTCATGTTGGTTCCAGAATAGTGCTTGTTCCCAACTGCCAGAGTGGAGAATGTGATATTTCACAGGGCACTGGATAGAATTCTACGAAGGGTCTTACCTCAGTATTGGGAAAAAATTAGCCCTAGATTAAGTGCAGGTCTGATTCTCACAAATAAAACTTGAAAGTAAGATTCAACAGCATCAAATTCTTCCCAAGTAACTTAACCATGTGTGAGAGCAAATTTCAAGAATACATATAGGACTAGAAAAATATCTGGCATCAAATAAGGTAAAATGTACTATGTCCGGCACCCAAGCAAAAAGTTTTAGGCATACAAAGAAGTAGAAAAATATAGCCCATAATGAAGAGAAAAATCAGTCTAATGAAACTAACTCAGAAATGATACATGATAGAATCAGTAGGCAAGGGCATTAAAAGTTATTAAAACAGTATTCCAAATGTTCAGGAAACTAACATGTTAAGTAGAGACATGGAAGATATGAAAAAGACCAAAATAAAACTTCTAGAGATAAAAGCTACAGTGTTTGAGTTAAAAAAATTCACTCACATGTATGAAAAACCTATAGCTACTATCATATTTAATGGTGAAAGATGGAATGTCCAACCCCCCTCTGCCCCACATCAGAAACAAGGCAAAAATGGCCACTCTCATCACTTTTACTTATCATTGTATTGGAGGTTCTAGCCAGTGCAGTAATGAAAAGAGAAGAAATGAAAGGGATTCTGTTTGGAAGGAAGGAAGTAAAACTCTTTATTTGCAGATGACAGTGATTATCAAATTGGAAAGCCCTTTAGAATCATCAAAAAAGTTTCTAGAACTAAGTGAGTTTAGCCAAATCTGTGGGATACATGACCAATATAAAACTTAATTGTACTTCTATATGTTAGCAACTAAGAATGAGAATCATTATGTTGTACACCTGAAACTAATATAATGTTTTATGTCAATTATAGCTCAACAAAAAATAGTGGTAGTAATGTAAAACATGGGAATTTGATCTTAAAAGAACAGTATTGTTTATAATATAAAAAATATGAAATACTTGGGGATAAATTTGGCAAAATTTGTTTAAGACTTGTGCACTGAAAACTACAAAACATTCCTGAGTGAAATTTAAAAAGACCTGAAATAAATGGGGAGATAAACCATATTCATGGGTTGGAAAACTCAACTCAATTTTTAAGGTGCTGATTCTTTCCAAATTGATCACAGATTTAGTGTAGTCCCAATCTAAATATCAACAGACGCTTTAAAAACTAGACATGGTAACTCTAAAATTCATGTGGAAATCAGAGAACCTAGACTAGCCAAGACAACTTTGGGGGAAAAAAAAAGAACAAAGATTGAAGACTTATATTACCTAACTAAAGCAGTGTGGTATCAGTGTCAAGAATAAGGAGTAGAACAGTAGAACAGAAGAGTCTAGAAATAGACCCACACATATATGGTCAATTTTTAGCAACAATGCAAAAGCAATTCAGTGGAGAAAAGACATTTTCAACAAATTGGATATTTATAAGTAAAAATTGAACTCACATCCTATACAGAAGTTAACTTTAAATGCATTACAGATTCAAAGTAAAACCTAAAACTATAAAACCTCTAGAAGAAATTATAGGAGAAAAACCTTTGTAACTTCAAAGATAGGGAAAGATTTCCTAGATATGACACTGAAAGCACAATCCTTAAGAGAAAAAGATGGTGAATTAGATTTCATCAACATGTAGAACTTCTACTGTTTGAAAGACCTTTAAGAGAACAACAACAACAAAAAATTTCATAAACTGATAGAAAATACATAACAAATCACGTCTGATAAAGGAATTATATCCTCAATAGATAAGGAACTTTTAAAACTTAAGAAAACAACTATCTAATTAAAGAAATGGATAAAAGATTTGAACAGATGCTTCACCAAGGAAGATATATGGACGGCAATAAAGGACAAGAAGAGATACTCAACACTATGTGTCATTAGAGAAATGAAATATAAAACCACATCGAACTACCACCAAACAACTATTAGAATGCTAAAACTTAAAAAGATTGATAATACCATGTATTTTTAAGGCAGCAGACCAACTGGAAATCTTATACATTGCTGGTAGAAATAAAAAATGGTACAACCACTTTGGAAAAAGAGTTTTGGAATTTTAAAAAGTTAAACACGTATCTACCATATGACCCAGATATTTCATTCCTAGATATTTCCCCAAGAGTAATGAAAGAATGGGTCTCTACAGAGAATTGTAGATGGATATTCACAGCAGCTTAATTTGTAATATCCTCAAACTGGAAACAACCCAGGTGTCCATCAACAGGTAAGTAGATAAACAACTCATTGATACAAACAACAATATAGATGAATCTCAAAATAATTAGGCTGAGTGATGTAATATAGACTAAAAAAAGTACATATCATAGGACTCCACTGATAATTAAAGTGATAGAAAATAGGTCAGTGGTTGCCTGGTTGGGAGAGCAGGAGGGTTGAGAGGAAGAAATTACTGCTAGGCATAAGGGTACTTTTGGGCGTAATGGATGTGTTCATTATCTTGATTGTGGTGATAATTCCAGGAGTGTATACCTATGTTAAAACTTACCAAACTGTACATTTTAAACATGCACAATTGATTTTATGTCAATTATGTTTCAGTAAATCTGTTAAAATAATGTGACAAAAATGATATAATGTCTGTCTGTGAGCTGCTCTAAAATATTTCTTATTGGAGAGAGCAAGTAGGTGGGACTTGAGAAAAATTAAGATTGGCCATTAGTTGATAATAGCTGAGGGATGGGTACATGGGGATTCATTAGCCTATTCTGTCCACTTTAATATTTGAAATTTCCCGTAATAAAATATGCAAAATATTGTGATTAATGCTTTGTACATAATACATTTGTGCCTTTTTTTTTTTAACAAGTATTTTATCTAGAATAGGGACCAAAAGTGGAATGTTGGATGTATGATTTTGCACACACGTTATTTTCATGAGAACGATCAACTTGTGTTTTTAAAAGTTTCTTTTTTATTTCTTTTGAGAAGAAGGGAACATGGTCTCTTGTGATTTTTTGTTTTTGAGTCTTTATTTGAAACAGAGATAAAATTCAAGGAAACTTGATGCTGAAAAGCTATGGCATCTCAAGTTAATGACCCTAAATATCTGAAATTAACTAAAACGACTCAGAAGAGCATTCTGAAGCTTTTTATTCTTCTTGTCAGAAGTCTTTATGCAGGCAGCTTTGGAAGCAGAATTCGTGTCTTTTGTTCACTGTAACTTCCATTTCTGTTCTTAAAAATGCCACTTATTTGGAAAATTTGGTTATTCAAGTGTTGATAGTGTTTGATTGTGTGTCCAAATAGCATCTAACTTTTATTGCATGCTTTGTGTTCTAAGCACTTGACATGGGTATATTTAATCTCTGAAAATTTGTGGCATATACTATTATTACTCTGTTTACAGCTGAATAAACTGAGGCCTCTAGAATTTAACTAACTCACCCAAAGTTATGCAGCTAGGAAGTCAGAGCTGGAATGCAACCCAAGGAATCTGGCTCCAGGGTCCATTGTCTCTAATCACTGTATTTAACTTCCTCAGTACTTAATTCTCAATGAGCAAAAGCAAGGATACAAAACTTTGGAATCCCCTCTTGTTGCTTTGTTACTGTGTATACACTGATAGTATATTTCCCCCAGTTAAACATTTTTTCCCCCACAAAGTTTTACACACAACAAACATTGCTAAAGAAAGAGTTTTCTGTTGTTTGATGACGGTGAAATGAAATGGTACTCACTTTGGGTCCAGATTTTTGTTTAGACAATGGGGTTTATCAGGGTAATGCCTTTGTACGGCTTAGGAAAAGATGAATTAGGGAAAGGCACCGTCTCGGGTTGGACAATCCCCCGATGAGCCCCATGGCTTTCAGTCTTTGTGGGTTTTTGTCCTGGGGAGGGTGGCAGAGAAGCAACCTTTTGCTGGGACACATCCCTTGGGCAGGACAACACATTGGCCAGCAGATTTCTGGCTGGAATTCAATCTTCAAAAACCTCCCAGCTGGGGGTTTTAGTGCAATGTACAAATTCCACAACCTTTAGACTCCACTAAGGAGCTTATGGCAAGCTTTCTAGCTCAACAACCATTTTAATTGTAACTTTTGGTGGCAGAAATGGCAATTGTTTTTCTTTTTGTTGTTTTAAATACATCTTTATTGGAGTATAATTGCTTCACATTACTGTGTTAGTTTCTGGTGTACAACAAAGTGAATCAGCCACATGCATACACGTCCCCATATCCCCTCCCTCTTGAGCCTCCCTCCCACCCTCCCTATCTCACCCCTCTAGGTCGTGGCAATGCACCGGGCTGACCTCCCTGTGCTATGCGGCTGCTTCCCACTAGCTAACCGCTTTACATTCAGTAGTGTATATATGTTGATGCTGCTCTCACTTTGCCCCAGCTTCCCCCTCCCCACCCCGGGTCCTCAAGTCCATTCTCTCTGTCTGTGTCTTTATTCCTGCCCTGCCACTAGGTTCATCAGTACCTTTTTTTTTTTTTTTTTTTAGATTCCGTATATATGTGTTAGCATCTGGTATTTTTCTCTTTCTGACTTACTTTACTCTAGACTCGACAATCTTCCCTTCTTTTGTGTTGATAGAGGCTCTGATTTTGACCAGACACATAGGATGAAGATCTGAGCATCTCTTGTAGTTAGATGTGGCCATGCAACCAGTGGGGTCTCGTAGAACTGTTTTGTGATGGTGTTGAAGAAATTTCTTAAAAGACTGTTGGTGTGCATGTCCTTTGCCTTTCTTCCCCTTTTTTCTCGATCCCTCTGCTTGCAACATTGATATGATACTATGTTCACTATGTTGCACTCCGAGGATAAGAGTCATGTTCCAGAGATCAGCAGCAGAAAACAAACATCCTGGTACCTGAGGGTGTTAAGCCACCATACAAGCCCTGGGTTCCCTACATTTATGCAAGAGAAACAAGGTTCTTTTTAGTTTAACCCATTTTTTTCTGTACTAACTTCTACATACTACTTTATATTTTTGAAAGTAAATTTATACCAGTTATTTGCTCTTATCAGAATTGATCTTGCTTTTCTTTCTCCAGTCTCACAGTGTTTCTGTGACATGGCCAAGGTGATCATATTCTAAACTCTCAATTAAGCAATTATAAGGCTGAGGTTTGTTGCTGCACATTCATTCATATTGCTGGCTGCTCTGGTTATTTAGATCAACTCTGTAGCAATCTGTGACAACTGATTATTACAATTGCGGAGGTACAAAGTCAGCTTCTTCATGGTTGATCTGTGTTGTCATAGCGTGCATGCATTCATCCAATAAACGCTTCGATCACAAAGATTAAGCTTAATTCTAAAAGTTTATCTATTGCATAGACAGTGTAACTTAAGTGTACTTTTATTTTACACAAATGCTTGTTCCCTTCCGTTCATATCTTTCTTCCAATTATCTTTTCACGTGTGTTTATGAAGTCAGCTTAAAAGCACCCACATTGTAATTAGTGATACGTGGAAACAGTTGATGTATCTGTTTTCCCCTAGCTTTACTGAGCTCTAAGGCCTCCAACCTCTATCTTGACTACTAAGGGAAATATTGTGGATTTGGGGGAATAGATACATTCAGGGTGAAAGCAAAAGTGCCGTGGAAGGCAGAAATACTGTGGGCAAAGAGGCCCATTGGGCAAGACCAGTTTCCTTATGGCCAAATCATTCACTCCTTCCCCAAAGCCATCATCATCTCTTAGCTGGTTTAATGCTACAGCCTCCTTACTGATTCCTCTTTTGCTCCTTTCCGGTCCAGTTTATACTGAACAATCAAGGAATCCATGTGTCCTATGCAATATTTATTGGTTGTTTCTTCAAGAGTCTGATGAAGAGATTAGCTAAAAACCCAAACAAAAAATGCTAGATACTCTTATGACAACTCTTGGTGCAGGGACTTGTGTTGCTGACTGTGACATATGCTAGTGTTTCAGTTCTAGTTTCTCTCCCACAAATGACTGTGGCTTGTACTGTGCAGTTTGTGCATCACAATGGCACCACCTCTAAGGACGACCCATGCGCACCCTAGACATTATGGATACGTAACAAATGAAAACTGTGAGAAAAATACCTTGTTCTAACAGCATCAATTTGCTATAATTTCCCTACGGATAGACATAAAGTGTCTTGTGTCACAAAAGTGTCACCTTTCTTAATGACACAAAGTCACCATACGGGCAAGTAGCGGCCTTGTGATCACTTGAGTATTGCATTCTAGGCATATGGATAGCATCTGGTAAAAATGTCTCCTCATTTAAAACAAAACCACCAGATTACAAATAAATTCTCAGGGCACTATGTACAATTGATATTACATCAACACAACTCAGTTTGTCTCTTAACCTCACTGTATTCATTCCAATACTATTTGTTTCTATTATTATTAATAAAAGAGGAATATCCACTTTAAATATCAAAACACATGGACATCAGATGCCAATTCCACAAGGAAGAAACACAGTTGTAGCTTTAAACTAATCGATATCTTGTCCCTGTGGTTGTTCTATAGCATTTGTCAGCAGTGAAACTTGGGGGGCAGGGGGTAGATAAAGTTGGAATAAGAAACTTCTAAAATCTCTCTATTGGGAAATAATATCACTGATGTAGGTTCTCATCTTTCTTAATCTAGAGCCTCTCTGGGTTTTTCTTTCTGGTCACAGCTTGGGAGGTGCAGGCTGACTTCTTACTGTATACTCAGCTGCAAAACCAGTTGCCCTGACTTTCCTTCTCTCCATCACTATAGGCTGAAGACTTCTGGGGGATAAATTCTTCCATTTACTGTTAACTTCACTTTGGAAATTTGAGGGCAGTTTCATACTTCTTGCTTGTGAATAGAGAAGGGAGCAACATTTCCTAATTAAAACCTGAAATGCAAACCACTGCTTTAAAATAAAATCCATTTTTGATAACATTTTATAATCCATATTGGAGTTGTACTCAATGGTCTTGGAAGACACTGAACCAACATACGACCACAGAGTTGAAAGGAAAAGAAAAGTCCATCGATCTTACGTGATTCTAAAGAAAATTCCCATCGAGTTAGCATAGGGTTAGGATTAGGGTTAGGGAGTTGTAACTACTAGTTTACATTTCTAATTGATTCAAAATATAAATTTACAATTTACCTTTTATTCATTCATTATCCGTTACCTTTTATTCATTATAGCCTGAAACTTTTATCCATAAAATGCAGACATTAAGGAGTACAATGTTTCCTTCACCCTTTCCCAACTTTTTTTTTTCTGGGGATTCCTCCATGTTTCAAAGAGCTATTTCACAATTGAGCTTTTAGGGTTGATGTGCTTTTTATGAGGTGGGATCTGTCTGTGTGCCTAATTTCCCCTGCCATGTTGCAAAATCCTCGACGACATATTTTATGTAAAACCTCTTTATATATCCTAATGGCACCTAGCAGAGTGCCTTAAACATAACATTCAGATAAGCGTCAAATTATATTAAACTCTTCTCTTTCTCAGAATTTGAAAACTTATCAAGTAGGAGAGTCTTTTTTTGCCCTTCTCTAGAAAAATGACTTATTCTAATTAAAATCAGAATTAGTTGCTTTTTCTAATTTCTAATTAGCGGCTTTCTAATTAGAATTAGAAATTTCTAATTAGTTGCTTTCTTTTTTTTTGCCCTATTTCACTGTTTCTTCTCTCTTGAGTGTTTATTTATAGACAGTGAGCTATCTTCATATTTTCCATCATCTCTTCCTTTTCCATATAAATATATATGCTATTTATCCCCCAGTTTCTATTTACAAGTTTGCCGCATTCTAAACTTTAATGTTAATATTGGAACAAGTCAGTCACTGATGCTGCCATTTTATGAGAATATCACCTGCCCTGGGGAAGCCCACGGGGCCAGATGACAGCTCCCTCTGGCCATTTCACTTTCTTGGATTAATTTGGGATAATACAGGATGACTTAGGAAAAGTCACCAAAGGTAAATAAAGTTATTTCTTACTCTCACTTTTGAGAGTTTTGTCAACAAAACTGTGAAACAGTTTTGTCATCTTGCTATTACTTTTTTTTTTTCCCCACCGTGGATTTAGTTTCAACATTTAGCTAGGTTACAATAAATTATCCAAATCTGAGGTTTCCCAAGTATTAAGTAGAAAAGGATTTTTTTAAATTAATTTTTTTGGATTATAGTGTACAGTATATATGTTGTGTTAGTTTCTGCTGTACAGCAAAGTGAATCAGTTATACATATACATATATCCACTCTTTCTGAGAAGGATTTTCTGATAGATTCCCAAGCTGTTTTCTGCCATAGTGCCTCCTCTTCTCCGATTTTCCATTTCAGCAAGGGGCCATTGTTCCTTTCTGAACAGGGCTTCTGTTTGTCTATGCGGCCTCTTACTCACTAGGATCACCTTTAGAGTCAGAATTTTCTACATTATGTTGTTCTTCCTTCTTCTTTCCACCCTTTCCCAGGTGTATAAGTATGTTGATTTGTATGCAGACAAGCACACAGGCACACCTATCAACCCCTCTCTGATAATTTTACGCCTTTGAGGAAATGCATTTTTATGTTTTTTCTGTTGACAATTTTACATGATTCTGTGTGGCAGGCAGTTAACTGGAGACCGTATAAAAAGAATGGTGAAAGGAGAAGAAAGCAGAGGTTAGCAAAATTTATTACACATGAAGGAAATGGATAGACAGAGAGCTACCCCTAGAGTTGGCGATTCTCATCCTCATATGTACACAATTTATGTATATTTCCCTTTGGAAGTCCCCGCCTCTGATATATGTGAAACAAATATCTAATTTTCCTTTGCAAACGAATCTGAAGTTTAGGGCTAGTGTTTGAGTAGGACTTAAAATGCGGCTCTAATCAATTTAATGTCTTGAATGGGTGCTTACTTAAAACATTTTCTCTTGGCTCATTAAGCAAGTTAAAGGCAACTCCCCCAAAGCTATTGCTGCAGGACGGTTTTCTGTGTTTTTATTCTAGAAGGATTTGTGGCATTCATATTTTGTTACCTGGGCTTCTCCCCCAGTTTAAAGGTATCCATTGTGAATAATTTTATCCCTGTGACTGAAATTATAAATTAATGTCAGCTAATAGACTGTGATTAATTGACTATTGCTCACTCCTTTTATTTTATTGAAGTCGATTTTGTTAAGCTCCACCAAGGCTCATAGAGTCCCTTTGGGGCAGACCATTAGACTAATTGTAAATTCAGAAGTAAACCCCTGGAGCCATGGTGCATTGGTTTATCATTCAATTATAGGAACAATGGTGAAAATGAGCATTTCCTCAACCATCTGACATTTAACAGAGATTTTTACTGGGCCGAGGAGCAGAATACTATGTCTAAGTCTTGGGTAAGCCCTATGTTTCCCCTGAGGCTTCTATACATTCATCCTATGTGCTCTTCTCACATCAAGTTAAGTCAATGAATATTTATTCATCAACCACAAAACGTCCATCGGAGTTAAGCACTTAGGAGGATGTTCTTATCCTAAGCAACTTGATGTCTATTAAGAAGAATGTAAGCTTCACCAAGATGGGGATTGTTGTCTTTTTCTCTCCAGTGTCCAGATCATGCTGGATGCATACTGGGCTCTCAGTAATAAATATTGTTAAATAAACAAAGAATATTGTTTTGCTTCAGCAAAGTTGTGGAGTGCCTTCAAACCTGAAAGTGTAAAGGTATTTTACCACCATTCAGCAGGATCTGAGATTAGAGCAGCGGTAGGGTTGGAGTGGAGAAAGCTGGGTAGATGTTGCCTCTGTTAATCACTGGCACATGGATTTGTGGATGTGGGTGCTTGTGTGTCCTGGAGGTTGGGAGTAGATTGGGAGTGAGGTTGAGAGTTTGGATGATGTATAGGATGTGAGCTTTATCCATGAATGTCAAAGTGAGCTTCAGAACGCAGATGCGTGGAACCTCAGACCTGAGAGAGCTGCCTTAGGTGCTCAACATCCTCTACAAACATTCCAGTGGGAAACAATCTACCTTCAGCGGGCACCTTGTGCAGTGGGGAATTTATTACTCATAGGCAGATAATTCCACTTTTCAACTGCTCTGGTTATAGAAGAGCCTTTCTTATATTCAGGTACAATGTCTGCTTATTAGTCCTAATTGTACTCCCTAAAAAGTACTTATCACTATTTCTTTCTCTGTTATGGAATGGTAGCATTTTAACACAACTGTCATGTCTCATTCTAGCTCCCTTTTCCCGGACTTCTTGTTAGTAAAATGAACGTTTGCGAATAGCATTTCCTGGATTATACGTTTCACATAGGCCATGATTTCCAGTTCCTTTGCTGTCTGCTTGCTTATCTGTAGTCTCCAGTCTGTATGCATTATTTTTTTCTTTGAATAGAGGGATCATTTCCATACTATAAGATATACAAATCTTAAGTTTACAGTTTGGGTTCTGACAATTGTATACACACCCCTGTAAACACTACCCCAATCAAGATATAAAGCATTTTCATCATCCCAGAAAATTCCCTTATGCTCCTTTCTAGAAAAACCCTCCCTGGAGCAACTGCTCTTCTGATTTCTATCAACATAGGCCTTTTTTAACTTCATATTAGTGGAATCAAACAGCATACATTCTTTTTCGTTTGGCTTCTTTTATTCAATGTGATGTTTTTGAGATTCATCTATGTTGTTGCACGTGTCAATAGTTTGTTCCTTATTCATGCTGAGTAGTATTTCATTGTGTGAATGCACCCCTATTTGTTTCTCTCTTTTTTTTTTTGATGATATTGGGTGTATGCATTACTCTATACCTTTATTACCATCAAGAATCTGACCAGTGCCTCCTTTGTTCTGGCATTGTACTTTTATTAATCTAACACCAGATTGCATTAGTTATCAAAGTACCCTTATTGTGCTGTTTACATGATGATGGGTTGAAAAGAGCAGGGTTTTGCAGCAAGATTGCAAAAGATTCAAATCCCAGATCTGCTTCTTGTAATCTGTAGGACATAGGGGAATTATTTTCTTTCTCTGTACCTTTGTAAAATGGGAATAATAATAATGCCTATGTCTCTTTGATGCCCATGGTTAGGAGCTTTCGGTGCTCAATAAATATTAGTTCCTATCCACATCTGCCCACATGCTTTTTTTTAATAGGAATTGCAATCTGTGAAACCATATTATAGTTTTGTCACACCATCTCTCTTCTACACTCATGAATTTTCATAAACTCATGTGCCATATTTTCACATTTATCCTATTTATTTTCATGTAAATCCAATCCATCATTTTACTCCATTGAGACTAACTGACTGTGTATTCGATTAAGCAGCAGAGTTGCTATCTGCCTCAGCTCTGTGTCATCTCTGGATTTAATAAGCCGATCAACCATGAACTCTTTCCAGTCACTTAATATTTGGACGGAACAGAAATAAGGACTCAGCATAAAATTGACAACCACCCTTTAGTCTGAAAATGATCTACCAATCAATACTCTTTGGGTACTGTTGCGCAGACAGTTTCAAATCCATTGAACTATATTATTTTTCAGTTATCTTTTCACAAGATATCAAGAGATGTAATTCTGTAAACTATAGGATTCAAAGGCCTTGGAAATTCTACACATATGAAGAATAAATTATAACAACCCTTTTGTAATATGCATTTAATTCATTAAAATTTCCCGGAAAAAATTTTTAATAGTTGACCTCATAATTTCAAGGTTTTAGAAGGTTATCCCTGATCTACTGTAGAAAGAATGGTGCATATCTTGTTCCAAATGATTCTTCAGGGAAAAACCCAGAAATGTAATGGTGTTTAATATTCTATAATTTAACCATTTTGCCACTTCTGTGTGCTTTTTATGTCTTTAACTTGCAAAATGAATAGCTTTCTTGAGATTTTTAATGAATAAAATTGCATCAGATTCTTTCTTTGCATTATGACCTCTAGAATGATTTTAAAATAGCTTTAGATCCAATAAAGATCAAAGATTAAGCAGAATCATAATCTTTCTACATGTATTATCCTCTCTTGATTTTTAAAAGTATCATTTTGGTTGATAGAGACAACTCCACACATAGTATACATTTACTTAAAATATGTGGTTTGTTTTTAGTAGTTATTTTCTCATTCTTGAATGTGAGAACTGATCACTTAATCAAGCAGGGCCTTGATACATAAAGTACTGTTCAAAATTTCTTTCTACTTTGAAAATTTAAGACCATTTAGTTCACATAAAAGAAAAAAAAAGGTAAGTTGATTTGGAAGATCTTTGAAGGCAGGGGACATGCCAGATACTTTTACCTCATTACCTAGCGTTGTGCTTTGCACAGTATAGGCACCCAGTAAAACTGTACTAAATTGTGTTGAAGGGGAATTAAGTTAATTCTGATTGTCTTTTCACACATATAATATGAATTTCAATTCAATATATATCTAGCAGTATATTTTAGTAGTTCATAATCATTCTTATTAAACATCATCTGCCTAAGTATTTCACTATTTTGAAAATGTCGAAGGAGGGAAAGTATCTTCTGTAATTTTGTAGTTGGCAATAGTATGATATATAAGATTAAAAGGAGAACAGCTGGGAGGATGACATCTTCAAAAACCTTTGGAATAACACTCATGTAATCATATTCTCTCAAAAGATACCTGAATGATTATAAAAAAATTTCTGTACAAATTCCCACCAGAAGAATTTTATGTAGCAGTTGGAAAAAAAATCATAATGTAAACTCATATGGAGAGCTCTTTGTAATTGCACTTCTTGGATAGGTGAGAACTTGTGAGAAGGAATGTCCTTGGGCTGAGTCTTTGAGTTGCAGTCATTAGATGATGGTTATTTATTGCCTTGTTTATGGGACTTCATAGTCGCTTCATGTTAATTGATTCATTCCTTTATTTAAAAATTACTGTATTCACATAGAAATCCTACACCTGTCTTTGAAAGCTTCCAAAACCACAATTTTCTGGTCTCTATCTTTGTGTGTGTGTGTGTGTGTGTGTGTGTGTAAGGGAAGGTTAACAATATGAGGAAAGAACTAACTATAAAAACATTTTCTTCATCACCCACCATCATCATCATAATCATCATCCTTACCTTTGTCAATATTGCAGTTGCAATGAACTTCAAGGTTAGAGCTTTAGAATAAATGAATTTTTTAGCTCTTGAATTTGAAGTAGACAGTTTTAAGAGAGATGTCTGTTTACATGTGAGTTAGCCTGGCAGATGAATCAGAGCACCTAACACCAAATTTAATATCCAGTAGTATAATAAGGATTTATGATGCTTCCTGGAGGACCCGAGGTCTATAAACCAATGAATAGTTTACAGTGAGACATAGCATATAAAACATTCAGCCTTTTCATAGTGGAAAATCTTGATGTGTTTGAGGTTTGGCAGTGATGAAAGAAAAATAGTGTTCTTATAAATTTTATATAAAAATGGCTTTATGTTTCAAACATTAATATAAGGAAACTTTATAGACTTATTTGGGCTGGAGGTATTACTGGCCTAGAAAAGGGAGAGCAACTGAGGACCAGATAGATTCCCTGGAAGGTGAAACCCCATGGATCCCTGATTAAGATGTGCCTCCTTCACTGAAAATTTTCTGCATTTGGAAATGATGGGACCAGGGAGAAATTCACTTAAGAAATGATCAGGAGGATGTTCTGAAATAAAATGAAAAAAAAGCCCTTAAATGAATAATTTATGACTGAATCTCATCCTAACTTCTCATTTTCTTAAGGAACACATGAACAATCTGTAAGAGATGAGCCCCTCTTCTTGAGGTGCCAGTCTCAGCTTATGTTGACACGACAGCAGAGCATTTGAGAGCTCAGTGCATTTTTCAAGTTCAACTTTATTCATTCATTTTCCTACAGATCTGCATAGTAAGTCATGGCCAAATTGCTCAGCAAGAGACATGCTTTACACATGGCCCTCTCTCCCAGGAACCCTGACCTCAGCAGGGCTGCCTTAGTAATAGCCCCTGAACAAGGCCTCAGAATCTCAGTATAATCTCAGTATAAGCTTGTAATCCCCACAGGCTGAAGTTCATTTCCTGTCAGCTCTCTCCCAAGTTCACCACTGGAGTCCAGATTAGTTGAAATGCCTGGCCATACCTCATCCCTTCATGAGGTTCTAAAACTACATCTAGTTAATTAAAAGTGGGTGTAGGGGGGGCTTCCTTGGTGGCACAATGGTTGAGAATCTGCCTGCTAATGCAGGGGACACGGGTTCGAGCCTGGGTCTGGGAAGATCCCACATGCCGCGGAGCAACTAGGCCCGTGGGCCACAACTACTGAGCCTGCGCGTCTGGAGCCTGTGCCCCGCAACGGGAGAGGCCGCGAAAGTGAGAGGCCCGCGCACCGCGATGAAGAGTGGGCCCCCGCTCGCTGCAACTAGAGAAAGCCCTCGCACAGAAACGAAGACCCAACACACCCAAAAATAAATAAATAAATAATTAAAAAAAAAAAAAAAAGTGGGTGTAGGGAAACAGAGGCCCTGCTATGCTTTTTGCTAGAATCAGGAAATTACTCTTTAGTTGAAAGAATCACCAGCTAGCAGCTGTCAGCTTAAGTTTGGCCTTTTGCACTAGCATTTCTGTGTTGCCTTAAAAATGCAAAAAGAAGTGATCAGAAAAAGAAAGTAAAAAAGAAAAAAATCTCATTTAAAATTGCATCAAAAAGAATAAAATACCTAGGAATAACCTTAACCAACAAAGTGAAAGACCTACACTCAGAAACAGAAAGATATACTGTGCTCTTGGATTGGAGGAATTAATGTTGTTAACATGGCCATACTACTCAAAGTAATCTATAGATTTAATGTAATACTTGTGACATTTTAAAGACCTCCAATTGACAAAGCAATCTTGAGAATGAAGAACAAAGCTGGAGATATCATGATCCCAGGCTTCAAACTATCTACTACAAAGCTACAGGAATCATAACAGTGTAGTAATGACACAAAAACAGACACAGAGATCAGTGGAACAGAATAGAGAGCTCAGAAATAAACCCATGGACCTATGGCCAATTAACCTACTACAAAGGAGGCAAGAATATACAATGGAGAAAAGACAGTCTCTTGTACAAGTGGTGCTGGGAAAACAGGACAGCTACATGTAAAAGAATGAGATTAGGGGCTTCCCTGGTGGCTCAGTGGTTGAGAATCTGCCTGCCAATGCAGGGGACATGGGTTCGAGCCCTGGTCTGGGAAGATCCCACATGCCGCGGAGCAACTAGGCCCGTGGGCCACAACTACTGAGCCTGCACATCTGGAGCTTGTGCTCTGCTACAAGAGAGGCCACAACAGTGAGAGGCCCACGCACCGTGATGAAGAGTGGCCCCCGCTCGCCACAACTAGAGAAAGCCCTCGCACAGAAACGAAGACCCAACACAGCCAAAAATAAATAAATAATTAATTAATTAATTAATTAATTAAAAAAAAAGAATAAGATTAGAACATTTCCTCATACCATACACAAAAATAAACTCAAAATGGATTAAAGACTTAGATAGAAGACCTGAAACCATAAAACTCTTAAAAGAGAACATAGGCAGAGCACTCTTTGACATAAATCTTAGAGATATTTTTTAAAGATCTGTCTCCTAAAGCAAAAGAAATAAAAGCAAAAATAAACAAATGGGACCTCATTAAACTTAACAGCTTTTTCACAGCAAAGGAAACTATCAGCAAAACAGAAAGACAACCTATGGAATGGGTTTGTAAATGAGATAACTGACAAGAGGTTAATATCCAAAATATATAAACAGCTCATACAACTCAATATAAAAAAAAAAAAAACCCAAACAACGCAAATCACAAAATGGGCAGAAGACCTGAATAGACATTTCTCCAGAGAAGACATACAGATGGCTAACAGGCACATGAAAAGATGCTCAGCATGGCTAATTATTAGAGAAATGCAAATCAAACCCACAATGAGGTATCACCTCACATCCGTCAGAATGGCTGTTATCAAAAAGTCTACAAATAACAAATGTTAGAGAGGAAATGGAGAAAAGTGAACCCTCCTACACTGTTGGTGGGAATGTAAATTGGTGCAGCCACTATGGAAAACAGTATGGAGGTTCCTCAAAAACTAAAAATGGAACTAAAATATGATCCAGCAATTCCACTCCTGGGTATATATGTATATATATGGAAAAAATGAAAACACTAATTCAAAAAAATACATGCACCCCAGTGTTCATAGCAACATTACTTACAATAGCCAAGATAGGAAGCAATCCAAGTGCCCATCAACAGACAAATGGATAAAGAAGATGTGGTATGTATGTATATATGTATGTATGTATATAATGGAATATTACTCAGCCATACAAAAGAATGAAATTCTGCCATTTACAGCAATGTGGATGGACCTAAAGAATATTATGCTTAGTGAAATGAGTCAAAGACAAATACTGTGTATCACTTATGTGGAAACAAAAATAATACAGATGAATGAATATGCAAAACAGAAACAGAATCACAGATATAGAAAACAAATAGTGGTTACTAAAGGGGAGAGGGAGGTGGGCAGGGATAAATTAGGGGTATGGGATTAAGAGATACAAACTACTATACGTAAAATAGATAAGCAACAAGGATGTATTGTACAGCACAGGGAATCATAGCCAGTATTTGGTAATAACTTTGAATGGAGTATAATCTGTAAAAATACTGAATCACTGTGCTGTACATCTGAAATTAATGTAATATTGTAAATCAACTATACTTCAATAAAAAAAGTGATCAGATGATCCTGGGGGATACCAATGGTTTTTATGGGACTCATCCCATTAAAAGTAGAAAAAGGGATATGTGAAGGGGCTCTGCTGAGAACATAGTGGTCATGATTTATATTTATTGACCTCTATCTAAGGGTCTAGTCAGAATCTGTGACTATAGCTGTTCTCCAGTATAGCTTTTTGTTCCCAACATTGATATATATATGTGCAGTAGTTAGCTGAGAATTTTGTGATAAGTTGGGAGAAAAAACATGAAAGAATAGGAAATGCACATGCTCTTTGAGAAATACCAAATTAAAAAGTCTGTGCTTTCCAGCTGAAAACACATAAATATGTATGTTCAAGGATGTTTACTGTAGCATCGTTTGTAAAGGTGTATAACCTGAAATAACCTAATTGTTAACCAGTAGGAGAAGGATACGTATATAAGGTTGAATACTATGCAGCAATTAAAAAGAATGAATGAGAGCTATATATATTGATCTGGAAGGACACTATGATGGTCTATTGCTAGTTACAATAAAAAGATATGTTTCAGAGTGCTGTATCATATAATTCCATTCAAAACTAAAAAATAAAGATGGTGCATGTGTGTGAGAGAGAGCGAGAGAGAGAATGTATGAGTGGGAAAAAGATACACCCCAAAATGCTAGCATCAGTTACCTGAAAGGCAGGAGATTTCAGAGACAAGAGGGTGAGTATTAACTTTTTCTGTATAAACATCTGCATGGTTTATAGGTGTATTAGTATCCTGGTGCTGCTATAAAGTACTATAGACTGGGTGACTTACACCGTAGAAATCTATTCTCTCACAGTTCTGGAGGCCAGAAGTCCAAAATCAAGGTGTCATCAGGGCTGGTTCCTTCTGAGAACTGTGAGGGAAGGACATGCTCCAGGCTGCTTTCCTTGTCTTGTAGGTGGCTGACTCCCTATATCTCTTCACATCATCTTCTCTCTATGCATGTCTGTCTCTGTGTCCCAGTGTTCCCTTTTTATAAGGACACCAGTCATATTGGATAAGGGGCCCACCCTGCACCAGTATGACCTCATCTAAACTAAGTACACCTGTAACAACCCTGTTTCCAAATAAGGTCATATTCTGAGGTACTTGGGGTTAGGACTTCAGCATATAAATTTGGAAGAGGGGTGCAATTCAACATATAACAGAAGGTATGACTTTTGTAATTTTTTTTAAAAGAAAAAAGTGAGGCAAGTACCAAGAAAAGGACATGGGGCTTGGCGTCAGGGAGGCACAAATGTTCCAGACTTGCTTCTGCCATTCTCCAGCTACGCTTGAGCAGGTCACCTCTCATCGCCTGGGTGCATTTTCACCTGTAAAATGAAACTTGGACTTAGCTGATCCCTGAAGCCTATCATACCTTGAAGCAATCTGCATCTCTACACAACCTGACCAGTTTTCCTGGGCCCAGGGAATCCTCATTCTTTGCTGCTGGCAAACCACGTGGGTCCTAAGGCAGTGCATCTTCTCCCCATCATTGTGTCCTGTGTTTAGCACGGCTCAGGTCTTGTACCTTTCTTTCACAATGAGTCAAATCCCTTGCCTTTATCTGGGGAAATGGCCCTCCTATTCCCTAGGTGCCTCAGTGGCCACCAGCCTGGGATAATAATTTGCTGTAATTCCATGTATCCGTTAGTCCCCCAACTACATATAACACTGCTTTTTATGTCCTCAGATGTTGGGGTGCTTATTTAGCACCTGGGATTTTCTAGCAAAGGATTTCTTGACCCCAGGCCAGGACCTCATATGGCCCCTCAAATTCCACTGCGTGATCGTCCTCCTATGTGTAACTGGCCCAATTTATAATGTAGACTTTCTGGAAAAGCTAGAGCCCCTAACCCAGTGATTTTGGAGGGAAGTGAATACATTTTCCACAGAATAACTGTTGGACCAGATTCATCTTAGGAGAGGAGCAAAGTCCACCATGGCCTTCCTCTAGCTCTCATGTGGCTTCGCAACTCCTTTCTGGAGAAGTGCCTCATGTCACATTTCACCAAACTCTCTTGCTTGTGGTCTAGTAAAGTGGCTCAGAGGTCATTTAAACTGATGGGCCAACATCTCCCTTTTAGGCTCTGCTAGTCACTCCTACTGATGCCTGGTAACAGCCGTGTCTGAGAGGTGACAGGGATTTTTTTTCACCCAACAATTCAAGCCCTTGTAGGTCTTTAGATGAAGAGGGTCCTTTCAAACAAGACAAAGAAACAGAGCCTGTACAGGCTTATCCTATCTGTTCGTTCTAATTGGTGTTGATCACAACAGTTCGGACATGTAGGCGATCCAAGATCGGATCTACGGCAGAGACAGGGCTACAGATAGTTTTAACAGAGGGCTGCTAAAGTAGATCAAATACATTTGAGGGGCTTTACTTTTTTTTTTTTAATTTAATTTTATTTTTTTATACAGCAGCTTCTTATTAGTCATCAATTTTATACACATCAGTGTATACATGTAAACCCCAATCGCCCAATTCAGCACACCACCATCCCCAGGGCTTTACTTTTTATGCTTTAACCAGGGAATGGTGAACTGGATGCTGTAGTTTGAAAGGTGTGTTAAAATGCATGGGAGGGGGGTGTATTGTCAAAATGTGGACAACTCAATATATTTTGCACACGTCATACTAGTATATGTTTATGATGTTTTTTCAGTACAACTTTTATTTGGTGTCATTATTTTTACTTCCAGGCATTTCTAAACTATCTGAATTTAGTGGGAATTCAAAATACCAAGTTAAGTTTTCTCTTAAATTCTGGAATTAAGGCATTTATGATTCCCATTGATCAATCTGCAGCTTTAGTTTTATGGGTGATAAATTCCAAATGGGTGAAGTATTAGAGCCAATATGGACACCTGGGGTGGATGTGGGTAACTCTGAAGGATCCTCACTGCAGAAGGGCAAAGATGAGGACCACCTACTTGGTATTAAGGTTGATTAGTGGATAGTGGGGTAGCTAAGCTGAGGTTGGGATCACTGTCTTGCTTGTTAGCTTGGTACCGGTTACTGTGAGGATTCAGGTCCTGACATTGGGTTTGGATATTCGGTTACAGTGCTCTTGTGTCTCACGTGAAAGGTTTTAGCTGGATAAGCAATCTCTTTAGGGCTACAATGTGGAAATAGAAAAAGTTTGTTTCTTCTGTTTATGTTCTCTCTCTACACAGTGATAATATCTGTAAAGTCTCCAGTTGGTATTTGAATGGTAATGGCGCGTGCACTTGTATTGTTCTTATCTAGGACATGCGTAAAATGGCAAGCTACGTGTAAATATATGCCAGAAAGAAACTGCTGTTTTAAAACTACGTGGAAAGTTCACTGTGGCTGAATACTTGTGACTTCTCTGACTTCCATATTCTGTGATTTTTCGTATTTTCCTCTGGTTTTCTGTCACAGGACTATATTAGATACCATGACTGGTTCCATTTAGGACGAGTAACCAGACTTTGCATGGGAGGACAATTCCATTTGGCTCCTTACGAGCCATCTTTTCATGTTCTATGCGAAAAGATGTTCTATGCATGTATACTCTGCTCCAATTAGTTAACTTTGTTAAGACAACGAACTTGTTGAGGAAAGAGACCGTAATAGAATCGTCTTGGCAGTCTTCATAGTGCTTGTGGTAGGTTTTCGATGAGTATTTGCAAAATGAATGAACTCAGTCGAATAACTGATTATTTTAAAGACAAACTCAGTTCTTTTAGAAATAATAAACTTTTCCTTCAAAAGGCCTTAGTGTTTTGATGCAGACTTTATCCCAATAACACACAAAATGATGCTTTCGATGGATCACTGGAAGGTCTGAAATCATCAATCTTAGTAAGAACAGACCCAGGTTTACTTCTGGTTTCTCTCCATTGAATTATGTCCCACCCATTGGCCATAGATATTAACAAACAAACAAACAGTCCGAGAACTGATCCTACTCTAAACATTTTCAGCTTAGGGAGGTTTTCCAGTAAAATCCCAATTGCCTCTCAAAGTGTCACACTCTTTTAGTTCCCTACCTTATGCTTTTTGGGGGAGCAATTTCTAGTTCTGTTAAAGATGACTAATACAGAGAAAGAAGTACTTCAGCCTAACAAAGTCTTGTGCAGGGAACACAAGAATCTTTCGGTATGATTGATTTATAAGTGACCAAGGCCTGAGAGAAACAGTTACTCTGATTGCAAAGAGGAAAGGATTTTGTTGACTAGTGCGAATAACAGATAGAGTACTTCTTTCACAAAAGGTCAGCTCCAGAGAGCAGACATTCAGTCTGTTTCCTTCATTACTTTATTCCTGTAACTTAGCATAGGGCACATAGTAGGCTCTCAACAGCTGCTTGCTGAATGATTGGGTGAGTGAATGAATAATCTTGTGATCGAATTTTAATATCCAAGTTATAGATCAAGTGAAGAAAAAAATTTTTGTCTAACCTCCCAAAATTGCCATAAATGCCCTTACTGTCCTGGTTTGGAAGTAAACCTACAGTTTTACATTGGAATGCAAATGACAATTATGTTTAGTCTGTTGATTATAGGACAGATCCCTTTAAAAGGATGGGTCTCAAGTCTTGATTAAATCTCTTTTTAATTAAACTTTATACTTGAGATAACTGTAGATTCCTGTTGTAAGAAAGAATGCAGAGAGAGACCAAGTAACATTTACCCAATTTCCTCCAATTGTAACTTCTTACAAACATATAGCACAGTATCACCGTTGATATAGGACATTGATACAGTCAGGCCAGAGAACATTTCCTCCACAAGGATCCCTCACGTTGCTTTTTTATAGCCATAGCTACCTCCTACTCTCCCAGCCTCCCTCCCCAGTCCCTGACCTCTGGCTGATCTGTTCTCCATTTCTACAGTTTTGTCATTTTAAGAATGTTATATAAGTGGAGTCCCATAGCTCGTAACCTTGTGGGATGGGCTTATTTTACTCTGCATCATTTCCTGAAGAGTCACTGAGGTGGTGCTACCAGGAGGAGGTTCAGCTCTGGTGGGGGATACGAGGAGACCACTTGTCTCCATCAGGCAGGGAATGGAAGATCAGTGCCCTGCTCAGCCCAATCAACACTACCCTGGCAGGGGAATCGGAACGCCACCTGGTTTTGCTGGATGGGGGATGGATGACTAGCTTTCTGCTTGACCATGTCAAGACCATCCAGTGGGGGAGTTGGATCGTCTCTGCCTGCTTCCGTGAGGGGAGGCTGAGCTGGGGTGGGTCCTTTGAAGGTTAACTTCCTGCTTGGTCCTTCTCAAACCATAGCCTTCCTGTCTGGCTATATGGGGTGCAATAAAGAAACCCAGGGCACTCACCGCCCCAAGTCTGTAGGACGTCTGCTTTCTTCCTTCTAGCTTTCAGAGCCTTCCTATGCGTGTTGGGTTATGTCCAGGGTTTTTTGGTTGCAAGAGGGAAGACCTGGGAGGAATGGGGCTATTCTGTCTTGGTAGAACCACAAGTCTCTGCATCTTCCTTTTCAAGAGAATTCTCTACAGTTTTTTTCAGGGCACTTTATGAATTGTTAACTTTGACAGAGGATATTAATTTTCATACTCTGTCTTAGAGTGTGTAATTTCTCTTGCTGTTCAGTATATCCTGTGCTTGAGACAAGTATTTGCATCAAATTCTTTAAAATAAGACTTTCTTCAGGGTAAGTGTTCAAGGATGATTTGATAGGTCAGCTTAGGGGGAGAAAAAGACAAGGATGTAATTCTTTCTGAAATTGTCTCACAACTTACAAGTGTTACTTTACATATTTATTTTTCAAAACATCACTCTCAGACAGTTTGGCTGATAGAAACTATCCATCATTTTGGCATTCTGAAGACTTGAAAGAGAATTCCTTATGATTGTAGAGCAATTTTGTCATACTTCTAAGTGGAAGGGGCTAAGAAATTTTATGATTATCTAAAATAATTCATCTAAGCATGTTTTCAATATTCAGACTGTATATTGTTGATCATGTTATTTTACTCCTTGTTTTTATTATGTCCTTATTCACTGACTCTCTTCTTTCTCCTTGTAGCTCTTCTTACCACAAAGGCACAAGAACTCTCCTATTTCTTTGTGGAATTGGAGTAATTTCCAGCGTATTTGCCTATTAGAGACAGAGATTAGGGAAGGAGCCAATAAAAGTACACTAAGGAAATTAATTAGCTTCAGCCATAAAACTTTTCAGCTGGAGCTGTAGGTCACATGACCTCTCCCAAGACAAATCTTTCTAAAGACAACCTCTAAAAGTCCAAATCCCTAGAGGCAACTAAACTATGTCCTCATTAATTCAAAGTAAAGAATTCTAAGTAAGCATCTATTCAGGTAAAGGGACTGTAGAAGAAATTAAATTGCCCAGTGGTTTTGATATGTATTGGGTAGTCAGTCTGAACCCAATTTAAAGTTTTAGTCTCTGACATTCACATGTTATGAGCAGTTACTTACACACATGGAACATTCATACTTATTATAAATATTAGACCCAGACACTAAAGAATGTATTTTATGCATTACAAAATCCCTTATATAACCTTGTATTTATTTAGTAGCTACTTGATAGACATTTGCTGGACAGGGGAATGATTTAGGTCATTCAGCTTTCCTCTCATTAACAAATTCTTGGGCACGATCTATGTAAATGGTTCTGCCACTGCTGCCTTGAGTCATCTTTCTAAATACTTTGTCGTCACACTGCCCTGATCATATTCACAGGCCTGGCATTTACAGCTCACAATGAACTGGCCCCATCTGATTGACTCCACCTACTTTTCCAATGGGGGTTAGCCCTCAGAATGCTCCCTGAATCAAATTTACGTATGCTGTTTTCCCCACTGTTTTGCATCCATGCCATAGGCTCTCCTGCCTGTGTTTATGTGAAATCTCTCCTCCACCCACCGCCCAGCATCAGACTCCAGCCTGCAGTGTCCTCCTGCATTCTCTTGCTTTCTTGTTCTCATCTACAGCTAAAATTCCAGCTCGTTTCTCATCTCTTCCATGATGCCTTCTGTAAATACTTTAATACATGCTGTTATATTCTCGTATAACCATTAAAACACACCATTGCACCTCACATTTACCCTGTTGTACATAATATCACATCTTTTTTTCCCCCCTAATTTTATTTTTGCTTCTTTCCAGCCAACGGTTTTTTCTTACACAGTTGCTTACTCTGATGAGGTCAGATCCTCACATCATAGGTTCTCACGACACCTTCCTAGCACAGGTCAGAGTTGTGATTTGCAGAGCCTTGCGTGACAGCGCCTCCTGGATCTTTTATTCTCATCACCTGACTCACTCCTATTCATTTTTCAGGACTCAGCTTAAAAGTCAATTCATCAGAGAAGACTTTTCTAACTCACTAACTAGGTCACTCTGCTAATGCTCTTTAGTAATTCTCTTTCATAGCACTTGTGCTTTTTATAATGTTACACTAATTTGTTCTGTTCATTCAGTAAATATCTGTTGATCACCTATTATGTGCCAAGTAATGTTTCAGGGGCTAGAGATATATTAGTGACAAAACAGATACAACTTCCTGTCATAATGCCCTTACATTCTTATGGGATGGGATGGACAATAAAAAGCAAAATAATTAAGTGATATTAGAAGACTTACTAGTCAGGATAGATTAAGTTATGCTGTGGTAACAAGAAAGCCCACAAGTGCCCTTAACATACAAAATTTCTTACTCATGAAAAATATGTTATGGGTCTTGATAACTCTCTGGGAAAACTTTCCTCTGTGGTGGTTCTGCAATCTGGGATGCTTTGGTCTTCAGCACCTCAGTCTGAAAATGAAAGCAGCTTCATGATTACCACAGTTGTGGAAGAGATCACTGGAAGGTCTTGCACTGGCAGTTAAATAACTTAGCACAGAAATGCCACGTGTCAATTCTGCTGACAGTCCATTGGCCAGATTTAATCACATGACTTGATTTATATAGGGGCAGCCAGGGAAGATGAATTCTTCTGCATGCTTGAAAGGAAAGGAGAATCAGGTATGGGTGAGCATCTAAAGTCTTTACTGCAGAAAGGTAATGCTCTGGAGAAAAAAGTGGAATGGGATAAGGGAATACGTTGTGCTTACGCAGTATTGAAATTTAAACAGAATGATCAACTCATGCCTCATTCACAAGTTGATATTTGAGCAGAGGTTTGAAGGAGTTAAAGGAGTGAACATGCCAGTCTGTTGGAGGAAGGGCATTCTAGAGATTGAGAAATGCCAGTGCAAAGGTCCTGAGGCCAAAACATGCCTGATTCATCTGGCGAACAAGAAGACATGTGTGGCTACTGCTGAGTGAACACAGGAGAAGGAGAATGTAAGATAAATTAGAGAACTGGTGGTAGAGGTGACAATCAGATGCTGTAGGGCCTCAGGAGCCATTTTAAGGGCTGGGCACAAACACATACACATACACATTTCGCTACTTTATTGAGGTGTAGTTCACCTACCATAAAATTAACCCTCTTTAAGTGTACAATTCAGTGGTTTTTAGTATATTCACAGAGTTGTGCAATCATTACCATAATCAATTTAGAACACTGCCGTCATCTCAAAAAGAAACCCCACCCCATTAGAAACTGCTTCCCATTCCCCACAAATATCACCAGCTCTGTTTCTATAGATTTCTCTGTTCTGGATATTTCATATCAATAGTCGCATATAATATGCGTGCTTTTGTGACTGGCTTCTTTCACTTAGTGTAATGTTTGTAAGGTTTATTCATGTGGTAGCATGGATTAGTGCTTTATTTCTTTTCATGGCCGAATAATATTCCATTGTATAGCTATACTGTGTTTTATTTATCCATTCATCAGTTAATGGACCTTTGGGTTTTTTCCACATTTTGACGATTATGAAAAATGCTGCAATGAATATTCATGTTCAAGCTTTTATGTGGACTCATGTTTTAATTTCTCTTGTGTATATACCTAGGAGTGAAATTGCTGGGTCATATGGCAACTCCATGTTTAAACTTTTGAGGAACTGCTAAACTATTTTTCAAAACATATATACATACAGAGAGAGAAAGTGAGGAAGAGAGAAATCATTCCCGTTCGCAGTGTAGGAGGTCTCCAATTTGCCACATCCTAACTAACAGTCGTTATTATCTTTTTTCTTTCTAGCCATCCTAGTGGATGTGAGTGGTATCTCACTGTGGTTTTGATTTGCATTTTCCTGATGGCTGATGATGCTGAACATCTTTTCGTAGGCTTTTTAGCCATTTGTATATTTTCTTTAGAGAAATGTCTATTCAGATCCTTTGTCTATATTTTAATTGGGTTGAGACTTTGGCTTTTACCCGGAGAGAAATTGTGAGCCACTAAAGTTTTGAGCAGATGAATGGAATAATCTGACTTATGGTTTTAACAGATCACTCTGCTGTGTTGCAAATGGGCTGCAAGGAGGTAAGGGTGGAACTAGTGAAGAGCATTTGCAGTAAACCAGTTGAAAGATTATTGTGATTTGGACTGGGGTAGTAGCAGTGGTATCAGGGAAAAATGTTTGGATGCTGGATTTATTTTGAAGGTAGAGTTAGCACGGTTTGTTGACAAATTGGATGTAGGGCAAAGAAAAAGAAATGAGTCAAGGATGACTCCATAAATGTGGTCAGAGCATCTGGAAATATAGAGTTGCCAACACTTGAGATGAAAAAGACTATATATAGAACAGCTCTGGAGATTAATTTATTTTACTTTATTTTACTCTTCTTATTGCTAGCATTCTCCAGTGCACTTCAAGCTCCTTGAGGTCAGGGACCGTGCCAGTCATATTCATCATAGCATCTCCAGCTTGGAGCATGCTCCTGACATAAACAAACAAATGAATGAGTGACTGTGTAAGTACAAACACCGTGCATCTTTGAAAAACTGAATTTAACAGGTTTTGGAGGAGCAGTCTAATACCCACTTTTTTTTTAGCTTTGGTTTTAAATTATTCCAATCATTATAATATCATGCTCAAGAGCATGGACTTTATAGCCAGACAGTCCTGGGTTTTGCCTATATATTATCACTGTGACATTGGGCGCATTACCTAACTGCCTGGAGCCTCAGTTTTCTTTGTACATGAAGGGTACTGATACTCACCTCACAAGAGTTCTCTGAGTATCAAATAAGAATGTTTGCAGAGCGCCAAGTGCACAACTTGACACATGGTAAGAACTCTCCAAACGATTTCTCTCGTCCTCATTTTCTCTGTATGTATTATATGTGCTCATATATACAGCCACATACACAGACAAAATGCATATTGAATGCAGTATATAGTTAATATTTTGAGTTAATGTGTTAAAACTATGTATTTCACATAATGGTAAAATATTTGTTGCCCCAAACACTATTTATGTTATACTTACATAAAATGCAGAGGGAAAACTATGGGGGATTTGGAGCCAGAAGTCTGATGTTTGAACACCAGATCTACCATTTGCTACCTGTGAGGCTTGTTCTCTCTGAGATTCCATTTTATCGTCTGCAAACTATGATGAAAATAACCACACTCACATTATATACCTAACAGGGTTAAAGGGAGGATGAAAATGGAATGTATGTAATAGTGCTACTAATACTGTATGTCTTTGTCTACTTAATGTTATATGTTAAAGTATTTAAGTGGTTCTTATTACTCTTCACAACCTATTTTATTTTGGGGAGATGATATCATTAAAGAAGATATTTTTTCAGTGACTTCTGAGAAAATAGCAAAAACACAAAGAGAACTTTTATTGGAAACACAGTGTCCAATAATCTGTTAAAATGTCTGTGGCAACAAAATAATAAAAATCCAAGACATGACTTTAAGGGAGGCATTGGTGTGGAACCCACAGCATTTTTCCTGGGTTTTATTCAATGACATGTCAGTCTCATTATGTTTGATTCATTGGGTTTCAGTGTCTGAAGCTGAGGACTGCACTTTCTACAACCAATTGTGAAAGAACAAATGATGCTACAAATGGGTAGCTCAGCATCTTCACTGCTCTCAAGTACAGGTCACTGAGAACACTTTAGTGTTGGGAAGTGGGGACCAGGCTGTTCTGGCCCTCAGGCTCACTTATTTGTATCTGAAGGCATACAGCACATAGTAGGTACTCAATAATAGATATTTGTTGATAAACTTCTCTCATTGCTTCCTAGATATTTGATGTGGGGTTATTGTTTATCACGTGGGAAGTGTGAGAATTGGGAAAGTAATAATGAAGACCTAACACACTGATACTGCAACTTACTCTGAAATGTATCAAAAAGTGAAAGATAAATTGATGGAGGGAGAGAGGAGGGATGGATAGATGAATAAGGATGTGATAAAGCGAATATCGCAAAATGTTAATCATGGAATCTGGGTGGTGGGTATATGTGTGTTAACTGGATACTTCTGTAAGCTTTTCTTGTTTGAATATCTTTGTAATAAGAATATTTATGAAGGTAAAATGAAACTAGAACTAAACTGTAGAGAAACAGATTAGCTAGATCTGCTGCCGTGTTAAGAATTGTGGTACAGCAAAGCCGTGCCAAGAAAATAATGAGAGTGTTTTGATATTGTTGTTATTATTAGTGTACCAGCAAGAAGAGGCAAGGTATACTGCTGTAGCAAATTAATTCCTAAATCTTAGTGGCTCAGTACCACGCACACTCTCATGTTAAATGCAAATTGGCTTGGGGCTCTAATCTAGGTCCCATACCAACAGAGGCTCCATCATTTCCAGTGTCACCAATCATGGCAGAAAGGGAAGAAAGCATGGAGGGTTACAAAGTGACTTTCAAGTACAGGGAGGTCTAGTCTTCCATGTACTCAAGGAGTAGAGGAGAATTTGGTACTGGTTAACATGAGCTAAATCTTTTATAGTGAGACTGAGCAGGAAATAGTTCAATTTCTATGACTTCTTTACTCTTCTTACTTCTCAGTGACGTGCAAATTGTCATACCTATAAATCCAAAATCCTTATGAAACTCCCAAACACGAGATCTTGAGGAATAAATGATACACACTGACACATTGTAGGGATTCAGGTATGTTCCTTATTTGCATGCCTTGATTAGGTGGTCTCATTCCAGTGTTCTCTGAATTTATCATTAGGTCAAAAAGATTCAGCATTTACTCTGTGTCTGAAATTCTCTACCACTTTAAGAGCTATCATAGACATGGATTCTGTCCTCAAGTCATAGTAATCCAGAAGCTAATCGGCATACAAGAGAGAAAAGTTGTTACGGATGCAGTTGAAGGCTTGATTGTAGTAAACATTATGAATGAAATAGGCTCAAAAAAAGACAAATATCACAGCAATAGATATAGTAGGAGTAATAGCAATAATAGTGACAGCAGCTAGTGCTTAACATTGGGCTTACTGTGAGTCATGTGACATTCTGAGTCCTTTATACATATTGCTTCCATGAATGTCCCTATCAGCCTTGTGAGGTTGGTGCCACAGACACTTCATGGAGAAGCAGTGATCTGAGTTCTGTCACTGAAGTAGTTTGGTATTGAACAGGAGAAGGAGATGGAAGCAGGACCTTGGGGAAAGGAAGTTGTGTGCATAAAGTCAACAGACAGCTAAGCAAGCAAAAGATGTGGAAGGGCAGGAAGGAGACTGGTCTAAATACAGCTCAAGGTCTGGAAGGAGAAGGAGTTTGATAGTTGGGTATGACCAGACAGTGGGGACTTTGAGAACCATAGAAAGTCTATTTTCTGTTTTCTTTCTTTTTATGTTTGTCCACGAAGATGATAGGGGTCCAAAGTGAAATAGAATATACAGTTTAATGGTAATGTTGTAAATCATGTCTGCAACAAGAGAAAAATGATCAAAGGACAGTTGAGTAGCAAAGAAACAGTGATATGAAAGAACTCATTTTTCCCTGACTTTTATTAAAAATGGGGGGTACAACAGTAGCGAACTCAGTCAAAATGTACCCTTGTATGGAAGTTTAGGCCAACTACAAAGATTAGAGAGCACAGTCCCCCAAGACTGCTTTCATTTCTGACACCAAGTACAAGTTTCAGGGGTTCTCCAAACCCTCCTTCAGTTCAGTTATTTGCTAGAAAGACCCACAGAACTCACTGAAAGCTGTTATACTCATGGTTACAGTTTAATACTGAGAAAGGATAGAGATTAAGGTCAGCCGAAGGAAGAACATAGGGCAGAGTCTGGGAGAGTTACAGATTTGGAGCTTCTGTTGTCTTCTACCCATGGAGCCTGGATGCACTGCTTTCCCAGAACTGCTGTGTGGCAATATGTACGGAGTATTATCAATCAGGGAAGCTCACCCAAACCTCAGTATTCAGACTTTTTATTGGTACTCCATTATGTAGGTCTGATTGATTGATTGATTGACAGCCCATGTTTAACATCTTTATTGGAGTATAATTGCTTTACAATGGTGTGTTAGTTTCTGCTTTATAACAAAGTGAATCAGCTATACATATACATATATGCCCATATCCCCTCCCTCTTGCGTCTCCCTCCCACCCTCCCTATCCCACCCCTCTAGCTGGTCACAAAGCACCGAGCTGATCTCCCTGTGCTATGTGGCTGAAATGTATCGGAGTACAGTTGTTTTACAATATAGTGTTTCAGGTATACAGCAAAGTGGTTCAGTTATGCATATACATATATTCACTGTGTTTCAGATTCTTTTCTCATATAGATTATCACAGAATACTGAGTAGAGTTCCCTGTGCTGTGCAGTAGGTCCTTGTTGGTTATCTATCTTATATATAGTAGTGTGTGTATGTTCATCCCAAGCTCCTGATTTATCCCCGCCTCCCCGCCCCTCACGTTTCTCCTTTGGTAACCATAAGTTTGTTTTCGGTATCTGTAAGTCTGTTTCTGTTTTTGTAAATCTCAGTCTCTAGGTTGACTGATAGTGTGTGACCCAAAGCTGTCACCCTCAGTTACACTTTTGGTCTTTCTGGCATGGCCAGTCTCCTTTCCACCTCCCCTAGCCCACCTCCCACACCCCCATATCATGCTGTTGGACTATCTGGCATGACCCAGTGCTCTCAGGCAAACAAAGGCACACCTGTCAGACATAACATTCCAAGGGCAAAGACCAGACCTCCTCTTTAGTTAAGGCCAAATTCTTTACTGTACACCCTGATTCCAACATGTTGTTGGTTAATGTTTACTGTATTTCAAACAACTGTGCAACGCAAAACAATCCCTCCCAAACCAACTCTCTAATTTATTGGGTAGTTTGCAACAAGTTACCTTCTTCATGTATATTTCACAGAAAGAAAAAAAGCCATTGAACAGCTTTTAAAAACCTTTCCCATCCAAGTATGTTTGTAATTTCTTCGTAACAGCTCAGTAGAAAGCCTTGTGTAGCATTCCCTTTGTTGTTTTACCTTTTAGATTTGTGGCTACAGTGGGAGATGGCTGGGTCTAACTCCACAGTGGCATTTCTGTGGCTGAAGTGGTCCAGGCAGTGGGAGATGGAGGATGGCAGTGGCAGGGCTTTGTAGGTGAGGATGCGGCCAGGGTGACGGATTTCAGGCATGACGTGAACAGGGGCAGGGCTGCAACTGGCTGGACTGCAGCAGGGATCAGGACAGAGTACTTGGAATATGGGTTTGAGTGGCGGTTGTAGGTTGGGCTTAGGTCTGGAGCGGTTAGACAGCAGCTTGGCACCTGGCGAGTGAGTCATCAGGGGTCAGTGCCAGAGCAGCAATGGAAGCAGAATTTCACACTGAGTTGGAGGGAACATTGGTGGCTTCAGTGGCGTACAGGGGAGTGTTGCTGCTTACCTGCCGTGCTCAGAATCTGTGAGTCTGTTTAGATAACCATTAAAGGTAAGGATTTCGGCATCAGACTATCTGGATTCAAGTCATGGCTCTGCATGTTGGTAACTATGTGATTTGGGTAAGTTACTTAACCTTTCTGTGCCTCAGTTTCCACATCTGTTAAATAAAGATAATACTCATTTTCTGTATCATTAATTTTTGCTTCTACGTTTATAGTTCCCTTCTTTCTTCTTTGGGTTTAATTTGATTTTTCTTTTGATTTTTCTTGAGATGGAAGCTTAGACTTTGATTTTCCATCTTTATTTTAATATTTGCCTTTAGAGGTATAAATTTCCCTATAATCAGAACTTTAGTTATATCCCACAAGTTTTGGCGTGCTAAATCTTCTTAAAGGTTCAGTTCAACAACATATTTTAAAATTTCCTTTTAGAGACATGAATTATGTAATAGTGTGTTTATTTCTGGTTAGTTTTTGGTAACTTCTCCCTAGTTTAAGTCCACTGTGATCAGAGAGCAGAACTTGTGTGATTTCAGTCTTTTGAAATTTGTTGAGGCTTGCTTTATGGACGGACATATTGATCGTTTTGGTAATTGTTCTGTAGGAACTCTAGGGAAATGTTATTCCTCAGCTGTTGGATATAGTCTTTCATAATTGTCAGTTTGGTCAAGGTGGTTTATAGGTTGTTCAGGTCTTCCATATCCTCACTGATCTTGTTGTCCGTTCTTTTGGTCACTGAGCAAGGTGTGTGAAATTCTCCAACTACGACTGAAGATTTGTCAATTTCTCCTGAAGTTCTTTTAGAACTTTAGAATTTCTTTAAGAACTTCAGAAACCTTTTTGCTTTATATATTCTGTGGCTATGTTATTAGCTGTAAGTTTAGGATCGTTCTTTCTTCCTGTTGGAATGACCTCATCTATAGTAATATTCTTGCCTTTAAGTTTACTGTATTTGATACTAATATCAGCCTTCTGGTTTGTACCTTCATGATATGTTTTTCTCCATCCTTTCAAACTGTTTTCTTATAGTCAGTGTAAGCCTTTTTGTCCCATTTTTGTTTTTAATCCGGCCTGAAAATCTTTGTCTTTTAATTGAAGTATTTAGCCCATTATTAAGTTAGGTGAAGTCTCTCATTTAACCTTTTGTTTTATTTTTAATTCCATCTTTGCCTCTTTATTCTTTCTTTCCTGCCTTTTTGATCTTACCCAAATATTTTTGTTCCACTTTATATTCTCTATTAGCTTTTGAGTTGTGGTTGTTTTTTGTTTTAATAATTGTTACTTTATGTAGGGGTATGCAAACTCTCTGGAAAGGGTCATATAGTAAACATTTTTGGCTTTGAGGGCCACATGGTCTCTGTAGAAACCATTCACCCCTGCACTTTTAATGTGAAAGCTGCCACAGATAGAACATAAACATATAGATATGGATGTGTGCCAATAAATCCTTATTTAACAAAACAAGTTGCTGGCAGATTTGGCCCATGGGCCATGATTCGCAGACTCATGCTTTAAAGATTAATGTATGTTTGACTAACAACAGGTCTACCTTATTGGTAGTTTTATCACTTCCTCCTCTAAACGCAAGAACTTTATAACTGTTTAAATAGTTTACTCTTTTCCATTCTTTGTACTATTGTTGTCATGTATTTTATTTATTTCAAAAACTATCATAAAAATTCCACAGGACATTATTAAAATTGCTGATTTAAAGAGCAATATTCTTTATATTTACCCACATATTTATCTTTCCTAGTGTTCTTAGTGCCTTCCTCTATTATTGTACTTCTACTTGGGTTAATTTTAACTTCAGTTTGAAGAATTTCTTTGTATGTTTATTATAGTGCCAGTCTGATAAGTATGACTTCTCTTACATTTTTGTCTGTCTGGAAAATCTTTACTTCATCTCCACTTTTGAAGACTATTTTCACTGGTGAAGTTGGCAGGATTTTTCTTTTTCTTTTCCTAGCATCTTTAAGGTATCATTTCATTGTCTTCTTCTTTCCATGTTTTTGTAGAAAAATCAGTTGCAAAATTATTTTAAGTGAGTGTATTGCATTGTTTTTTCTGACTGCTTTAAAATTTACCTCCCCCCCCCCACCCAGTTATACTAGGATGTGCTTCAGTGTGGTTTTCTTTATGTTTATCCCACTTAGGGTTCCTGACACATCTGAAATCTGTTGATTTGAAATTTTTTACAAGTTTTGGAAAATTTTAGCTATCATCTGTGTAATATTATTTAAGCTCATTTTCTTTCTCTTTTCCATCTGGAAATCCAATTATATACATGTCAGACCATTTTACTGTGTTCTGCATGTCTCTTACTTTCTGTTCTATTTTTTTTCATTTTTTTCTACCTGTGCTTTAATTTGAATATTTTTTCATTGACTTGTCTTTGAGTTCACTAATCCTTTCTGCTTTGTCAAATCTGTTGTTAACATGTCTAATGAATTTTTAATTTTATAAATTGTATTTCTCAGTTCTAGAATGTGTATTTGATTCTTTTTTTTTTTACAGATTCCAATCATCTGTTGAAAGTGTCTGTTTTTCATTCATTTTGTTCATCTTTTCTGTTTTCTTTACCATATTTATAATATTTATTTAAAAATCTTTTTCTAATAACTCTGATATGTGTATCAACTGTGAGTCTACTTCTTATTCTATGTTTGTTTTTTCTCTTAACTATTGGTCACATTCCTTACCTTTTTCCTGTCTCATGAATTTTTAAATAATATACAGGACATTGTATATAAAAGAAGAATAAATGCTAAAGTTGATTTTATTTTTCCCCAGGGAGAGTAATGGGTGAATAAGTTCAATCCAATCAGGTCTGTGTTAAGGCTGTCTGGAAACTTCGGTTATAATCTATTTTCCTTTTGTACCAAATGTCTGAAGGACAAGACCTGTTAAATGTTTGTTGTAGTTCCTCTTTCTAGTAGAACTTTGTCGCTTAAGCACCAGATGTTGGGGGTGATTTTACTTTGCCTTTTTATCCCAGCCTTCCTGCCTCCCATGTTATCCCAAGACTCAGCAACTTTCTCACTGGGAAAACTGAGACATAGGCCTTGGGGATTCTCTGGATTCCAATTCAACATGCCAGCCCATATAATGTCATCAAAAACTGTGCTTGTTTCTTTCTTCCCCAAAGACTCTCTCTCATAGCAAGCCCACTTTATAATAAATATGTACTTTCAGCAAGTGTCTTCAAGATAGAAAATAGACATCAATATCAGTTCATCTAAGAAAAGCTCTATCCTTTGTCATATTAAATTCATTTAGTCCTCTTTGCTTTAACAGGTATCCAGTGTCTTTTAACAATATGATTTTTGCCCGGTTGTTGCAGTGGGTCTGATTCTACCTACTACAGCTTACTCAGATACAGAATTTGGAAAAAACATGTAAATATAAAACAAGAGACTTACAGGGTAATTTTTTCCTTGCTAGATTGCTTGGGGTTACATCACCAGACTCTGAGGGTTAATCTTATCCTTTAGGAATGTTTCAGTCATAAAATTTTGAAAACTACCTCATTTAATCACTCAGCCTCAATTTTTAATATATATTTTGTGGATAATAAGGCATGTCTTGGTATGTTGTTGTTGTATACAACTAGGAAATAAAAATATATAGCACAAGTTAAGAAATTGTAAAAGAAAGCAATTTATAATTTATAAAGCATTATAAAGATGTTAAATATAATTATGTTTGAATATATAAATCACATACTGTGATTTCTTTGCATTTTCTTTTTTTTTTTAACTACTAATACAAATATTGTTCACTGGGTGAAGGCCGAGATTAGATATATTTTGACTGAGGCTTGTAGAAGCTTAGGAAAAACATCAGAGTCCTAAATATGTGTCAAATATGTCTCACAGCCTCCCTCAAGCCTGTCATAGGTTTTATAAATGATCAAAGTAGAATCTATTTTAATGTATCTTAGGCAACAACTTTACATTTCTGAGAGTGATAAAACTCTTCTAACTTTGCTAGAACATTGATTGCCTGGGGAGAGCAAATTGACTCTGACCAAGTGTTGATTGCAATACAAATACACAAATATATCTTGAGGACATGTTATGATCCTACCACTGTTTTGGGTCTGTTAGGCTCCTAGACACTAAGTAAATCCTGGACCATCATTTTAACTTCTTTCTACTTCTTCAATTATTCTTCTAACATTTCTTTTTCATTTATTCTTTATCAGTGTCTTATAGACGATATGCTTAACTTTATCAAGTTGGGCTATTCCTTTTATTCAAATTATTTTTGGTTTTTAGGTCAAATAGAATGGGTTGAATAATTTTAGCAACTTGTCTATAATGTTCACTTCTAAGGCTTTTTTTAAAAACATCTTTATTGGAGTATAATTGCTTTACAATGGTGTGTTAGTTTCAACTTTATAACAAAGTGAATCAGTTATACATATACATATATCTCTTCCCTCTGGCATCTCCCTCCCTGCCACCCTCCCTATCCCACCCCTCTATGTGGTCACAAAGCACCAAGCTGATCTCCCTGTGCTATGCGGCTGCTTCCCACTAGCTATCTATTTTACATTTGGTAGTGTATATATGTCCATGCCACTCTCTCGCTTTGTCCCAGCTTACCCTCCCCCCTCCCCATATCCTCAAGTCCATTCTCTAGTAGGTCTGTGTCTTTATTCCTGTCTTGCCCCTAGTTCTTCATAACCATTTTTTTTTAGATGCCATATATATGTGTTAGCATATGGTATTTGTTTTTCTCTTTCTGACTTACTTCACTCTTTATGACAGACTCTAGGTCCATCCACCTCACTATAAATAACTCAATTTTGTTTCTTTTTATGGCTGAGTAATATTCCATTGTATATATGTGCCACATCTTCTTTATCCATTCATCTATTGATGGACACTTAGATTGCTTCCATGTCCTGGCTATTGTAAATAGAGCTGCAATGGACATTGTGGTACATGACTTTTGTAGTATGGTTTTCTTGGGGTATATGCCCAGTACTGGGATTGCTGGGTCGTATGGTAGTTCTATTTTTAGTTTTTTAAGGAACCTCCATACTGTTCTCCATAGTGGCTGTATCAATTTACATTCCCACCAACAGTGCAAGAGGGTTCCCTTTTCTCCACACCCTCTCAAGCATTTATTGTTTGTAGATTTTTTGATGATGGCCATTCTGACTGGTGTGAGATGATATCTCATTGTAGTTTTGATTTGCATTTCTCTAATGATTATGGTGTTGAGCATTCTTTCACGTGTTTCTTGGTAATCTGTATATCCTTTGGAGAAATGTCTATTTAGGTCTTCTGCTCATTTTTGGATTGGGTTGTTTGTTTTTTTGATATTGAGCTGCATGTGCTGCTTCTATGTTTTGGAGATTAATCCTTTGTCAGTTGTTTCATTTGCAAATATTTTCTCCCATTCTGAGGGTTATCTTTTCATCTCATTTATGGTTTCCTTTGCTGTGCAAAAGCTTTGAAGTTTCATTAGGTCCCATTTATTTATTTTTGTTTTTATTTCCATTTCTCGAGTAGGTGGGTCATAAAGGATCTTACTGTGATTTATGTCATGGAGTGTTCTGCCTATGTTTTCCTCTAAGAGTTTAATAGTGTCTGGCCTTACATTTAGGACTTTAATCCATTTTGAGTTTATTTTTGTGTGTGGTGTTAGGGAGTGTTCTCATTTCATTCTTTTACATGTAGCTGCCCAGTTTTCCCAGCACCACTTATTGAAGAGGCTGTCTTTTCTCCACTGTATATGCTTGCCTCCTTTATCAAAGATAAGGTGACCATATGTGTGTGGGTTTATCTCTGGGCTTTCTATCCTGTTCCATTGATCTATATTTCTGTTTTTCTGCCAGTACCATACTGTCTTGATTACTGTAGCTTTGTAGTATAGTCTGAGGTCAGAGAGTCTGATTCCTCCAGCTCCGTTTTTCTTTCTCAAGATTGCTTTGGCTATTTGGGGTCTTTTGTGTTTCCATACAAATTGTGAGATTTTTTGTTCTAGTTCTGTGAAAAATGCCATTGGTAGTTTGATAGGGATTGCATTGAATCTGTAGATTGCTTGGGGTAGTAGAGTCATTTTCACAATGTTGATTCTTCCAATCTAAGAACATGGTATATCTCTCCATCTATTTGTATCATCTTTAATTTCTTTCATCAGTGTCTTATAATTTTCTGCATACAGGTCTTTAGTCTCCTTAGGTAGGTTTATTTCTAGATATTTTATTCTTTTTGTTGCAGTGGTAAATGGGAGTGTTTTCTTAATTTCCCTTTCAGATTTTTCATCATTAGTGTATAGGAATGCAAGAGATTTCTGTGCATTAATTTTGTATCCTGCTACTTTACCAAATTCACTGATTAGCTCTAGTAGTTTTCTGGTAGCATTTTTAGGATTCTCTTAGTATCATGTCACCTGCAAACAGTGACAGCTTTTCTTCTTCTTTTCCATTTTGGATTCCTTTTATTTCTTTTTCTTCTCTGATTGCTGTGGCTAAAACTTCCAAAACTATGTTGAATAATAATGGTGAGAGTGAGCAACCTTGTCTTGTTCCTGATCTCAGTGGAAATGATTTCAGTTTTTCACCATTGAGGACAATATTGGCTGTGGGTTTGTCGTCTATGGCCTTTATTATGTTAAGGTAAGTTCCCTCTATGCCTACTTTCTGCAGAGGTTTTATCATAAATGGGTGTTGAATTTTTTTGAAAGCTTTCTCTGCATCTACTGAGATGATCATATGGTTTTTCACCTTCAATTTGTTAATATGGTGTATCACATTGATTGATTTGTGTATATTGAAGAATCCTTGCATTCCTGGGAAAAACCCCACTTGATCATGGTGTATGATCCTTTTAATGTGCTGTTGGATTCTGTTTGCTAGTATTTTGTTGAGGAATTTTGCATCTATGTTCATCAGTGATATTGGCCTGTAGTTTTCTTTCTTTGTGACATCTTTCTCTGGTTTGGTATCAGGGTGATGGTGGCCTCGTAGAATGAGTTTCAGAGTGTTCCTCCCTCTGCTATATTTGGGAAGAGTTTGAGAAGGATAGGTGTTAGCTCTTCTCTAAATGTTTGATAGAGTTCGCCTGTGAAGCCATCTGGTCCTGGGCTTTTGTTTGTTGGAAGATTTTTCATCACAGTTTCTATTTCAGTGCTTGTGATTGGTCTGTTCATATTTTCTATTTTTTCCTGGTTCCGTCTTGGAAGGTTGTGCATTTGTAAGAATTTGCCATTTCTTCCAGGTTGTCCATTTTATTAGTATATAATTGCTTGTAGTAATCTCTCATGATCCTTTGTATTTCTGCAGTGTCAGTTGTTACTTCTCCTTTTTCATTTCTAATTCTACTGATTTGAGTCTTCTCCCTTTTTTCCTTGATGAGTCTGGCTAATGGTTTATCAATTTTGTTTTTCTTCTCAAAGAACCAGCTTTTAGTTTTATTGATCTTTGCTATGGTTTTCTTCATTTCTTTTTCATTTATTTCTGACCTGGTCTTTATGATTTCTTTCCTTCTGCTAACTTTGGGGTTTTTCTGTTCTTCTTTCTCTAATTGCTTTAGGTGTAAAGTTAGGTTGTTTATTTAAGATGTTTCTTGTTTCTTAAGGTAGGATAGTATTGCTGTAAACTTCCCTCTTAGAACTGCTTTTCCTGCATCCCATAGGTTTTGGGTTGTCGTGTTTTCATTGTCATTTGTTTCTAGGTATTTTTTGATTTCCTCTTTGATTTCTTCAGTCATCTCTTGGTTATTAAGTAGTGTATTGTTTAGCCTCCATGTGTTTGTATTTTGTACAGATTTTTTTCCCTGTAATTGATATCTAGTCTCATAGCGTTGTGGTCGGAAAAGATACTTGATACGATTTCAGTTTTCTTATATTTACCAAGGCTTGATTTGTGACCCAAGACATGATCTATCCTGGAGAATGTTCCATGAGCACTTGAAAAGAAAGTGTATTCTGTTGTTTTTGGATGGAATGTCCTATAAATATCAATTAAGTCCATCTTATTTAATGTATCATTTAAAGATTGTGTTTCCTTATTTATTTTCATTTTGGATGACCTGTCCATTGGTGAAAGTGGGGTGTTAAAGTGCCCTAGTATGATTGTGTTAGTGTAGAGTTTCTCTTTTATGACTGTTAGTATTTGCCTTATGTATTGAGGTGTTCCTATGTTGGGTGCATAAATATTTACAATTGTTATATCTTCTTCTTGGATGGATCCCTTGATCTTTATGTAGTGTTCTTCTTTGTCTCTTGTAATAGTTTTTGTTTTAAAGTCTATTTTGTCTGATATGAGAATTGCTACTCCAGCTTTCTTTTGATTTCCATTTGCATGGAATATCTTTTTCCATCCCCTCATTTTCAGTCTGTATGTGTCCCTAGGTCTGAAGTGGGTCTCTTGTAGACAGCATATATATGGGTCTTGCTTTTGTATCCATTCAGCCAGTCTATGTCTTTTGTTTGGAACATTTAATCTATTTACATTCAAGGTAATTATTGATATGTATTTTCCTATTACAGTTTTCTTATTTGTTTTGGGTTTGTTATCGTAGGTCTTTTCCTTCTCTTGTGTTTCCTGCCTAGAGAAGTTCCTTTAGCATTTGTTGTAAAGCTGGTTTGGTGGTGCTGAATTCTCTTAGCTTTTGCTTGTCTGTAAAGGTTTTAATTTCTGTGTCAAATCTGAATGAGATTCTTGCTGGGTAGAGTAATCGTGGTTGTAGGTTTTTCCCCTTCACCACTTTAAATATGTCCTGCCCCTCCCTTCTTGCTTGCAGAGTTTCTGCTGAAAGATCAGATGTTAACCTTGTGGGGATTCCCTTGTATGTTATTTGTTGTTTTTCCCTTGATGCTTTTAATATTTTTTCTTTGTATTTAATTTCTGATGGTTTGATTAATATGTGTCTTGGCGTGTTTCTCCTTGGATTTATCCTGTATGGGACTCTCTGTGCTTCCTGGACTTGATTGACTATTTCCTTTCCCATATTAGGGAAGTTTTCAACTATAATCTTTTAAAATATTTTCTCAGTCCCTTTCTTTTTCTCTTCTTCTTCTGGGACACCTATATTTCAAATGTTGGTGTGTTTAATGTTGTCCCAGAGGTCTCTGAGACTGTCCTCAATTCTTTTCATTCTTTTTTCTTTATTCTGCTTTGCAGTAGTTATTTCCACTATTTTATCTTCCAGGTCACTTATCCATTCTTCTGCCTCAGTTATTCATCTATTGATCCCTTCTAGAGAATTTTAAATTTCATTTATTATGTTGTTCATCACTGTTTGTTTGCTCTTTAGTTCTTCTAGGTTCTTGTTAAATGTTTCTTGTATTTTCTCCATTCTGTTTCCAAGATTTTGGATCATGTTTACTATCATTATTCTGAATTCTTTTTCAGGTAGACTGCCTATTTCCTCTTCATTTGTTGTTAGGTCTGGTGTGTTTTTGCCTTGCTCCTTCATCTGCTGTGTGTTTCTCTGTCTTTTCATTTTGCTTAACTTACTGTGTTTGGGGTCTCCTTTTCACAGGCTGCAGGTTTGTAGTTCCTGTTGTTTTTGGTGTCTGTCCCCAGTGGCTAAGGTTCGTTCAGTGGGTTGTGTAGGGTTCCTGGTGGAGGGGACTAGTGCCTGTGTCCTGGTGGATGGGGCTGGATCTTGTCTTTCTGGTGACCAGGTCCATGTCTGGTGGTGTGTTTTGGGGTGTCTGTGGCCTTATTATGATTTTAGGCAGCCTCTCTGCTCATGGGTGAGGTTGTGTTCCTTTCTTGCTAGTTGTTTGGCATAGGGTGTCCAGCACTGGAGCTTGCTGGTCGTTGATTGGATCTGGGTCTTGGCGTTGAGATGGAGATCTCTGGGAGGTTTTTGCCATCTGATATTACGTGGAGCTGGGAGGTCTGTTGTGGACCAGAGTCCTGAACTTGGCTCTCCCACCTCAGAGGCACAGCTCTGACGCCTGGCTGGAGCACCTAGAGCCTGTCATCCACACGGCTGTGTTGTTCTTCAATCCAGGCTTGCAAATACATGAAGAGGAGTAGCCCTGCTACTCCAAATATCAGCACTGAGAAGTAGACTTTTTTGGGGTTCATGACCGTTTCAGATGGCTGCATCTCTCATTTCTGAAAACCACATAGTTTGGTTTTCCAGAGAGTTTTGATCCTTTCTTTTCCTCTTAAGTGCTCATTCCGTGAAGTAACCTCGTGAGTGGCTAGGGGAGCAGAGGGCGTCGGCAGGTACTGCTTTCACGGGAGCGGCGCTTCGGCGGGAAACTTCCTTAAGCTCCGGGGCAATCTCTCGCGGACTCCACCTGCCACAGGCCACGGGGTGGGCAGGAGCGCGGTGCGGGAGCTGGGGCAGCGCTGAGCCCGGCGCTCACCCTCGCCCGTCCGCCCGACTGGGGCTGCGTCGCTGCCACTTCTAGGACTTCTTGATGTCATCCCTTTAACCTTTATTCTACTCGGTCATTTACATTTTCTACTTTTGTGTACTTCTCCACAATGCACTTGTATGTGTGTGTGTGTGTGTGCATGCATGTGTGTGTTTGTGTGTTGACTACAGGTGCTGATAAAATAGATTCTCAGTAAGTCGGCTGAATAAATAATAATCCCTTGCATTTTGTGTAGAGTATTATAGGGTGCACAGTTCTGTGTCTTATTATCTCATTCAGTCCTCAGAACAGTTCTCTGTAGGAATACTATACTTTCAGATAGTGATTAATAAGATAGCTTATTAAAGATTAAAACTGAAAAACCTCAGGAAAGAACTTTTCCTACTCATTGTCCAAGCTAACTAGGTCTAGACCGTGACAATATTGTCTTTTGTAGATTCTAAAATGCGAAAAACCTGTGGTGTAAAGGCTATTTGACTGTTTATGCTCAGTTCAACAAATGGTAGTAGCTAAGTAGATGTGAACTGGTGAAAATGAAAATGGTAATTAATCTCAGGTATTATCTTATTGTTTCATGCCTGCCAATGGAAGTAGGGAAAACAGCATCTGTAAAATGGCCCATCGTTTTCATCAGTAGTTCCATTCCCCAACCACTCCCAAGAAACTTACATTCCAAGTTAAACAGTGTTGGGCTATGCAAGTATCAGCATTAAAACAAATGCCCTAGTATACTCTTTCAACCAGTTGTGGTCCATAGCTATTCCTATTGAGATATTCTCAATCCTTTATTACATTGGTAACTAACATCTGTGTGGTGCTTTTCATTTTAACATGGTATTTTAGTTTATATTTCACAGTTAATATCCCCAGCAGTTTTGTATAACAAGTACTATTTTTTACATTTTTTATTTGAGAAAACTGAAGCTTGTGGAAGCAAAGTGATGTACCAAAGATTACATGTTAGGATGGTATCTAGAATTCAAGATTGGGTAAATGATCCATAGGAACACAAAAGAATTGTGTGTTCTGTGGTCGTTGAATGTGGTCTTTCACAATTGTCAATTAGGTCTAGATGTCTTGTAGATTGTTCAAGTCTTTAATAGCCTTAGTGATTTGTTGTCTGCTTATTTATGTTACTGAGCAAAGTGTGTTAAATTCTCCAGCTATGACTGAAGATTTGTCTCTTTCTTCTTTTAGTTCTGAGAATGTTTTTGCTTTACATATTTTGGGGTTATACTATTAGATGTAAATTTAGGATTGTTACATCTTCCTGTTGAAATGACTCTCTTTAGTAATACTTTTGTCTTGAAGTCTAGTATGTCTAATAGAGTATCTGATTCTGTATCTATGCAATTTACATTACACCATTGCTCTCCAGAGACCATTGGAATGATACAGATCTTCTCTAAATGTCAGAACATATCAGCTTGTGATAATATATGGATGCATCATGTACAGAAAATTATAACTTCCAGGTCAGATTTCTCCTGGTTTCTAGCACACCACTAGCTGGCTTTCAACAGAAGCCAGTTGAGAATACAAACTCATTCTGAAAAGCCAAGCCATAATTAGAAAGTTAATTTGCTCACCCTCAAAATCTCATAATGAATACTGAAGCCAAATATAAATTACTTTGTATTATCCTTTATTTTGGACTATTCATCCCTTGATTCCTTCATTAATGTGGATAATTAAGAGTTGAGTACAGAAGAATGGTAAAGGAATCTTAATTTTCACCTTATTTAAATAGAGCCATTTATTGTTACCCATCTTTGAGACAGCATCCATCATATATTTGGAGTTAGACATCTCTGCCTTGGATGCACTAAGGAGCGTGCTGAGCATTTGCAATGGAATTGGACCACTTTGAGGATCAAGTTGTTTGGGAGAAGTAGTTGCAAAGAGTACTGTCTGGGTGCTGAGTTGGCAGTCTACTTCCATTGCAATCAATTCTCATGACAAAGATTTCAGGCTCTTCCCAACCTGCCTAAAGGTCAAGCTCCTGCCCAGAAAGAGAACAAGGAAACTTAGCACAGGAAATCTCCAACTAGTAGGTCAGTGGACATCACAGCTTTACTTAATACAATTTCAAAGTCAATTGCTTTAGTTAAGCCGTCAGTGGTCAGGGAGGATGGCAGAAAAAAATGACAGTGTCTTCTCTTTTCTGGATTTGTATTCAGACTAATGCCTTACAATCATCTTTAATCAGGAATTTCAATTTCTATATTCCTTCTCCAGCCACATAGTTACCAAGTCACACCCCAAAGGCATGAGACCTTGGGGGAAATTAAAAACAGCACCTATTCACAGAAATGTTGGATAACCCTAGCCTAGATGCTGATGGGGAAAAACTGGTTGCATTTTATTTCTTGTCCTAATATAAGAGATACCACCTCTCTGTTGAACTGTTCAGTGAATGCTGAATCCCCCATTCTACTACTTGTGTTTCCACTTCTGAAAAATTCTGAGGCTTTTTACTACCTCTAGCTTTATTGAAGGACTGTCTTTAAGCCTGTAATCTTCATTAAACAGTAGCTTCAGACGTGGAGCTCTATTGGGAGAATGAAGCCTCCATATAATCCATCCCCTTTCTAAAAATTTCAAAGGTTGGTTTCAAAATATACAGTGAATATGGTCATTAATTTAACTTTCCATCTAAGAGCAAAAGTTAAAGGTAATAAAGATCCAAACCATTCAATGCATATAGATTCTAGAAGTGAGAATGAATCTCCCTTATGTGTGCATTCATTTGCCTTCTTATTAGTTGATCAAAATCTTATGGGAATTTTTATACATGGTTAGGTTGGGGGAACAGAAACATAGAGCTTGTCCTGTTTCATCACATGCATTCTGTTTCGGTGGAATCAAGGTGAAATCAAGGTGGAATCAAGGTGAATGATTTGGGTTGTTAAAGGGCCAGTATCCACAATGATTTATTAAGAATCTTCCAGGTTGGACTCCAGTGGCCATGGCTGCATCAAAGACATGAAATTCCAGAGCCTTATTTCTACATCAGTTGTTAGTTTTCTAAAATATCTTGATTGTGGACATTTCCACACAGCAACCTGATTTTCTGGTTTTTGAAATTAAGGAATGTACCAATTTAAGTGGTTTCGGGACTGTTGTGCACAGAGCTGGTTATTAATACTGGGTTTATATTCTAGTAAAATTTCCTCCCGAATCATTATTGTTTTGCCACATTCTAAGGAAGTTACAAATTCACAGACTGTTCATATTAAGCAAAAGTTAATTTCTCTCCTTGTTCTTCTATCAGCCTTTTGCTCCCAGTCATTTCCTCACTCGTTTTCAATTTATAGAACCTGTAAAAGTCAAACTCGGCCCTTCGGCATCACCCTGCCCCCATTCAGGGTCAAACCAACTCAAATTTTTCGTCCACATACTATGTTTTTACTTATTTACCTCTACCTGAGCAAATTTTGTACCACACGTTCTTTCAGCAGTTATAATTATATAAAAATCTTTGACCTATTTATACTTTTATGTTTATCCATTATTTGTCACCTCGTTCATTCATTTATTCATTTGTTCAATGGATACTTGCTGAGCACCTACTATGTGGCAGGCACTCATCAATGTATTGGTCAATGTATTGGCACATGATGAAAAAACCAATATTTCACAGCATCTTGTTAGTTATCCCAACTCGGTTTCTCTTGAATCCAACCACACTCAATTCCTCAGTCGCTACCCTTGTCTAGCTATTGTTCTTACTAGACTACTGCCGTGACATTTAACCTGATCTTTCAGTATCCATTTTGGTCCTCTGCCCATCTGTTCTCCACACAACATGCAAAATGAATTTATCGGATTCAAATCTGATTATGTTGCCTATCTCCCAGCTTAAAACTGTTCAATGACTTCCTTTTGCTCCAAAATAAAGTAAAAAAAAAAAAAAAGTCTTAAAGCATGGCTGTAAAGACCTGCATAATTTATCCTTGCCTATCCCTTCAGCCTAGCTTGTGCCTCTCTCTCTCCCTCTCTGTACTTAACCACTCTTTCTTATATACAATGTTCCCTCTAAGTACAGGGCCTTTGAACCTGCTGTTCCTACCCCTTCAACTGTTCTTTCCATCCCTCCACCTGTTACCTCAGCTCCATTGTCACAACTTCAGGGAAGTCTTCTAAAACCTTCCTGATTGGACCAAATCCCCATTTCTTGGCTCTCAGAGCACTCAGCCTTCATTCTCTTTGTACTTCTGACAGCATTCCTCTTCTGCACTGTTGGCATGGTCATTTAGGTACTGTCTGCTTCCTCCATGAGATTGTGACCATCATGAGGGCAGGGGCCAGGTCTGACCATGCTTTTAGTGTCTAGCACAGTATTTGAGGCCCGGTAGGTATTCCACACATACTTATTGATTAATGAATATTTTATCTCACAAGAGTTAGAATCTGAACCTTATGGTGGTTCTTAAGGTTGAATGGGTGGATTCAAGGAGGGCAGATGGGTGTGACCATCAGGAGCTACACCAGCCCTCTGAATTTGTATGCAGACTTTTTTTGTGCTTTTGGATTTTTAAATCTTTTTTGTGATTATGGGAAAGAGTGCATAGATTTTTATCAGATTCTAAGAGGAGAAAGTGCCTTCAAAAGGTTAATCAGTACTTGAGGGAGACTTGGAGATTTTATTTTTGTTCATTTTCTCACCCTTTAAGATTGAGCTACTCGCACAACCTTTATTTCATGGGCAACGTGGCATGATATTTATGAAGGCCCAGAAGGACTGTGCTTAGTGATAACATAAGCAAATTCAGAAACACTAGGAGTTGCAATGAATTTGAATGAGAATTCAACTTGAATTTGTTGCCCTGATTTTTTTTTTTTTCCCATTAAAGAGCAGAGACCTGGCCACAAGCAGGTGAGGATTAAATTGCAGAGAGAGGATGATAGGTACAGACTTATTGCTAAGATTCAGTGGTCCAGTGGGAATCGGTGACTGTTGGAAGTTAATGCAGAATGACAGATGGATGCTTCGAGTGGATTTTTTTTCCTCTCACACAAACAAGCGTCTAATTAAAGCATTTTATGTTTATATAGTTGTCACATCCAATAATTTAAAATTATCCTAATTTAAAACAGCATTTAAGAAACTCTAATTAAACTTAATATTATGAATTTTCAAGTACTCATGTTCTCTTTCCCTGATTAAAATGAAGAGGAAAAAATTCCCCCACATCATCCAGCCAGCACCTGATTCCAGAGGTGATAGTTAACTTAAGGTGAGCATGTGGTTTAGACACTGAAAACGGGGAGAAAAATCTGACATTCCTTACTCATTTTCTCATTCAAGTCAGGGAGCAGATTATTAATTTTCTCAAGTAGTTTTGCTCATGTCATAAAATATGAGAAGAGTGTAGCTTTAAGGAATTTACAAATCTCAGTAGCTCCCGAAGTGTCACTGATTTAAAAATCTTGTCCATCTCAAAAAAAGTGGGGGAACAATAAACACAACATAAAAAAATTTAGGATGAATTTGTTTCAATACTCTGTTTTAAAATGAAAGTTGGAATAGATTTGATGTATATGGAGAGAAAGGTCATATATATATATATATTTTGTGATTACAACCCCCAAAAGAAATGCAGGTAGCTAGCAGTCAAATCTCCACCACTTTGACTGCAAAAGTTGTGCCAATTAAAGATGCTTGGAGCTTTCCAAACTCAGAATGATTCTGTCAGTACTTTTTCTTCAATTATTCTGAAGCACTAAATGTGAAAACAAATCTCTTAGATTACCACAGGGCTGGAAAAAGAAGAGCTGGAAGAAAGAGCCAGTGACAAATCACAACAAAGCATAGAAATGTCACCCTCCTGGTACAAGCATGGGGCAGGGTTCCTGAAGAAAGATTTTTCAGATGGAAAGTAAGGGGAACCATTTCCATTTCCTGTCACCCAGCAGTTTTATTCTTCAGCATATACTCAAGAGAAACTCTCAAGCTTGTACAACTGGAGATGTGTAGAGGATGGTTCATAACATCTTTGATAACAGTGAAAGTCCAGAAACAATCCAAATGCCCAACGGAGACTGGATGAATCAATGGAGAGTATTCATACAATGACATTATATGATAAATTAAGTAAACTACAGAGTGACCCCACAATAATGGATGGATCTTGGTGATATATGATTAAGTGAAAAAAGTAGGTTCCAACATATTATGGCATGATAACTTTTTATTAAGTTGGAGAGAACTAAGATGGCACAAGTGAACTGAATAAAAAGAAAAGTAAGGGAATTATGGGTATGGAATTTAGGGTGGTGGTTACTTTGGGCAGATGTCGGGGAGGCAGAAATTTGAGATAAGGAGACACCACTGGTGGTGGCTTATCTTCAAGGTCCTGGCTTGTTTTGGGTGATGGGTTTGGAGGTGCTTATTACATTATTAAAAATAACTAAAGAAAATGGGCCGTGCATGAACCAATGATGAATGTGTGTATTGAACTAAAAGAACCAGTTCAAGGGGAAGAAAACCCCCAAAGGATACTTTGTGAACTTCCTTATTCTGAGGCTGTGAGTAGGTTGGGAAAAGAACTAGGAAGATTCTGTCAAGCTGCTATTGGTTTTCTTTCATGGAAAAAACAAGTTGATTAATTGAAATAAAGAAAGTGAAACCACAAAATTCAGAGACTTGGGATAAAAATAATGAGACAAGTTAAAATATAAGATTTATTTTTCCCAGAAGAATTACAGATAATGAAAACTGGGGATTTGTGTATCCTGTTCTTTAGGGCCAACTCAAACTCTCACTTCTTCTATGCAGACAATATTTTTGAATTATTATAGAGAATAAAGAATTTTAAACATACACAAAATTAGAACAGTATAATAAACTCCCATATGTACACATCTCCCAGATTCAACAGTTATTTTATGAGCACACTGTAATTTTACTCACTATTTCATACATTTTCCCTGGTGTTTTGGAAGCAAATTCCAAATATTATATTATTTTGCATGTAAATATTACAGGATGTATCCCTAAGAACTAGTTTGTGTGTCTAGAAACAAATTTCCATAGGAATAGTTTATAATTTTATAATCTATCCCAAGATCATATTATTATCACATTTTAAAGTTTTAGATATTTAACCATATATAATTCATTTTTATGTTAGGTATAAAAAAGGGACCCAGTATAGATTTTTTAAATAGAAAATTGTGTCATCTGCAAATTGTTTTATCTCTTCCTTTTAAATATTCACATCTCTTATTTCCTTTCCATGTCTTATAGCATCGGCTGGGTCTTTCAGAACAATGCTGAGTAATTCTGGTGATTCTGATCATTATTGTTCTGTCTTTAATGCAAATGCTTCAGAATTTCAGTATATGAAATTTACTGTAGGTTGATACTGTTTATCAAGGAGTTTCCTTCTCTTTTTTACCTCATTAAACTTTTTAAAAAATAAGAGATAAATATTGAATTTTATCAAATGCTTTTCTATCATCTATTTAGAGGATGATATAGGTTTTCTTCTTTATTCTGTATTAGAAATAACATTAATGAATCCCCTAATGTTGAACTATTCTTGCATTCCTGGAATAAAATCTACTTGCTTGGGCTTTATTATTCTTTTAATACAATATTATTGAGGTTTGGTCATCCATATTATTAAGTAAGATGGCTCTGTACTATTCCTTGATTTTGGTTTCAGGAAAAGGTTAGCCTTGAGGATTCTTTGGAAAGATTTCTATTTTTTTCATGCTCTAGGAAGATTAAGTAGCATATAACTCATTTTAAAGATCATTTAGGCTTGATGTCATTTTGGAGGTCAAGTCATGTCCCAGATATGTGAGTGAACTTACTGTTCAAACATGCTGCTCTTTTCATACTTGCAATCTCTCACCCAATATTTACTCTTTCTCCAAGTATTTCCCATCTAATATTTACTATTTCTCTAAGTTGCATCGAGAATGAAGTTTGCATTTAGCAAATCCTCCAGGTATCAGGACCCACCTGCCTTAGAAGACAGCAGGGAGTGATAAATAACAAAAAAAGTTTTTGTTTTTTTTTTCCTGTAGCATGCTGAAATTTAAACCAAGGCATTTATTTATGTATGGAACAAGAGTGAGCATGTGTTTTAGTGCCATTTACCTTTAGCTTATACAGAGTCACATCTGGAACCTGGAGTTGAACAGCACCATTTTTACAGCCCATTATAGTGAGGTGGGAGCCTCCTCTTATAGATTAATGCTCTAGCCAGCTTCCCAGCTAAAACACACATTAATTTGTCTCCACTGAGAGTAGATCTTTGTCTCTATTTATTTATCTAGTTTCTTACCTCTTCTGAGAGGTATAAGAGGTCATTAATTTTTTTTCTCTTTGGTTGGAGAATGTTGTTATATGTTTTTTCCCCCCATTTTGGACTAATCTGTACACTACTTTTATTATTATTCCATAGGTATTTTAAAAAAAGAAATATTTATATTAGCCTGCTGTATATATGACCTAACCATCAAGGTTCCAGCAACTTTAAGGGGAGAGTCTGGTGACCAAAGAAGCAAAGTCTTATTCCAAAATGGCATTTGTTTGGGGAGCTACACCCCTCAGTAGGATTGTCCTATTCTTTCTTACTGAGTCTGTTACCCGCTGCCCACTGGACCTTGCTTCCCTCTACAAATCCCCCCACCCCATCCTGTGCTTCACACTGTATTACTCTGCGTTCTTTGGAATTTTTATCACTTGTTGAACTCTCAAATTTATTTGTTTGTGTACCTATTAATTATCTGTCTCTCCACTGAAATATAAGCACTAAGAGACCAGGGTCTTTGTCCATCTTATACTCCATTGCATTCCCAGTGCCCAAATTAACTGAGTACTCGATAAATGAATATAGGGCTAGTGGCGAGGATCTGGAGGCCCAGCACCAGCTGTCACCAGAGAGGGTCCCTGAGATCTCTCACCAGGCAAGGCAGGTCATTGACTCCCCCAAGACTTGCATGCTGAAGATGGCATGGGTTTTCCCAGGCAGGATTTGGGGGATGTTACATGTCAAAGTTGTTGAGGGTGAGTAAGAGCTTCCTAATTACTTTAAAGAGGAAGAACGACACCTGCAGTCAACCCATGAGTCCTTGCAAAGCAACCTGCCTGTCATCTTTACCTGTCTCTTCATTCACTGTGCTAAGCTTTTCAGGTGTGAAAGTGCGGCTTCTGAGCGCAGGGATAGTTGCTGGTATCATATAATCAGAGGCACGGTTATGACAGGGAACATTCTGTACCTGTCTTTGATTACTTGGGTTAGCTTAACCTCAGTTAAGGAAATGGGGCATTCACCTGATGAATTCACGGTGGGCAGATGGAGCTGACACAGCTGTCTGGGACGCCAGGTGGAGAGAGGGAATTGAGACCCAGGCGAGAGCACCGTCTTCTCAGGGAGCCACTGTGCCATCTGCTACTCTATGATTGTGTTTAAAAGGAAGCGCTTTCACTCTTTCAGGGAACAGCTTTCCAGGACAGACGTTGCTATGCAAATCACCTGAAGGGGTGTGAACGTTTTTAAAGGAAGGGGAGCAGTTTACTCCCTTCCCCTGACAAGAGCAGGAAAAGAACATGGAGCAGTGTGTGCACGTGGGACGTTGTCAAGACTCACTTGACGCCTGTGAAGAGGCCAGAAAGAGTTGTCTCGTTTTCAGATGGGAAGCTGGGGGAGCTGAGCCAGAGACGTGGTTGGTGTGTGATATAAAATGGAACACAGGGGAGCGGAGAAAAAAAATAACCAGGTGGTTTTAGTTAACTCTGGAGAGTCATAATGAACCAATGGCAGTACACTTCTCATTTTGCTCCATGGATACGTATGGCTGCTCAGCCATACGGAGTGGAATTTCCCACCTGAACCAGTAGATTAACTCATGTTTATTTTCCTAATCCATTTTGCTTTCGGGTGTCACCTGCTCTTCCATTCAGCAAACTGAATATTTAGATAAAGCTTCGTGCTGGGTATTATCAAGGATACAAGGACAAATAAGATAAAGTTCCTGCTTGTTTAGGCTGCTGGAGGAGTTAGAGACATGCATCAACAATTCTAATACACAGTCAGATTTTGGTAAATTCTATGAGAGGTCCTTCTTTTTGTGTGCTTTGAGGTTGTCTGAATCTGGGCTAAAGAGTGAAGTGTGAATTCTATTCTTTTCGGATTGAATTTACCCCTGCCATCCCAAATTAAATTCTCTAAAAAACTTCAACTTGTCTAACTCCCAAGTTCCCTTTTTAATAGCTAGAATAGGAAATAGGTAAGTTCTGGGGGAAAAGAACATGGCTGGCTTTGTTGGTGGGGAAGAAGGGAGGGCCAATTGTGAAGAGAGATATGGAAGGATGTTTATATAGTAAGACTAGCTAATATAAATTAAGAAGAGGAATCTTAAAGCCATTTAGTCCTCAGGGTGATTCTGGGGAAACAAAGATGGTTGTGCTGTGGAGGGGACTTACGGGGTGAGCCAGAAGATGTGTAGTCCAGGGAGATTGTGAATTACAGGGAGGAGGAGCAGGTCTCTGATCAGTTCTCTGTCTTGCGACAGGAGCTTGGCTCATATGAATCCATCTTTCTGTCTACTGGCTCACAAAGTAGTGTGGAACTGACCAATATAGGCACTCAAGTCCGATGAGCCCTGTTCTGAAATTTTGGACTCTCATGGCAAGCTGGTGAAGGGAGGGTGGGCATGGTGGGTCCCATCCTTGGGAACCACTGCTTGTAGGAAGTCCAGTAACACAATATACCATAAAGATTTCTGTCGCCAGCCTTCCTTCCCTGCGAATGATTTTCTGTTCTGTTTGTATGAACCTCACATCCTCCCTTTGTTTCCTGTGTTTGTTTTCTTCTCCCATGTGTGGTATTTCCCATGCTTTGGTCATGGAGATGGTTTTTAAAAATTTGTTCCTGTTGTCAGACCAAAGCCTGAGCAAAAAATGAATCTCCCTTTAGGCAGAAATATGGATGCCACGTTGCCTTCTATGTAGCACTTTTAAATCATCCTCTTGTCAGCAACTCTTTATCCGATTTTCTTCACTTTCATTTGAGCCACATTTGAAAAGTCAAAATGTTTATAGATACAGGAGAAAGGCGGTAATAGAAAGGTCTGCACTTACATTTCCCAACTGTTACCCTATGCTTTGTACTCCATTTTCAGATATGGAAAGCTCCAGAGAACAGTGACAACATAGACCTGGCCCATGTGATTGGTTAGGCTGCAACTTACTAGGGTATATTAGCATCCCAGGATTGTGTCTCTTAAAACATGGGGTTCGGTCTCTATTCGCCCTTACCTTGCCCAGCGGAATGTGGTTGATTGATTGTTCTGAGCTGGGTATCTGGCCAAAGTTAAGGAAATATGAATCTTTCTCTTGGAAACTAAAGTTCATAACAATAATCCTCTATTAGATTAACAGATGAGTCATCTTTATAGTTCTCGGGAGGGTCTAGGAACTTCTGCCCCTGAGGTCCCATAGGGAAAAGTTGACTGAGGAGATGAATGATGGAGAAAGGAAAAGAAGGAAGAGAGGCAAGTAGAAAAGGAAAAAAAGGTCTGAGCTTCTGTTGTGTTTTCCTGCTCGCCCTCCTTCTTCTTCTGCCCTCCTTTGCAGTCCCCTTTCCCCTCCCATCTATTTCCTTCTAGCTGACCTCCTCATCTGTTATTATATACATAAATCTGACCTCTCTTGGCTTCTCTAGTTTGCCAGTTCTGTCCATTATCACCAGTCAGCCCAACTGAAGCAGACTGTTCTCTCAGTATGGTTTCCTAGTCTTTTTTGTCTGTCCTTTGGTGGAAGGGCACCTTCTGCACTCCTTGTAGTGTTGGAGGGCTGTAAATCATTGGAACCTCCTGTCCCAGGCTGATCAGTTAGACTTACCCATCCCCCTGGCCAGAGATTTTGGCTCAGAGTGGATGTATGATCATTTTGACCCAAGCAGAGCTGTCAAGTCTTCCCTGGGAGTGACTGTAGAGAGAGAAAAGATAAGGTATTTTTTTTTTTTTTGAGGTGGCTAAAACTGGGACAGGTGAGAGCCTGTCATGGCCATTTTGCCTGGCACATAGGAGGTTGCTCTGGAATGTAAAGTCAAGATTTAAGAATAGAGCTATGAGATGGAAAAAGAGAAATAGTTCTGACACCATGACATCACCGTCTGAATTCCTGGATCTCCGACCATGACTAAAGCCTGTTCAACACCTGAATTCCCCAGATACAGGATCCAAGAAATGTCCTTTTTCTTGCATGACATTTGGTCCTGTCCAACACATCCATAAGACATTTGGTCTATACCAAAAGGTCTTTGACATTTGGTTCTGTCCAAAACCACTCGGCATGGACCAAATGTCTTACGGATGTGTTGGACAGGACCAAATGTCTATGAACCATCCTTTTTGTTTAAGCTGATCTGAGCTGTGTTTCTATTGATATTATGAACTGATTAGCACAAGAAGGAGCAAATGGCCAAGGAGTACAGAAGGCTTTCTACATGTTTCCTCAGGTTAACCAGAGTTGGTTCTGATTAGTTACTACCAGTAAAATCCTAACCAATACTTTAGGAAAGTAATATATTTGGAGACAACCATCTAAACTACCACAGCCAGTGCTCTGCTTTGCCAGCTGTCCAAGACTTGAATACAGTCCCACGGAGTTGTTTATAGAGATTGTTTAACTGGCCTCGTGTCCCCTCTGGTTTTCATTTACATAACTCATTATTTGTGTCAGACTTGGTCTGTTGATCTCAGCACTGTCCCTGCTCTTCTTCCTTTCCTTTTGTATTCCAGGGGCTAAAATCCTGGAAATTAAATTTCTCGAATTCCTAACCAAAAGGGTCCCCGTTAGGTTCTGCAAATAAGAGTCACTTTGGTGAGGTCTGGAAGGCACATCGAAGGGACAGCCATTCTTCCCCAGCATCCGCTGTGGAAAGGTGTGTAGGTGTCAGCAGATGGCAGATGTGAGGGTTTGTGGGTAGTTTTGGGGTCTTCCTGAAAGTCACTTCATTACTGCCGGTAACCGACATGATTGACAACAGCTTTGAGCTGCTTCTAGGCATCTTTCCAAGGACTACCGGTTGGAGCTACAGGCAGCTGAAATCATTGGCAGCAGCCACCCTCTGATTCTTGACTTTTCTGATTTCCTGAGAGCCAGCAGCCCTCCGGACCATCACTCCTACAGCCCTCCCAATGTCTATGTAAGCCTCCAATTTCCTGTATTTAATCTCTTCTTCACTGAGATATCTAGGGTGGCTTCTGTTTGTCTAAAAAAACCCTGACTGAATCATTTTCTCTCATATCGTGGTATGGAGAAGGATCAAGAAAGATCATGCAGTGATGGTCAAAATGATCATCCTTCAACTCTGAAAACTGGGAAACCACTACTGTCTCTCCTCCTGCTAGAGTGAAAGTATTTTTCAAATCCAGTCCACTCTGAGATGGCTCAAGGGGAATGATCTGTTCCATTGTACACTCAGAAGGCTAAGTCTATTTTTTTTTTATTTTTAACATCTTTATTAGAGTATATTTGCTTAACAATGATGTATCAGTTTCCACTTTATAACAAAGTGAATCAGTTATACATATACACGTGTCCCCATATTTCTACCCTCTTGCATCTCCCTCCCTCCCAACCTCCCTATCCCACCCCTCTAGGTGGTCACAGAGCACCGAACTGATCTCCCTGTGCTATGCAGCTGCTTCCCACTAGCTATCTATTTTACATTTGGTAGTGTATATGTCCATGCCACTCTCTCACTTTGTCCCAGCTTACCCTTCGCCCTCCCCGTATCCTCAAGTCTATTCTCTAGTAGGTCTGCATCTTTATGCCTATCTTGCCCCTAGGTTCTTCTGACCATTTTTTTTTTTTTAGATTCCATATATATGTGTTAGCATACGGTATTTGTTTTTCGCTTTCTGACTTACTTCACTCTGTATGACAGACTCTAGGTCCATCCATCTCACTACAAATAACTCAGTTTCATTTCTTTTTATGGCTGAGTAATACTCCATTGTATATATGTGTCACATCTTCTTTATCCATTCATCTGTTGATGGACACTTAGGTTGCTTCCATGTCCTGGCTATTGTAAATACAGCTGCAATGAACATTTTGGTACATGACTCTTTTTGAATTATGGTTTTCTCAGGATATATGCCCAGTATTGGGATTGCTGGGTCATATGGTAGTTCTATTTTTAGTTTTTTAAGGAAGCTCCGTACTGTTCTCCATAGTGGCTGTATCAATTTACATTCCCACCAACAGTGCAAGAGTGTTCCCTTTTCTCCACACCCTCTCCAGCATTTATTGTTTGTAGATTTTCTGAGGATGGCCATTCTGACCGGTGTGAGATGATATCTCATTGTAGTTTTGATTTGCATTTCTCTAAGATTAATGATGTTGAGCATTCTTTCATGTGTTTGTTGGCAATCTGTATATAGTCTTTGGAGAAATGTTTATTTAGGTCTTCTGCCCATTTTTGGATTGGGCTGTTTGTTTTTTTGATATTGAGCTGCATGTGTTGCTTTTATGTTTTGGAGATTAATCCTTTGTCAGTTGTTTCATTTGCAAATATTTTCTCCCATTCTGAGGGTTGTCTTTTGGTCTTGTTTATGGTTTCCTTTGCTGTGCAAAAGCTTTTAAGTTTCATTAGTTCCCATTTGTTTATTTGTGTTTTTATTTCCATTTCTCTAGGAGGTGGGTCAAAAAGGATCTTGCTGTGATTTATGTCATAGAGTGTTCTGCCTATGTTTTCCTCTAAGAGTTTGATGGTGTCTGGCCTTACATTTAGGTCTTTAATCCATTTTGAGTTTATTTTTGTGTATGGTGTTAGGGAGTGTTCTAATTTCATACTTTTACATGTACCTGTCCAGTTTTCCCAGCACCACTTATTGAAGAGGCTGTCTTTTCTCCACTGTATATTCTTGCCTCCTTTATCAAAGATAAGGTGACCATATGTGCGTGGGTTTATCTCTGGGCGTTCTATCCTGTTCCATTGATCTATATTTCTGTTTTTCTGCCAGTACCATACTGTCTTGATTACTGTAACTTTGTAGTATAGTCTGAAGTCAGGGAGCCTGATTCCTCCAGCTCCGTTTTTCTTTCCAAGATTGCTTTGGCTATTTGGGGTCTTTTGTGTTTCCATGCAAATTGTGAAATTTTTTGTTCTAGTTCTGTGAAAAATACCAGTGGTAGTTTGAAGGGATTGCATTGAATCTGTAGATTGCTTTGGGTAGTAGAGTCATTTTCACAATGTTGATTCTTCCAATCGAAGAACATGGTATATCTCTCCATCTGTTTGTATCATCTTTAATTTCTTTCATCAGTGTCTTATAATTTTCTGCATACAGGTCTTTTGTCTCCTTAGGTAGGTTTATTCCTAGATATTTTAATCTTTTTGTTGCAATGGTAAATGGGAGTGTTTTCTTAATTTCTCTTTCAGATTTTTCATCATTAGTGTATAGGAATGCAAGAGATTTCTGTGCATTAATTTTGTATCCTGCTACTTTACCAAATTCATTGATTAGATCTAGTAGTTTTCTGGTAGCATCTTTAGGATTCTCTATATATAGTGTCATGTCATCTGCAAACAGTGACTGCTTTACTTCTTCTTTTCCAATTTGGATTCCTTTTATTTCTTCTTCTTCTCTGATTGCTGTGGCTAAAACTTCCAAAACTATGTTGAATAATAGTGGTGAGAGTGGGCAACCTTGTCTTGTTCATGATCTCAGTGGAAATGGTTTTAGTTTTTCACCATTGAGGACAATGTTGGCTGTGGGTTTGTCATATATGGCCTTTATTATGTTGAGGAAAGTTCCTTCTATGCCTACTTTCTGAAGGGTTTTTATCATAAATGGGTGTTGAATTTTGTCGAAAGCTTTCTCTGCATCTACTGAGATGATCATATGGTTTTTCTCCTTCAATTTGTTAATATGGTGTATCACTTTGATTGATTTGCGTATATTGAAGAATCCTTGCATTCCTGGGATAAACCCCACTTGATCATGGTGTATGATCCTTTTAATGTGCTGTTGGATTCTGTTTGCTAGTATTTTGTTGAGGAATTTTGCATCAATGTTCATCAGTGATATTGGCCTGTAGTTTTCTTTCTTTGTGACATCTTTTTCTGGTTTTGGTATGAGAGTGATGGTGGCCTTGTAGAACGAGTTTGGGAGTTTTCCTCCCTCTGCTATATTTTGGAAGAGTTTGAGAAGGATAGGTGTTAGCTCCTCTCTAAGTGTTTGATAGAATTCGCCTGTGAAGCCATCTGGTCCTGGGCTTTTGTTTGTTGGAAGATTTTTCATCACAGTTTCAATTGCAGTGCTTGTGATTGGTCTGTTCATATTTTCTATTTCTTCCTGGTTCCGTCTTGGAAGGTTGTGCATTTCTAAGAATTTGTCCATTTCCTCCAGGTTGTCCATTTTATTGGCATAGAGTTGCTTGTAGTAATCTCTCATGATCCTTTGTATTTCTGCAGTGTCAGTTGTTACTTCTCCTTTTTCATTTCTAATTCTATTGATTTGAGTCTTCTCCCTTTTTCTCTTGATGAGTCTGGCTAATGGTTTATCAATTTTGTTTATCTTCTCAAAGAACCAGCTTTTAGTTTTATTGATCTTTGCTATCGTTTCCTTCATTTCTTTTTCATTTATTTCTGATCTGATCTTTATGATATCTTTCCTTCTGCTAACTTTGGGATTTTTCTGTTCTTCTTTCTCTAATTGCTTTAGGTGTAAGGTTAGGTTGTTTATTTGAGGTGTTTCTTGTTTATTAAGGTAGGCTTGTATAGCTATAAACTTCCCTCTTAGAACTGCTTTTGCTGCATCCCATAGGTTTTGGGTCGTCGTGTTTTCATTGTCATTTGTTTCTAGGTATTTTTTGATTTCCTCATTGATTTCTTCAGTGATCTCTTGGTTATTAAGTAGTGTGTTGTTTAGCCTCCATGTGTTTGTATTTCTTACAGATTTTTTTCTGTAATTGATATCTAGTCTCATAGTGTTGTGGTCGGAAAAGATACTTGATATGATTTCAGTTTTCTTAAATTTACCAAGGCTTGATTTGTGACCCAAGATATGATCTGTCCTGGAGAATGTTCCATGAGCACTTGAGAATAATGTGTATTATGTTGTTTTTGGATGGAACGTCCTATAAACATCAATTAAGTCCATCTTGTTTAATGTATCATTTAAAGCTTGTTTTTCCTTATTTATTTTCATTTTGGATGATCTGTCCATTGGTGAAAGTGGGGTGTTAAAGTCCCCTACTATGATTGTGTTACTGTCGATTTCCCCTTTTATGGCTGTTAATATTTGCCTTATATATTGAGGTGCTCCTGTGTTGTGTGCATAAATATTTACAGTTGTTATATCTTCTTCTTGGATGGATCCCTTGATCATTATGTAGTGTCCTTCTTTGTCTCTTGTAATAGTCTTTGTTTTAAAGTCTATTTTGTGTGATATGAGAATTGGTAATCCAGCTTTGTTTTGATTTCCATTTGCATGGAATATCTTTTTCCATCCCCTCACTTTCATTCTGTAGCACGCATTCTGTGTCCCTAGGTCTGAAGTGGGTCTCTTGTAGACAGCATATATACGGGTCGTGTTTTTGTATCCATTCAGCCAGTCTATGTCTTTTGGTTGGAGCATTTAATCCTTTTACATTTAAGGTAATTATCTATATGTATGTTCCTATTACCATTTTCTTAATTGTTTTGGGTTTATTATTTTAGGTCTTTTCCTTCTCTTGTGTTTCCTTCCTAGGGAAGTTCCTTTAGCATTTGTTGTAAAGCTGGTTTGGTGGGGCTGAATGCTCCTAGCTTTTGCTTGTCTGTAAAGATTTTAATTTCTCCATCAAATCTGAATGCGATCCTTGCTGGGTAGAGTAATCGTGGTTGTAGATTTTTCTCTTTCATCACTTTAAATATGTCCTGCCACTCCCTTCTGGCTTGCAGAGTTTCTGCTGAAAGATCAGCTGTTAACCTTATGGGGATTCCCTTATGTGTTACTTGTTGTTTTTCCCTTGCTGCTTTTAATATTTTTTCTTTCTATTTAATTTTTAGATAGTTTGATTAATATGTGTCTTGGCGTGTTTCTCCTTGGATTTATCCTGTATGGGACTCTCTGTGTTTCCTAGACTTGATTAACTATTTCCATTCCCGTGTTAGGGAAGTTTTCATCTATAATCTCTTTAAATATTTTCTCAGTCCCTATCTTTTTCTCTTCTCCTTCTGGGACCCGTATAATTCGAATGTTGGTGCATTTAATGTTGTCCCAGAGGTCTCTGAGACTGTCCTCAGTTCTTTTCATTCTCTTTTCTTTATTCTGCTCTGCAGTAGTTATTTCCACTATTTTATCTTCCAGGTCACTTATCCATTCTGCCTCAGTTATTCAGCTATTGATCCCTTCTAGAGAATTTTTAGTTTCATTTATTGTGTTTTTCATCATTGTTTGTTTGCTCTTTAGTTCTTCTAGGTCCTTGTTAAACGTCTCTTGTATTTTCTCTATTCTATTTCCAAGATTTTGGATCATCTTTACCATCATTATTCTGGATTCTTTTTCAGGTACACTGCCTATTTCCTCTTCATTTGTTAGGTCTGGTGGGTTTTTGCCTTGCTCCTTCATCTGCTGTGTGTTTCCCTGTCTTCTCATTTTGCTTAACTTACTGTGTTTGGGGTCTCCTTTTCGCAGGCTGCAGGTTCGTAGTTCCCATTGTTTTTGGTGTCTGCCCCCAGTGGTTAAGGTTGGTTCAGTGGGTTGTTTAGGCTTCCTGGTGGAGGGGACTAGTGCCTGTGTTCTGGTGGATGAGGCTGGATCTTGTCTTTCTGGTGGTCAGGTCCACATCTGGTGGTGTGTTTTGGTGTGTCTGTGGCCTTATTATGATTTTAGGCAGCCTCTGTGCTAATGGATGGGGTTGTGTTCCTGTCTTGCTAGGTGTTTGGCATAGGGTGTCCTGCACTGTCGCTTCTTGGTCGTTGAGTGGAGCTGGATCTTGGCGTTGAGATCGAGATCTCTGGGAGTTTTTTGCCATTTGATATTACGTGGAGCTGGGAGGTCTCTTGTGGACCAGAGTCCTGAACTTGGCTCTCCCACCTCAAAGGCACAGCCCTGACGCCTGGCTGGAGCACCAAGAGCCTGTCCTCCACACGGCTCAGAATAAAAAGGAGAAGAAAAAAAAAGAAAGAAGAAGATAAAATGAAATAAAATAGAGTAAAATAAAATAAAATTATTACAATAAAAAATAAAAAATAATTATTAAGAAAAAGAATTTTTTTTAAGTAATAAGGAAAAAAAACCAAAAACGGACAGACAGAACCCTAGGACAAATGGTAAAAGCAAAGCTATACAGACAAAATCACACACAGAAACACACACATACACACTCACAAAAAGAAAAAGGGGGAAAACATATATATATCATTGCTCCCAAAGTCCACCTCCTCAATTTAGGATGATTCATTGTCTATTCAGGTATCCAGAGATGCAGGGTACATCAAGTTGTTTGTGGAGCTTTATTCCACTGCTTCTGAGGCTGCTGGGAGAAATTTCACTTTCTCTTCTTTGGATTTGGACCTGCCTCTGCGTGTAGGTCTCCTGAGGGCATCTGTTCTTCGCTCAGACAGAATGAGGTTAAAGAAGCAGCTGCTTCGGGGGCTCTGGCTCACTCAGGCCGGGGGAGGGAGGGGTACGGAGGAGGCGGAGCAAGCCTGCGGCGGCAGAGGCCGGCGTGACGTTGCACCAGCCTGAGGTGCGCCGTGCGTTCTCCCAGGGAAGTTGTCCCTGGATCACGGGACCCTGGCAGTGGCGGGCTGCACCGGCTCCCGGGAGGGGCGGTGTGGAGAGTGACCTGTGCTCGCACACAGGCTTCTTGGTGGCAGCAGCAGCAGCCTTAGTGTCCCATGCCCATCTCTGGGGTCCACGCTGATAGCTGTGGCTCGTGAGAAGGCTAAGTCTCTTTAGAGGGAGGTAGGATTCTAAGTGTTGCTTGTCTGGATGGGAAGAACTCATTGCGTATATGTATTGAATTCTAGTTGTAAATGAACGGGAGAGTGGGCCATTGGTTCAAATCACAAATTAGAAAGACTGTGCTCTGGGTCTGGGAATTTGCTTGGTCCAACTGCTTGGAAAAGTGCAGTTTTTCTTGCTTCTCTTTGGCTTTGTTGAATTTTGCCTTTGAGTGTCATGAACATGCCATTATCATCCCTTGGTGACTTCTAGAGTGTGTTAGTCAGGGTAGGTTAAGCTATGTTGTGGTAACAACTTCACCATCTCAGGAGCTTATGGTTTTTCACCACTACTCCTGGTCCACATCTGCCTAGGTAGCTCTCCTGCACAGCATTCCTTCAAGCAGTGATGTGGGGATCCAGGCTTTGACCATAGTGCGGTGATGCCACTCTCAGTCTTTCCACCATCACTGCAGAAAGGGGTGAGAGAGGACCAGGGTCACACAGGGGTTTTGTTTCCAAGCCTGGATATGGCAAATATTCCTGCACCCTACAATTATGTTGGCCAGATCCCAGTCATAAGGTCCCAATTTAACCTTAAGGGTGGCTTGGAATTGTGATCTTCCTGTGTTATTAGTAAGCATTTAGCTACCCTCAGCCAAATTCTGCCAGAAAGCCATCCCTTCCGTGTTCCATTTTGCACTCTATGTCACAGACATGACCATACTTTAACAGTCCCCCCCAGCCCCCCCGAAGAGTTCTTTGACTTGTGTTGTTTTCTTTATCTAGGTCGATTGGCCCTCCTTCTTCTGATTTGGATGAGGTCAAAATGAACACAATGTTTAATCATACTGTTTATAACAAGCAGTGATTAATTTTCTTTTATCATCTTAATTGCACTGGGAGAGTAGGAAGTCTGACCCTGCTGGTTCCTTGATGACTCGTTGCCTTGTCGCTCCATCTTCAGCAATCCCCTTAGACTCTCCAGAACAACTAGCATTTGTAGTCCACACCAGAGGTTCTCAAACCTTCATGTGTGTCAGAATCACCTAAAGGGCTTACTAAAACACAAGTTGCTGGGCCCCAGCCCAGAGTTTCAGATTCCATTTGCTATGGAGTGGGGTCTGAGAATTTGCATTTCTAGTAAGTTCCCAAGCAGTGCTGATAATGCTGGTCTGGGGATCATCCTTTGAGAACCACTGGTGTATACCAAGTATTTTAACATGAAATTTTGTATCAAGTTATTTGCTGTTTTTTCACATTCAAATCAATACATTTTGAGTACCTACTTTGTGCAAGAGCTTTTGCCAGCTGGTGTTCATGGTTATCAGTTATATTTCAAGGACATAATTTTTATGTATTGCTCTTTTTTGTCATGTTAGTAGGTAATCACTTCACACTTACTGATTGGTGTGAACCAATGCAGTTGACTTCTATTGTCTCATCTTTACTTAAAACAGTAAGTGATTGTCAAAATGAACATAGACAATGTGCAAACATGGTGATTGGGATTGATTATGAAAGCCTGTGATGTAGTCTTTTGACCTCTTAGGTCATCTTTTGGGAATAGACAGTCTTACTCTGTTAACATCGTCCTGGAGCAGTTTAATAAACATGGCATGTGAGTTGTTCAATTTCATGTCCTTGGACATACTCAGTCAAAGGTATTGCAAAAGCATTATAGGTAATTAGACTTGGTTCTTAATAAAAAGGCATTTTGACTTTACATAGATATTAATGGAGGTGAACTGCATATCCTCCAGACTACGTTTAACTCGATAAAGAGGCTCTGAGATTTTAATTTTGCCCTGATGCTTCTTGCCCAAAGTGAATTTTACTCAAGTGTATTGATCCTATTTTATTTTAATGCTCAGTATGTTTGCCATGGGATATTTTGGCTCCAAAAAGGACTCAGGAGTTGGAAGTCATGTAATGTTCTGTAACAATCTCAGCTACCTAGAAATGATTATTGTTCTGCTAACATTTAAGGTTTGGACTCATTTTCCTGAAATACTTCATAACTAATTTTCTATTATAACCTAAAATTTCACCTCAGTGTTAAAAAATCAACTCTTATTTGCACTTTGTATAGAAGTTGTATGTAATATAAATTTGATAAAAGTTAAGTTTCTCTGAAAACATTTTGGAAGATGAGACATGAAACTTTTCATATTTATACAATAAAGTCATTCACACCAGAGTAAGTCCCGCTCTTCTCTCTCTCTTTTCCACCACTTTTTTCATGTTTAATGTGTTCAAACACATTTCTGGCTCAAGTTGCAAAAGCATGTCCAAAGTTTTTGGGAATATGCCATGAGAAGAAATTTTCTATTTAATTTTATTCCACTATTTCTAGCTCTTTGGAGGAACAGCCTCTGGCTCTTTCTTCAGCAATGCAATTTTTTTCCCCTCAAATTGGGCCTGCTTTCTGATCTTCTAGAGTTCTACAAGGGAATAAATATGGATGTAGATAAAAGGGAACATACGAATAGAATATATTTAGACTTTCTAAAACCTTTGAACAATATTTGCATAAAAAACTTATTAAAAGTTGAGTCACTACAGCATTGCCTGTATTATTTTGTCAATAACAGCAATCAGTTTAAAGTATAGAAAGAAAGTAAAGTAATAAAGAGGCATTTTTCTGGGAGGAAAAGTGAATTCATAGGAATCAATTCTAGGGTAAATTAGAGGTAATGATCTCTAAAGTAAGTGAGTAAACTTTGAAGGCAATACATTGATCTTCCAGATTCCAAGTTGGTTTGGGTATTTTGAGGCTACATGAATACTGCGAAAATTAACAGATGAGTATGTGTGGATACTTATAAGGGAATATGTTCTGGAGTAAACTCTCACTTCTCATTTTGAGGAAATCCTTGGTTAAACAAAATTAAACCAAGGTCTATATTGTAGAGCCTTGTGGATATCTAAGAATAGACAGACTATGTAGTGTTTCCCAAGTTTATTTGATCATGAATCTCTTTTGCCTCTGAGCACTTCTAACAATTCATGAGATGCTAGCAATCTGTAGCTGACAGTTTTGGTAATGCTGACCTAAGTTACTGTAACTGGGTGACAGTCATTCTTAGGAGCCATTATTGTATGTTAATTAAAACAATTGTCCTGAGCATTAAATGATCAACCAGTGTTGAGAACTATCAAAAAGGATATTAAAAACAAGGTAGAAAATGTATACATTATTTATAACTCAAAATCATGGTTCTTTTGCACCTACTTCATCAGACAAAAGAGTTCTAACTAATAGCAATTGCTTCCCTAGATTGAATTCTTTTTTCCCCAAGAACTTTGGTTCTCCAGTTTTCCTCTTTCTCTCTTTTATCATCAATCTTGTTTTCACTAAAGGTTAATTCTCATTTTTATATACTTGAAACATACAGAAAAAGCCTTCCTTGTCACCACGGTGTCCTCTAGCTGCCTCACCATTCTGTTCCCTTTCATAGTCAAACTTCTCAAAACACCTGTCTACATAAGCTGACTTAGTTTTCTCATCTCCTATTCACACTCCAGTTTAGTTTCCACCTCTACCACTATCCTGAAACTGCCTTTTTTAAAGTTGCCCATGAATTGCTGATAATGAAAGGAAGCACTATTAATAGTCCTGCATAGGTAACAGGCATTACATGCCCTACTATGCTAATGCCCATCTATCACTGATTGAGGGTTACTCCAAGGGATATTAACTCCTTGGAACTCCTGGTCTGCCTTGCTCAATTCAAGAATGTATGTGGATGGAGGTTCCTAAAAAACTAAAACTAGAACTACCATATGATCTAGCAATCCCACTCCTGGGCATATATCCGGAGAAAACCATAATTCAGAAAGATACATGCACCCCAGTGTTCATCACAGCACTATTTACAATAGCCATGACATGGAAGCAACCTAAATGTCCATTGACAGAGGAATGGGTAAAGAAGAAGTGGTACTTATATACAATGGAATATTACTCAGCCATAAAAAAGAATGAAATAATGCCATTTGCAGCAACATGGATGGACGTAGAGATTGTCATACTAAGCTAAGTAAGTCAGAAAGAGAAAGACGAATGCCATATGATGTCACCCATATGTGGAATCTAATTTTAAAAAATGATACAAATGAACTTATTTACGTAACAGAAACAGACTCACAGATTTTGAAAATAAACTTAAGGTTACCAAAGGGGAAACGTGGGACGGGGGGGAGGGATAAATTAGGAGCTTGTGATGAACGTACACACACTACTATATATAAAATAGATAACCAACAAGGACCTACTGTAGAGCACAGGGAACTCTACTCAGTATTCTGTAATAAACTATATGGGTAAAGAATCTGGAAAAGAATGAATATATGTATATGTATAAGTGAATCACTCTGCTGTACACCTGAAGCTAACACAACATTGTAAATCAACTATACTCCAATAAAAGTAAAAAAAAAAAAAAATGAATGCACATGGAAGCCTGCATTCCGTATACACAGAATGTTGAGTGCAGAAAGCATGTGTTTAGGCATGAACACCTGTAACAGCCCAGCAACAGGATAAGCCTGGTGTGAATGACTTTGAACTTCTTGTTTTAGTCAATTCTCATTTGCTCAGAAATTAAGCCATACCTTTATCTGAGCATGATCTGGCCAAAGAGGCTCAAGGAATGCATCTAGGGAAGGATTTGGAAAATCTTAAACTTGCTTGGAAGCCCTTGAATGAGGCAATTGACTATTATAGCATGGTAACTTTGATGGGGAGAGTTTACATGAGGTTCAAGATAGAATCATCACAGCAGTATCAGCATCTGACTGGCTGATTATAATGGGAAATTTAATGCACAAATTGGCAGCAGTACCAAGGGACCAGAAAACTCTACAGCTGTTGTTGGCTCTAGCCCAGCAAGCTCACCAAGACTCAGCCCAGAATCACCAGCGTTCTCCTTTGGTACAAGTTATTTTGCAAATGACTGCTCAGTGCAGTCTCAGACTTGTGGGATTAGTCATTCCATGTTGACTTCCTAGCTCAATACCCTCTTCCCTGCCTGTTCTCCCAGTTTTCTAGTCTGATCTAACTTCGGTGTTTCAAACCGATAATTACTGCCTCATTGTGAGAAGAAGTACTTTGCATGTTTAGGCTAGTCCCTACTTCCTGTATACCAAGAAAAAGAGAGAGAGAGAGAGACATAGAGAGAGAAAAGCATCCTGGGCGCACCAAATTCTACCTAGAGCTGTATTGTGGACCGTGTCATTTTTCAGAGGCTGCTGCCTAGTATATTGTAGTCTCAGGAGCAAGCAGGTAGCCAAGTGTAGTGGAAGGCACCTGGACTTTGTGGTTAGAGAGAAGGAATTCAAATCCTTCCTCTCCACCTTATCAACTGTCCAGTCCTGGATACATTAACTCTCTGCACCTCAGATTCTTACCTGTAGTGTGGAAATACTAAGACTCACCTAATAGGTATGTTAATAATAACAATAATAAAAGCAGCTAATAAAAGAGAGGGCTTCCCTGGTGGCGCAGTGGTTGAGAATCTGCCTGCCAATTCAGGGGACACAGGTTCGAGCCCTGGTCTGGGAAGATCCCACATGCCGCGGAGCAACTGGGCCCATGAGCCACAACTACTGAGCCTGTGCGTCTGGAGCTTGTGCTCCGCAACAAGAGAGGCCACAACAGTGAGAGGCCCGCGCACCGTGATGAAGAGTGGCCCCCGCTCGCCGCAACTAGAGAAAGCCGTTGCACAGGAACGAAGACCCAACACAGCCATAAATAAATAAATAAATAGCGTTCCCTTTAAAAAAAAAAAAAAAAAAAGAGATACCCTTTGCCTGAATAAATCCTCTGTATTCTGATCTCTCTTGGTAGATGATCAAACCAAAAATAGACGAATGACTCCTGTCCTTTGAGACAAAAACTCAACAACAGTTTCTCTGAGCCAGAAGAGATAAGGGAGACCAAATCCAGAACTATCCCCACCACATTTTTCCTCAGAGAGATGGATGCATCCTTCCAGTTATGGCTTAATCCAGTTATACAGTGGGATTATACTAGGCTATATTTTTTTCCTGTTTAACTATAATTCCCTTCAAAGGTTGCTATGATGAATAAAGCAAATAAATAGAATTTCTTTCTCACTACGGATTTCGTATGTTAGAAAATGTGTAGTCTTGTAGGTATTCAATGTGACCACAAGATAAATAGGGCTTGTTTACCAGGGAAGCCAATGTGGCAGATCGCCAATATGGCTGATGATGAAATTTCACATATGGGATACTAAACACACAAACAGAATTTAATTTAGAAATTAAATAGCCCATCAAAAGAATTGAGGACTAAATTAAGTCAAGATGGTTTCTACCCAGGGAGCATCTTCTATGTGCTATTGGGCTTCTGAGACATGCTGTGCGAACTTACTTTTAACTTGCCCTCTGTAGGCCTTGGTTTCCTAGGTGTAAAATAAGGAAATTAGATAATCTTTAATTAGTTAGTCTTTAATGTCTTTTCTTGAAATTTTAAGTGTATGGAACTTTGAGTAAGGTGAAACAGAGCTCACAGTTATTTAGGTACTAATGGGACTAATCACACTATCTCTCAGTAGATCAGTTGCCAGCTGTCGCATGTCATATCTCCTTTTGTTTTTCTCTTATCATTCATTTCCTCAGTAATGTTGGTTGGCTACAGTTGTATTTGGGTAAGGAATTGCTGGGAATGCAAATGAGGTTACCCCAAGATATGTAGCATAATCTGATTGAGTAAATATACAGTAAAGTGTATTTAAGCATAATACATATGATTTTTAAATCAGCTTTCCTTCATCACCTAATATTCTTACATTTTCTACTTTATTTTTGAAGGAAAACGTAGTTCAACTGCAGAAGGAAATTTTTCTTTCCCTGCATGATACACTGATATATTTTCAGGTGCTTTCAAAGCACAGATCTCTCAAGAACATTTTCTTGGGGTTCTGGACACAAGTTACAAGAATCTACTATGGCTGATTTAAGTAGTAAAGGAATTGTTAAAAGATGGGGGAACAGACAGAATTGCTGGGATAGCTGAAGAACCAGACTTGGGGCTACATAGCCAGAGGCAGTACTTCGGATTGCTGGTTTAGTGACAGTCTAACATCACTTCTGAGTTCCCCACAGTTTACTCTCCCAATGACATGCTTTTGACACTGGATGTAGCCACTGTAGGCCCTGATATCTGGGTGTGGTTGCCAACATTGCCTCTACCTATTGTCATAAAAGATTCTGCATGGTCATTTGTCCCTAAATAATGGTCTAGACCAAGTGCTCTGGTTGGTGGAGACTAGGTCATATGGTCATGCCCTAGCTGCAGAGGAGTCTGGGAAAGTGATATCTTGCTGCTTCAGCTTCTGAAAAGGGAGGGGGCTTTGCCTTCCACCAAGACTCAGTAGGTGTAGAACCTGCCAAACATAGAAAGTGGGTCAGATGCTGGAAGATGACATAATGTTCAGGAAAATGTTCAGAAAGAGTGACACATATCCATTCACCTTAATTCTTTTGGAGAGTACCTCCCATTCCCTATCACAATAAGAGCCATTAATGAAGCAAAAGACTTTTCTTCTGTCACCAAATTTTATTCTCTTTGCATACAACCATCAGAATATTGGAAATGTCAGTTTCAAGAAGAAAATAATTTTTTATTTTGCTTATTTCATTGTCTATTTTTTACAGGTCTTAAAAATGTTAGGTTAAGCAAAATAAGCACTAACCTTTTTCTTATAAAACTAGAATCTAGTATGAAATAAGAGGCACTCTCTGTACTTATGACCTCAAAGACTGTATCTACAGATTTAATGCAATCCCTATCAAAATACCCATGATGTTTTTCACAGAACTAGAGAAAATAATCCTAAAATTCATATGGAACCACAAAAAGCCTTGAATTGCCAAATCCATCTTGAGAAAAAAGAACAAAACTGGAAGATCATGCTCCTTGACTTCAGGCTATACTACAAAGCTACAGTTATCAAAACAGCATGGTACTGGCACAAAAACAGACACATAGATCAATGGAACAGAATAACAAGCCCAGAATAAACCCTTGTGCCTATGGTCAATTAATCTATGACAAAGGAGGCAAGAATGAAGAAAAGAGAGTCTCTTGGGAAAGCTGGGCAGTTACATGTAAAACAGTGAGATCAGAACATTCCTTCACACCATATACCAAAATAAACTCAGAGTGGTTTAAAGACCTAAATGTAAGACCTGAAATCATAAAACTCCTAGAAGAGAACATATGCAGAACACTCTTTGACATAAATCATAGCAGTATTTTTTTGGATCAGTCTCCTTAGGCAAAATAAATAAAAGCAAAAATAAACAAATGAGATCTAATTAAACTTAAAAGCGTTTACACAGCAAAGGAAACCGTGAACAAAATGAAAAGACAACCTACAGAATGGAAGAAAATATTTTCAAATGATGTGACTGACAAGGGGTTAATGTCCAAAACATATAAACAGCTCATACGACTCAATATGAAAAAAAAAAACCCAATCAGAAATTGGGCAGAAGACCTGAACAGACATTTTTCAAAAGAAGACATACAGATGGCTAATAGGCACATGAAAAGATGCTCAACATTGCTAATTATTGAAGAAACACAAATCAAAACAATAATGAGATATCAGCTCACACCTGTCAGAATGGTTATTATCAAGAAGTCTACAAATAGCAAATGTTGGTGAAGATGTGGATGAAGGGAATCCTTGTACACTGTTGGTGAGAATGTGAACTGGTGCAGCCTCTATGGAAAACATTATGGAAGTTCTCAGAAAAACTAAAAATAGAACTACCATATGATCCAGCAATTCCACTCCTGGGTATATATCTGGAAAAAATGAAAACACTAATTTGAAAAGATACATGCACCCCAGTGTTCATAGCAGCACTATTTCCAATAGCCAAGACATGGAAGCAACCCAAAGTGCCCCTCAACAGACAAATGGATAAAGAAGATGTGAGGTATATTTATAAATGGAATATTATTCAGCCATAAAAAGAATGAAATTCTGCCATTTACAGCAATGTGGATGGACTTAGAGAATATTATGTTTAGTGAAATAAGTCACACAGAGAAAGACATTTACTGTATGATCTCACTTATATGTGGAATCTAAAAAATAATACAAATGAATGAATATGCAAAACGGAAAAAGACTCACAGATATAGAAAACAAACTGGTGGTTACCAAAGGGGAAAGGGAGTGGGGGAGGGACAAATTAGGGCTATGGGATCAAGAGATACAAACTACTATGTATAAAATAGATAAGCAACAAGAAAATGTTGTATAGTTCAGGGAATTATAGCCATTATATTGTAATAATTTATAATGGATTATAACCTACAAAAATATCGAATTACTGTGCTGTACACCTGAAACTAATATAATATTGTAAATCAGCAAAAAAGCGATGTGTAAAAGCGACATGTAACTAAAGCTGCCATATGGAAGAACTTGCATCTGCAGTTATATGTTTCATTCTATTTAGAAAATTATTGAGGACAAGGAACATTTTCTTCCCAAAGGAATCTCCACTTGAACTCTAAATGAAATGGATTTCCTAGAACGCTGATCTCATGGATGATTCAAGAGCTCAATCACTGTGTCTCGCAGATGAGTCAATGGAGCTTTTCATAATGTTAGTTCTTCCGTCCATTCCATTCTCCACTGAGCATGTGCGAAGGATTTGAAAGAAACATTTACTAGTTGATCACAACTTAGAAAGCCTTCGCTTATTAGGTATAGGACCATAATTGTGAGGCCAGGAGAATTTAAAAAATAATTTTATTTCATATTCTGTTGTTATTGTTATTATTTCATAATCCAAATTTCATTTGATCCACCCATATATTTACCAGGTTCACTGATTTCTATTCTTGCTGAATCCCTGAGGCTCTGTTTTTTGTTGTTGTTGTTTCCAGCCTGAAGAAATTAAGCCATTAAGAACTACCATTAAGCATTGGTTTTAGATAATTCTGCATGTAGCAAATTATCTGAGATTTTACGTCTGAAATGTCTTTGTTTTATCTCCATCCTGCATCAAAATTTTCTTTCAACAGCAAATTCTAAATTGACAATTAGTTCTGTTAGCACCTTACAGATATTTCACATTGTTTTCTAGTTTCCATTGTTGCTTTTAGGAATTCAGCTAGTTCTCTAATTCTTGTTCCAGTAGGGTAATCTGCCTTTTATTCTCTGGCTGCCTTAGTATTTTATTTTTGTCTGTGATTTTTCTGTAGTTTCACTGCATAGGCAGGAGGTTTGTTGGGCTTCTTGAATCACTGGGTTGATATAGTTTATCAGTTTGGGGAATTCTCAGTCATTATTTCTTGAAATATTACCCCCTTCTTGCCTCTCCTTCAAGGACTCCAATTAAACATTGATATATCTTCTCATTATATTGACTATGTTTCTACCTTGCATTATGATTTTACTGTTTTTTGTCGTTGTTTTTCTGAAATAACGGAATGGATAGTCTCCTTTGACCTATCTTAAAGTTCACTAGTTTTCTCTTTTCTTGTGTTTAATCTGATGCTAAGCCCATCCAGTGAATTGTTAGTTTTGTCTATTGATTCTTTCCATTTTGTAAATTCAGACCGACTCTTCTGTAGCTCAGAAATGTTACTTGTATAGCTTCCAATTCCTTGTTGGCATTTTAATGTTTTGCTTTTATTAGTTATGAGCATAACTAGTACAGTGTTGTTTACAGTTTAAATCAAATGATTCTAATTGTCCACTGGATTCCCAGTGGACAATTTTTTTGTCTCTTTTTTCTGTTGATTATGGCTTATGTTGTTTTGTCCAGAGGGGAGTAGTTCTTTGATTCTTTCCTGGACATACATTTGCGAAGTTACAAATATAAATAATGTGATACCAAGAGTGATACCGGCTTTCTCAAGAGAGGATTTTTCATCGCTTCTTCCAGGGATCTGAGGGTGCTCTTGTTCTATGAACAAGGCTTGGGTTCCTCTGGGTCACCTAGATGATCTCTGGAATTTTCTGAATCCATAACTCCATTTCAGAGTGGCGCCTTTGAGGGATTTTGTGTTAGGATTTATACCTTGGCAGAGTTAAATTCTGACCTCCTCATTCATCCTTAGGGTCAGTCAACCAGCTTACATTTATCATCTCAATCATTTTTAAGGGTGCAGTTCAATAGTGTAAGTACATTCACATTGTTGTGCAGCCAATCTCCAGAACTCTTTTCACCTTGCAAAACTGAAACTCTGTAATGGTTAAACTAGAACTCCCATTTCCCCTTTACCTGTTAACCACCATTCTCCTTTCTGTCCCTATGAATTTGACTACTCTAGGTACCTCATACAAGTGGAATCATGTACTATTTGTCTTTTTGTGACTGTTTTCTTTGACTTAGCAAAATGTCCTCAAGGTTTATCCATGTACAGTGTAAGTCAGAATTTCCTTTCTTGGTACAATTGAATAATATTCCACTGTATGTATATACCACATTTTGTTCATCCACTCATCTGTTGATGGACATGTGGGTTGTTTCTACCTTTTGGCTTTTGTGAATAGTGTTGCTATAAACATGGCTGTTGGCTTTATTTCCCTGACATCAAATGCATGGTGTCTTTCCAACACCAATTCTCTGTCTTATTCTCTGGCACCAACTGGGTATCCAACAATTTAAATCAGTTCTGACACTAACTACTCAGAATTAGTGCAGATTCCACGAGTTAAGCAGTTCAGTTTTACAAGAATGTTCCCACTTCAGATGCCAGCCTAAGCAGGGTGCCCGGGCTACCCACATTTTGCTTGTCCAGAAACAAGCTCAGGGTTTCCCATAACCCCCTCCTCAGGTTCAGTACTTTGCTAGAATGACTTATAGAACCCAGAAAATCACTTTACTTACATTTACCAGTATATTATAAAGGATACAACTCAGGAACAGCTAAATAGAAGAGGTGAATAGGGCAAGGTATAAGGGTCCAGGGGGAGTGGAGCAGAGCTTCCATGCCACCATCCCAGTATCTCAGTGTGTTTGGAAACTCCCCAAGCCCCTGTGTTTAAGGGTTTTTATGGACATTTCATTATGTAGGCATGGTTGGTTAAATCATTGGCCATTGGTGATTGAACTCAATTTCCAGCCCCTTCCCCCTCCCTGGAGGTGGGGAGAGGATAGAGCTGAAAGTTCCCACCTTCTAATCAGGGCTTGGTCTTTCTGGTCCCCATCTTGAAACTACTTAGGGGCCTTCTGACTTTGGTCATCTCATTAGTATACAAAAGAGACTTTATGGCTTATGAAATTCCCCAGGGTTTTAGAAGCTCTGTGCCAGAAACCAGAAACAAAGAGCAAATACGTATTTCCTATTATATCACAGGTGTCCAACTATCTCTTCAAGTTCCTGCTTCCAGTTCTCTTGAATATGCCCAGAAGTAGAATGCTGGATAATATAGTAACTCCATGTTTAATACTTTGAGGAACTGCCTACTGTTTTCCATATTTAGCTGCACCAATAATGCACAAGGGGCTTTTGTTTCTTTGTTTTCCTATGTCAGTGGGATAGTTGGTCCTAATCACCTGGTCAGTCATTACTGGAAGCCATTATAGATTTGATGTTTTTCCATATGACATACACAAGTTTCTGAGATGAGAATGTTGTCGGTTCAGTTGGCTTCTGAAAGAGCAAGAGTACTTGTGAATTTTTTCAAACGTCTTCTAAAGATCTAGAATCTTACAATCAGCAGATAATTTAAGGAATAAAGGACTCCAGGCTTTATCTAAGTTAAGGTCTTTATTTTGAAGACCAGAAAACAAACTTCATGAAGGAAAAGATGAATAAAAAAACTTTATGAAGGAATTTAGGTTTTATGTGCTCACTAATTCTCCTTAGTAAAAAGTGCAGGGGAAGTTAGCTGATAGTTTTCACTTGCTGGCTCTATTTGTTGGTCTTAGACACTCAACAAACACTGTACAAGCTACAAGCCACAGGGAACATAACCTGTGAACAAAACATTCTGCTAACATGATTGCAAAATATTGAAGTTTATGGACCAGGCCAAGCCTGAGATAAAATATTTCCACTTCTAATACAAGCTCCAAAATAGACTTTATCCTTTAAAAGGTTTTGATCTACTTTGGGATCATTATGTAGACAAAGTCTTAAAAGGAGACGAAAATGTTTCCTTGAAGTTTCCCTTTGTGATGGATATGTTAGTCAACCTCCTAATGTGTTTAGACACAAACATCTTAAAATCAGGAAGACTTTATTCTTATCTTTCTAGATGTAATGTAAATCCCATTTAATGCATGTCCTAATGTTACAGATGAGGAAATGGAGATCCTGAAAGAGGGCAAAAAATTGGTACCAAAGCAGAGCTAAAAGCATGTAAAGTGGAGTTAGGTTGAACTGGCTTTGAGTTTTCTACCTTATATAATACTTTCTATTTTAAAAATCTGGAATGTGTTTTGTGTTTACCAAGTAGCTCTGCAACTTTTCAGTGCATTCTTCCTATAACAATAGCAACAACAAAATTTAGAAATCACTTGTAGGGGAGCAAAATTTGCCACCCCAATATGTCTCTTTGGCATGTAGATTCTTTCAAGCTGAAAAGAATCAAGGCCCAAAAGACTCAGGAAAAAACTTTGACCTTTCCCCTAGCTGCCTAAAAGAATGTAGATAGAGGGACTGTTCCAGGAAGGGAGTTATCACCAGAGATAACTATAGTTATGAACTAGGTGTGTAGACAGGGAGGGACCTAGCAAAGTCTGTTTGTTAAAATTCCCTTTGTGTCCCATTGTCTCTGCCTGACCCAGCAAACGTTTGTTTACCAATCATCTGCTTTTCCATCTCCTTCTAAATTGCCTTCTTCTTCTTTGAAGTCCCAGGCCACTACCCTCAACATCCTCTTCTGTCTTTAGCAGAAGATGGTATTTAAGGTGAGGGTTTTGGCCATTTTGGTGAGTTATTCAGTTTTACTGGGTCTCTCCCATGTGTACATGTTATTAAACTTTTGTTTCATTTTCTTCTATTAATCTGTCTCATGTCAATTTAACTCGTAGACCAGCCAGAAGAACCTAGAAGGGTAGAGGAAAATTTCTTCCTGACACATTCCTTTCTCTCCATTGTTCCCCTTCATGGAATGTCTTCTTTCCTTCACTTTTTCAAAATGACAGTAACGATTATTAAACAACATGACAGTATTGAGCAATTCTCAGGCTATTTACAAGTAGAAAAGATTTCATTACAATCTGGTGTAGTTGCTCATAAACTAGAAAACAATCTGAAAAAAAATAACTTATAGAACTACAAAGTCCCAGTGATACTGTGTATGCACACAGGTGTGTGTAATATTTACATTTGTGATAAAAACAACCCCAAGTTGGAAAAAGATTAAACTTTGTTTCCTTCTCAGAGATATTAGGGCTGAATTACTCAAAAACTTCAACCTGCTAGGGTCCCCCTGTGTATTTATAAAACTGTAATGTTAAGGAAAATTGCTAAGCAACATGAAAGCAGCATGGTGCATCTATGCTGTCATTAATGGGGTGCCATGGTTATTCTGAGGGGAGATGATGGGCAATTCCACCAGAGCAGGACAGTTAACCAGGGCTTTTGAACTTTACACAGGGCTTAGGAAGTCAACTTTCAACCTGAAACATCCAAAGTGTGTATCCCCTGGTTCTTGGACGAGTCTGTGCTCATTCTTTCCAGTTGATTCATAGCAGCATTTGCCAGGTACATGCCACTTTAGGGGGCAGACAGAAGAAGAATTTTTTGGACTAAATATAAATGCTCCAGAGTCTGGTCAGAATAATCCATAATTAATTTCGGTGCCATTCCCATGCAGAAATCCAAGCCCTAAGGAAGTAACATAAATAGTTCAGTGTAAAATTATTCAGCTTTTTAAAGCCATGGTTGGGTAATCAGCACAGGCTCTCTTGTAATGGTATGTTAAAATGAAAAAAGTCAGAGGCTATTTCCCAGAATCTTTTTTTTTTTTTTAACATTTTTATTGAAGTATAATTGCTTTACAATGGTGTGTTAGTTTCTGCTTTATAACAAAGTGAATCAGTTATACATATACATATATCCCTATATCTCTTCCCTCTTGCGTCTCCCACCCTCCCTATCCCACCCTTCTAGCTGGTCACAAAGCACCGAGCTGATCTCCCTGTGCTATGTGACTGCTTCCCACTAGCTATCTATTTTACATTTGGTAGTGTATATATGTCCATGCCACTCTCTAACTTTGTCCCAGCTTACCTTTCCCCCTCCCCATGTCCTTAAGTCCATTCTCTAGTAGGTCTGCGTCTTTATTCCCGTCTTGCCCCTAGGTTCTTCATGACCATTTTTTTTTTTTTTTTAAGATTCCAGGGTATTTTCTTTTCAGTAAAATGAAATAGAATGGAAAAGATATTATGGGTCTATAATAATGTACACTATCCTTATGGGAAACAGATAAATGTAGTGCGTCCCAATCCCCTTTCACATCCTGACATACAGAGAAATTTAGAATTATTTGAATGGCATATCTGGCCAGAGGTGATTGGTCTGGGTCTCTTCTGGCCACCCTAAGGGGTAAGGGATCAATATCTCAGGCATTACTGCAACTTTTTCTCTGTTCTAGAGTCCCACGACTGTGGTGCGGGTTATTAGAAAGGTCTCACCAGAGTTAACACTATGTAATTCTATGTGCCAGGCACTGTTCTAGGAGCTTTATATATCTTAACTCATGTAATTTCCACAAGGCCTACGGCACATGTAATATCATCATCGTTCCCAAGTAGCTGAGATGTAAAGAGACTAAAGAATTTGGCCCAATTGCTGGTAAGTGTAGAGCTGGGATTTGGACTCAGTCTTGCTCCCGAGTTTGTGTTCTTTGCCACCTCTTTTAATCTAAACTAGAAGGGATTAGGAAAGACCTCACTGAATCTGTAATTGGGATCTCAGCAGTCATTAAGGGATCTACACTTCTAGAACCCGGTAGTACTTGGATATTTGTCTACTTTGTATATAAACTACACATCACTTCTGACAGCATTGTTCATTGTGGTGTCAGGGCTATGAGAAAAAGGGTGATTCAGGGAAAAGTATCCAACAAAGTAGTTGTGACAGAGAAAGCAGGAGTTGGGCAGAGAAGAGAAGGATCCACAAACTTAGGAAAAGTTTACTGTAAAGTTTGTTGCCACTGAAATAGGTTTAGAATTTTAAGGCAACTTCTGGAAATTGGTTACTTATTGTCAGTTATAATTTTGTATTTATGGTAGCTGCCCATTTGGATCTGCTCCAAGCAGTTTTGCCTCTTTAATTCCACAATCCCTGGCTTAGATCACTAAGAATTGAGATTAAATATAACAGCAGACTTCCAGTTTCTGGTCTGACATGTAAGAAGCTTAGAAGTTGTCACTCTTTCCTAACAACAAGGAAAAAGCTGAACAAACTTGAAAATTCAACAGCTCTTCTCAGATCTGTCAGAGAACTGACATCATGGGCTAAACTGCTGCTTCCCAAATTGGAGAGACTGACAGGTGAATACAGAGAGTCACAACTTACCAGAACAGAAATCCCTGCAGGAACCAGTGCTGGGGTAGGAAAACCTGAAATGTAATTGACAAATAACAGGGGGCTCAGTGTGGACACTTTCAAGAGTTAAAAATTCCAGGGGGACTCAGTAATGGGGGGGGTCCACACTTCTGTGAGTTTTACCTCCAGGAGCTTTATTAGGTCCTTATGGTGTCAGAGGAGACACTACCCATTTCAAGACTTACTATAAAGCTACATTAATCAAGACAGTGTGGTATTGGTGAAAGAACAGACAAGTAGATCAATGGAACAAAACAGAGAGTCCAGAAATAGACCCACATAAATATAGTCAACTGATCTTTGACAAAGGAACAAAAGCAGGGCAGTGGAGCAAAGATAGTCTTTTCAACAAATGGTACTGGAACAACTGGTCATGCATAAGAAAACAAATGATCTAGATAATCTTTACACCCTTCACTAAAATGAACTCAAAATGGATCATAGACCTAAATGTAAAATGCAAAACTATAAATTTCCTGGAAGATAACGTAAGAGAAAATGTAGCTGACCTTGGGTATGGTGATGACTTTTTAAGTACAACGCCAAAGGCACGATTCATGAAAGGAATAATTTGTAAGCTTAACTTTATTAAAATTAAAAACTTCTGCACTGTGAAAGACAAAGTTAGAAGACTGAGAAGACAAGCCACGGACTGGAAGAAAATATCGCAAAGGACATGTCTGATAATGGACTGTTACCCAAAATATACAAAGAACTCTTAACATGCAAAAATAAGAAAACAGACAACCTGATTAAAAAATGGGCAAACACCCTGAACAGAAACCTTACTAAAGAAGATAAATAGATGGCAGTTAAGCATATGAAAAGCTGTTCCACGTCATATGTCATATGGAAATGCAAATAAAAACAACAGTGAGAGACCACAGTGCACCTATTAGAATGGCCAAAATCCAAAACACTGACAACACCAAATGTTTGTGAGGACAGGAGCAGCAGGAACTCTAATTCATTGTTGGTGAGAATATAAAATGGTACAGCCACGCTGGCAGACAGTTTAGCAGTTCCTTACAAAACTAAGCATCCTCTTACCGTATGATCCAGCAATGATGCTCCTTGATATTTCCTCAAATGAATTGAAAACTTATGTTTACATAAACAACTGCACTTGGATGCTTATTGTAACTTTATTCACAATTGCCACAACTTGGAAACAACCAAGATGTCCTTCAGTAGGTAAATGGATAAATAATCTGGTACATCCAGACAATGGAATATTATCCAGCACTAAAAGTAAATGAGCTATCAAGCCATGAAAAACATGGGGGAGACTTAAATGAATATTATTAAGTGAAAGAAGCCAACTGAAAAGGCTACGTACTCTATGATTTCATCTATATGACATTTAAAAAAATTATGGAGATAGTGAAAAGACTAGTAGTTGACAGAAGTTAGGGGAGAGGGAAGGATGAATAGACTTAGCACAGAGATTTTTTTAAGGCAATGAAACTACTGTGTATGTTACCGTAATGATATCTTGTTATACATTTGTCAAAACCCATAGGATGTACAACACCAAGAGTGAACCCTAATCTAAACTGTGGACTTTGATAATGATGTGTCAATGTATATTCATCATTTTTAACAAATGTACCCCTGTGGTATGTCCATGCGGGACATGCGGGATGTCCATGGTAGGGGAGGTTGTGTGTATGTGCATGAGGGTATATGAAAACTTTCTATACTTTCAGCTCAACTTTGCTGAGAATCTAAAACAGCTCTAAAAACTGAAGTTTATTAAAACTGAAACAGAACAAAAAAAGAACAATCCAATTCTTATGTTGCTTTTCTGGAAAACAGGAACTCTCCATTAAAAGAGTAAATATATATGTGCTAAGCAGTCATTATCCATATTTTAAAATTTTCATCAGTAACTACAAAAGTTATTCTCTTTCAAGCAAAATTGAAGCAATACAACAATTAGACATAAAAGACATAAATTAAAATCTCCTCTTTAAGTTTTAGAGTAGGGATGCCAAATAAGGTTCATCTTTAGTACTAATTCTGCTGGACTAAGAGGGGCAACAGGAGGCTATGTCCAGGCTCATCAAAGAAAAAAAGGAACCAGTTATATCTGTTCTGAAATGGAGGGATGGTGGTATTAATACTTTTTATGGTGAATGTAATCTCTAAGTAAACACTTTGTTATTGTAGAGGCCAACTGTAGCCAATACACTATGCATAACCACTCTCCTCTAGACTGGAGATGTCTTTCAGCTCTTAAGCTCCTTTGCTCTGGGTCACTTGCTCCAGAATATTGGATATCAAGTGACAGGTTTTCTTTCTCTATTTGTCTTCTTGGAGAAAAGGCATTTGTATCTCTTTGCAATTTCAGTTGTTTTCCTAAAATGATCTTGACTTCCCAGTTGATTTCTAAGTGGCTCCTTTTAATTGTGGCCTGATCTTTTTATTTAAGTCAGAATAAATTAAAGGGAAAACCCACACTGGGTATATTCCTATAGGGAGAGCAAGTGAATAATTATAGACAGTATGAAATCTACCACACTGATAGATTGTTAGTCCCCAACTCTGCTCTCCCCTTTGTGTTCATCATTTATATGAAAAATATTTAGAATATAGTAAAACAATTCACTAATTTATTTACCTCTGAATTTTTAGTAGGTGTTCTCAAACTTGGATTTATGAATAGACTTTACTCCTTTCCTCTTTCTCAACAATGAGTGTGTGTGTGTGTGTGTGTGTGTGTGTGTGTGTACACACTATTATCCTTTCGTTTCATCATCAGTACTTACCTGACAACAGCCCAGGGGGGAGGACATGGGAAATGCTGCTGTGCTTTGATGCAGTAGAGAGAAAAAACACTGGGCAGGCTTCTTACAGACAGCATGAAACATTTTATCTTGCTTGTAGAGTGCTTAATTTTGGTTTCATTAAATTTCTATACCTGTACCATCTTCAGTAACTCAGGGATGCTTTATAAAAATAATCAATTAAAGCATATTAGATGAAACCAATTTCAGCCATATTCTCAGCTACTGGCTTTGCCTCAAATGCTCATGAAAAATAAAAAAATTATTATTTTCTGTTCAGCCACAAGTGGTTAGAACAAGATTTTGATTGTACTTAACTTTACCCGAACCACCTGAACCTCACAATTCCCTTGGGATGAAAGCTGGAGCATTCCAAGTTATGATAAACCTGCTGTAGCTCTGTTAGGGGCTCATACTAGGAAAATATCAGCTAGGAGTTTGCAAGGCATCTATGAAACTTACAAGTGCATAGATAACATTCTCCAAGGATGTTTGCACAGTCTTAGTACAACTGAGTATTTTCTGCCTTTATACTGTCTTCACCTTTCATTCAGTATCTTTGAAAAAGTGATCCTGAAATCACTCAGTCAGATTAACAGCTTGACTGCTGGTGTGTGCTCAGTTCCTCTCGGGGTATTTTCTTTGGAAAGCAACAATTTTCAATGTTCTGCAGGATTAAAAAAATCGCTTTCAGGTATGAAACATTTTGGTTATATAATTTAGATGCCATATATATACACACACACATATATATATATGACCCCCTATATATTTCACAGTTCACATTTCCATATGTCTCTCTCTCTATGCATCTATGTATGGTGTGTATAATATATATAAATATATGTGTCATATATAAATATATAACTACGTTAAGTATCTCAAATTGTGTTTTTGTGCTGCAAATAGATTTATAGAATGTGATATGTAATTCAGAGGTGATTTGTTGCGACTCATTCTTTTCCGTTTAGACCAGGACCTGAGGTAATGCTGAGTTCTGATGAGTAGATGTTTGGTTAACAAGTTCCAGTTATAGAGTTTATTCCATTCTTTTTATCCAAGGTTCTGTTCTGGCAGCCTATTTTAAACTCAATGTCACTGTCTCTGTCGCCTTGTCACCTCCACATCTTTGACATGTATGAAGCGTTCTCCTCTTTACCCCCTCCCACCATACTTGCTCTTTGTCTGGGCAGTTGCTACATGTTCAGTTTTCAGCTTTGATACCCCTTCTCTGTCGTCTTCCCGGACAGTCCGCCCCAGACTGGGATGAGTGCTCTTTCTGTAGCTTCTCAGGGTATCTCCTGCTGTCCTTTATCTTGGCACTTACCACACTGCATTGTAATTCTCAGTTCATTTATTGAGATAATCTCCCTTCATTAGACCAGTAGCTCCTCTAGAACAAAGACTGACGTGTTCACCATTTTATCCCACAAATCCAGCAGTTTGGCATACATTCAGTGCTCAGTATATATTTGTTGAATGACTGAACGAAGAATCTGGTTTCTTTTAGGCCCAACCTAATTTTTTTACCCTATCAAATTCACAGTACTTTAGGAACACAAGCCAACCAATTTATACTTTTGATTTTTGCCAAGTAGATTTTGAGATGATTGAAAATGTTATCTGTTATTTTTGCCTATTGACGTTCTTGTGTGTCACTTCCATGAAAACCTGAAAGAAACTGTACTAATGTTTGGAATGACTACTCCTGTCTGTTCTCGAAACCATATGGCTTGATGTCACAGTTAACTATCTTTCCCATCTGTTCAGCAGACAGGGCTGTTTCTGATGAAGGGAGAACAAAATCATTTCTGAGGGCAGGATCTGCACTGAACCAAAATCAGACAGACCAGGATGTACCATTCAGGGACAAACACCTGACAATATTGACGATGGGATGGTAGCAGCCATGAGCATTGATTCCCACCTCCAACTCCATATCATACTTGTACCTAAAATCTAGCTTGTTTCTCAAGACTAGGTTCATGTTTGCTTTAAAAAAGGAAGCGCTCGATTCATTTAACTGCAAATAATTGTTTATTAAAAGAAAAAAGTATTTGATGAAACTGTTAATGTAATTAAACAAGGAAGCCATTAGACTGAGGTGGCTCCAATGCCTTGGTCGTCTATGTGAGCAAACCAAAGCATGAAGTCAGTCGATGCACTCATATCCGAGAAAATGAAACTTAAGGACAACCAGCCACAAACAGCCAACCAGCCTTTGCAAAATGAGGCAACTGCTTAAGCCGAAGCCAATCAAATAATTTACTTGCTTTGCTTCTGCGTCTTCTCTATAAAACCCCTCTCCCCAGCTCCTGTTTGTGGAGCGTACCTAACCACTTTTAGATGGACGCTGTCTGATTTAAATCAACATATGTACGAAGGATCTCTGGAAAATTTCAATGGGCCACAGTTTATCTTTCAACAAAACGAAACCTGGTTTTCTTTTAAATTAACAAATAGATGAATGTGAGCATACACCATACCATGGGTGGTCCCTGAGATGCGGCTCTAGAAACACTTGGCCATGATGAGTGTGAACAGAGGTGATGGTCAGGAGTCATGAGTGACTTCAGAGGTAAAAGTGAATCCCCCTGCCCCAAAGTTTTAAAGATATGAAGGGCTTGAAGGATTTATGAAAATAAAATAGCTACCTCGGACAAAAAGCAGTTAGTGAGAGTAAAACAAGATATGACTGGTCATTCACCTTGGTTGAGTTTAGCTTATTAGAAGAGCTAGGCATTCTTGGATTAATGAGACATTGAAGGTGTAAGTTTTGTTAGGTTTGGGGAGGCTTGGTGATGCAGCTAAGAGTTCCTGGGTTCCCAAGCCCTGGGTACTTAGAAGGGGTGTGGAGGGTGGGTGGGATGCTGCCATCAAAAGGGCAGATGTGGGCACCAGGAAGGAAAATAGGCTGAGGATGAAGAGGGCATGATTCCTTGGGATTCGAAAGGCCAACCTATGTGATTATTTTACAGCCCAGTAGGCTGACGTTCTAGTTTCTTGGCAACAGGCACAAAGGTTTCCATAAGCACTTCTATTATTTTAAAGCATCTCTGGACATTGTTATGAAAATGGGGGAAAAAATAAAGGAAACACTGACCTTCCGCACTGCACCCTATATAGGCTTGAAGCAGAAATAATGTTTTGAATTTTCTCTTTCTGATTAGATTTCAGGTTTGTGATTATGCTTTCCAGTTCTTTGTATAGAGTTGCCTTTCATGAAGCATGTAGGCTGGAACGAAAGATAGCCATATCTCACAACCTCACTTCTCTGCAGTTACAAAAGTGTGACTGTTCAGAATAGATGCACAGACATTTTGCAGTACACAAATTCTGTCAACAGCCCAAACTCTCCCAAAGCTCCTGCCAAGAAAATGCATCTAAGCAGGCTGGGTGGGCCCACATGCCAGCTAAATGCTGTCACTGGTCCAGTTTAATCAGACATCTTGCTAATTTGCTAATTTACATTTGGAGATTTTTTTCTTTTTAGCTCATTAAATAAATTGGAATTAAAACCTGGCTTGTCAATTCTTCCATTCTGTGTTTCTGCATAACCACTTGAAGAAAAATGTAGCTTTGCAAACAAGGATTATTTAAGTTTTGATTATTCACAAGTGGGGATGTGTGAGTTTTTAATGGGTTAGTTTAGTCATCATTTCTATTTTTTTCAACCAGGGTTGAAGATGTATCAGTGTGTGTGTGTGTGTGTGTGTGTCTGTGTGGTGTGTGTGCTATTTGTGTGTGTGTTGAAGTGATTGTCTCAGAATATGAGGTGGAAGGTGCCAGGAAAATGGGCTTCCAGGAGATCCCTTGGAGAACTTTATATGTGTCCCATTGACCTTGGACCAAAAGGGGTTGACTGTTACGGCAGCAGGACAAGGAACACGCACTCTCCTGGGAGTGGACCCCCCGCGTACGGGCCTCACTGGGCCAGATGGGGCCACAGGTGCAGAGAGATGACCTGGGTCTTACCCACGAGAGCCTCCTGTTGGGGCGAGCAGACCACAGCAGAACAGATTTGGAAGGTCTCTGGGAAGAGTAAGAGACTAGCAGGAATACAGATGCAACCACCCAGGAATTGCTGGGTGAGAAACTTCCAGCAACTGAGGCATGAAGAGTGCCTTAAAGGAACCCTAGGAGGGCCCTACCACTGTAGTGTCAGTAGATAGTGTTAATAACAAATGAAAATACCTGAATAGATACAGAATGCGCAGTTCAATTTGATAACTGCACAGATAAGCAGTGAATGGTTTTCTGAAGCTCAGTTTTAACTGGGTGTCCTGTGTTTTATCTGGTAACTTTGGCTATCAGAAAAAGTCAGATTTCAACATCAGCCAGGCTAAGAGAGCACAACGCTAGCTGAAGACCATATTTTTCAAGAATGAAATTTACTGCCATGGCTTTATGATCTGGAGGGGTCAGAAGCTGAGTTAGAAAGAAAAGCGAGGTAACTACACAAGGAAAAAGAGAGGCTCAGCCGATTGCTGCCTCCCCTCCCCCTAACACAAGTTTGAGTTGGGAAGGTGACCTGGCATAGCCTGTCTGAAGGGCAATGGTGAGAAAGAAGAAAGTGTTTTTTTTCTTTTCTGTCCTGTCATATCCGTCTTGCTCAATAAACTGGTCACCTGTTTCTTTCATGCAACCAAGCTGGTTGTCTCAAGCAAAAACAAAAGGAAAGGATTTGGGAATTTGTTCTTTCTGGCTCTTTCTGGTCAAGTGCATAACTAAGACTTAATTATATTGTTCAGGTTTCAAAAAGAAACAACTCATCAAGTGAAAAGTCATATCTTGTATTTTGAGGGTAAAATGCTACTGTAGAATAAATATGAGAAATGGCATTCTAACTGATTTCTCTTTCAAAGTAATTTACAAAGGCTATTTCTTGGCCAACGTCATATTAAAGTGACTGTCAGAACTTTGTTGAAGCTGAGATTTAGCACGGACAGGGTGACTTTCTACTCACTACTTATACATATGAAATATGTATAATAAGTAGCTATAATAAAATAGTATAAATGATGTTATATTTTATTTCTGTATAGTAGCACATTTATGAGAAATAGACATAACAATAATGATAATAATGAATGTAACATTTTAATTACTGCATTATATTTGAAGAGCACTTTATAGTCTTATGAAAGTTCTTTCACTGTATTCTCTCAATTGTCGCTCACAACAAGCCCATAGGGCAGGAAGGGCCAGGATCATACTTATTTGAAAGATGCAGAAATTGAGTATCAGGGTGAGTTAAGTGATGCATCCAATGTCATATAGCTGGGAAATAGTGGAATTTGGATCAGAACCCTTGTCTTTTGATCAAGCTAATATCCTCTCTCTCTCATGTCCTATGGTTAAGGAATATCCCTAAATAAAAGATTATATGCAAAACTGAGGAAACTATCTGAGTATTTAAAGCAAAAATAAACCACTAAGTTTTGACTGGCTATTTTTGGTTCTGAAACCTAAATTATTGCTATGATATTGTGATTTGGAATTTGGGAACCATAAGGGACTTTAAAAGTTATGAAGGGCAATTCCCTTGTTAAATTAATGCATTAGTAAATGATATTTAAAGAGGAGTGTAACATGCTGGGTTCCAGGGTGCAAAGAATCATGAGCTGAGGTCACTGACCCTTGAAGGCTAGTAGAGCACAGAAGAGGAGCTCCTGATACGGTTGGGACCAGGTTGACTTCCTGGAGGAGAGGACTCCCCAGTTAAGTCTTCAGTGATGAGAAAGACTGGTGGGTGGAAAGGGCATCCCAGGTGGGGGACACAATGGAGGCTACTATCCAGAATGTTGAAATGACTTCCCAAACATCACACTGTTAGTGACATATTAAGACCTGAATCCAGTTTGGCTTTCTGAGTTCACTGTTTCTCTGTATTGCTCTTCTCCGGTTCACTTTGCAAATGTAGAAATAATTTCATTCACCTCAAAATTGTCTCTGCAGATATTATAAGGATGCCCACTAGAGGTGTTATTCTTTAATGTTATTCTGAAAATTTTAGCAAGTGCCATAAGGCGAGGTGAAAGAATAACCAACACAGAGGAGCCTTATTTAACAAGTATTTAAGTTATGTGAATTCAGTTCTACGTGCTCAGCAAAATGGGAGAGAATAAAAAGTGGAATACTGCTATCTATCTCATCCACACTGTGAGTTGAAGTTGAGAGACAGGGCCTGTTGTTTCTTTGCTCAGTTTCACTTACTGTAATCCTATTAAAGCATGAACATCTTCCCTGATAACTGTGATTCTAGAGTTTAAAGACACATACTTTTTGAGTCGTGACACCATGGCTTATGTAGGCTATGGTCAGATTTTTCTTCAGGGTCAAAACAGTTGTTACTTCCAGATGGAACAGTTATCTTGCTCGTAGTGGCGATGTGAAATTCATCTGGAAAAAAAAAATGGTTGAGAATAGTTAAGAAAATATTGACAAAGAATAATAAGTTGGGAATACTTGCATGGCTCAATATAGAAGTGTCACATCAATAAATGAAATGGAATAAAGATGCAAATATATACAAATATTTGCATATGAAAAAACTGTCACTTCAAATCAGTGAGAAGCAGATGGATTTTCCAGCAAATGTTATGGTATAACTAGCCAAATATGTGAAAATAATGAATTTTGATTGCTAAAGAAAAGATTGGTAGGCATGACCACATCAAAACTTAAAGTTTTCCACTGTCAGAAATACTGGAATGTGAATGCAAATGAACTAGGAAAAATATTTGCAGCATGTATGAGAACCATAGGGTGTATAGGATGTTTATCAGTTGGTTTGTGAGGCTGCCCCTATTTCCTTCTCTGAAAATGAAATAAATCGGCAGAGGCCGTTTGAGCTTCTTCTGCCCTTCATCCCTCCCCCACCCCAAACTCCACAGCCATGTCTAATTTCACAAGAAGTGTGTGTCTAGCTCAAAGCAAGATAATCCAGGAGTAAGGTTCTCAGACTCACATATTTGAATGTGGAGACGCAGGTATGTAGCTGGTTATAATACACTCAAGGGAACATTCATGCTTTAACTCCTTGGAGAATAGGGCTCAGAGTTGGTGCTGTACAACCTCAAGGCTCATGAATATATAACCCCATGAATATATAAATGAAGTCTTATCAAGAGAACTAGTCTATGAAAAGCAGAAAGGAAGCGCTGTGTAGAGAGAAGTAGAAGAAGCTAGTAGTCCCAGAGAGAGGGAGAATATCTAGATGCCTGATAGCTTTCCAGTTCTTGGGAGATCTTGCTCTACTTTCTGGTTGTGGGTTCTATGAGATTATCCTTTTCTCTAGCTATAAGTTCCCTGCTTCCCGAAATAGATTGAAGAGATTTCTGTTTCAACAACCACATTATTCCCATGAAATAGGGCTAATATATAAACTATTACTTTCTATCACTACTGTTTTAAAGTGAAATGGGCAAAAGTTACAAATAGGGATTTTTCCAAAAAAGCAATACAGATGGCCAACAAACATGGAAAAACTTCAACTTCATTAAGGTCAAAACATAGAAATGTTAAAACAATCTAATATATTTTTAGCCTATTAAGTTAACCAAGACTTTTTTTAAAGGCTTCGGTATTGAAGAAGGACAGGAACAATAGGTATGTAAGAGTATAAATTGGCTGAACTTTTCTGGAAGTAAGGTTTGCATGCTCTTTGATAGAGCCAGTCTACTTCTAAACACTAAGATTAAGCACTAATTAAGTTACAGTGATATAAAGTTTTTATAGAATCTTAATGATGAAAATGTGTATATACATATTTCTGACTTTCTTTTTAATAGTGATTATCTATCAGTGACAATATTACGAGTGATTGTTCAAAGGTAGAAAAGAGTTAAATACAAGAAAGTAAAATGGGAAGATAAAAAATCCATAATTCTACTACTCAGAGGTTTCCACTCTTGTTATATAAGTCAGACATAGTTCAGGTTATTGAGCTGGCCATCTGATAGATGAAGCCAAAGACCATCTCCTTGGATTCTTATCCTGATCTTGGTCACCCAGCAGTGTGTGACAGAGTGTGACACATTCTTGTCTGCTGTGCCCCATTCCTTTCCTGATTCCTTCTGAATTTCAGAATTGTCCCTCTCATTCTCACTGACAACAAACTCTTCTTCTGCCATTTAGAAAACTATTTGTTTCAAGCAAGTTAACTTGTATTCGTCCTACTTGTCTCATTTTTGAAATAACTTCCTTTATAATTTCTTCTTTCTGATTTCCTTTCCTCTCATCAGTTCTAGGCTCAATCCCCACTGAACTGATTGTTCCTTGAATGTGTTGTGCTTTCTCTCCCCTTTGATGGCTGGTCTCTCTGCCTAGAACTCTTTCCTCCTACCTTTCATTTCTCATCATGGACATTGCTATGGAAGATTATTACAGTAATGGTGAATCAAGCCTGTGTCCATACTCTTCTGCATTGGAATGCTGCAATTCCTCCCAACAAGAGGTGGCATCCATAGTTCCAACCCTGTGAATCTTGGCTGGTCTTATGGCTTGCTTTGACCAGTAGAATGTGGCAGGTAGTGACGTTATGTGAACTCCAGAGCATAAGAGTTGGAGGCTTTGTAACTTCTGCTTTCAACTTCTTGGAATACTGATGCTACCTTGCTGTGAAGCCTGGTCTAAGCTACTGGAGGATGAGAGGCCAAGTGGAGAACCAGGCCACCCCAGTCAATAGCCAACAGCATTTGCCAGACACATCAGTGAGGCCATCTTGGATATTCTAGTAGGGAGGTGGGATTACCATAATCATGTGTGTGATTCCAGGATAGGGCAGCAGAAAGACTGCCAGGATTGCCAACTCAGAGGATAATAAACCACAGTTATTTTAGGCCACAGAATTTTGTAATGGCTTCTTAGACAGCAAGAGGTGACTGATATAATCACTTTCTTCAAGGGAAGCATCTTTAAGTGTCAGTCCCTATCCTCCCAGCCACTAAATCCCTGTCCCCTCTGTCCCGTGTAATCTGAGTTTAGTTAGTTTTGTTTTACTTCTTGACATCTCTGCTGCCCCCTCAACAAATCTTACACTATATAGTTATTGCATATTTACTTGCCTGCATCCTTGACTAACATAAAGCCCCAGGAGGGGCAAAATAACTCTGTCTTATTATTGACTGTTGTGTCCCTAATACCTGGTAGGATGCCTAACAAATAATAGACACTCAATTAAGTTTTTAAAATTTATAAACAAATATTCTTGAATTGTATTTTGTGAACCTGCTTTTATATTAAATAGTAGAGCATGGACATATTTCCAGGGCTATCATTAATCTTCTGCAACATTATTATTTTTTTTTTTTTTGTAATATTTATTTATTTATTTATTTATTTGACTATGTTGGGTCTTCGTCTCTGTGCGAGGGCTTTCTCCAGTTGCGGCAAGCGGGGGCCACTCTTCATCGCGGTGCACGGGCCTTTCACTGTCGCGGCCTCGCTTGTTGCGGGGCACAGGCTCCAGATGCGCAGGCTCAGTAGTTGTGGCTCATGGGCCTAGTGGCTCCGCGGCATGTGGGATCTTCCCAGACCAGGGCTCGAACCCGTGTCCCCTGCCTTGGCAGGCGGATTCTCAACCACCGCGCCACCAGGGAAGCCCTGCAACATTATTTTTAATAGTGCTAGGCTATACCTTTGTTGGGATGAATCATAATTCATCAAAACTAATACCCTAGTTTTGACATGTAGGTTTTTTTAAATCAATTTTTCACTATTATAAAAAATACTGCTGTGAACATCTTTGAAACAAGTCTTTGCCCACATCCTTAATTCTTTTCTTACAATAAATTACTAAAAGTGAAATTGCCTTGTCAAAGATTGTATTCATAGCCTGTTCACTATCGTTACAAAAGAAGGAAAAATTTTGGTGAGCAAAAAGGGAAAATAAAAATTGTGAGGATTATTGGTGATTTTATTTATCCATAGTTTCTCCTTTTTCTAAAATAAACACTATTTATGCACTTTTCGTAAAAAATATCAAAAAGTACAAAAGAATATAAGGTAAAAAATAATTCTTCCTCACATGCCTATCCATCAGACTCCTGATTCACATTACAAGTCTTCTGTGTACCATCCAAGGTACTCTGTGCACACATACATTTATATTCAGTCCTTTCCTCCCTTCCTTCCCTCTTTCTCTCACCCTGTTTCCTTCCTCCCTCCCTCCCTCCTCCCTCCCTTCCTTCCTTCCTTCCTTTCGCACAAACAGAAGTATTTAATACACATTTTCTACCCTTCTTTTTCCCCTTACTACATCTTGGGAGATAATTTTGTATAAATATATAGAAGTAGCTTCATTTAAAAAAAATCATCCAAGCTTGATTTATTTTATCATCCTATATAATCCTCTGTATATTTCTCATTTTGTTTCTTTTTACTTGTTCTTGAAGAAGATAATACATTCTCATGGTTTAGCAAGAGACCACCAAAAGGTTTTTAGTGATTAATCTTGCTCCTACTTCTGTTCTCCATGACCTCTTGAAGGTCCACACTTAGATTGCTTTCTTGTGTATCCTTCCAATATTTCTTTATGTAAATTCAAGCAACCACTAATCAATTTTTTTTTTTCGTTCTTAAGTAAAAGATCGTATACCATGTAAATCAGAATCCCAGCAGGAAACAAAATTCCACTAAGATAGTTCAACTGAATAGGTTTAACCAGACAAATTTTTACAGAGGTTGATAGTGTTAATGGAGAAAAATGGAGGCTGATGCCCCTGGAGACTAGTGGGAAACCTTTATTGGCCCTAGACCTGATGGAGCAAGGGGATTAGAAAGGGTTACCAGCTCTCCAGCAAGGGAGAGCTGGAGCTCAGAGGCTTGCTTTCCAGGCAGGAGTCACAGTCATGGTGAGCTGTCGGAAGTTTGGTAGACAAGTGAAGAGGAAGGTGGGGAGGAAATCTTTTGGTCTTCTCTCACCCCTGTCTGTGACTCCACTGGTCAAACCCACCCAAAATGAGACAGTAAAGGGGACCTGTTGATGCAGTTCTCAGGCGTCAGGCTTTCAAGGCCCAGAACAAGGCTGAGAAGCGTGGAGTGTGAATTTTAAATCTGGTTAGCGATAGACGGAGAACAACCCAGATGAATTCTATAGGTACTGTTCTGAACCTTGCTTCTTTCCATTTCTTATATCTTACAGATCTTTCCATATCAGGGTGTAGGGAAATTTCTCATATATTTTTTTAACAGATGCAGAGTATTCTATTTTTATGAATTTGCCATAATTTATTTAGGCTGTCCTTATCATAAACACTTAGGATTTTGCCAGTCTCTTGGAACGCTTCAATAGAAAACCTTGCACACCCATCATTTTGCATATATGCAGCAATCTCTGAAGGATACAGTTTCAGAATATGATTGTGGAGTCTGTCATTTTGGGAGATATTACCACATTCTCCCCCATAGTGATTGTACCACTTTGCACTGCTAATAACAAAGTAATGAGTGGCCTCACAGAGTGTTGTTCAACTTTGGTATATTTGCCAAAATGATGGGTGAATTATGTAATCTCAAAATAATTTTTTTTTGGCATTTCTCTTATTCTGAATGAAATTCAGAATCTTTTTGTAGGTTTAAGTATTTCTCTTCCTATGAGCTCTCTGTTTATGCGATTTGCCTTTTTTTTATTGGGTTGTCATTTTCTTTTTGATTTGAGAAGTTTTTTTATCCATTAGGGATATTAGTCCTGGGTGTATTAGCTAATGATATTTTATCCCAGTTTTTTTTTTTCTTTCTTTCACTTGGCTTTTTTTAAAATATAGCGTTATTTTTATTTTTAGCATCACATTTATCAAATTTTTTATGGCTTCTAGATTTTTGAATCATGATTAAAAGGACTCCTCTATTCCAGTGTTATAAATAAAATTGCCTCAGCTTTTTGTCTAGTGTCTACGATTTTATTGATTACGTTTATATCTTTGATCTATTACAGTTTATCTTACTACCTCCTCAGACCCACCGATTCTTCTCCCAAGGCAACTTCATTGTCCCAACACCCTCAATTAAATAATCTACATTAACACCACTGATTTGAGGTTCCACCTTAATATTTACTAATTCCTTTATGTTTTTGTAACTATTTCTGGACTTTCTAATCTATGCCACTGATTTGTCTAGTCATATGCCAGAACTGCGCTATTTTAATTATGGGGACTTCATTAAATATTTTAGTATATGATGGGGCAAGTCTCACATCATTGTTCTTCTTCTCGCAGAATTTCCTTGGCTATCCTTCTTTGTTTATTTTTCTATAAGAATTTCATAATCCATCAGCTTATGTAATTCCAGAAAACAATTTGTGGTGCATATATATAGGAATGGTGTTAAATTCATTAATTAACTTAGGGGAAATGGACATCATGATCTGTTGCTGATTGAGAGCACTGAATTAGAATTCCCAATTACCAGTTGTTGTTTCTTATTATAGCTCCTGTAATTTGTTTTAGGAAGTTGCTTATATATTATTTTGTGTATGTGTATCCAGAACTGTGTGAGTGTCATTGTGGGTTATACCCATTATCCTTATAAAACACCCATCTTTGTGCTTGTTTTACCTGAATTTCATTTTGCATGGAATTAATATCGTAACTCCTGATTCTTTCTGTTTACATTTTCTTGAACACTTTTTCCCCATCTTTTCTTTTTCATTTTGAATGACTTGTTTTGGGTGTGTCTGTTGTATACAGCACAGAACTGAGTTTTCAAATGTGATCTAATTTGAAAATTATTTCCTTTAAAAGATGAGTTATGCTTATTACATTTGTTGATATGGCAGATATATTCAGTGTGAATTATATGTGCTTATTATTTTTAGATAATGTAAAGGTCTTACACTATATAGTCTGTTTTCTTTGCTTTTGAAACTTGTAATTTTTCTGATGTTTAAGATTTGTTTTTATTCTAGCTATAAATGCATATTTGTTTATAAATATACCTTAACATAGTGGCTTTGGTTCCTTCTTTCTTTAAACAGATTCAATAAGTTCACTACTCTGAGCAATGATTTTACTGGCTTACATAATTTTTCTTTGGCCATACTCTCTTCTATATTACCCAATTTTAGTCAAGAGGATGGTCTAAGCTGAGCATTTATCTTTGTATTTTGAAATATGCATATTCTTTTATTCTTGATTTCTTACTTTTGCCTGGTATACTCTGACTGCCATTAGGTGGAGAAGAGGCAAGCAGTGAGCTTATTTTACCTCTCCTCTTTCCCCTTTCTTTCTTTTTTTTAAGTCATACATTCCTACCTTGTCAGATTATTTATGACCCCCTTTCCCACCTTTGTTTTTGTCTTAGTTTTGCACTTAAATATATTCAGTTTAACTGCCAAGTCTTTTGCCAGAGTTTTGCCCACCATTTTGATGGACTGGGGTTTTCTCTCTAGTGGTAGTTTTCTCAAGAAGGATTCAAGGAAACAGTAGTCCCTGATTTATTACATGTTCAAAATTCTCAGCAGCCTTTATGCTTCATGAACTAGAAGTGAGAAATACTGTCTCATACTTTGAGGGATATAAAATCTTTGGCTGTATATAAATTCCTTTACTCACACTGTCTTGTTTCAAGTATCTTGTAGGTTTCCCTCCCTTGATTTGTGGTATTGAATTTGCTGGGTAGAAGCCTGATGCCAGCTTAATTTTCTTTTTCTTATACATGCAACTTGAACATTTTGCATGACTGCCCAAAGAAGTTTCTTTATAGTTGAAGTCCTTTATTATGATGGTATGTTTGCTAGCATGTTTTTTTTTAAATTTAATTTTATTTATTTTTTTATACCGCAGGTTATTAGTTATCTATTTTATACATATTAGTGTATATATGTCAATTCCAATCTCCCAATTCATCCTACCACCACCCCACACCCCCCGCCACTTTCCCCGCTTGGTGTCCATACGTTTGTTCTCTACATTTGTGTCTCTATTTCTGCTCTGCAAACCGGTTCATCTGTACCATTTTTCTAGGTTCCACATATATGCGTTAATATACGATAGTTGTTTTTCTCTTTCTGACTTACTTCACTCTGTATGACAGTCTTTAGATCCATCCACGTCTCTACAAATGATCCAATTTCATTCCTTTTTATGGCTGAGTAATATTCCATTGTATATATATACCACTTCTTCTTTATCCATTCGTCTGTCGATGGGCATTTAGGTTGCTTCCATGACCTGGCTATTGTAAATAGTGTTGCAATGAACTTTGGGGTGCATGAGTCTTTTTGAATTATGGTTTTCTCTGGGTATATGCCCAGTAGTGGGATTGCTGGATCATATGGTAATTCTATTTTTAGTTTTCTAAGGAACCTCTATACTGTTCTCCATAGTGGCTGTATCAATTTACATTCCCACCAACAGTGCAGGAGGGTTCCCTTTTCTCCACACCCTCTCCAGCATTTGTTGTTTGTAGATTTTCTTATGATGCCCATTCTAACTGGTGTGAGGTGATACCTCATTGTAGTTTTGATTTGCATTTCTCTAATTATTAGTGATGTTGAGCAGCTTTTCATGTGCTTCTTGGCCATCTGTATGTCTTCTTTGGAGCAATGTCTGTTTAGGTCTTCTGCCTGTTTTTTGGTTGGGTTTTTTTTTTTTAAATATTGAGCTGCATGAGCTGTTTATATATTTTGGAGATTAATCCTTCATCCGTTCATTGGTTTACAAATATGTTCTCCCATTCTGAGGGTTGTCTTTTCGTCTTGCTTGTAGTTTCCTTTGCTTTGCAAACGGTTTGAAGTTTCATTAGGTTCCATTTGTTTATTTTTGTTTTTATTTCCATTACTCTAGGAGATGGATCAAAAAAGATCTTGCTGTGACTTATGTCAAAGAGTGTTCTTCCTATCTTTTCCTCTAAGAGTTGTATAGTGTCTGGTCTTACATTTAAGTCTCTAATCCATTTTGAGTTTATTTTTGTGTATGGTGTTAGGGAGTGTTCTAATTTCATTTTTTTACATGTAGCTGTCCATTTTCCCCAGCACCACTTATTGAAGAGACTCTCTTTTCTCCATTGTATATCCTTGCCTCCTTTGTTATAGATTAGTTGATCATAGTTGTGTGGGTTTATCTCTGGGCTTTCTATCCTGTTCCGTTGATCTATATTTCTGTTTTTGTGCCAGTACCGTATTGTCTTGATTACTGTAGCTTTGTAGTATAGTCTGAAGTCAGGGAGTCTGATTCCTCCAGCTCCTTTTTTTCCCCCCAAGAGTGCTTTGGCTATTCGGGGTCTTTTGTGTCTCCATACAAATTTTAAGATTTTTTTGTTCTAGTTCTGTAAAAAATGCCACTGATAATTTGATAGGGATTGCATTGAATCTGTAGATTGCTTTGGGTTGTATAGACATTTTCACAATGTTGATTCTTCCAATCCAAGAACATGGTATATCTCTCCATCTGTTTGTGTCATCTTTGAACTAACACATTTTTGTATTGACTGATATGAGTCAGTTTTCTTTGATACATGGTATGCACTTTTGATCTATAGATTAAAGTCTTCTTTTATTCCAGGAAAACTTTCTTGTGCTTTAAAACTTTGTGTTCTGTTGCATTCAGCGGTTTTTTTTCTTCCAGGAACTCCAAATATGTTCAATGTTAGAACTCTGTTTATTGTCTACTATATTATTGTCTCATTAATCATTTTCACTTAAAATTTTTTGTTTCATTTTGTTAATTGTCTAATTTCCATCTTGTATGTCTCTTAGTTGGCCTTCCAAGCATGTTTTCTCCCTTGTTCACTTTACAGTTTTGTCTTTAAATCTGTAATGATTTTCCTTTTATGTTTTCCTGATGTCTGTTTATTCCTATTTCATTTCCTCCTGTTGTGATTTTCCTTCATAGCTATAGTTGCTTCATTAAATTTTTAATAAGTTTGTGGTAGACTATATTAAAATTTTGTTCTATTTCATGACAATTTTTTTTTTCTGGTGAGTTCTCATCACCGATAGGAAAGTTGGATAGTCATTTACATATATTTTTCTTTCTGTATGGAGTTTAAGTGTATAAGATTTTTGTTACCCATATCCAAATGAGTTGAAATTCCCTGGACTCGTGTTTATAGGATATTTCTATGGTGATAATAGAGGGAGGGGACAGAGAGGGTAGCCTTTCTAGTTTTTAAATGACAGGTTCTCTCTGCTCTTGCTACCATGATAGACTATTTCTTTTATATATGGTGCATTGTTTAGGTATGTCTTCTTGGCCTCTCCAAACCTAACTTTGGGAGGATTTTCACCACCAGTCCATTCCACTGGTATCTTTTACTGGCTCTCTCTACCAAAGGACACAGATATGGCATTCTGAGGTTATTCTCTCACTTTTAAAGGTATGTTTGTGCTGGTGCTATCTGAGATCTCCCGTTCTATTTCTTCTGCTGCTATATATTTACTAGTGATTTCTGTGGCTAACCACAGCTAGCTACTCTGAACTCCCTGTTTTCTGTTGCCACGTTCTCGGAGTCTTTCTTCGTCATAACATCTCAGTTGCTTTTGGCAGCACTTGCTATAATTTGGAGGCTGGGTTTTTCTCTGCCTACTTGTTCCATTGAAAATGATGATTATTTCCATTTCCCTTCTTCCCTCTGAATGGTTTTTGGAAGTCAAGTGGGATAATTTAGAACCAAGTAGTCCCCACTGATGGATTTAACTCTTTAAAACCCATCCCAACAAAGTTGGCTTTTGAGAAGCCTGTAAAAATACTGCAGAAACACAAACAGATGAATAGAAAGACCATTATAACATAAGTAACAGTGTAAACATATATAATTATGGTGTCAATTCCAGAAACATAATTAAGCAAGCAGTTATATATGCAAAATCTTAGAATTCTGCTTTGAATGAATAGGGGGAGTAAATAGAAGCTGGTTTCCCTTGATCCCAGAGACTTCTGATTTCATGAGGAAAATTAATTTGTGGATTTCCAGAAGAATAGACGTTCTGTAAGAGAGAGCTGTGGTTTTTTGGTTACCTTCAATGTTAAAAGGAAGTAGTCCAAAAAATATGCCATGTTGAAGTCAAATTTATGCTGAAAGGAACATGGTGGCTAGATCAAACCATGCCAGAGCTGTGCCCACCTTCTCAAAGAAATTCAACAAGATAAGTCAGAGGTGCATGAGTTACTGCCTTTTCATGTAAAGTTAATAAGCAGGTCATCAAAAAAGAATGATCATAAATGTTAGAAATGTATCCCATTCAAATCATTTAACCCATACAATAGTTGAATTTTATGGATCTAGAAATTCAGATGTTTATATCACTGTCATTCTAGAAGGTTGCTTGTCTCTGTAGCAGAGAAGGTTTTTCCCATGAAGCTCATGAAGCTTTAGCTCTAGAGACCCTCAAAGTTGTGGGACCATTCCACAGCTCAAAGGAGGGACCTAGTAATGTGACTACATGAGTATATGGTTTTCTAAAGTTTGCAAAAGTAAGATATTTTAATTTCAATGTATTAAGATCAGATTTCTTTCCAGTCCAACTTCCCCTTTATTATAAATACTTGCCATTATATCAGATGGCTTTGGGTGCCCACAGGTATTCTGAGATGAGGCTGAGAGGAACTTGTGCTGGTAATACAGTTAGTTTGTATTCACTGGGATATATTTATGTAGTTTTCCATACAAACTCTCTCCACTGTGCCAATCCCACCAGTGTCATGGCAAAAAACTGATGGACCAGAGGTCATATTATGATACGACTAGAAATGTATGCATAGTAGAAGACAAAGAAAGCTTGAAATGTATGAAGTTGGAAGTCATCAGATGTGTAAAAGGTTATTGTAAATGGAGGATTAGGTTCCTTATCAACACCTCGTCCATTCAGAAGTTCTCTCTGCCAGAAATATTTGATAATGGATGTATATAATTACATACCACTGGGCCTCAGGGATCCTTCATAGTGAAGAAGTTTTCTTAAAATTTTCTAAGTCTCTTTCCAGTACATAGAATGGGCTTCAGCCAGAACTTCAATTCAGGCAGGAAGATCCAAGTCCAGACCTGATCGTGTATAGGTTCCAGTCTCCAGAAGAACCTACTTCAATAATTTGTAAATCTCTTTCTGGTGGCTGGGTCTGACCAGGGCTGGCAATACCATCTGGGTACGTTTTCCTGAGCCTGGCCCTGGACCCATGTGGCCTTTGGTCTCCATTTTTCCTCTCCATGGTTTACTCCCTTCCTCTACCCCATGGTTTGATGGGATCTTCCCAGGGCTCCATGGATGAGCCCCAGATGCAGGAGGACAGTTTGGCAAGATGGTTGCTCCTTCTGGCCAGTGCAGAATTCCTTTCATAGAATCACATGAGACTGGACTACCAGAATGGTGCTGATGTGCTGATTTTGGATGATTCTCACTCACCCTTGTATTTGAGCCTTGGTTGTGTGTGTGTGTGTGTGTGTGTGTGTGTGTGTGTGTGTGTTTATGTGCATGCAATATGGCTCCTGAGTCCATAGCATCTGAGGATGGTGGGAGGGGCAGCAGCCCTCCTTTATCCTGAGGGTCCTTAGCACTGGCACTCAGGGCAGTGACCCACCTCCTCTGCCAGTTCTGTGCCAAGGTCAGGCAGTCCTCCAGGGGACTATCTTCTCCAAGGGCTTTCCAGATCATTGCTCCCCCAAAACAAGAGGCCCTTTGGATAAACGTCCTCTCAGAGTTACCTCTGACTGATATGGTAACATTGAGCTTTCCTGGCTCAGTCTAAACTGTGCTGGACAGGAATAGACTCCTATGTGAATGGGAACCACTTTCTCCTTCCATTCATGGATCCAGTGGCAATATTTGGAAGATTGGGGCTATAGTAAACTTGAAAGAGATTACATTCTAAGAGTGCAATGCAAATGGTATAAAGAGTTCAAAAAGAGACATGGTGGAAAATGGGTTGTTTTACATGCACACTATAAAATTTTGAACTGTAAGTTCAGTATAACTAGACAAGGAATTATTCACATTTCCTACATATTTTGGATGTCTTGAATTTGTGTCTCTCATCAACTATCACAGTAATAACCTGAGAGAGAGTTGTATGAAACCAGTATTCATAGATAATGCAGCACCATGAGTAATGATGCAACCAGCATTGTATAAAACTTATTATGGGCTGGCCCAGGCAAGATCAATATTGTTTCCGTACAAATGGTTCCAAAGAGCCATAGGATTTTGAGGAATAGCAACATTTTTACCTCATTATTGAGGTGAGAGAGAGAAATTAGCCAAGAATGACACACCTGACAAAACCCACAAAGGAATAGTTCCTGGATCTGAAGAAGAAGAGATGGTGTCTGGACACTATAAAGGATCTTTTCATTTACTATTGGGCACTAAACCTCTTCTTTTCCCACTATTCCAAATCTTCATCAATATATCACTACATATCAAAAAGGTTCACACGTTTTAAAGACACTATTCAATCAAATTGTTCATTTAGATAGAAACCCCACAAAATTATTTGCCTGTGGCCTCATACACCCTAGGGGTGGCCCTGGTGGAGGAAATGTACAAGATTTATAAGACCCGATCTCTGCTTATAGACAACTTTGAATCAGCCTGCACATATGTAATCCAAACTTTTGTAATTCATCATCTCTCTCAGGAAGCCTTCTTCTCTTAAATGAAATCTTAGCCTGCTTGATCATTCTCTTCTTAATTTCATTCTATCATACAGAATTAGAAGCTTATGAAGTGTGATGAATTATTACCATATTCTCTAATTGTTTATAACTGCATTTTTACTGTTTATGAATTAGCACTGTTTCATATACCATAGTGCTTGCGTGTTTATAAATTATTTCATACATATTTACTTGCTGTCTCTGAATAAATGATCAAATCCTTCAAATCAGATACTATGTTTTAAGTCTTTGTTTCTCAGTGTGAAGCAGATATTTAATAAATACTATGTTTATATTGTCAGAATAAAAATGTAAATAATAAATTGATGTAAGTGATAATGCATTCTGTAAGAATAATTGTAATGAAACATGAAATCTAATTTCAAATACAGTTTGGTCAGTTTGAATGTGCTTTTAGTAAACGGTATAAAGTGAGTCATTAAATGTTGATCTAGTGAAAAAGAGGATGATAAGGTCTCTTTGCATTAAAAGATAGTAATTTCATCCTCTGCTCCTACTGACTTTGAAAGTCTTGATGGAAGGTAGAAAGATCCCCACCCTCTCCAGCTCAGGGAAGCCACCATCGCTTATCATGCAGCTGGTTTCTGTTCTGGCACAGTCAGTCAAGTTAATGTCAAGTACCACTGACAAGAGTGTTCATGATTCAGTCACCTGGAGGCATTCGAAGGTTTGGTGCACTGACTTGGATTAGAAAATAAACAGAAATAAAAGTCCTTTAGTCTGAACTTTCCTGCAAGCTAAATGGCTTCCCTGGAGCTGTGACTCAGAGACACAGTCGGTGAGGTCCTTTTCATTTGAAGATGACATCTCGGACCCACCCATGGCGGGTGGGTGGGAGTGATCCATGCCTGGATGGAGATGAGTACTCTGTTTTCAGTTTTAGCCCAACAGGTTTAGTTACATGTTCATGGCCTACCTCCACTGTCCCCTCTCCCCTGACTCATCCTGAATTTCCCACGGGGTCAGCGCTATATCTGTCTTCTCATTGACCATTCATGTTCCCCTCACACCTAGTGCAGGGGCATCTGGCTTGTAGAGGACCTCACTACGTGTTTAATGACAGTCTACTGACATGTGGCTAAATTCTTTAAGGGGCTTATTTGAAAGTTATTGTTATCACACTTCATGACATGAAAAGGCCTCTAATGATATTGCCGTCCCTGGGATGAAAAGTGCTGTATCACTTTCATGTCCATGAATCACTGGAAGTGAGAGAAATTCATTTAAAACTGTTTCCTGGCTTCAGATGGCTAACTGAAGACTGTGCAAAAGAACATATGGTATAAGAGGACATAATTTTCTTATTACCTTATGGTGTATTCTTTTTTATTTTATTTTTTATACAGCAGGTTCTTATTAGTTATGTATTTTATACATATTAGTGTATATATATCAATCTCAATCTCCCAATTCATCCCACCACCACCCCTACCCAATTTCCCCCCTTGGTGTCCATAGTTTGTTCTCTACATCTGTGTCTCTCTTTCTGCCTTGCAAACCGGTTTATCTGTAACATTTTCCTAGATGCCACATATATGCGTTAATATAAGATATTTGTTTTTCTCTTTCTGACTTACTTCACTTTGTATGACAGTCTCTAGGTCCATCCACACCTCTACAGATGACCCAATTTCGTTCCTTTTCATGGCTAAGTAATATTCCATTGTATATATGTACCACTTCTTCTTTATCCATTCATCTGTCGATGGGCATTTAGGTTGCTTCCATGGCCTGGCTATTGTAAATAGTGCTGCAGTGAACATTGGGGTGCATGTGTCTTTTTGAATTATGCTTTTCTCTGGGTATAAGCCCAGTAGTGGGATTGCTGGGTCATATGGTAATTCTATTTTTAGTTCTTATTTTTTTTTAATTTAACATCTTTATTGGAGTATAATTGCTTTACAATGGTGTGTTAGTTTCTGCTGTATAACAAAGTGAATCAGCTATATATATATACATATATCCCCATATCTCCTCCCTCTTGCGTCTCCCTCCCACCCCCTAATCCCACCCCTCTAGGCGGACTGAGCTGATCTCCCTGTGCTATGTGGCTGCTTCCCACTAGCTATCTATTTTACATTTGGTAGTGTATATATGTCAGTGCTACTCTCTCACTTCGTCCCACCTTACCCTTCCGCCTCCCTGTGTCCTCAAGTCCATGCTCTATGTCTGTGTCTTTATTCCTGTCCTGCCCCTAGGTCCTTCATAACCTCTTTTTTTTTTTTTTTAGATTCCATATATATGTGTTAGCATACAGTATTTATTTTTCTCTTTCTGACTTACTTCACTCTATATGACAGACTCAAGGTCCACCCACCTCACTACAAATACCTCAATTTCATTTCTTTTTATGGCTGAGTAATATTCCATTCTGTATATGTGCCACATCTTCTTTATCCATTCATCTGTAGATAGACACGTAGGTTGCTTCCATGACCTGGCTACTGTAACAGAGCTGTGATGAACATTGTGGTACATGACTCTTTTTGAATTATGGTTTCTCAGGGTATATGCCCAGTAGTGGGATTGCTGGGTCATATGGTAGTTCTAGTTTTAGTTTTTTAAGGAACCTCCATACTGCTCTCCATAGTGGCTGTATCAAGTTACATTCCCAACAACAGTGCAAGAGGGTTCCCTTTTCTCCACAACCTTTCCAGCATTTATTGTTTGTAGATTTTTTGATGATGGCCATTCTGTCTGGTGTGAGGTGATATCTCATTGTAGTTTTGATTTGCATTTCTCTAATGATTAGTGATGTTGAGCATCCTTTCATTTGTTTGTTGGCAATTTGTGTATCTTCTTTGGAGAAATGTCTATTTAGGTTTTCTGCCAATTTTTGGATTGAGTTTTTCTTTGATATTGAGCTGCATGAGCTGTTTGTAAATTTTAGAGATTAATCCTTTGTCAGTTGCTTCATTTGCGAATATTTTCTCCCATTCTGAGGGTTGTCTTTTCGTCTTGTTTATGTTTTCCTTCACTGTGCAAAAGCTTTTAAGTTTCATTAGGTCCCATTTGCTTATTTTTGTTTTTATTTCCATTACTCTAGGAGGTGGGTGAAAAAGGATCTTGCTGTGATTTATGTTATAGAGTGCTGTATGTTTTCCTCTATGAGTTTTATAGTGTCTGGCCTTACATTTAGGTCTTTAATCCCATTTTGAGTTTATTTTTGTGTATGCTGTTAGGGAATGTTCTACTTTCATACTTTTACATGTAGCTGTCCAGTTTTCCGAGCACCGCTTATAGAAGAGGCTGTCTTTTCTCCATTGTATATTCTTGCCTTCTTTATCAAAAATAAGGTGACCATAGGTGCATGGGTTTATCTCTGGGCTTTCTGTCCTGTTCCATTGGTGTATATTTCTGTTTTTGTGCCAGTACCATACTGTCTTGATTACTGTAGCTTTGTAGTATAGTCTGAAGACTGGGACCCCCTCCAGCTCCGTTTTTCTTTCTCAAGATTGCTTTGGCTATTTGGGGTCTTTTGTGTTTCCATACAAATTGTGAAATTTTTTGTTCTAGTTCTGTGAAAAATGCCATTGGTAGTTTGATAGGGATTGCATTGAATCTGTAGATTGCTTTGGGTAGTATAGTCATTTTCACAATGTTGATTTTTCCAATCTAAGAACATGGTATATCTCTCCACCTGCTTGTATAATCTTTTATTTCTTTCATCAGTGTCTTATAGTTTCCTGCATACAGGTCTTTTGTCTCCCTAGGTAGGTTTATTCCTAGGTATTTTATTCTTTTTGTTGCAGTGGTAAATGGGAGGGTTTCCTTAATTTCTCTTTCAGAGTTTTCATCATTAGTGTATAGGAATACAAGAGATTTCTGTGCATTAATTTTGTATCCTGCTACTTTACCAAATTCATTGATTAGCTCTAGTTGTTTTTTGGTGGCATCTTTAGGATTCTCTATGTATAGTACCATGTCATCTGCAAACAGTGACAGCTTTACTTCTTCTTTTCCAATTTGGATTCCTTTTATTTCTTTTTCTTCTCTGATTGCTGTGGCTCAAACTTCCAAGACTATGTTGAATAATAGTGGGGAGAGTGGACACCCTTGTCTTGTTCCTGATCTTAGAGGAAATGGTTTCAGTTTTTCACCTTTGAGAATGACGTTGGCTGTGGGTTTGTCATATATGGCCTTTATTATGTTGAGGTAAGTTCCCTCTTTTCCTATTTTCTGGAGGGTTTTTATCATAAATTGGTGTTGATTTTTTCTGAAAGCTTTTTCTGCATCTATTGAGATGATCATATTGTTTTTCTCCTTCAGTTTGTTAATATGGTTTATCACATTGATTGATTTACATGTATTGAAGAATCCTGGCATTCCTGGGGTAAACCCCACTTGATCATGGTGTATACTCCTTTTAATGAGCTGTTGGATTGTTTGCTAGGATTTTTTTGAGGATATTTGCATCTATGTTCATCAGTGATATTGGCCTCTAGTTTTCTTTCTTTTTGACATCTTTGTCTGGTTTTGGTATGAGGGTGATGGTAGCCTCGTGGAATGAGTTTGGGAGTGTTCCTCCCTCTGCTGTATTGTGGAAGAGTTTGAGAAGGATAAGGGTTAGCTCTTCTCTAAATATTTGATAGAATTCACCTCTGAAGCCACCTCGTCCTGGGCTTTTGTTTGTTGGAAGATTTTTATTCAGTCTCAATTTCAGTGCTTTTCATTGGTCTATTTATATTTTCTATTTCTTCCTGATTCAGTCTCAGAAGGTTGTGCTTTCCTAAGAATTTGTCCATTTCTTCCAGGTTGTCCATTTTATTGGCATAGAGTTGCTTGTAGTAATCTCTCATGATCCTCTGTATTTCTCCAGTGTCAGTGGTTACTTCTCCTTTTTCATTTCTAATTCTATTGATGTGAGTGTTCTCCCTTTTTTTCTTGATGAGTCTGGCTAATGGTTTATCAATTTTGTTTATCTTCTCAAAGAACCAACTTTTAGTTTTATTGATCTTTGCTATTGTTTCCTTCATTTGTTTTTCATTTATTTCTGATCTGATCTTTATGATTTCTTTTCTTCTGCTAACTTTGGGTTTTTTTTTTTCTTTCTCTAATTGCTTTAGGTGTAAGTTTAGGTTGTTTATTTGAGATGTTTCTTGTTTCTTGAGGTAGGATTGTATTGCTGTAAACTTCCCTCTTAGAACTGCTGTTGCTGCATCCCATAGGTTTTGGGTCATTGTGTTTCCATTGTCATTTTTTCTAGGTATTTTTTGAGTTCCTCTTTGATTTCTTCAGTGATCTCTTGGTTATTTAGTAGCACATTGTTTAGCCTCCATGTGTTTGTATGTTTTACAGATTTTTTCTTGTGATTGATATCTAGTCTCATAGCATTGTGGTCAGAGAAGATACTTGATACAATTTCAATTTTCTTAAATTTACCAAGGTTTGATTTGTGACCTAAGATGTGATGTATCCTGGAGAACGTTCCATGAGCACTTGAGAAGAAAGTGTATTCTGTTGTTTTTGGATGGAATGTCCTATAAATATCAATTAAGTCCATCTTTTTTAATGTATCATTTAAAGCTTGTTTCCTTATTTATTTCCATTTTGTGTAATCTGTCCATTGGTGACAGTGGGGTGTTAAAGTCCCCTACTATGATTGTGTTACTGTCGATTTCCCCTTTTATGGCTGTTAGCATTTGCCTTATGTATTGAGTTCCTCCTATGTTGGGTGCATAAAGATTTACAACTATTATATATTCTTCTTGGATTTATCCCTTGGTCATTATGTAGTGTCCTTCTTTGTCTCTTGTAATAGTTCTTATTTTAAAGTCTATTTTGTCTGATATGAGAATTGCTAGTCCAGCTTTCTTTTGATTTCCATTTGCTTGGAATATCTTTTTTCCATCCCCTCGCTTTCAGTCTGTATGTGTCCCTAGGTCTGAAGTGGGTCTCTTGTAGACAGCATAAATATGGGTCTTGTTTCTGTATCCATTCAGCCAGTCTATGTCTTTTGGTTGGAGCATTTAATCCATTTACCTTTAAGGTAGTTATTGATATGTATGTTCCTATTACCATTTTCTTAATTGTTTTGGATTTGTTATTGTAGGTCTTCTCCTTCTCTTGTGTTTCCTGCCTAGAGAAGTTCCTTTAGCATTTGTTGTAAAGCAGGTTTGGTGGTGCTGAATCCTCTTAGGTTTTGCTTGTCCGTAAAGGTTTTAATTTCTCCGTCAAATCTGAATGAGATACTTCCTGGGTAGAGTAATCTTGGTTGTAGGTTTTTCCCTTTCAGCACTTTAATTATATCCTTCCACTCCCTTCTGGCTTACAGAGTTTCTGCTGAAAGATCAGCTTTTAACCTTATGGGGATTCCCTTCTATGTTATTTGTTGTTTTTCCCTTGCTGCTTTTAATAATTTTTCTTTGTATTTAATTTTTGATAGTTTGATTAATATGTCGTGGCATGTTTCTTCTTGGATTTATCCTGTATGGGACTCTCCGTGCTTCCTGGACTTGATTAACTATTTCTTTTCCTATATTAGGGAAGTTTTCAACTATAATCTCTTCAAATATTTTCTCAGTCCCTTTCTCTCTTCTTCTGGGACCCCTATATTTCAAATGTTGGTGCATTTAATGTTGTCCCAGAGGTCTCTGAGACTGTCCTCAATTCCTTTCATTCTTTTTTCTTTATTCTGCTCTGCGGCAGTTACTTCCACTATTTTATCTTCCAGGTCACTTATCCATTCTTCTTCTTTAGTTATTCTGCTCTCGATTCCTTCTAGAGAATTTTTAGTTTCATTTTTTTCTGTTGTTCATCATTGTTTGTTTGCTCTTTAGTTCTTCTAGGTCCATGTTAAACGTTTCTTGTATTTTCTCCATTCTATTTTCAAGATTTTGGATGATCATTTACTATCATTATTCTGAATTCTTTTTCAGGTAGACTGCCTATTTCCTCTTCATTTGTTAGGTCTGTAGTGTTTTTACCTTGCTCCTTCATCTGCTGTATGTTTCTCTGTCTTCTCATTTTGCTTAACTTACTGTGTTGGGGGTCGCCTTTTCGCAGGCTGCAGGCTCTTAGTTCCCATTGTTATTGGTGTCTGCCCCCAGTGGCTAAGGTTGGTTCAGTGGGTTGTGTAGGCTTCTTTTTGGAGAGGACTGGTACCTGTGTTCTGGTGGATGAGGCTGGATTTTGTTCTGGTGGGCAGGACCACATTTGGTGGTGTCTTTTGGGGTGTTTGTGACCTTATTGTGATTTTAGGCAGCCTCTCTGCTAATGGGTGGGGTTTGTGTCCTTTCTTGCTAGTTGTTTGGCATAGGGTGTCCAGCAGTGGAGCTTACTTATCGTTGAGTGGAGTTGGGCCTTAGTGTTGAGATGGAGATCTCTGGGAAGGCTTTTACCATTTGATATTATATGGAGCTGGGAGGTCTCTGGTGGTCCAACGTCCTGAACTCAGCTCTCTCACCTCAGAGGCACAGGCCTGACACCCAGCCAGAACACCAAGACCCTGTCAGCCACACAGCTCAGAAGAAAAGGGAGAAAAAAAGAAAGATAGAAAAAATAAAGTAAAATAAATTTATTAAAATAAAAATAAATTATTAAAAAAATTAAAAAGTAATAAAAAGAGAAAAAAAACAAAAAAGAAAGAAGAATGTGACGAAACCAAAAAACAAATTCGCCAATGATAACCAGTGCTAAAAACTATACTAAAAAAAAAGAAAAAGAAAAGGACACACGGAACCCTAGGACAAATGGTAAAAGCAAAGCTATACAGACAAAATCTCACAAAAAAGCATACACTCACAAAAAGAGAAAAAGGAAAAAAATGTATATATCTATTTAAAAAAAAGAGAAAAGGAAGAAAGCAACCAAATCAATAAACAAAGCTACCAATGATAATAAACTCTAAAAACTAAGATAAACATAAAACCAAAAACGAATTAGATGCAGAAAGCAAATCCCAAGTGTACAGTTGCACCCAGAGTCCACCGTCTTAATTTTGGGATGATTCGTTGTCTATTCAGGTATTCCACAGATGTAGGGTACATCAAGTTGATTGTGGAGATTTAATCCACTGCTCCTGAGGCTGCTGGGAGAGATTTCCCTTTCTCTTCTTTGTTCGCACAGCTCCGGGGGTTCAGCTTTGGATTTGGACCCGCCTCTGCATGTAGGTCGCCTGAGGGCATCTGTTCTTTGCTCACACAGGACGGGGTAAAAGGAGCCACTGCTTCAGGGGCTCTGGCTCACTCAGGCCGGGGGGAGGGAGGGGTACGGATGCGGGGCGAGCCTGCGGCAGCAGGGGCCAGCATGACGTTGCAACAGCCTGAGGCGTGCTCTGTGTTCTCCTGGGGAAGTTGTCTCTGGATCACGGGACCCTGGCAGTGGCAGGCTGCACAGGCTCCCGGGAGGGGAGGTGTGGATAGTGACCTGTGCTTGCACACAGGCTTCTTGGTGGCTGCAGTAGCAGCCTTAGCGTCTCATGCCCGTCTCTGGTGTCCACGCTGATAGCCGCGGCTTGCATCCGTCTCTGGAGCTCGTTTAGGCGGTGTTCTGAATCCCCTCTCCTTGCGCACCAGGAAACACAGAGGCAAGAAAAAGTCTCTTGCCTCTTAGGCAGTTCCAGACTTTTTCCCAGACTCCCTCCCAGCTAGCTGTGGCGTACTAGCCCCTTCAGGCTGTGATCACGCCACCAACCCCAGTCCTCTCCCTGGGATCCGACCTCCGAAGCCCGATCCTCAGCTCCCAGCCCCCGCCCGCCCCGGCGGATGAGCAGACAAGCCTCTCGGGCTGGTGAGTGCTGGTCGGCACCAATCCTCTGTGCGGGAATCTCTCTGCTTTGCCCTCTGCACCCCTGTTGCTGCGCTCTCCTCCGTGGCTCCGAAGCTTCCCCCACCGCCATCCTTCCCCCTCCCCATCTTCACCAGTGAAGGAGCTTCCTTGTGTGTGGAAACTTTTCCTCCTTCACAGCTCCTTCCCTGAGGTTCAGGTCCCATCCCCATTCTTCTGTCTCTGTTTTTCCTTATTCCTTTGCCCTATCCAGGTATGTGGGGGGTTTCTTGCCTTTTGGGAAGTCTGAGGTCTTCTGCCAGCATTCAGTAGGTGTTCTGTGAGAGCTGTTCCACATGGAGATGTATTTCTTTTTTTTTTTTTTTTTTTTAAGGCAGAAAGTCTTGGGGTACTTTATTATTCCACAACAGACAGCACAGTCCTCAAGCTTAGCTACACTCCGAACACCCCCCCTTGAGAATGAATGAATTGGTCAGGGGTACAGCCTGGGCATTGGGATTTTTAAAACCTCCCCAGGTAATTCCATTCCTCAACCAAGCTTGAGAATCCCTACTCTTTAAGGTATTATTGTATTATCTTAGACCACTTAACCTTTCTGCACTTGGAGATGTATTTCTGATGTATTTGTGGGGAGGAAGGTGATCTCCATGTCTTACTCCTCTGCCATTTTGAAGGTCTCATAGTTTTTAGTTTTTTAAGGAGCCTCCAGACTGTTCTCCATAGTGGCTGTATCAGTTTACATTCTTATGGTGTATTGTTTTACAGTTCCCTGAGTGCTTCTCCTGTACCTTCTATCTCTCCCATCTTATCTCTTCCTGTTGGCTATGAAATTCTTTAAGCCAGGTCCTGCCACCTTCCAAATCATGCCTTGTCTAGGTTTGTGTATCATTACTTAGGTACACAAACCATCACCCAGAATGAGAGGGGAAAATCAGAGGGGCAAATGTAGATGGCTGAGGATTTATTTTAGCACTCTCTCTGTTCCCATCACTAAAGTTCTCTTTCTCTATCTCTGTATATTTGTGCCTTTGGTAGGAGTACTAAAATCTCATTTTGGCTTCAGTAACCTCATTCTAAATCCCGTAAATGCTCACTGATTGAATGAAGGGATACATGCATCGAGCAGAGCGTATTATTTCCTTTGATACCCCTTGGCGTCACTTTTCCTTGGTTTTCTATCAAGAACTTTTAGCAACAAATTCATTGTTGTGTGAAATGGCCTTTGCAGAGACTTCTCTACTTGAAAGACTGTGTACCTGACACATTTTGACCAATTACTGATGCTTCTCCTCACTGGGCTGTGCTGAAGAAGCTTCTGGGCAGAGAGCATCCTGTAATTAGGTAAATTGGAGCAGATTTGTCTGAAAGCAGCCGAATAAATGACACTCTGCTTGTATTGGTGAAATCTCCTTTAATCAAAGGGAGGCAAGGGTTTGTATTTCCTTGTCCCGTTAATCAGAAGCAGTATGGATGTGCTTAATTTGACCTTTAAGCAGACAGAGCTCAGGCTCAACTGTTTTTTTATATAACTATTTGGCAAACCCTGTCTCTCTTTTAGCTAGCAGGGATTCCTGATTTCCTAACAGCTTCAGTCTTTAAACAGTGGTGAGATTTTAGGGTGTCCAAGCTGTGAAACATTTAATGAGTACCAATAGAGTGGAAGGAACAGGGCCAGTTGGAGCTATAATTTTCCTAGAATCTTATTCCTAACTTCAGGCCAGTCATTCACAAGCGGGTTTGACCATTGTGTACACAGTGTGATTTCACAGCCATCTCAGGAGAGCCCTGATTTAGTTCTCTTTCTGTAAGGCTCCCCCACCTGCTGGCTGCTGGGGGAAATTTCACTTCAGCTTTTGTTGACTCAAATATCCCGGGGAAGGATCGTGCAAAGATATCCTCCAATTTTGCTCGGTCAGAGAACAGATTTTCGGAGGTATAGGAGAAAGAGTATGGGGCCGATATAAGAAACGTAAGCAGGGCTTACAAAGTGGTTAAAATGAGGCAGAAGTGGAATTATGGGGGCAGTTTCTACTAGAACCAGTCCTAGCAAACACAAAGTAGAATCGAGATTTTCTAGATGCCTCCATGAGACAGTGATGACCGAGGCTGTAAGTTACAGAAAGTGACACCAGGTCACGTGTATCTTTCGCACTCTCACCATTGTCCCACTCTATGTAGGTAGAATGAATATGCGTGAGACAGACAGAAATGGTCTCCTTTAACAGGATGTTCTGAGCAGCGCTAATAGCATGCTTTTTCCTCTTTTGGTTTCCAGAGTATTGAGTGCCCAGCAATATTTAGGTGATGTAATTTTTCTAGATATCTACTAATAGCAATAACTAGAGGGTTGACCTATGCTATTATGTGTGGTGCATTCTTCTCCTTTAAGTACATCATTCTTGGCGATGTTTGTATTGGAGCAACGTTTTACCCTTCCCACCATTTGGAGAAAAGAGTGTCTTTTAATAGCAATACAGGGATAACATTGACAGCACAGCGAGCAGAACGAATGAGGTAGTGACACTTCTTCTGATACTAAACATATCCTCGTAGGAGTAGTTCAGTGTTACTCGTTAATCCTTTACTATTCAGAATCAGGCAGAACTTAAGTTCAGAATACCTCTGCGATTTGTGCAGTAAAGAATAGGAAAGTCATCATATGAATTTCTCTCAAATGTCTTGATGGAGTGTCTATGGATATCAGAAGTAGTGCTTTCATGATCCCAAAAGGATCATGACAGTTTGCAACAGGGTCCTTCTTACTTCATGATACTTGGAACAATGGTTAAAATCTGCTTGTACACAAATACTTTTTTGAGTCTTGAGTAAATAACCAAATTATCCCCACAATTGTTACTCTGTTTACTAATCACAAGTAAAGAGGACTTTCCTGGCATCATCAGCTCTATTTGTCTGAACCTAGCAATATTTTATGATACATGTCTTGGATCATGGAGGAGTGTTTTGTTAATTCATTATTGAATCAGCCCTTCAAGAAGTAGCTAGAATTGATCAGGTTTTCTAGGGTCATCATTTAACTGCCTCACTGACATCAAGGAGGCTGGAAATTACTCTCAGAATGATGTGAAGGAAATGGAAGGGGAATGGAAGGTATTTCTTTTCCTGAGCTTCTCCAGGGAAAAACCAAGTTGTTTCTTTGTGAAGACAGTTTGCAGAGATGAGTGAGGTTGCCCAGCATACCAAGGCAAAAAGATACCTCCAGAATCTTAAGAAGGGGACTTCGAAGTCATTGCTTTGAATTCTTGAGGGAAGTTGGTAATAAGGGACTGACAATTTTATGAAGAATTATCGGAGTCTTTAAAAAAAATTTTTTTTATACAGCAGGTTCTTATTAGTCATCAGTTTTATACACATTGGTGTATACATGTCAATCCCAATCGCCCAGTTCAGCACACCACCATCTCCACGCCCCCTTGGTGTCCATACGTTTGTTCTCTACATCTGTGTCTCAACTTCTGCCTTGCAAACCGGTTCACCTGTACCATTTTTCTAGGTTCCACACACATGCGTTAATATACGATATTTGTTTTTCTCTTTCTGACTTACTTCACTCTGTATGACAGTCTCTAGATCCATCCACGTCTCAACAAATGACTCAATTTCATTTCTTTTTATGGCTGAGTAATATTCCATTGTATATATGTACCACATCTTCTTTATCCATTCATCTGTCGATGGCCATTTATGTCACGGCCATGACCTGGCTATTGTAAGTAGTGCTGCAATGAACATTGGGGTGTATGTGTCTTTTTGAATTATAGTTCTCTCTGTTTTTGAATTATAGTTCTCTCTGGGTATATGCCCAGTAGCGGGATTGCTGGATCATATGGTAATTCTATTTTTAGTTTTTTAAAGAACCTCCATACTGTTCTCCATAGTGGCTGTATCAATTTACATTCCCACCAACAGTGCAAGAGGGTTCCCTTTTCTCCACACCCTCTCCAGCATTTGTTGTTTGTAGATTTTCTGATGATGCCCATTCTAACTGGTGTGAGGTGATACCTCATTGTAGTTTTGATTTGCATTTCTCTAATAATTAGTGATGTTGAGCAGCTTTTCATGTGCTTCTTGGCCATCTGTATGTCTTCTTTGAGAAATGTCTATTTAGGTCTTCTGCCCATTTTTGGATTGGGTTGTTTGTTTCTTTAATATGGAGCTGCATGAGCTGTTTATATATTTTGGAGATTAATCCTTTGTCTGTGGATTCGTTTGCAAATATTTTCTCCCGTTCTGAGGGTTGTCTTTTCATCTTGTTTATGGTTTCCTTTGCTGTACAAAAGGTTTGAAGTTTCATTAGGTCCCATTTGTTTATTTTTGTTTTTATTTCCATTACTCTAGGAGGTGGATCAGAAAAGATCTTGCTGTGATTTATGTCAAAGAGTGTTCTTCGTATGTTTTCCTCTATGAGTTTTATAGTGTCGGGTCTTACATTTAGGTCTCGAATCCATTTTGAGTTTATTTTTGTGTATGGTGTTAGGGAGTGTTCTAATTTCATTCTTTTACATGTAGCTGTCCAGTTTTCCCAGCACCACTTATTGAAGAGACTGTCTTTTCTCCATTGCATAACCTTGCCTCCTTTGACATAGATTAGTTGACCATAGGTGCGTGGGTTTATCTCTGGGCTTTCTATCTTGTTCCATTGATCTATGTTTCTGTTTTTGTGCCAGTACCATGTTGTCTTGATTACTGTACTTTGTAGTAAAGTCTGAAGTCAGGGAGTCTGATTCCTCCAGCTTCGTTTTTTTCCCTCAAGACTGCATTGACTATTCGGGTTCCTTTGTGTCTCCATACAAATTTTAAGATTATTTGTTATAGTTCTGTAAAAAATGCCATTGGTAATTTGATAGGGATTGCATTGAATCTGTAGATTGCTTTGGGTAGTATAGTCATTTTCACAATATTGATTCTTCCAATCCAAGAACATGGTATATCTCTCTATCTGTTGGTTTCATCTCTAATTTCTTTCATCAGTGTCTTATAGTTTTCTGTATAAAGGTCTTTTGTCTCCCTAGGTAGGTTTATTCCTAGGTATTTTATTCTTTTGTTGCAATGGTAAATGGGAGTGTTTCCTTATTTTCTCTTTCAGATTTTTCATCATTAGTGTATAGAAATGCAATAGATTTCTGTGCATTAATTTTGTATCCTGCAACTTTACCAAACTCATTGATTAGCTCTAGTAGTTTTCTGGTGGCATCTTTAGGATTCTCTATGTATAGTGTCATGTCATCTGCAAACAGTGACAGTTTTACTTCTTCATTTCCAATTTGTATTCTTTTATTCCTTTTTCTTCTCTGATTGCCGAGGCTAGAACTTCCAAGACTATGTTGAATAATAGTGGTGAGAGTGGACATCCTTGTCTTGTTCCTGGTCTTAGAGGAAATGCTTTCAGTTTTTCACCATTGAGAATGATGTTTGCTGTGGGATTGTCATAGATGGCCTTTATTATGTTGAGTTAGGTTCCCTCTATGCCCACTTTCTGGAGAGTTTTTATCATAAATCCGTGTTGAATTTTGTCAATAGCTTTTTCTGCATCTATTGAGATGATCATATGGTTTTTATTCTTCAATTTGTTAATATGGTGTATCACATTGATTGATTTGCGTATATTGAAGAATCCTTGCATCCCTGGGATAAATCCCACTTGATCATGGTATATGATCCTTTTAATGTGTTGTTGGATTCTGTTTGCTAGTATTTTGTTGAGGATTTTTGCACCTATATTCATCAGTGATATTGGTCTGTAATTTTCTTTTTTTGTAGTATATTTGTCTGGTTTTGGTATCAGGGTGATGGTGGCCTCATAGAATGAGTTTGGGAGTGTGCCTTCCTCTGCAATTTTTTGGAAGAGTTTGAGAAGGATAGGTGTTAGCTCTTCTCTAAATGTTTGATAGAATTCACCTGTGAAGCCATCTGGTCCTGGGCTTTTGTTTGTTGTAAGATTTTTAATCATAGTTTCAATTTCATTACTTGTGATTGGTCTGTTCATATTTTCTATTTCTTCCTAGTTCAGTCTTGGAAGGTTATACCTTTCTAAGAATTTCTCCATTTCTTCCAGGTTGTCCATTTTATTGGCATAGAGTTGCTTGTAGTAGTCTCTTAGGATGCTTTGTTTTTCTGCGCCATCTGTTGTAACTTCTCCCCTTTCACTTCTAATTTTATTGATTCGAGTCCTCTCCCTCTTTTTCTTGATGAGTCTGGCTAATGATTTATCAATTTTGTTTATCTTCTCAAAGAACCAGCTTTTAGTTTTATTGATCTTTGCTATTGTTTTCTTTGTTCTATTTCATTTATTTCTGCTCTGATCTTTATGATTTCTTTCCTTCTGCTAACTTTGGGTTTTGTTTGTTCTTCTTTCTCCAGCTCCTTTAGGTGTAAGGTTAGATGTTTTATTTGAGATATTTCTTGTTTCTTGAGGTAGGCTTTTATAGCTACAAACCTCCCTCTTAGAACTGCTTTTGCTGCATCCCATAGGTTTTGGATCGTCGTGTTTTCATTGTCATTTGTCTCTAGGTATTTTTTTATTTCCTCTTTGATTTCTTCAGTGATCTCTTGGTTATTTAGTAACGTATTGTTTAGCCTCCATGTGTTTGTGTTTTTTACGTTTCTTTCCCTGTAATTGATTTCTAATCTCATAGCATTGTGGTCAGAAAAGATGCTTGATATGATTTCAAATTTCTTAAAATTACTGAGGCTTGATTTGTGACCCAAGATGTGATCTATCCTGCAGATTGTTCCATGTGCACCTGAGAAGAAAGTCTAATCTGCTGTTTTTGGATGGAATGTCCTATAAATATCAATTAAATCTATCTGGTCCATTGTATCATTTAAAGCTTCTGTTTCCTTATTTATTTTCATTTTGGATGATCTGTCCATTGGTGTAAGGGGTTAAAGTCCCCCACTATTATTGTGTTACTGTCAATTTCCTTTTTTATAGCTCTTAGCAGTTGCCTTATGTATTGAAGTGCTCCTATGTTGGGTGCATATATATTTATAATTGTTATATCTTCTTGTTGGATTGATCCCTTGATCATTATGTAGTGTCCTTCCTTGTCTCTTGTAACATTCTTTATTTTAAAGTCTATTTTATCTGATATGAGTATAGCTACTCCAGCTTTCTTTTGATTTCCATTTGCATGGAATATCTTTTTCCATCCCCTCACTTTCAGTCGTATGTGTCCGTAAGTCTGAAGTGGGTCTCTTGTAGACAGCATATATATGGGTCTTGTTTTTGTATCCATTCAAGCAGCCTGTGTCTTTTGGTTGGAGCATTTAATCCATTCACGTTTAAGGTAATTATCGATATGTATGTTCCTATGACCATTTTCTTAATTGTTTTGGGTTTGTTGTTGTAGGTCTTTTACTTCTCCTGTGTTTCCCACTTAGGGAAGTTCCTTTAGCATTTGGTTTAGAGCTGGTTTGGTGGTGCTGAATTCTCTTAGCTTTTGCTTGTCTGTAAAGCTTTTGATTTCTCCATCGAATCTGAATGAAATCTTTGTCGGGTAGGGTAATCTTGGTTGTAGGTTCTTTTCTTTTATCATATTAAATACATTGTGCCACTCCCTTCTGGCTTGTAGAGTTTCTGCTGACAAATCAGCTGTTAACCTTATGGGAGTTCCCTTGTGTCTTATTTGTCATTTTTCCCTTGCTGCTTTCAATAATTTTTCTTTGTCTTTAATTTTTGCCAATTTGATTACTATGTGTCTCGGCGTGTTTCTCCTTGGGTTTATCCTGTATGGGACTCGCTGCGCTTCCTGGACTTGCGTCTCTATTTCCTTTCCCATGTTAGGGAAGTTTTCGACTCTAATGTCTTCAAATATTTTCTCGGGTCCTTTCTCTCTCTCTTCTCCTTCTGGGACCCTTATAATGCGAATGTTGTTGCGTTTAATGTTGTCCCAGAGGTCTCTTAGGCTGTCTTCATGTCTTTTCATTCTTTTTTCTTTAGTCTGTTCCGCAGCAGTGAATTCCACCATTCTGTCTTCCAGGTCACTTATCCGTTCTTCTGCCTCAGTTATTCTGCTGTTGTTTCCTTCTAGTGTAGTTTTCATTTCAGTTGTTGTATTGTTCATCTCTTTTTGTTTGTTCTTTAATTCTTCTAGGTCTTTGTTAAACATTTCTTACATCTTCTCGATCTTTGCCTCCATTGTTTTTCCGAGGTCCTGGATCATCTTCACTATCATTATTCTGAAATCTTTTTCTGGAATGTTGTCTATCTCCACTTCATTTAGTTATTTTTCTGGGGTTTTATCTTGTTCCTTCATCTGGTACATAGCCCTCTGTCTTTTCATCTTGTTTATCTTTCTGTGAATGTGGTTTTTGTTCCACAGGCTGCAGGATTGCAGTTCTTCTTGCTTCTGCCCTCTGCCCTCTGGTGGATGAGGCTATCTAAGAGGCTTGTGCAAGTTTCCTGATGGGAGGGACTGGTGGTGGGTGGAGCTGGCTGTTGCTCTGGTGGGCAGAGCTCAGTAAAACTTTAATCCACTTGACTGCTGATGGGTCGGGCTGGGTTCCCTCCCTCTTGGTTGTTTGGCCTGAGCCAACCAAACACTGGAGCCTACCTGGGCTCTTTGGTAGGACTAATGACAGACTCTGGAAGGGCTCATGCTAAGGATTACTTCCCAGAACTTCTCCTGCCAGTGTCCTTGTCCCCACAGTGAGCCACAGCCACCGCCCACCTCTGCAGGAGACCCTCCAACACTAGCAGGTAGGTCTGGTTCAGTCTCCCCTGGGGTCACTGCTCCTTCCCCTGGGTCCCGATGCACACACTACTTTGTGTGTGCCCTCCAAGAGTGGAGTCTCTGTTTCTCCCAGTCCTGTCGACGTCCTGCAGTCAATTCCCACTAGACTTCAAGTCTGATTCTCTAGGGATTCCTCCTTCCATTGCCGGATCTCCAGGTTGGGAAGCCTGACGTGGGGCTCAGAACCTTCACTCCAGTAGGTGGACTTCTGTGGTATAAGTGTTCTCCAGTCTGGGAGTCACCCATCCAGCAGTTAAGGGATTTGATTTTACTGTGATTGCACCCCTCCTACCATCTCATTGTGGCTTCTCCTTTGTCTTTGGATGTGGGGTATCTTTTTTGGTGAGTTCCAGTGTCTTCCTGTCGATGATTGTCCAGCAGCTAGTTTTGATTCTGGTGTTCTCGCAAGAGGGAGTGAGAGCATGTCCTCCTACTCCGCCATCTTGGTTCCTCTCCTGGAGTCTTTTGCCACTTGGCAAATCTAGTTATTATTTTATCCTATTGATGTGATTATCCTTTTCATAGTTTAATATTTGTGTCCTGGGGAGACAATGCTGTATGCAAATCAGTGCTTCTTTAACTGCACTTCTTAAGATAAGTTTTTCTTTTCTTCCTTTTGTAAGTTTACCACATAGTTCAGTGTGTAGAACACAGTTATTGCTTAGTAAATGGTGGTCAAAGGAATTTATGTTAGAAAGAAATTATGATTTAATTGTGAAGCAAGTCAAAGTATGCAAAATATCAAATTAACAGTTCAAATTATACAGGCTAATGCCCAGTGAGATTCATAGAATGAGAAGGTTAGAGGTTCCGAAGGGGAAAAGGTCTGAGAGACTTAAAGAGGAATTCGTGGAGGGAACATACCTTGAGCTGAGCCTTGAATATAGTTAGAATTTAAAGTACTAGTGGGTGGAACAGACTCCTTCTGTATCCCCTTTGCTACTTTTGTAGTGCTCCCTTTTCTCAGGGTGCAGGATTGACCAGAATGAAAATCCAACAGGAAATTTGATGGTTTGGGAGGAAGCAAGGGTATTAAGGCTGGTGAGCAGAAACACTGAGGTCAGTAAATTCAAGGAAACATATATACAAGTCACTGGTACGTTTTTGGAGAGACTGACAAGTTGGAGAAATTAGCATTCTTTTGACTTTTAGACAGGGGAGCCGAGAACACAGTTATATTCGAGCTGTTAGGATTTTAATAGAGGTTGACTTGTGTATATTCCCATCCAGGTTGCCCTGGTAATAGGGTTCCCAACCTTATGATGATGATAACCTAATGGGAAAAAAACCCCTACATGTTCATTAAATATATTGTAATTAGAGACAAAGCAACATGTGGTCTAAATAGCTCCACCTTTGGAAATGGTCTAAGGAAGAGTTTAGGGGGTGGTTCATGAGCTGAATAATTTGTATAGGGACAAAAGGATTAACTTAAGCCTGCTTACCTGAGTTCACTTTTGAGCTATTGCAGACCTGCTTTGTGTTCGCTGGTTTAATCATAAACAATTAAATCGTAAGTAATATAGTGGCGTGCCCACCAGCATTGCTCTTTGTAAGGAACTTTAGACAGGTGAAAGCTAATTTTCTGACGACCAGAATAAATTGGTTTGGAATCAGTGCCCAGGGATGGGGATAAAGGAGTCTCTGAAGATTTGGGCCATGGACAGATAAACAGAATGCTGGAGAACTGCAATAAATCATCGCTGAGAGTTGTCTTCCACACCCACTCTGAAAGCAAAAGCAAAATATCTACAGTGATCTCCTTCGAAATGGGAGCTAGATATTTCCACAAAGAATATAGAAAAAAGGAAGGGCTTCTGCTGCTTTTTTCTATTCCCCAAAGGAAAAATGATTGTGAGGATATGGAGACTGTGAAACTTGAGAGCTTGATCTCCCTGTCAGTAAGTCATGGTCACCCTGTACCTACCTGCTTAGTCATCTACTTCAACACGATTAACTGCGTTCTGTGGGGAGAGTGAAAACCACCTGTTCTGGAAGGTATTTTCCTACCTGAAGATCATAATCTCTGACAAATAATTTTGGCCAGCCATGTTTTTGAGCCACCACCCCCATCCTTGATTAGAGTAGTGAGGGAAGTAGGAGAGGATTAATAGGATAGACTGACAGGAAAATCTCTTGGCATATTGCAAGGTCCTCTGCCCTCAGGAGAAAATGGGAAGAATCTCTGAGATATGGAGATTAAAGTATAATGATACAACTCTATAACTACCAGGGATTTTAGACAAATAATCATGGTACTTGGGTTGATTTTGAAGTCAGCTATCATATCATAAGAAAATGCTTTAAAGGTAATACACTGGGCTGGTTACAAGTCTAGGGTTTTGACAATGAATGCACAGGTTTCAAAGTAAATATAGTACATCTCTTTTCTTGTAGGGTGGGGAACCAAAGTGAAGTTTCTAAAGCAGTTTGGGCCCCACCATTCTGGTCCCTACGCCGCCAGCATCTTACCTGCACTAAGCCTGCTGTTCAGGTTGTTCCCCTCCCCCTTCCAGGTGCCTGGAGTGTTGGGCATGCCCAGAGATAGGTAGTGAGAGTAAACAAGGCATCAACAACCATCTTCTCCTCTCATTTAGACAAATACATTCCCAGGAAAGGACCTGACGTCACGCTTTATGCCTCTATGTGATCTGAAGCCCCATTAATTGCCAAACACTCTACTAAAAAATTACCTCATTTAATCTCTGTCAGTCCTTGAAAGACTTATCTGTACTTACTGTCTTCACTTAACTCCTCATCCATTTACTACAACCTGGTGTCAACCTGGACCAGTGCATTGAAGTTGTTGCCTTTATATCTCCATGCCCTTCTCATTTCTAAATTCCAAGGATACATTTTACTCTTTCTCTCACTTGACAGCCATTACATCCTTATCAATCTTCATTCTCCCCTGACTTTGTACTAATCAGTTCTTCTTGTTAGTTTTTTACTATTATTTCTCGGTTTTTTCTTTTTTCTTCTGTTGGCTTCTGTCCCACTACTCATTCTTTAACTATTGTTATTCTTCAGGATTCCATCATCAACCAACGAGTATATTCTCACCGACTTTTCTCCTTGAGTAATTTCAACATTCTTGTGGTTTTATTTTACACTACACCTTAAAATCATTATCTCCAGCACAGGTATCTCCTACCAGCTTGAGAATTATACATCCAGTAGCTCACTAGATAGCTCCAGCTGCCTGATATGTGAGCACCTTGGCTTAACATGACCCCATTTATTATGTTAAGTTGAAGTAACCTTATTTCCTCCAAAATTTTGGTTTTTTGTTTAAAGATTTTCTTTGGTAGCACCAATATCCAATGAGTTATCCTAGCTGTAAACCTTTGAGTCATTTATAAACAGTGTGTTCCATATGACTCTTGCTAGTGAGTACAAATATATAGTAAGATGCATAGTAATTCTCCAAGTATAAACTTTCCCCATTTTCTTAAGCAAGAAAGTCATTTATCCTAGTTCTCTGCTTTTGCAATGATTCCCTTTCAATTACTAAGGGGTGCGTGTTGTGATCAGTCCTTACTTGACAGCTCTGCAGACCCCATGGTCTCTTGTCTCTCACTTTAGCCCTCTTTTGCTCCCTGGATTCCTCACACCCTGCTTCTCATCCCTAAACCTTTTCTACTTCTCTTCTGTACCATTGGCCTCCTTCAGATCTCTAATCTCCATGGACCACTCCCTGAATCGCTACTAACCCCCCACCTCACCCTAACAACTCACACCCTGTGTTCTTCTCCTTTTCTGGCCAGGATGGCCACCTCATTGAGAGAGGTATTCCTAATGGTTGTTGGAGTTGTCTGGTGGTGGGAAGAGAGGGAGTCTGGCTGGTGAGATGGTCAGGCAGAGACTCACTCTTTACCTGGAGTCAGTCTCTGAGTCAAGGTACCCAGTATACTCAGTCTGGCATATTTAGATAAATTTCTTACTATCTCATGGTAATATTCTCTCAGAGACTTCATTCTCTGTCTCTAAAATGGACTCTTAGATGACACACCCAGATCATAACAAAATCCATAAGGTCTGGTAATATGGCTGAGGTCAAGTGTTTTCTCACAGAGCTCTTGAGCGCCTTGGGCATCCATAATCCCACCTCAGTTCATGATAGAAAAGAAGGTCCCCACCTTTGGAGACAGAAGCCAATGGAATGTCAACCTGCCTCAATCACCCAGAACCCAACACTCTCATCTCTGTCCCAGCAAAATATGGGTTTCATGGTTCTGAAATTGGAATAGCTCTGAACGGAGAGGTTTTCATCATCCACTTGGTAATGAAACTTGACCTTGTCTCAGTTCATTTGCGTTAAAACCTGACTGAACTGAAATGAAGTTACTTCAATTTTTTATTTGTCTCACTTGTTATGAATATTCATATACTTCATTGAAAAAATATTAACATGTTGGAGCATGGCACTGGTGTACACCTTCCTGCTTTTGTTCTGGAAAACATGATATAGATACCATGTTATTTTTATTAAATTGGAACTTTCCATATCCTTTAGCACTTCTGGACACATGGGTTTCAGATGAAGGATTATGCCTATGTACTTTAATAACTCCTTCTGATTTCTGGCTTTTGGCACCTTCCACATTAACCAGCTATCAGATCCTGACAATTTTATCATTATTTCTAGAATCTATCTCTTTGCCTCTATTCCTGCTCTCACTAATCTAGCCAGAGATCAGGACTCCTGGTGGCTGTAGGATCAGTCTCTCCTCTGTTGTCCAGAGTAATCCAGCCCTGCTCCAAGCTTTGTGTCCACCCCAGCAAAATAAAAGCCCTATACTTGTCTGAACATACATTCTTTATATAAGGTATGACCCCTTGGGAGTTGGACAGTTTTCTTGCCCACTCCAGTCGTCTTATCAAAGAATTCCTTCTAAATGCATATACTTCTATGCCCAAAAGTAGATTGGAAAATATACGATGCTCAATCATAGTTACATGTCCACTGTTGTTTTAGTGCCTGTAATAGAGTGTGTCTGATTGACTCCCTTTTTTTTTTTTTTGCATTGGTCCTAATTTAGCTTTTCACTGTCTCATTCCAGAGCTATTGGAAGTTTCCTAACTGGCCTCTCTGCTCATATTTTACCCTCCTCTCAAAGCCACTCGACATAACACGAATTTGATCACACCACAGCTGGACTTCAAGCTCTTAAGTATGTCCTCTTCTAGTAGGTTGATGTCTAAACTTTTTTAACAGGTTAAAGGATGCCTTTGTTGCTCTGGCCTCTGCCTCTCTCTCTTGTCTCATTACTTTCCTTGAGTTTTATTCTCCAGGATTTAAAACTGCTGGCATTATTCTCTATGCTGTATCTGCTCTCTTGTACTAGCTTTTATTTCTTCCTGAACTTATGAATTCTCTCCACCCCCAATCTTGTACTACCAATTGCCTGGCTAAATCTCCCCATGGTTGAAGACTCAAGTAGGTATCACTTCCTTTAGAAACTCTTTCCATTCTTCCCAGAATTATTTAGATAACCCCCGCCTTTTCTTGGTGTGATATTATGTGACCCTGTGCATAGAGTTGGCATTAAACTGTTATTACAGTTCTCTGTTTAAATATGTATTTATGTAATCATGTGAGACTGTACTTAAAGTAAACCTCATATCCACAGTTCGATTAATACCCAGCATATAATAGCTCAACACATAGTAAACACTTACAAACATGAATATAGCATCAAGCCACTTATTTATGAAGGTGAAAGCTGTAGCTCAGACAGGTTATGTAACTTTTTATAATGGCTATTTTGTGTCGCTCTCTCCCCTGTATGTCAGAAGATGAAAAAGCCTAGAAACTACATTTCCTAGATCCAGTTGCTAGAAGGTTTGGTTTAGGTTCTTTCAACAGGAGGCTCTCCCTTGGGATTGGAAACAGAAGGAAGGTACAAGCTATTCTTCTGGCTTTGGCAGCAGCAATGGCAGTACACTTGGGTGACGGCATGAGAAATGTGGGCACCTACAGCAGGGGTGAGGGTGAGGGAGCATATGATGGGAGCCTGGCTTGGGGGCTCCCGCAGCAGCTGAGGCAGTGCAGGGGAGAGGGGGGTGGAGCAATGGTGTCAGGCTTCCTACAGCTCCTGAGCACTGGATAACACCACTTTTCCTTCTCCCCTCTTTTCTACTACCCTAGTCCTTTCAATGTTTTTTAAATGTACTTTCTTCCTGCTTGAAATTCTTAGAATGTTTTGGCTTCTCTGATTAAACTCTGATGATAGTTTTGCTTAAAGTCACACAGTAATTAAGCAGCAATCTGTGCTGGAACCTAAGTCAGCCTGATTGCAGGGTTCATGTTCACAGCCTTTGAGCACACTGCCTTCCTCTAATTGCAGAAGAGAAAACTCTTCCTTTGTGTTCTTTGTAAGGGACTTAGATTTCAGCGAAGTGGTAGAAACATTACCTTGTAGAAGGAAGGACCCTTGTCACAGATGGCAGCTTAATCTGTATACTCATAAGGGCAGTTCTACACAGAGAATTTCCGTGTATTTTGGGGGGAAGAAAAGTCTACATGCTCTTTCAGGGAATCATTACTGAGCTGCTCTCTTTGGTGAATGACCAGGTTCAGGCTTTCTCCGCCCAGCAAGTAAATAATGGGAAAACAAATCAGGGAAATGAGCAACTTGGACAACTGGTGACAAGAGAGGATCTCAAATGCACGTGTAATGAGCCTCTCACATGTCAACTTGTGGCACAGTATTCACAGAGGCAAAGCCGAAGTCAAGGTCAAAGAAAACCTAGGCTGGGCAACTGAAGAAATCTCCTTTAATTTTCAGAGCAGAGCTTTCCCCACTCACCTCCAGGCAGAGCCAGAAGGGAAGTCATGAGGGAATACTAGTAAAGAGTTAGTAGATGGTTCAGTAAGTGCACCTGGGATGTTTCCTTTAGGTGGGAGACGTGTAACTGTGGAGGGGAAGATGGCGACTTGGATTTGTTATCAAACTTCTAGTTTCAACATCCAAAACACCTAGCTTACAGGATTATGTTGAAGAACAAGATGCTCAGTCCGTGTCGGCACGTAGTAGATGCTTCACTAGTGTTTATCTGCCTAGAGTCAGTCACAGTATTTATTGAGTGGTTTTCTAATTGCCAAGGAGAGTTGTAAATGCTGTGAGCAAGAAAGAGTGCCTGCCCTTCAGGAGCTGACATCTGGAATCCACTACTCTCATGTTTTTGGAATGGGGACTGTCCGTACCTGTTTTCTCCAACCCTCTCAAGACCCCGAGTTGTCTTATATCTCTTGGCAAATCAAATGTCAATGGAATGGAGGATAATCAGATTAATGGTTACGGTACCTAATAGAAAGGGCCTTGAAAACACCTGAGCAAGAAGACATTATCAAGGGGTCGTTTGTGGCCTCTTCTAAAATTTGTAGGAATCAAGCTGGGTGAATTGCTAAATCTGAGGATATGAGAAAAAAACTTAAAAATTCTCAGTTATTTTGTTGTGTATGCCTTTTTATCATGGACCCTGTATCTGAGAGCATCTTATGAAATCAAGGGTTGACGTGCTCTTGTGATATTCAAGAGATCTCCTAGTGCACTGCTGTCGGATCCGAGTTGCCCGACTCTGTGATACATTTATGCAGGGACTACAGTTGCCGTGTCTGGGTTGAACATGTTTTGTTTTGTTTCAAAGGGAAGGGGAGAAATCTTTAATTCTTCTAAGCAGGATTTTTTGGTTTTCATACTTTGGCAGAGTGAACAGTTATGTGCTAATGAACTGCCAAACTGGATTACACTTAACTCCAAATTGTTTCTTCTCATTATTATCAAGCAGCATTTACTAATTTTTCCTTTCACATTTCCAGGCCAAAATATATCACACATCCAATTTAACCTAGTGGGGGGCTGGGTTAGCATCCACTATAATGGAGACTTCGACCAGCTCCTCATGTAAACTCGGACTTGCACAAATTCTGTAACTTTGAAGCTGGTTAGATAGAAATTTTACAGATTTCCACATGTTACAGAAATGGAATGTTTCTATAGAGTTAGGGGTCTAGCCCATTCCTTTGCTTGATATCTAAACTGGTTACACATTTTAAAAGATTTAGATAGAGCTACCCTTTAGGTAGGGATAAGAAAATGGAATACTTGGAACTTCCCTGGTGGCGCAGTGGTTAAGAATCCGCCTGCCAATGCAGGGGACACAGGTTCGAGCCCTGGTCCAGGAAGATCCCACATGCTGCGGAGCAACTAAGCCCATGCGCCACAACTACTGAGCCTGTGCTCTAGAGCCTGTGAGCCACAGCTACTGAAGCCCGCGCTCCTAGAGCCTGTGCTCCGCAACAAGAGAAACCACTGCAATGAGAAGCCCGCCAACAGCAACCAAGAGTAGCCCCCGCTCACCGCAACTAGAGAAAGCCCGTGCGCAGCAATGAAGACCCAATGCAGCTAAAAATAAATAAATTTATAAAAAAAAGAAAATGGAATACTTTTGTTTTCCATTAAACACTGGCTTTCAGTAAGTATATATGAAACCCACAAATCTCTGTTCCTGTGGATATCAGAACTAAGCATTAGGCTCGCCAGCATTGTACATCTCAGTGTGTTTCAAACTGTTGGTGGTGAAGATCATATTCCCAAAATCTCAGACTGACAATTTTGTAAGGTTATCTACAAAAATAAATAAACCTGAAATAAAAGAACACAGAGACATACAAAACACGAGCCCGTTGAAAAAGATTAAATTCAACAGATGTAGAATGACTCTGTCAAACTGTATAAAAGTTTCTAAAGAGGTACCCTTAATCTCTGTACTTGTCATGGACCAGTGACAGTTTGCAGGCTAGTGTCATCCTGTGAATCACACTGGGCATAACCCTATGCAACCAGTTCTATCCCTAAGCTTTTACGTGGTTGTTCAGACCAGATCAACAATTGAATCTCTGTAATCCCGTTCCTTCTTGGTTTATGCTAACCTCATAACTCCCCCATCCCCCAAATCCTGTAGAGCAATGCTGTCCAATAGAACTATAATATGAGTCACCTATGTAACTTTAAATTCACTAGAAACCACATTAAAAAAATAGGAAGAGCTAAAATTAATTTTAATAATATATTATATTGGACCTGATATGTCCAAAATAACATTTCAATGTGTGATTAACATAAAATATTGTTAATGAGATGTTTTACATTCTTTTTCTCGCAGTAAGTCTTTGAAATCTGGTGTGCAGTTTTCACTTCCAGCACGTTTTAGTTTGGACTAACCACATCTCAAATGCTCAATAGCCATGTGTGACTAGTGGCTACCGTATTGGACAGGTCAACTATTGAACTTCCTCTGAGCTATCCCAGAGCAAGTAAGACACATCTACAACATTGTGTCTTAGAAGGAAACTATCTCCATATAAAGGAAATTTCAAACTCTTTTTGGGAACAGCAAAGGGTGCTGGATATGTTTAGGGAGACATCCATGGCAGAGGAACTGCATTCCTTTACTTATCTATCTACGGTAAAGTCACCGTGAAGTAGCTTCAGCTCAGCATTTCTGGAATCTCAGTTTCAAATATGCTGATTTTGTGTCCAGGATTTTTCAGTGCTGTTACATTCAGCCTCTCTGGGTTGTGTACTCTTCATATTCCCAAGTAAAGATAACAGTTTGATTCTTCCATATCTCACAGTTATTTGATAACCATAACAGAGATTTGGAACATTATCAGTATATTTCAAAAGTATTCTTGTTGGTTAGGTCTTAACTTTGGTCTTCTACCTCCTTCAGTTTTGTTCTGTAGAGATGATGTCCTCAAAATCTGCCACTTCCATACTGATTGTTGTTGTTGTTGTTTTGAGATAATGATGGCCACACTGTTTGATCTGGGAGTGAATTACATGGGAGAACATCTCTGCTGCCTGACGGAACTGCATTCACGTGCACTTAATCTCCTTAATGACATTCACAGCGACAGTTTCAGCCTGGTCCCCTCATCATCTCTACAGGCTCATCAATCCTCTTGACTCCGTTTCAAGTTATGTCCATGGGGGAAGGGAAATACTTCCAGTCACATTCATAATGTCTTGAATGGTCAAATACTTATAGTTAACCTCTTGATAGCTTTTCCTTTACAGTAAGACACAAACACCCACTAAATGAATTCTGTATTATTCCAGTTTAGTTACAGTCTAGAGAAAAGAAGACAGATCCGCTACACTTGATCAGAGAGAGGGATAACAGCTTAGTTAGATGTCCCACCTTTATTTCATGGGCTTTGAGAGTACTGAGTACTACAGCTGGATTTTCTTTGTTCTCCCTCTCCAAGCTCAGTCTATCATGAATATTTTTCTGGATCATATTGTCATAAGGATGGGGTCTTTAGAAGAAGATAAAATTTTGCCAAGCCTAAATCTAGGGCTATTTAATATTAGGATTTCCATTTTATAAGAATGAAGTTAAAGTGAGAGGTTCAGCCCAAGACAGTTGAGAGCATGAAGCACTCAGGGCAAAATCAAGTCTCAGTCTGTTAAGGAAGGACAAAGGTTGACCACGAGAGATCAAGTACACTGACTAAGTGTAAAGGCCAGAGGAGGATAGGGCTTGGAGTGGGGTGTAAGGAAGGTAAAAGGGTTCCTTAAGTGATTGCCACAGACACTTGAGGGTGTTGCGTTTCACCTTAATGAAGGATGGTGTCTGGTACGAGGGCAGGGCTGCTGACTTGAGGAGCCAAGAACCGGAAGCAGGGCTGGTATCATTCTTTTATGCCTTCCTTGTAGGCAAAGTGGAGTTAAGTCCCTTGGGATTGTCTGGTGGTGGGCTCTGGTTTGTTGTGCAGTGTTACTGAGGTTGGAGAGAAGATCCCAGGGTTACTTGCCCATCTAGCACCAACCACTGCATCAGAGATTGATACTGACATGATGCCCTTTGAAACATGGTACTTCCAACTCCCCATTTCTGGGGAAATATATAGGAGAATAACATGTAGCAGGAAGTATAAGAAGGTTCTCTATCTCTATGATCTAGGATACTCAGAGAAGGAAGTTTGTGGGGTTTTTTAAGAGTTTCATTTTATTAGATAGGCAAAAGGGGGTATTGATATCATAAGTAACTATTAGTCACTCTTCTTGGTGTATGCCAGGAATATTGCCAGATCTGGGAGAAGTAATAAAAACATGTGCATATTATCTGGAGGAGCTACTATTATAAAATACCCATGGGACATAGTGGGGACATAAGGATGACAGTCATTTTTTTGCTTGTGGTAGAAAGTGACACTGGAGCAGTGTGGGCACAGTGGCATGTGTGAACCTGCATGCTCTGTTGGGAAATACTGAATAGTTTATTATGGCTGGAGTGTAGAATGGAGACATGGAGAATGGTGATATACTACTTCCAAATCATCTTAAATCCACCTTCTGTTTATCTCCAATGCCACCACTTAAATGAAGATGTTCTTTAGTATCACATGTACTATTCCAGTAGCTGGTGTTCAGGTATCCACATTCTTTCCCTAGCAATTCTCCACACAGAAACCAGGATAATTTTTAAAATACATTTCCTAACCCCACATCCCATTAAAAGATTTCTTGAAAAGCCTATACTCAATTTATACCACTTTTCTATTGAAGAGCACACTGTTCTTCTCTCTGTCCCTCAAATACTTCAGATACCTTCCTGCCTCAGGACATTTGCATATCTTGTTCCTTTTCTCTGAACCTCTTTCTTTGTTTAGCAGAAGACAACCTTAATAGAGTGCCAAATGAAGCAGAAAATGAGGGAAGATATTTGTTTATATATAACAGACAAAACCCTCATATCAAAAATATATAAAGAACTCTTCCAAATTATCCCAAAGAAGAAGTGGGCAAATAATTTGAACAGCCAGTTTACAAAAAACAATAATTAAATGGCTGATAAAACTATGGAATATCTTAAGATATCATACAGCACCCACTCCACTGTTAAAGAAAAAAAGTCTGGCAATGCCAAGTTTGAAGAGGCCGTGGACTCAGAGCCACATTGCTAATGGGAGTGTAAATTTCTGCAACCATTTCGTGAAAAGTTTTAGCATTTTCTCCTAAAGTTGTGCGTCCATAAACATTATGACCCAGCAGTTCCACTTTTAGTTATATCCCTAAGAGACAATCTTGCATATGTACAAGAGGAGACATTTTATTTATTTATTTATAACATGTTTATTGGAGTATGATTGCTTTACAGTAGTGTGTTAGTTTCTGCTTTATAAGTGAATCAGCTATACATATACATATATCCCCATGTCCCCTCCCTCTTGCGTCTTCCTCCCACCCTCCCTATCCCGCCCCTCTAGGTGGTCACAAAACACCGAGCTGATCTTCCTGTGCTATGCGGCTGCTTCCCACTAGCTATGTATTTTACATTTGGTAGTGTATATATGTCCATGCCACTCTGTCACTTCATCCCAGCTTACCCTTCCGCCTCCCCATGTCCTCAAGTCTATTCTCTACATCTGCGTCTTTATTCCTGTCCTGCCCCTAGGTTCTTCAGAACCACTTTTTTTAAGATTCCATATATATGCGTTAGCAGATGGTATTTGTTTTTCTCTTTCTGACTTACTTCACTCTGTATGACAGTCTCTAGGTCCATCCACCTCACTACAAATAACTCAGTTTCGTTTCATTTTATGGTTGAGTAATATTTCATTGTACATATGTGCCACATCTTCTTTATCCATTCATCTGTCGCTGGACACTTAGGTTGCTTCCATGTCCTGGCTATTGTAGATAGAGCTGCGATGAACATTGTGGTACATGACTCTTTTTGAATTGTGGTTTTCTCAGGGTATATGCCCAGTAGTGGGATTGCTGGGTCGTATGGTAGTTCAATTTTTAGTTTTTTAAGGAACCTCTATACTCTTCTCCATAGTGGCTGTATCAATTTACATTCCCACCAACAGTGCAAGAGGGTTCTGTTTTCTCCACACCCTCTCCAGCATTTATTGTTTGTAGATTTTTGATGATGGCCATTCTGCCTGGTGTGAGGTGATACCTCATTGTAGTTTTGATTTGCATTTCCAAGAGGAGACATTTTCAAGCATTTTATAGCAGCCTTGTTTACAGTACCAAAAGTTGGAACTAAATCAAATGCCACCCATCAGAATATAGATGAATATATTGTGGATATGCCCACAGTGGAATAGTGTATTAATGAACTTCAGTGATAGGAAACAAGATATATTTATGTTAACAATACAACATTTGTTGACTCTTAGCTGTATAACTTAGTTTAAAAAGGAACTCCTGATATGCATGACACCTTTGTAAAGTTTAAAATAGCTAAAAGTACACACACATACACACACATACTTTTTAAATACAAAAGGAAATGCAATAAATATCTACAATAAATAACCTAAAAAGGAAATTTTAGGCAAGGGAGCGATGAACCCAGAATTCAGAAAAATGATTACTTCTGGGGGTGGTGAGGAACCAGGAGGGTGTAATGTTGGGGGAAACATATAGTAAATTGTTATTCATTGTGAATATTATAACTTTGATTTTGGGCTGTGATGATTTTTACATTATTAAAAATAACTAAATTACAAACTAATTAAAACTCATCCCTACAAGGGAATGAAGGAAAATTTATGTTTAATCCAATTCTGTGCACCTGAATTCCAAAAGATAATAAAGTACAACAAGAAATGTACTACAAGAAAACACAGTGATTTTTCCATAATCTTGGAATAAGCAAAAAAGATAGAAATAATATAGGAAAAGGTTAATAAACTTAACTAGATAAAATTAAAAATTTTTGTTCAGCGAAATAATACTATTTACAGTATCAAAAACCCAACACAAACTAAAGGAAAAGTTTACAACATATTTGACAGAGAAAAGACAAATTTTCTTAATATTAAAAAAGTCCTTGACAGTCAATGAAAAAGGACAATGACTCAGTGTATAAATGTATAAATACATGAGAAGGCAGTTCAGAAAATATTCATGGCTTATAAACATCTACAAAGATGCTCATTTCATTGGACATCAGGGAAATACAAAACACCATATTTTTAGGTTATCCAACTGACCGAGATTAAAAAGTATGAGACTAAAGGGTGGAACGTAAATCTTCCACTTTTGGAAGGTAGTTTGGCATCAGAAATCAAGATTTTAAATGTATATACTCTTAGATCAAGAAATTCACACAAATCTGTATACTCACACATGCAAGAAATGATGAATTTTAAAGGATAATTATAGTAAAAGAAGGAAAGCATCCAAAATGCAGCAGTTAAAAACCGAGTCATATCTTCATTTGCTGATACTGAAATCTTTGTAGTAATTGAGAAAAGTAGGATACAGAACAAGGTGTTGAATTTGTTCATATACATATATATATATATATATATATATATATATATAAAATCAGAGAAAATATCTAGAACTGCACTGTGTACTACAGTAGCCAATGACCACTGATGATTAAATCTTTGAAATGTGGCTAGTCTGAACTGAGATATGCTGTAATGTAAAATACACACTGGATTTAGGAGATTTAGAATAAATCATGCAAAATACCTCATTAATATGCTATTCTGTTGATTACATGTTGAAATGATGGCGTTTTGGATATATTGGGTTAAATAGAATATGTTATTGAAATTAATTTCACCTGTTTCTTTCAATTTTTTAATGCTGCTACTAAAACGTTTAAAATTGCGTATGTGGCCTGCATGATATTTCAGTGCAGACAGTAGTGATCTAACAAATACACAAGAAACTTAAAAGCAGTTACATGTGAGGAGTGGAATTGGAGATTTAGGATGCAATGAAGACTCACATTTCATTGTTTATACTTTTATACCTTGTGATATTTTAACTCTGTAAATGAACTATTTTTGTAATAAACAGATGTATAAAACATATCTGTTAAATAATTGAGCAAAAGAATTAGCTACCTTGGTCCTGGATTGGTTTCTATGGGTTAAGTAGTCCCTTCTGCTAGCCCTTGGACACAAAGTACCTGTGGCTTTTTAACTGTCCGTCCCATAGTAGCTTGGCATCTTCAGTAGGGTTTGCAATAGTGGTCATTAGGTTTGGCCTGAGAGACATCTGCTGCTCCTTGCTCTCCCCAAACTATTCTTCCATTTCAATTTATCCTGTCCAGACTGACCAGAGAGAAATGAGGAAGACAGAGGGACAGGAAAGGACAGTAAAAAAGAAAATCAGTACATAGACTATTTTTGACACTTCTGAGAAGGTTAATAATCTAAGAGATGTCTTTACAGTCTCAAATACAAAAGGGTTGAACACACTTCCACATCCATCCCCAAGACCCCTAAAATCTGGCTGTAAGATTGTCTCCCTGAGTGTGTGTTTATCTGAGAAAGGACCAAGAAATCACAGAAATATAAAAGAAATCCATCATCTCCCCAGGTCCCTCATGGCCCACATAATAGGTGTTTCTGAGATTTGAAAAATGCCACGTATCTGCCATTTAAAAGTCACATCTGAATATACTTGCTACCTTGTAAGTAATCTTTTATTTTTAATTGTAATATTATTTATGAGTTTTTGCTCACTAGGAATTCTGTGTCGCTTTCAAAGAGATGGTATGAAACACGATACATCAGGAGAAAGACATGTGCTGATGAATTATGGTCCTGAATGTCATCGTTCCGGTGATGTATGTTAGAATAGGGATGGAGGAGTGAAGGTGAGGGATGAGTCTGTGTGCTGTGCATTCTTGAATGATCCCCAAGAAAACTGTGATACAATTATTATCCATGTTTAGCATCATATAATCCCAAAGTATTTGCCTGCAGAGGGAACCATTTTGCTAGGTAACTAGGCATATACACCACCAACACCCTGGGCCACATCCATTTTTAAAGGACTAAAATCAAACAAAGCATAAGAAAAAAAGTAAATCGATTGCATCTGAGTAAAAATAATCCAAATTCCATCCTTATAATTCAAGTAATTTCTAACTACCTCGATTTGGTGGACTGGTAAGGATGGGCTTTGTGTATGCTAGTCGTCGTTTAGAAAGTTCTTCAGGTGATGTTAAATTCTTCTTAGCTCCAAAAATCCTGGCTATATGTAATTATGCTGTAGATTTCTTGCATATCTTCATATTCATAATTACCTGGTATTTAACTTTCAATAACGACATTATTAAATCTGAGGGTGACAGCCCTTCTTTTGTGACATTTAATTTGCTTTTCAATTTCCCTTCTTCCCTTGATCCTTTAAATGGTTCTTAAAGGCAAACAGCTGAGGAGGTACTGTCAGTCCCACAGAGCAGCAGCCGTGATGATTTTCCTTGAGAAATGTCTTCAAAATAAATGTCCGATTCCGAGTTTCAGTTAACGCCTTCTCAGGCAGTATACAGGTACCTATATTTCGAAGTGGTGTCTTTTACGCGCAAAATAGCAGTGATGAGATGCTAAGTATCTTTTCATGAGTTGCTTAAGAAAGAGTGCTTTAGGATTTGGTTGCTTCTAATCTTGCCACAGGCCATTATTTACCCAGCAAGTTTCCCTGCTGTCTGCTTTTTCCTGATGATAAAGTCACAAAAGGTTACCTTTCTACCTGAAGGTGAGATAAAGAACAAATCTCACTTACTTATTTACTTTCCTGCAGATAAATCTTCCCTTCCAGTTCTTTTGCACACATGTAAGAATTTAAAAGAATACCCATAATGATTTTTCAAACAGTGTAGAAAATATTTTAAAAAGAAACAGGTACAACAGGTAAGGGAACATAATTGATGAGACTTTGGGATTTTCAAATTGGGGAATTTTATCTGGGAAGTCATTAAATTCTAGTGAAATCGAAGCTGGATCTAGAAGCCAATACGCATATTTTCATGATTTTATAAAAGGTTTAATACACTCAGTGGTAAACATTATTTATGATTGCTCAGCTAATATCTTCTGCACAGGCAATAGCCCTCCATGGTGTCCTCTGAAAAGAAAGTTTTCTTTTTGCCACGAAGGTTATAAATGTTCCTGCAGTTGGCACTACTCCTTTAATTAACATATTGTTCAATGCATCTTTATAAGCCACTTATCTCCTATTGTACAGAACTCATTCTAAAGGTGGAAGAAGGAGCGTTTCACTTTGGGGACTCTATGCCAATGATTTTTTATTTTTCTACTGGTTAACATAATAGAAAACTGTTGCTGAAAGAACAGAGGGCATGTCCCTAATATTAAACATAATGCAGGGACCCATTTTGCATTATTAACTCATGATTCACTTGGCTTCTGGGATTTCGCCCTCTTTTTGGTTTTTCCCCCGTCTTTCTGATTGTTCCATCCTGTATAGAGGCTGTGGCCTTGCCCATACTCCATCAGGTCAGTGTGTTCCAGCTAACTTTCAGCTGTCAACATTTGAGCTTTTTTTTGGCTGCTGGAGCCCACTCAGTTCAGAAGCATGGGAGGCTCAAAATATCAAAATTCCAAATATTTATGCCTCCTGGGACCACCTTCCAACTAAAGACTGATGGCAGTTGGTATCTAAATACTCTAGTTTCTTTTCTTTATGGAAGGATAACCTTGAGGCATGCATTCTATACTGGTTGACAGCGTTCTCCAGGGTAATTAAGCCCCAGCTGTGCACAATGATAAACTGGCTTGATAAGGCACCCTTATTGGCTGCCTTCCCTTCCTTGTCTCTTGTTCTGATTCCACTACTGTTTCTTGGGGTCACCTCTCAAGTAAATTACTTGTACTGAAACACCTGCTTCAGGGTCTACTTCTGGGGAAACTCAAACTAAGACACTTCTCTGTCTCTTTTTCTTGATCCTTATCTTTCGGATATCTAAATATTAGTATAGCCAAGGGCTTAGTCCTTGGACCACTTTTCTGAACAAAAGTATATTTCCTAGGTGAATTCAACCAAACTTAATATTTCAAATATCATCAAAATTAGGCCTCAAGCTGTCTTCTTTTCAGAATCTCAACTCTCAAATTTGTGTGTGTGTGGTGTGTCTATATATACCTATATTTGTGTGTGTCTGTATTTTCCTGTCTGTCTATCTCTATCTATCTATCTATCTATCTATCTCCATTTAAACTTCTACTAGGTATCCCAAAATTACATTTCCCAAACCTAACTCTTGAATTTCCCCCTTAAGTTGTTGGGAACTGAATATCCCATAAGGTGTTTAGGTTTTTATGTTGAATACATTGGTCCTAGTTTTGTCAAGAGGCATGCAAAACATGCCACTTTCATATTTGTAGGAGATTTCTTCAAATACTTAAAGAAAATGGACACACCTCCTTTCCAGACACACCTCTTTTCCTCTAAAATTCTCTGGAATCCAGGTTCAATAAACCTACTTCACTCAAATGTCCTCATGTAACAACACTCTTAGACTGATCACTTTCTTCTCTGTAAATATCCCAGTTTTCATTGTTCCTCTCAAAATATGACAACTAGAATTAAATCTTATATTTTCGATATGGTCTAGTCAGTATGGGATATTCCTCCCTCCCGTCCCCTCCCCCCTTTCTCCCCTGCTCCCACCCCACTCTCACACACAATTTATCAGAATATATGCATTGTTTTCAGGTCCTTGTATTGAATGTGTTTTTATATGTCAGCAGTGTTACTGTTTTGTTGTTCTTTTAAATAAAACTGGACAATCATACCTAGAAAAAATCCAACACATCTTGACAGATTTTCACAGAATGGTCTTGTTATTTTAAATGTAATTTTAAGATACTTTCTAAATTCAGGAAAAGGCATTGTGAGAGGATCAAAAAAAGAATATAAATCTGTCTGAAGACAACGAACACTGTGGTATTTATTTTGAGTAGTTTTTTCTTTGTGACATTTATCTCAATGGCCTATTGGCCTGCTCATCCTTTCTTTGGGGGAATCTGCAAGTCTGAGTGAGGTGTGAAATTTGAAAGAAAACAGAGACTACTTTCTTTTCTTTTTTTTGTAGAAAGGAAAAGCTTTTTATTCCCCTGTCAGCTAAACTTAGGTACACAACAGTCGTTCCTTTTGCTTAAGAAGATGGATTTGTTTTGGTGTAGGAATTGTCAGGCCTTAAGAGGAGACAGTTAATTCAGTCCTACTGAGAGAGCAAGACACAGTATCCTGAAGAGGATATGCTCTAACTGCAGTTAATCACATAAGATCAGCCACTTTCCTGGTGCTTATGAAAATGATAATTATAGTGATCATTTATATATGCATGGAATTTACAGTTTTCAAAGCACTTTTTTTTTTTTTTTAAACAATGGTTTCATGAGCAGTGATGGGGGGATCTCTGTGTTTTGTTTTGTTTTTTTTTTAAATTAATTTATTTTTATTTATTTATGGCTGTGTTGGGTCTTTGTTTCTGTGTGAGGGCTTCCTCTAGTTGTGGCAAGCCGGGGCCACTCTTCATCGCGGTGTGCGGGTCTCTCACTATCGTGGCCTCTCTTGTTGCGGAGCACAGGCTCCAGACACGCAGGCTCAGTAATTGTGGCTCACGGGCCTAGTTGCTCTGCAGCATGTGGGATCCTCCCAGACCAGGGCTCGAACCCGTGTCCCCTGCATTGGCAGGCAGACTCTCAACCACTGAGCCACCAGGGAAGCCCTAGTGTAACCATTCTTAAGGTGATTGTTATAAACTCCCTGAAAACTCACCACATCTGCGCAACAAAGCTGATATCCTTCACACCTCCCTCTAAGTCATTAGGTATATTAACAATTTAGTGTGTATTTTAGACATAAGCCTGTTGTTCCTCAATTGTGTAACAGAAGATGATCTAAAACAATGATTCTCATCAAAATTAAAATCAGAAACAATATAAAAGTTAAACTCAAAATATGGAAGCTCATGTCAGTGTTCCAGAGATTGAAACTGATGTTTTAAACAGAATTCAGTTTCTCAGTAAGAATTCAGCCAGAAGAGACTCTATATCAATGCTTAACATGAAAATATTACCCATTATGGAGTACGACAACCAATGAGAAATTGGTGTGTAAAATTAGCTTTATAATGCCAAGAGTTTTAATATGATATTGGCAGAATATGAATGTTGGTTATAAGTTCACAGGGGGCTAAAATTAGTAATGATGCCCGAACTTCTTAAAATCTATGCAATTTATTGACTCTAATTCCATGATGTGGCCAGTTGAAAATTGGGATTTCACCATTATTAATTTTTAAACACTGCAGAAGAATAAGATAATAACTTTTTCATGTATATTTGAGGACTTTCACATTGAGATGGCAAGAGCTGATATAACTTAATTACAAAATTAATGAATGAGGCTACATTTAAGTGAGGTTTTTTAGATTGAGTCGTGAACCCAGCTGTTTCAGAGAACTGTTAATATTTATCCCAGCTTGATGAAGAAAGGTGGAGGGATAATATCAGTAACCCAAGACAAGGGAGGAAGTACACTAGGATATACTAGGATTTGCATTTATTTGCGCCTTACGGGTCACTTCATGAGAAAATAGGTTATTATTTTCAAATTCTAAGACCGATGGAATCTTTGTGTTTCTAAAGCTCATTTTGTGGTGTGAACACCTGTAACCTTTAACTGCAGAATTATGGGATTTAGGAGGATCAGCATCATTTTGAGGAAACCATAGTCAAGCATTAGTGCCAGGTTTCTTTTCCTTATCTAATGATGTGAGAATCTACATGGGCTTTAATATCCTATTTTCAGTGCTAACATCCTGCATTACCTGTTTCGGTGGGAGGTGTAGAAGAGCCGGCCACGTCTCTTTGGTATACAATCACTATGATCACCGTCTCTGGGAGCTTGGCTTATTAATTACTTGATAGTGAGTGATAGTGAAATGTGATGAGCTGCAATGATTTTTCTTTTTTTTTTTAATTTATTTTATTTTATTTTTGGCTGCACTGGGTCTTTGTTGTTGCGTGCGGGCTTTGTCTAGTTGCGGTGAGCAGGGGCTACTCTTCGTTGCAGTGCACGGGCTTCTCATTGCGGTGGCTTCTCTTGTTGCAGACCACGGGCTCTAGGTGCGCGGGCTTTAGGCGTTGTGGCTTGCAGGCTCTAGAGCACAGGCTCAGTAGTTGTGATGCACAGGCTTAGTTGCTCTGCGGCATGTAGGATCTTCCTGGCCCAGGGCTCGAACCCATGTCCCCTGCATTGGCAGGCGGATTCTTAACCACTGCACCACCAGGGAAGCCTGAGCTGCGATGAGTTTTCGGTGGGCAGTCCCTACTCAATCAGGCTTCCTGATGTCTTAAACCTTGAAGGAAATGGGAAGGATTTTGTTCCATGTATATGCCTTCTTTGTTGTTTTTTAAACATTCAGCCAACCTGAATTTGTGGAGAGCAGCGTTGTTGAAAGCGTTCGGTATAATTCAACAAATATTTTCTAAGCCCCATTTTGTGCCATTTCCTGTATTAGCTATTTAGCATTGTATAAGAGCCTTGACTACCTACTTTACATGTTCCATTGACTTGAATTGGCAATGTGGAAATAGTTTAAAAAGTTAAAAGCTGACTACCAAAATCAAAATGAAAATGTTTTATTGAAGCAAACGTGTAATCAGAGAAGAATTGGTTTGTATGTATAATATGACTACAGCATCAGTACAGGGCAGTCTGGCTGAGTTTTTAGAGCCCAGGCCCTGATGTCTGACCACCTGGGCTTAAATCTCTGATCTGCTTTCACCAGCTCTGTGGTCTTTGCCAGGTGCACTGTGGTTGGATTGCAACATTGAGTGGTTATGTGGATGAAATAGGTGAGGTCATTCAGAGCACTTAGAGCAGCAGTCTGTGTTAGCAACGACCTTTACTACCTTCCATTCTGCAGTGTTGCATTTACAAATGGCTTGGTCTTCTTGATTTACTCTGCTTTTTCAAAATATATCAGACTGCCGTGTCTGTCAGACAATATATGAAGTCAGGTTTTGTTTTTTTGGAGGCTGGGGCGTGGGAACCATATCTAATCCAAGAGCTTTCAAAGATAATATTTTTATTTGTCTTTATAACTTATTCTGAATGTAAAAGTAGTATTCGTATTGAAACATATTCAAACAATATAACAATGTTCTAAGGCAGAGATTTCTTTGTGGAAATGTACATACACCTGCATATGCACATGCTATTACTATACTGATCAGTATTTTGCTTTTTTGTCTCTAAGAAGCAGCTTTATTGAGGTGTAATTTATGTATTATAAAGTTCACAAAGTGAATTCAGTGATTTTTAGTAAATTGACACTTAACTGTACAATCATCACCACAGTTCAGTTTTAGAATATTTCCATCACCTCAGAGATTCCCATGTCCATTTGCAGGCAAGTGGTGCCCACCCCAGTCCCAAGCAACCAGGGATCTGTTTCCATCTCTATAGAGTTGCTTTTTTTGAACATTTCACATAATTGGAATCATACAATGTGTGATTTTTACAGCTGTCTTTTTGAACAGCATAATGCTTTTGAAGTTCAAACATGTAGTATGTATTAATAATTTGCTTTTGTAACTTAATATGCCATTGACATTTTCCTTTGTTGGTATATACAGATTTGCCTTATTCTTTTTAGTGACTACAGATGATTTTACTTTATGACTATGCCATAATTATAAGGTACTCTTAAGGAAATATTTTAAAGTTCTTTAGATGATAATTCTTTGTTATAAATAAGTCTACACAAACATTCTTGTATAACTATCTTGGTAAACTTGTATTAGTACTTCTGTAGGATAAATTCCTTAAAATAAAATTTCTGGGTCAAGGGTACAGTAAATTTTAGATTTTGATATACACTTCTAAATTACTTTCCAAAAGGTGGTACCAATTTATATGCCGACCAATAATATGAGTACCTGCTTCCCAATGTTTTCACATATATACTGTTGTTATTTTTAAATCTTTGTTAATATGATAGGTTAAAAAGTGATATCTCTGTTTTAATTAATATTCATTTGATTATTAGTGAATCTAAGCATCTTTTCATATTTGAATGAGCCAAATGCTTTTACGATTTAATGGATGGATTACCAGGTCCTGGGTTTTTTTTTTTAATACCATGTTTTCCTTTTTAGATTTTTCCTGTCAATGTATGGGAAATATTTATATATTTAAAATGATTTTTTCTATCATTTATGTTGTTTTTCTGTTGACCTTGTCTATGGTGTTTTTCAAGTTACAGAAGTTTCAGTTTGTTCTTTAGTGCTGTTAAACCTGTTTTTTTTAAATTGAGGTATAATTGACATAAAATCAGGTGTACAACATAATGATTCGATATTTGTATATATTGTAAATGATCACCACAATAAGTCTAATTAACATCTGTCACCTTACAGAGTTACAAAAATATTTTTCTTGTGATGAGAACTTTTAAGGTTTATTCTCTTAGCAACTTTCAAATATGCAATACAGTACTATTAACTGTAGTCACCATTGCTGTACACTGTATCCCCATGACTTGTTCATTTTATAACTGAGTGTTTGTACCTTTTGACCCTCTTCACCCATTTCTCTTCCAACCCCTCCCCCCATCCCACCTTCTGGCAACAACTACCAGTCTGTTCTCTGTATCTATGAGCTTGACTTATTTTTGCCTTTTTTTTTTTTTCAGTGTCTACATATAAATGAGATCATACAGTATTTGTTTTTCTCTGTTTGACATTTCATTTAGGATAATACTCTCGAGGTCTATCCATGATGTTGCAAATGGCAAGATTTCATTTTTTTAATAGCTCAATAATATTCTAGTGTGTGTGTGTGTGTGTGTGTGTTTGTGTGTGTGATGTTTTTTAAATCCATTCATCCATCAGTGAGCACTCAGGTTGTTTCCATATCTTGACTATTGTAAATAATGCTGCATTGAACACTGGGGTGCATATTTCTTTTTTTTTTTTTAATTTTTATTTATTTATGGCTGTGTTGGGTCTTCGTTTCTGTGCAAGGGCTTTCTCTAGTTGTGGCAAGCAGGGGCCACTCTTCATCGCAGTGCGTGGGCCTCTCATTATCGTGGCCTCTCTTGTTGCGGAGCACAGGCTCCAGACACGCAGGCTCAGTAGTTGTGGCTCATGGGCCCAGCTGCTCCGCGGCACGTGGGATCTTCCCAGACTGGGGCTCGAACCCATGTCCCCTGCATTGGCAGGCAGATTCTCAATCACTGCGCCACCCATATTTCTTTTTGACTTAGTCTTTTTGTTTTCTTTGAATAAATATTCAGAAGTGGAATTGCTGGGTCATATGACAGTTCTAATTTTAATATTTTGAGGTACCTCCATACTGTTTTCCATGGTGGCTGCACCAGTTTATATTCTCATCAGTAGTGCACAAAGGTTCCCTGTCCTAATGGGAGTTTCAGGAGTGACCAACACTGTCTTCATCTTCCCCGTAGGGTTCCTAGAAAGTTACCATTGTGGGACTAACTTGATAGTGTGCCCTTGTTTGCTTCCTTCCCCCACACCCCAGTCCCATTGACCCACTCTGCCCACATTTTTCCTGGGAATACTTTCAAATAAATCTGTTTCACATGAATTCTCATCTCAGTGTCTTAGAAACCCAACCCAAAACCCACTGAAGGGTTTAAGCAGAAGACTGGCATATCTATTGTATCTGTTGGTATTAGTTGAACTGAGCCCCACTGTTTTTTTTCTTTTTTGTGTGTGTTTCAAAGTGCTTCCAATAGGATTTTCCTGTTTTGCTTATCTTCTTTATTAAAAATAGACATTATTTTTTAGAGCAGTTTTAGTTTCACTATAGAATTGAGCAGGAAGTGTAGAGTTCCTATACACCCGCTACCCCCATACATTCATAGCCTCCCATATTATTATCCTCCACCAGAATGGTACATTTGTTATATTTGATGAACATACATTGACATGTCATTATCACTCAAAGCCCATAGTTTATATTAGGATTCACTCTTGGTGTTTTATGTTCTATGGGTTTGGACAAAGGTATAATGACATATCCACCATTATAGTTTCAGACACAATAGTTTCACTGCCCTAAAAAGCCTCTGTGCTCTGCCTATTTATCTTTCCCTCCCTCAACCCCTGGAAACCAATACTACTCTTATACTGCCTCCATAGTTTTGCCTTTCCAGAATGTCATATAGTTGGAATCACACAGTATGTAGCCTTTTCAGATTGGCTTCTTTCACTCAGTAATATGCATTTCAGTTTCCTCCATGAATTTTCATGGCTTGATAGCTTATTTCTTTCAAACACTGAGTAATAGTCCATTATCTAAATGTACCACAGTTCATTTATCCATTAACCTATTGAAGGCTATCTTGGTTGCTTCCAAGTTTTGGCAATTGTGAATAAAACTACTATAAACAGTGATATGCTGGATCTATGGTAGAAGTATGCTCAGTTTTGGAAGAAACCACCAGACTGTCTTTCAAAGTGCCTCTACCATTTTGCATTTATACTAGCAATGAATGAGAGTTCCTGTTGCTTCTTTTTCTTGACAGCATTTGTTATTTGTCAGTGTTTTTGGATTTTGGCCATTCTAAGAGCTGTGTAGTGGTTATCTCATCGATATTTTTTCTCTTTTCTTTTTTTGTTATTTTTTTCTTTTTGCTACTGTGGCTTTCTTCAGTATCTCGGCCTGTATTTCTTCTTGTGATAATAATACTTGCCCATTTCTGACAGAATAGAAATTTCAAAATGTAATTGTCCTTAACCAGAAATTCTGTAATCATTACCGGAAACTGGAAATGCTGTTTTTGCCCTTGCTGAACTCAGTCTTCTCAAAGCTAATATTTTACCACTGGGATTTAAGTCTCAACAGAACTGAGAGATGTCCAGGTTGTAGGGTCATTGTCACTGTGTCACCCACTGTGTGTAGTCCTTGGTGTGTGTGTGTCCCATGGGAGGGATGTTTAAGAGTTTAGTGAGAAGGCTCTTTTAGTTCATGTTCACAGGTATTTTCCCTGGCAGTTCTCAAAGGTAGGCAGGGTAGCTGGGTCAGGAAGGCTTTCAAGACTCAGAAACCATGACCTTGACTACTTAGCTGAATCTGGCTACTTGAATCAGACTCCTTCCATCACTGTAGACTTATCTTCAAGACTTCAAATTCCCTCTTGACACGTAGCCCCTGTTCACCTTCCCCTTGCTTCCAGTCACCTGACACATCTGTATGTCAGGTGACAACTGGGTGTCTGGTCCCCAGCTGTGAAATTTAAAAAATATATCCATATGGCTAATAAATATTTGGAAAGGTTCCCAAACTTATTAGTCATCATGATACTCAAATCCACAGTGAGATGTCACTATATACCCAGCAGAGTTAACAAGGTTAAACAGATTTTTACTACCAGATTTTGGTGAAGCAAGTAAAGCTCTCAAACTACTGACAGAAGTGTAAATTGATGCAGCCACTTGGCAAAACTGGTTGGTATTGTCTACTAAAACTGAACATACACTCAACTATGACACAGAAACTCCACTCTTAGTTACATACACAACAGAAATGTATGCAGATGTATATCAAGAGCCACCTACCTGATTGTTTGCAGCTGCACTATTCATGATAGCTAAAGATTAAAAACAACCCATGTGCTCATCAATAGTAGATTAAATAAACAATTTTTTCACATATTCATATAACGAAGTACTACATTACTATATTACAGTTAAAGTGAATGAACTTTTTTTGCACACAACGTGGATGAAGGTCACAAACATAATATTAAGCAAAAGAGGCCAGATAGCAAATAATGCATACTGTGTGGTGCACAACTAAATTATAGTGTTATAAATAATAATGATTGCCTTTGGGGAAGAAGATGGGAGGTGTTCATTGGGAAAAGGTATGAAGGGGTCATCTGGGGTGCTAGCAAAATCTTATTTCTTTACCTGGCTCTGAGTTCATGGATGTTTATTTTCTGAAAATTACTGAGCTGTATGCAAATGACACTTTTGTGCACGTGTGTTATACTCCATGATGATTTTAAAGTAAAAGAGAGAGAACATTCTAGCAGCTGGAGAGTGGAAGGACTGAAATCAAGAAAATTAGTTAGGAAGTAATTGCAGTAATAGTGATAATAATCATGACACTGAACACTTATTGAAGGCTTATCCTGTGCCCCACATGGCAACTCCATGAGGGAGATATTTTATTATCCCCATTTTATAGATGAGAAAACCGAGGCATAGGGTTATTAAGGACAATGTTCTAGGTCGCACAGATATTGAGTGGTATAGCTGGAATTTGAAACCAAGCCAGCCAGTTGAATTCTAGGATATGTGCATTTATATGACAGATTATATACTCTTGTGCTACTGGTCTTAGGAAAAGATAATTTTGGTGTTAATTAGTGGAGTTGGTGAGAAGTGGTCAGATTCAGGACAGATTTTAGATTTGCTGCTGGCTCTGCTGTTTGGTGAGCGGGAACAAAAGAAATTACAGGTGACTTGTAGATATTTTTGTTATGCAGTTAAGGGGATGTTTTTTCTGACTTGTGACAGAATGGATATAGAATAGGTACTAAGATGAAAAGGGATATCAAGACATTTAGTTAGGCCTTGTTATATTTGAGATATCTGTTGGACATCCAAGCATGCAGGTCAAATAGGCAATTGGATCCATAGGGTCCACAGGTGTGGAGGCAGGTCAGGCTGGAGATATAAATTCAGGAGTCATCAGTATATTGGTGAAGTTAGGCCACAGGTGACGATGAAATTATCTAGCGAGAGGTGGCAGATAGAAAAGAATATAGGGATAGAACTGAGTCTTAAATTTAGTGGAGAGAATAAGACTAGGCTTTAGCAAATTTGTGGAACAGAAGAAATCAGAAGAAAATTTCCCAGAATCGAAAAAGAACACAAGTGCTCAGAATGAAAAGGCTCATATAGGACTAAGCACAGGGAATGTGTAAAGAGACTCCTAGAGATATATAATTGTGACATTTTAGAAGACCAAAGATAAGGAGACCCTCCTAAAAAGTAGGTCATGGAGAGGTTAAAAAAAAGTTGCCTACAAAGGAGTGAGATTAGATCCTTACCAACAGCACTTTATATTCAAAGATAATAGCCAGTAAATCAAAGGTGATAGTAGAATGAATGTTTTCAGACCAAGATGCCTGAGTACCCTTTTGTAGAAAGTTCCTGAGGATATGCTCCAGAAATAAAAGAGACCATATCAGGAAAAAATATACAGAATACAGGAAACAGAGGATCCAAACCAGAGTGCAGTGATGGGAATTCAGTGTGCTAGGCCTAAAAAGCAACTAATCCATATTAGGGAAAGAGAAGGAAGACACCAAAACGGTGGTCTCTGGTAAGGAAAGAAAGGCAGAATGAAAGGATAGATAGTATGATTGTGAGTCTAGAAATGTTTGAGGATATGCCAAAGGAAATTGATAAACTGTGAAGAAGAGAATCCAATTGAACTGATTCTAAGTATATTTTAGTTTAATTGGAAAACGACACTGGAAAAGAAAATGGAGTCCTAGCTTATGACGTAGCTCATTATTGACATGACCACAGTAAATCAAATACCACTTATTGGTTTTCATCTTTTAGAATTGGCCTATAGACAAATTATGGAAAACTGTAGGAAGATTATAGGACAGATTGTAAATAGTATCCACTCTGCTATTATTAAAAGCATAGATATGGCTGACGGAGATGAGAGATGGAGGAATGGAAGAGAGGAGGAGACAAGGGTGAGAGTTTTTGTGTCCTGTCATCTTATAAAGTAGGGAGCCGAGATGTATTGGGTATAATTTATGGGCCAAGAAATAGTGTTTTAACTAATTTTGTTGTTATTGCAGATGTCTTCAGAGGAGAAACTATGGTGATAAAACTATATAGAGAGAAAGATTTGGGGAGGTGGGGAATGATGTAAGTGAGCAAAATCCTCAGCTACCATAGCAGGAGGCCAGTAGCCAAGAAATCATGGTGTAAATGTGCTAATTAAGTGTTTGAAGGTGAGCCCCAGAAAAATGAAAAGGAAGCAGTTAAAAGTGTTTGCCTCTGGGGATTAAGACTCTGTGGGTGGGGAGACATGGAAATAAGAATTGTTGGTTTTCTGTTCTTTTTGTTTCGTAAATCACATGCAGTTATGACTTTGAATAAAAATGAAGAAAATGAAATGAAAAATTATAAAATGGAAATTGTTCTAAAATAAGGACATTAATTAGGAAGATGTTGAAAAGACAATTTAAAACAAACAGAAAAAACCCCACAGGAAGCCTGGAGTCTGTGTTTAAAAATACCACAATTGGAAACATAGACCTAGACAAGTGCTTTGAACTGAAATCCTATAGGACTCATTTGCAAAAAAAAAAAAAAAAAAAAGACAATTGCAAGAAAAAAGTGGTTTTTGAAAATGAAAAGAGGAGGATGGAAATACTGCAAAGCTGTAGACCAGAAATTTAGGTGTGTAGGCAGACCCCTCCCCACCCCATCTCCACTGACAAAGTTTATAAAGCATTTTGAAATGAGTTCAGAACCAATATTGAAAAATAATTAAAACATAAAAGGCAAGAAGGCACGAAAGAATTAGTGGAACTAACTGCAGATCATGGATAAAAAGGAGATAATACAGTAAGTAAAGTGTTTCTTAGGTCTTTGTTTAGGAAGTGATTAAAGAGATTCGCACTCTTTAATTGTCTTTTGAAGCAGGTAGATGAAAAGGAATGGATCAAATAGTAACAAATAAGGAGAGAGAATTCAGATCAAGGATGGAGATAATTGGCACTAGTGCCATCAATTTCTCCTCCTGTGCCCATATAGAGGCAGCCTCAGAAACTTCCTCTACAGTTTTCCAGAATAGCCACTGAAATTGGTACGTGAGACAAAAGCTGTGATCCAGGTAAACGTAACTGAAACAGGGTATAATGAAATCACTTAGCTCCTATTGAATTTATTAAAAAGTTGGACCCAAACTTAACAGGTTTAAGAGAAAGAATATTTATTGTTTTGGGTGGCCCACACAAGAAGTATCTTCTAAAAGAGGCAAGGAGTGCTCTGAGAATTAGTGGAACTACCGACACTTTCGCCAGAAAGCTATCCTCTGACCTATATATAACCTTCATCTCAAGTTACTAGACCATGGTAGTGGCTGAGTTCAAGTGAAACTTGAGATAGACGTAAAAGGCATTAACAACTCATTATACAGAATAAGTAAATTAAGGTTAAAAGATGTTAAGTGACATTTCCAAAATCAGGAATCAAACTAATAGAAAATCTGACCCTAGATCTCAGGTGCCTGGTGTCCTAGTCTAGAGTCCTTACCTTAAATGACTCAACATTCACATCATGTGAAGTACGTTTAAGATCCTAACACTAGAAGTATTAGATTTAAGGAGCCAGTTGTGATAATTGAAAATGTTTACCTTGGGCACTGTTATCTTTACATACATCTTGGTCCGTAAAGAACTGGTGGCCTTCATGTTATTCCTTCAGATGGCAGATACTATAGAATTAGAATATGTGGCAGAGACTGCTAGGGATCCACTAATGTTAAGATGAACATATTGTCCTGGTTTTCCTGGAGAAGTCTCGGTTCATTCTGTTGTCCCAGCACAAATAGTGATAGCGTCCTGTGTCTTTCTTAATAGTGTCCTATGTCGGGAGACAATTGTCCATGGGTCTCTTTCATTTCTGTACGTCCTATGAGTCGGGTAATAACTCACTGTTACCTGGACTATATATTTAAAGATGTTTATAGAGAGAACAGCCTTGGAAGATAGAGAATGTGACTCTCTGCAGCACAAAAAGCAAGCACATTACTGCCACTGTAAAAGATTCACTAAATTCAAAATTCTTCTCCTGTAGTGCGACCAACTATGTGTGCATACACACATCCAAGCCCATCACATTGCCCCTGTGGGGCTTGGGAGGGCAAGGTAAACTGATGCAGATATGGTGACGCTCATGCTACTTGCAGTACCATGAGTCATAAACGATTGTTCCTGACCCAGGAGTCCCATGTCTTTTGCCAGTATCCATGAGACTGTGCCAGGGAAACTTATTATCTTGCAAATGGCATAAAATCTCAGACCCTTCAGAGTTAACATTCTAAAAATTATATGTTGTACTAAACTAATGAAAGAGCATCTGAATTTCCGCTGGGCATCCCAGTAGAGACTACATTTCCTATCTTTATTTTCATGGCCATGTGATCAAGCTCTGGCCAATGCAATGTGAGGCAAAGAGTTACTTCCAGATCACAGTCATAAGAGGAATGGGTATGCCCTGCCTTTGACCTTTCCTTCATTCATCTGGCTGGGATACAGACCTAATGGTGGCAGCTTGAGAAGACGTTTTAGACTCAGGATACCAGTCATCTGTTGAGGATGGCAGGACCATCCCTTTAGCCTTGGGCTGGCTACTTCTGGACTGTAAGGGAGATATACATTTTTTATCTTCCTTAAATCAGTGTATTTTTGGCTCCCTTTAATGGCAGCTTGAATGTACTCTTAAGAAATGTAGCAGCAAACTTAAAGATCTCTTTGTTATTATCATTTTAAATAAATGAAGAAGTTGAGACCTAAAATCAATAAATGACTTGCTCATCATTACAGAGTTGAGAAAACTAAAAATCTCATTGATTCCCTCCTCCCCTATTCCTCACATTGCCCATATCCAGTATTATCGGATGATATTGAATATACAAGCACAAGGTGTCCAGAGAAGCAGGAGTATAGGGAAATCTTTACAGTGAGTACAAGTAAATGGATGATAACTTATATCAATTATCCAGCTCCAGATGAAGAAAAGCATATAGAGATATAATTTGAGCTTTGTTGAGTTGACAGTCAAGGTAAGACTGAGAAAGGGCAAGGGTAAAAAGTACTTGGTGGAGGAGAAATAATTTATACTAAAGTGACATGTTCGACAGTTTCTTTCAATTTTCATTGTTATGTCCCCGAAGTCCAATTCACTGCCTTCTTGGAATGGCTTCATTAAGCAAGTGAAATTTGAAGAGGGATCTGAGAAAGTTGAAATAGTTCTCATGGCAAATGGGTGAGGGAAAACTGGCTAGGCACTGACTTCATAAATCAAGCAGTATCTGTATGTTAGACACTCATGAAATGCTTGTGGGTGTGGTGAAGATACCATGATTTTGAAGGCAAGGTTTGTAACCAAAGAGAAAATACAATTTTGCAGGGCTTACAATACCAACATTAGAAATAGCAATATGGTTTTGTAGGGAGGAAGGAAATAGGTAGTTTTATAGAGATTATGGGGCTCGAGGTATGCCTTGAAAAATAGAATGTTGGGAAGTTGAAGTCTTGTTAATAGTTGAAGAATTGCCACATGGTTCTCATTTAACTGGAATGTCTTAATGACGAGTGTTTTGTTATTGTTTTTTAACTTTTTGGTGAGCTTAGTAAAAACTTCTTCCTTAATCTTATCTCCTTGGAATCTCATGGTTTTATAGATTGGTGCAGAAGTGATCTTAGGGCATGAAAGTATCTGAAGATGAAATGGAAAAACTCCAATAAAGCATTGGATTTGGGATGGACATTATTCAGAATTCTTAGGTGCCATATACAATACTGAAATGGGAAAGATTATTGTAGGCTGAGATTCATCCGATATGTTCTCTTGGAGAAAACAAGGAGTTAGGCAATTGTTTGAAGGAATTGAGAATCAATGTGGCACAAAAAATCCCTTGGGCTAGGCTCTGCACCTCTGCTACCACGCATTTGTTTAAATTAAATTTTTTAAATTTTAAATTAATTGTGGTAAAATGCACATAACAGAAAATTTATCATCTTAACCATATTTAAGCATACAGTTCAGTAGTGTTAAGTAAATTCACATTGTTGTACAAACAATCTCCAGGATTTTTTCATCTTGCAAACCTGAAATTCTACATCCATTGAACAGTAACTCCTCATTTTCTCCTCCCCCTATCTTCTGGCAACAACCATTGTACATTGTTTCTATAAATTTGACTAATCTAGATACCTCACATACATGGAATCATATGGTATTTGTCTTTTTGTGACTGATTTATCTCACTTAGCAAAATGTCCTCAAAGTTCATCCATGTTGTAACATGTGTCAGATATTTTTCCTTTTTAAGGCTGAATAATATTCCACTATATGTATATACCACATTTGTTTATCCTTTCATTCATTGATAGACATGTGGGTTGCTTCTACCTCTTGCCTATAATAATACTGCTCTGAACATGGGTATACAAATATCTCTTTGGTACCCTGCTTTCTGTTCTTTTGGATGTAAATGCAGGAGTGGAATTGCTGGATCATATGATTCTATGTTTAATGTTTTTGAGACATTGCTATATTGTTTTCCATAGTAGCTATACCATTTTACATTCTCACCAACAGTGCATAAAGGTTCCAGTTTCTCCACGTCCTTGCCAACACTGGTTATTTTCTTTCTTTTTTTTTTTCTTTTAAAATAGTAACCATCCTAATGGGTATGAAGTGATATCTCGTGATTTTTTTAAAAAAGTAATTAATTTATTTTTGGCTGCATTGGGTTTTCATTGCTGTGCGTGGGCTTTTCTGTAGTTGCGGCGCACAGGCTTCTCATTGCGGTGAGAAGTACAGGCTTCTCTTTGTTGTGGAGCATGGGCTCTAGGTGCGTGGGCTTCAGTAGTTGTGGCTCGTGGGCTCTAGAGCACAGGCTCAGTAGTTGTGGTGCACGGGCTTAGTTGCTCTTCAGCATGTGGGATCTAACCGGACCAGGGCTCAAACCCGTGTCCCCTGCATTGACAGGCGGATTCTTAACCACTGTGCCACCAGGGAAGTCCCCTCTCATTGTGATTTTGATTTGCATTTCCCTATGATTAGTGATGCTGAGCATAATTCTATATGCTTATTGGCTATTTGTTTATTTTCTTCAGAGACATGTCTTTTCAAGTTCTTTGTCCATTTGAAAAAAATTATATAAACTATTTATTAACAGACAATGCCCACAAATTTATTTCTTCTTGGACACATGCATGGTGCAACCATGGTGGCCTGTGGTCTTGGTGTGTTGGCCTCGGACACAAAGTCCCCAGAAGTGGCACAGCCCTCTGTGGGCCCAAATCTTCTTCATTTGTTCCAGGTTTTCATGAAATTTGTTGTCCAGACCATTGGCCAAGACTTGGCTGTGTTTTCCATCCTTCACATTGAAGAACCAGTCTGGGATCATGTACTGGTGTGGATTCTGCATAGTGGTGATCACACCTTCTACGTCTTCCTCAGTGAGCTCTCCTGCCCTCTTGGGGAGGTCGATGTCTGCTTTCCTCAACATCACATGAGCAAATCTTTGCCCCACACCCTTAATTGCTGTAATGGCTAAAGCAATATTATGCTGCTCATCAGTATTGTTGTTGAGTACTTGCAAAATGTGCTGGAACTTCTCAGGGATTACTAGAGACGTGGCAGCAGCCCCAGTAGCCCTTTTGTCCATTTATAAAATTGGGTTGTTTTTTGTTGTTGAGTTTTAAAAGTTCTTTCTGTATTTGGGTTATTAACCCCGCATGATACATATGATTGCAAATTTTTTCCCATTCTACAGGTTGCCTTTTCACTCTGTTGGTTGTGTCCTTCACATGGAAGTTTTTAATTGTGATGTAGTTCAGTTTAGCTATTTTTACCTTTGTTGCCTGTGCTTTTGGTGTCATATCCAAGAAATCATTGCCAAATTCATTGTAATTAAGTTTTTCCACTATGTTTTCTCTTAAGAGTTTTATTGTTGAAGTCTTAAGTTTAGGTCTTTGATCCATTTTGAATTAATTTTTCATATGATGTAAGGTAAGGCTTTAACTTAATTCTTTTGCATATGTCTATCCAGTTTTCCTAGCACCATTTGTTGAAGAGACTGTCCTTTTCCCATTGAATGGTTTTGGCATCCTTGTCAAAAATAAGTTTACCATATACTCAAACATTTATTTCTGGCCTCTCCATTCAATTCCACTGGTCTGTATATCTGTTTTCATGCCAGTAACACACTGTTTTGATTACCATAGCTTTGTAACAAGTTTTGAAATCAGAAAGTGTGTGTCATTAACTTCATTCTTCTTTTTATAGATTGTTTTGGCTATTTGGGGTCCTTTGAAATTCCATATTAATTTTAGAATGTATTTTTCCATTCTAAAAATTCGCATTAAATCTGTAGATCATTCTGGTTTGTATTGACACCTTAATAGTATTAAATCTTCCAATCTATGAGCACAGGATGTCTTTCCAATTATTTGTGTCTTCTTCAATTTCTTTTAGCAGTGTATTTTTGTTTGTTTTTAACATCTTTATTGGAGTATAATTGCTTTACAATGGTATGTTAGTTTCTGCTTTATAACAAAGTGAATCAGCTATACATATACATATATCCCCATATCTCCTCCCTCTTGCGTCTCCCTCCCACCCTCCCTCAGCAGTGTTTGGAAGTTTTCAGCGTATAAGTCTTTCACCTCCTTGGTTAAGTTTTTTCCCAAGTGTTTTATTTTTTAAATGCTATTATAAATGGAATTAAAATTTTTTTTCCTTTTCAGATTGTTTATTTTTAGTGTATGTAAATGTAACTGATTTTTACATTTTGATTTTATATCCTGCAATTGCAGAATTTGTTTATTTCTAACAGTTTTTTAATGCAGTCATTAGGGCTTTCTACATATAAGATCATGTTGCAACTAGAGACATTTTACATCTTCTTTCTGATTTGGACGTCCTTTGTTTCTTTTTCTTGCCTACTTATTCTGGCTAGGACTTCTAATACTGTGTTGTATAGAAATGGCAAAAGCAGGCATGGCATCCCTGTCTTGTTCCTGATCTTAGAGGAAAACCTTTCAGTCTTTCACCATTGAATATGATGTTAGCTGTGGATACTACTCATTTTTTCACTCAGGGTTATGTTCAAAGAGAGTCTGCTCTGATGAAAAATAGTCTTATCTCTTGATGCAGTTAAAAGGAATACTGTGATTTGCCAAGTTAAGTTTTATATTTTCTTCAATTTAATCTACTCATTTAATAGTTAAGGAAAGGCCCTGGGGGTAGGCGTGGCCACTTGATATTTAATGACAATGATGACAATGAGAAGTGGCCGGAGTCTCTTAGCTCTTGAGACAGTCCTATTTCAATGACTCCTGAGTGCTTCTTCAGTTGTAAGAGTTGCAATTGCCAGTTGAATTTTGTTGTAAGCAGCTCTTACCCTAGATCAATTAGACTCAGCTCTCCCCTCACCTCCTGCAATGAATTCCCTTTTCTCTTTCGATCCAAATACTGTGATGCCTACTCTATGTTACTATCTCCTCTGTAAAGACTTTTCTGCCTCAGAATTCCAATGGGCATATTTTCTAGAGCTAAAATTGTGCTGAATCACAAAGGTTCTCAACTGCACAGGCAATGTTATTTGTAGTTTCAAGAAATACATTTCTCACGTGTCTGTGACCCTATTTTCCAAATGGATAAAGTGCTGCTGTAATGAATGAAATATAAATTCACTAATTGAGGGTCCTCTGAAGCCAAAACATTGGGTATCATATTTTAATTGTAACTTTAAAGCAGGTGGGTTAGAAATCTGAGTTAAGCACGAAAAATATCAAGAGAACACTATATCAAATTAATTTGAATTGCTATTTCCACATTTCATTTCATTCTTGAGTAATGGTTTTGACAACATGCTGGTAAGAGTATTTTCTTAATATTCATAAATATGGAGATATGTATCTCCTTATTGGCAAGAGTATTTTCTTAATACTCTTGCTTTTATCTATGGATATAGCTATAGATATAGATATATGGCTATAGTAGAAGTTATCAGCTGTCTCAGTGAACATGCTAAGTGACACTTTGTCCGAACTTTAGCATACATTAAGTTCCACAAGATGAAAAGAGTTAGGGGGATGGATGGTGGTGATAGTTGCACAATAATGTGAATGTATTTAATACCACTGAGCTTTACACTTAAAAATGGTTATTTTATATTATATATAAATATTATATATTTATATATTATATATAAATAATAGTTATATTATATAAAATGGAAATTTTATATTATGTGCATTTTACCACAATTTTTAAAAAGTGAAAAAAAATGTACGCTTACTCCGACCCTCTGTCTAACCTCCCTTCCAGCCAGCAGTAGCAATAAAGGCCCAGGGTGGTTGGTTTCCAAAGATAAAAAAGATGAAGGAATGTCATTTGTCTTTTAGGTTCAAATGCAAAATGCTTACACATACATACACAGGTAGGCAATTATGCATAACTTTAGGCAAGTTAGGATGTTACAAGAAGTACGTGCACAAAAAACTATTCAAGAAAGAGAAGTTGAAAGAAAAATATGCCGTTCTCATGCCCTAGGCTGCTTTTGATAGGGAAGCAAGTAACTACTGTAACCAATCGCCTGTATTTAGCACCAACTGCTTTGACAGCACAGGGCTCTCTTCCACAGGCTGGTTTGTGTTAAAGAAAGCAGTTCTGCCAGATACAGACTTATGGAAATGTCAGGAACATCCTATGCAGCTACTTCTAACAAGTGGAATAATCTCCAGACCACTTTTGGAGAGTTTTCTTCTGCTTGAGAGGGGAAAAATAGTAGTGGGGGAGATTTCTCTTTGATAGATTTCAGATTTGTTAAGAGTTGAGGACCATAAAATAAGGCGCTCCCTCATGTTTCTTATTGGAGCAAGAAAGCTGGAAGGTGGAGATTTATCAGTGAACGGTCATATCTTGAGGGGCTAGAAGGATTTTGGATTTCTAAGAGACTCAAATTTCCTTGCCCCAAACATACCTCTGTGCTTTACATTCTGTAGTAAAAGATATGAGCAGCGTGCTGTGGAAGGCACACAATTTCCTGTCCATCTGTGCTGTGCTACCAGTCATCGCCCGCAAGCTCAGAGTGTGTCACCCTCAAAGATAGTGGTTCATCTGAGGAAGGCTGCTACCAAACTGTAGCATGTGGTTATTTGAATAAGAACAGAGTGATAAAATCGTCATAGGGAAAAGGGGCAAAGGGATCATTTTTATGGACTCGAGAGGTAGCAAACAGACGAGAACTTTCTAGGATTCCCAATAATTGTAACCAGCAGCCCAACTTAAGGTATTGAGCCGTTAGAATTGCCTATGAATCACCCAGCCCTTTGTATTTTACAGGCGCTCTTTTCTGCCATTAGTGAGACTGTGAGTTTTGATGTTACGTGGCCTGCTCTTTCACAACCCCAAGGTCATGGGTGTCTCTTGGATGCAGTCAGGGGGCACCAGGAATTGTGCATTCTAGCTCACCAAAGATGAACACTTCCTTTTTCCATAAGGGTCCAGAAAAAAACTGAGATCAAGTGGACAGTCCTTTTTCTTATATGGTTAGCTTTTCTGAACCAGCTCACTGGATTGGAACTGAAGGCTTAAGATACCCTCAGAAGGGATTTATAAGAATATTATAATTTACAACTTGTTACAGTGCAACAATTTAGAATTCAACACATGTGGTGGCTGAAATTTCAGTTAATCTGGACTTTTTTCTTTTTTTCTTTTATGGACTTTTCATTGTTTGACAAAAGCGAAGGCTCTTCAAGACCTGGGGCTTCCCTAAAGGGTCCTTCATGGAATCGTCCACCTCTGGTTCATTAACTCTCCTCCAGAGTCATCAGTTTCCCACGTGCACTGTCCTCTTCAGGTCACTCAAATACCTCTTTCCTCACTCTAGAAGAGTCCACAGGTAGAGTTTCTAGGTACCTGTACACAGAGTTTCTAGGCTTCTCTCTGAATCCTCATGTCAAGTGCAGCCCTAGATTTTGTCTAGGTAAACCCTGAGCTCTGTTCTAAACCATCAGAGACTCTGGGTGGAGAATGGGATCCAGTCCAGGAGAGACGGTACAGATAGGCCCTCAATTTTTTTTTTGGCATCTTCTTAACAGTTGTCAGGATAATGCTGCTGTTTATCTTTCCAGGGAACTTGACAAATAACCATGTCACTTGAAACATTAATTCTTTTCGAAAGCTACGTAGCCTACTCCCATATTATTGAAACAACTTTTCTCCTATTAGCAGGGCTATGACGCTGTCTTGTAAAACAAGGTATTTTATTGTTGCCATAAGGACAGTTGGTTTGTTCTGCTCCAGCTGAGGTCTGGTGGTACCAGAAAAAAAAAATTACTCTTTTACTGGGTTTCCTTTTTTGTTTCTCAAGGCGTGACTCCAACTCCTATTAGTTTATTTGGATTCAGAGTCTCCCTCCTGGAGCGGATTTACGTCTGTAGCATCTGCGGCACGGAGTCTTCTCTTAACAATCAAGCTGCCTGCCAAGCACTCATTGTGTTATTTCTTTGTCGGAGGCAGTCTGTTAAAGATCTCTTTAAAAGATTTAACGCTATCCTGAAGTTTTTGAGAATCTCTGAGGCAGTGTCTTATCCCCTGCGTTGGAGGGGATTCTGGTCTTCTTAACTTTAAGTGGGAAACCTGGATAAAGGGCTTAGGCGGTTTCTGCTCAAATGGGTGAGAGCCTGCCTGGCAGGGGCCATGCTGGCGACTGTGACATAGCGATATTCTCACTGTGTGTGCTTCAGTGGTTTAACAATACGTTTATGAGTCTCACAGTGACTTTCCTGCTGGCAGCCAGGCTAAGCGAATGGGTGACAAGAGACTCTGCCCTCCAGGCAGCCTGGTCCTGGAGCAGGGGTCAGCTCTCTCTCACCCTTGCTTTCTTTCAACACCTCAACCCTTCCCCCAACAGCACCAAAAAGTTGGTCGGGAGCCTCAAGCACACCTGCCCATCTCCGACAGCCTTACACCTACCTCTCAAATCAGGCAAGATGTGGACGTGGGGCTGTTTCCTCTCGGTTTTGGCTGACTTCCAGGTCTGAATGCTTGTCACGTTCGGAGATGAGACGTCAGAGCGCCCCGGTGTGGGTGTGGGTGACCCTGGTCTCCTCATCTGCTTATGAGTATAAATTGGTTAACACTGGAGAGAGTCCTTTGTGCTTTTCCCTGACCTCAAGGCTGTTGAGGGAGGTTTCAAGGGCGCTAATTGAGAGGCTTCAAGGAGGTTAGTTGGAGAGCTTTTGTGCATCCTCTGCACTGGAGCGATGGCAGGCTGTGGTTTGACTCTTACATAAGAAATCTAACGGGCAAAGTGGGCTGTGGCCACAGTGCAGAATCTGAGGTTCGGGACCACAGAGTCAGGGGTTGCAGATGTATGTTTCCAAGGGATCAGTGGTCATGGAGAGCCAGTCTGCCAGGGTTCTAGAATCATCTTGCAGGGCCTCTTCCAAGAGGGCTTCTTGGAGGAGAACGGAGCCCCTAAAGGAGAATGTGTGAGGAGGAGAAGCACAGAAGAAAACCAGGAGCCTAAGAGGGGTAAAAAGGGCCCGTGGAGATTGTATCA